>NC_054083.1:44633268-45298804 GCF_017562075.2 Anopheles merus | reverse complement strand
ATCTTTTACTTATAAATTACTATTTTCTTTTCCATTTCGTTATTAGAAGATGTAAGAAATGATATACAAAATACAAATAATAAAATTATCCATTGACATAAGCAAGATGTAAGCTCGTAGTGTGATTTTTCGCTTCTGCATAAGTTTACAAATACAAATCCAACCCACTTCTACAAACAACACCAGCCATAAACCACCTGTACAAACTCCCATTACCAACAATCCCCTTGGCTAATGGCTTACCAGCACTACTTTTGTTTTCATTTCACAAAACTTACATCGGAACGGGGCGCCGTCGCACACATACGCCTTGCACGAAAGCCAAAACCCACAAACCGCAAAGCTCTTCCACGGCGGCAGACAGGTGAGAGATGCAGTGACCACACCACACGTTCGGGTGGGATTCACCCAGGTGAACCGGTTCACCCTGTTCCAGCGGCAGTCCGACCGGGTTAGCTTCTGTGTGCGCGGGTTTGTTTTTGTTTTGTGTTTTTCGGTGCGTGCCTTTAGCCCGCTCGTAGCCCGCAAGTGAACCGCGTGGCTGAACCGCACACACACACACACACACGCACGCTTAAACACAGCTACTCAATATCAAACAAATACACTGTTGCACGGCCAGGGTTATTCACTTCCGCACGCTTTTGTTGCACGATCACGCGTACTTGAAGGGCCGACAGCACAGCACACTTTAACCCTCCGCGGAGTGGCACTAGAGCAATAGCCCTAATCAGTATCAGCAACCAACGACTTGGCGAGGGATAGAGACGGGGGAAGATGGGAGGGTCTACTCCACAGCTGATGGTAATTGTTGCGGAATCATTCGATTCCGATATTGCGCTTATCAGCGTTACCACTGCCCGACGGCCCGCTGATGTGCGGCTGTCGCGATGGGCTTAGTTGATCAGTGCGTAAATGAAGTAATCGGTGGCGATTGGCCCCGTATTAAACGCCGTCGCACATCCACCAAGCACTGTTAACGCCGGCGGGAAAGGTCACGTCAAAGTTTCGCTAAGCTAAACGAGCAACTTATTCAAATTCAAACACACAACGCGTGCTTAGAAATCACTGTAAAGAATTGTACAGAACAGATCACAATGCACTTGGCACCTCTGCGGTTCTGTTGCGGAACTGAAACGACAAAACACTTCACTATCTGTCACACCGAGTACTGGAGTGTGTGCTTTCGCTTTTCAAAGCTTAACCGTTTACATCCACACACCTGTCTCGTGTGGGTGTGTGTTTGTGTTACAAGTGTTACCCGTCCTACACACAGCAGCTACACGCAGCAGGTGCAGGTTTATTGCAAATTTTCAAACGTCAAACCGCTGACACACACGCAATTAGAAGAAGAAGAAACAAAAACACTTTTAATAGCGCACAAACAGACTGATACACCCGGCCCCGGTGGACACGTTTTGCTCGTAGCAGAGGAGGGGAAGATATAAAACACCGCGCAGACCAATACAAATGCTCAAGCACGTGCGCACCGGTTGACCGTTCGAAGGCGACTGAGTCGTCCGCCGCTGGATTTCCAATTTCCGAACACGCTTATGGCACAACAACCGGTGGTAACCCTTTTTCGGAACGGGCGGACGGAAATCCCTCAACCGAGCCGGGGAAGTACACTGGTACACCCACCCTCCGGTATTCGAACGGCCTTGCTGCGTTGGCTGCTAAACCGAACTGAACGAAGGCAAACAGTCGAATGCTGGGCCCGTTCGGTGTACGGTTCGTTCTTATCACACGCCGAGAGTCGATACCCGAGAGTTGTTCTAAAACCGGGGTACGGCACACAGTGGATTCACTTGCTCATCTCACGCCTCACTCACCAGCTGTTGAAGGCTGAGCGACCGCGTTGTGAGTATAATCAACAGGGCTCGAGGAAAACTCTCTTAAATAAATATACAAAAAATATAGACACAAGCGGAAGACAGGCTTCTCCTCTTTAGGAGCTTTATTTCATCACAGCATCACTTGAAACACTCACTTTCTGCTCACTGCAGTGAGCAAGCCGTACAGACGGACTGCCGTCTGCTAACCGGTTCACAACCAAACCGCCTGCACGGTATGCAATCTGCGTAACAGCATGCTCACGTTTTACTTTACGTGCGTAGGAAAAAACAAATTAAAACCCGTTTTTCACCAAATTAAAGCCTCTCTAAAACGTGCATCTTGATGCACACTGAACCGAACACGGAAGCTGGTATCAACAGTGACAGAGATTGTATTCCTACCCCGTGTCCGAAACCGCTTCATGCGGAGTACGGACCATGCGCAGCTGCGATGCATCGCTCTCGTCGGGCCTTCGACCATGGTGGCGAATTTGTGGCGGATCTGTGTCGTCTGACTCACCGTTCGAGCCGTTCGACCTGTCACGTGTTTATTCGGGAACGGCAAATTCTCTCTTTCTCTCCACTTCAACCAAAATACAGACACACACACACACGCGGAAGTTCTTCGCCAAGGGAAAACATGTACAGAATACTCTTCCTTTTTTTCTTTTGAAACTGCTCTATTTCATTCATCCAGCTAGTCGACAAACGCTTCCTGCAACATAAAACACACACGCTCCTACCTACACATTAAAACGTGACCGAAAGCGGAAGCTGTGCGTGCTCTCTATTTTATGCTAGCAGGCATGTGTGCGTGTGTGGGCTAAAAATAAAGCGAATAAAAATATCCCGCCACTGTCGATGGCTTACCACACCGCACCGGGAGCTACAGTGCTGCGTGTGCTCCTGCTGGCCTGGCCGCTGGTGTCGAGCGGTTGGTAAAAATTTTCCCACACAAATCGAACAACATAACTGACTGGCTGGCTCGGGAGGGGATACTGGTCTCTGACGCCGAAGATGGTTGGCACTTTGCACAGCGACGTCAACGCAGGGGGATGCGATCAGGCGGGGTTGTTTGTTTGGGCCCAGGGGAAGAAGCCAAAGGACTACCTAGCCCAAGGACTATGATAATTTATTTTTATTTCCAAGGACATAATATCCTGCTGGGTGGCTCGCCTGGTGGGGAGGCATTGCTTCGTGTACGGTTCGACCCAGCAAGGGGTTGCTTACGTCATGAAATCAGCAAACTTCTTAATGAGTTTCGCGTGATTTCGGCACAGGGAGTGTAGGAATTTGCAGAGCGGTGGATTTGATGTTTGTTCGCAGTCAGATGGGTTGTTCGTTTCAATTAAATTATTATTTTGTATGCTTTGTTACATATTCCTGGAAAATTATTTAAATCGTTTTGCTTGAATAAGGTTTAAGTTGATTGTATTTTTGTAATGAATTGTTAGTAACTTGATTTTAATAATATTTTGTATATCTGTAAAGAACTCTTTATCATAAGCTATCTTGTTTAAACTATATTACACGGTACTGCGTTTTCATGCTCATCACACTCCCAAAGCTCGTGTTCAAATCCACCCCAGCACCCCATTACTCAGTAGCTTCTAAATGAATGCTCTACAACACAATTAGTACCTACCACTTGACTTCGACAAACACAACAAACCAATCGCTTTATTTTATTACCCGACGCTTCCATATGGCGCCAACTTCAGTGCGTTACACACATTCCGCCAAAGCCCCTGGACAAATATCTACCAGGCCCCTTAACGATATAACCCATTATGCTACGAAAATACAACCTCTCGCGAGCAAAGCATATCATAAAACAACATGCTTGTACGTACGAATGGAACGTGCGCGCGAAAAACAACCGCCTCGAGTTGCAGCGCCAACGTTAAAGTCTACGGTCTACCCACCAATTCCATGGCTTAAGCTGTTGAACATCCTCGTCTATTTATGAGTCTCATAAATCTCGCCATCGGATGGTTACATCCCCCTTGCCATCGGTTGGGAAACGAACGGTTTGCTCGTCTTTGGAGCTTTCCTTCTTTTTCTGCCCGGTTTAGGTCGCATTTCAGGGTTACGAGTGACATGTTTTTGCTCACTTTTTTTTTTTGGGTGGGCAAAACAAATCCGTGCGATTTGAAATTCAATCAAAAATATCTCCCTATGGCGGTGTACGTGTTTGCATACCGGTAGGTAGATTGAATGTTTTACAGCTTGGAAGGGCAAAAGCGATCAATACTGTTCCGTTGAGTTCCGTTTACAAAATGCCACAAAAATCTGGCTTTTAAGTTTTCAATCTACTGTCAGCAAGACAACAAACAGCTCGAGCCCTTTTTCTATTTTTAGATTAACGTACTCCACACCCGTTCGCAGCCCTTGACTCCCTTCTCGCTCTTTTTATTATTACACGTTTCTTAGTTTGTGTTAAATTTGTAGCCCGTTGTCAGCCTCCCTCATCATCCGCCACAAGCGAAAGCTTTGTGCTCTCGCTCATATGAAACTGTTTGCACACGTGCATGAGGCAGACCCCCAACAAACACGCACGCACACACACTCGGAGCTGCTAATCAAGGTCTTACAGCGCTATATAGTGTATTTTCTCTCGTTCAACATCGCTACCAGGAGCGCATGGTGCGCGTAATCACAACGGCGGCGTGCGATAAGCGCAGAGCAACGCCACAAAACATCCACGTGACACTGCCAATTACGCGCGCCTGAACGGACTTCTGAGCGGAGCGCAGTGAGATGAGATGAGTTGAGCCTGACGCTCCGTACTCACTCGTGCCAATCGGAACGGCTGCGGAGCAGCGAAAGAGAGTGAAACTTTGCGCCACGGTTTCCATGGTGATGGCGGCGCAATCCATGCGGGGCTTGTGTTTGACACACAGCTGAATGACGGGCGAATTACAAGACGTAAACATTACTTCACACCTTCCGCTTAATTTATACGAAAATGGAAAGGTAGTTTAAATCGAGTTTTAAAGAAGCGATCGGTTACTGTTTTACGCCTAGTTTTAGGCAATATTTATGACCCTTTTAGGTATTTTAAAAGTCTAAAGGAAAGCGATCGAAATAAATTATAAATTTTAAACCATGCGCCACTCATAACATAAATTCCTCGTGTGTCTTACGTGAGATTGAATTCCGTGTTTGGGGAAGTCCATCACGGTCGGTTGAGTGTGAATGTGTGTGCCAGCTTTGCGTAAGCGTGGTGTGTCCCATCACTGCTTAAAATCACCTTCGCACAGTGAGTGACGTCGAGTGGAATTTGTAAAAACGCGCCAAAAACAAAAATATGATTTTTTTCTTCTCTCTCTCTATTAGCTGGAAAGAAAAGCGACCCGCATAAAGGGGTGGTAAGATGAAAGAAAAATCGCCACTACACCGCTACTTCGCCACACACACAGCCAATTAGGGTACGTTTCATTGCACGATGCCATAACCCTGCCACCCACTTTAGGTGCTTCAGTTTCAGCGGGCATTGCACATCAATGGTGGAATTGAAATTGGATGCTAAGCTCAGTTAAGGGAGAGCTTTTTATGCCCAACAACCTCCCCTCACGGTGGCAAAGCGACAGCGAAACGGATACGAAAAACTAACGTTCCATTTTGCCTCATAATCAACGGCACCGATTGATTAGTAGCGCGAGATTAAACCCTACGAACGGACGCACAACCTTTTGCTAAGTAAAGGGCTACAACGCACACAAAACCCCGCCACCACCCGACGGGCAATTGCTATCGTGTGCTCTTATCAGAATCTTTGCGCTTCTGCCCTGCTGCGTCAACTCAGTCAACACACGCATCGCGTAAGTCTAATTTGCGTTCGACCGTCGTTCCGTTCGTGCTTTTTTTTTGTTGTTGTTGTGTTTGCTCCACCCATTGTAAATGATTCTCCCACCTTCCTTGGGGGTGCCTTGGGCAATTTACTTTCCCACGTCTCATCTACGGACGTTCTCCGGGGGAGACACAATACACAATCTGTCGCCCGGTGTGCTTGGAGCAGCCGTTAAGCTTACAAGCCAGCTTGAATCCGTCCTCGCCCGACAGTAACCCTGAAAAGCTGGGCGCAAAGGGAAAGGGCCGTCGCCGTCATGCTGATAATGATGATGTATCCCGCATTTGATTTAATTTTCCGCGCCGGCCTTTAATGTGCCGGCTGTAAACTTAATAGTTTATGATGTAGGAATTCATCATTGCGTGCTTTTGTGTGGGTGTGAGTGTGTTTGTGGTTATTTTTCTTGTTGTTGCTCTTTATGGGTTATGGTGAATTGTTTTGGAATGTTTAATTGAAGCTCAAGAATCGACCTTTCGCTCGACGGGGAGGTTTCAAGGAATTGAGTAAGCTATTCTTCTTAATCGCTGTTACGGCACAGTTATTGAGGAAACATTTAGACCGATTGTTACTGCTCCAATTCTGTTACTTACCTTTTTTTTAAGTGACATAGTTTTCAGGGTAGTTTATTGCGTAGTTTTTAACAGATTTAACAGATGTTGAGTGGTTTGAAATTTCAATTAAATGTCAATACATAATGGGCTATTGCTTAATTTATCAGACATCAAATAAATTAAGCTACTTACTTACAAGTTAAGGCTTCTTACTAAGCACGTTTATATCTCATAGTTCAATGCTTACAGGAATTATCCAAGATTTTTGTAATTTTCTCAAGGCGTTACATTCAAATACAACTGTTACATTTAAATACATTTAAACCGGTTGAATAGATTCAACCCAGTTGAGTTGCATTTTGATAAATTTTAGATACTTCAAATTCAAATATAAGTAATAATTCCTTCTTTGACCCTTTAATCCTTTATCAAAGGCAATACATAAAATCAATCAAACTATGATACACTAAAAGAGAGTATTGATTTTCCAACAACTTGGAAACATTTGATTAAATCTCGTCTAGTTGTAGTTGTAAAACCTCTAACAAAAATCATTATCAAACCCCTAATAGTAAGTATTATCGGCATTCCTTTACACCCAATATTGTCATCCATCGAAAGGGCACAGCTTCAAAACATCGAAAGCAACCTGATGTAACGTAAAAATCAAACCAACCCACCTTCTCCCCATCCACCCAAAAACAATGATTTACAATTCACTTTCACGGACCGTTTCGTGCAGCTTTTGCACGCTTCTCTTCCCCAAAACAACAACAACAACAACACGATCACGTCATCGTTAGAGCTTGGAAAAGTCGGTTAAGTGTCAGTGGTGCACATGAGCGAAGGATAGGAGCAAAAGGGTGAAGAGTGTGGAAGTGCCGTGTACAGCTAATCCAATAACACGCAGATACTATTAACCTACTACTACCTCACACACACACCCGCTCACAGGCATTTAACTACATCTTCACGCTGAGAAGATGAAAAGCATCATCTTATTTGCACAGCACGCGGAGAGGGAGAGAGAGAGAATGTGCGCGTGTGTGGAAGGGCTGCGATACACAGCGGTACATGATTAACTACATGCTGTACACAGGCCGTCGAGTGGCCGTGACCATGTTGAAACAATGCGGTGGACGGGGGAAAGGGAGCGAAGCAAACAAGAGAGAGAGAGAGAGAGAGAGAGATAGGAGACCTAGCAATCGGGCCAAATGCCTTTACCTTTGCCTAATTGCTCGGGAATGTACTAATGGTTGTTACTGGCCTGGCCGTGTCTGTGGTAGATTTCTCATTTCTCCCATTCTATCAGGTGCCGCTTAACGGACTAGCTTTGCTTACCAACGGCGTCACCTCCAGGCAAAGCGGAACGGTTCATTTCTCGTGTCTTAGAGCGAAGCACATGTAGAACAAAACGCTTCGTCGCCTGCTGCGAAGTAAGGTTGTGCTGCTGTGTTATCTTCCCCCCAAAAATAGGTACCCTTTCACCAATACAGCGCTATCTGCTCTACATACGGCAAACACACGCAGTACTAACAGTGCCATATCATCTTTTTCGCATCCAGGCTCGCTAATAACCCGTCTTGCCCTGCCCAAAAACACTGACACCAAACCAGCAGCAGCAAGCACACATCCCTACCCTATCGCCATTCGTACCGCGACGCGAGCGAGCGAGGGAAAAACGGCAACCCGGTCCCCGGGTTGGAAGGTTTTTGGAAAAGTGCGCGCGCCCCAGAAGCTGCTCGGTTGTTCGCCGGCACTGACGCGTGTTTCGAGTGTGCGGGCGGTGTTAGTTTATTTTACTTATTTTATTTTTTTACTTCTCTTTTCGTCACAAGTGTTTCGGCAACACGTGAAACACGAACTAAGGTACGAAAAGCTCGAGGCTTTCGTTTTTGTTTGTTGATAACAGTTCGCCCGAGCGTGAAAGTGTTGAAGGAAAAGGTAAACAAAGCAAACAGGGAAGGTTTAGTGTGGCGTTGTGAGTGCGGTACTGGTGGCTCTGTCGAAAGGGATCAAGTGGAACAAGTGAGGATCGCAAATGCGAAAGTGTGGGTCAAGTGACGTCAAGCTTAACGAATGAGTGTCAAGTGTGTGCAAAGCCAAACGTCACTTGGACGTAATTTCTAATATTTTTAGTGTGAATTTGATCAACCAGTGCAGAAATATTTCTATTAATTTGTACATCAATACTGCTTATCTTAACCTCAGAATTGAATGATCGCCGCATTATCGATCAATTAGCAATGCTCCGTGTTGATCAGTGTTGATGTGTGATCAATCTCATTCGCACACCGTAACCTTCAACTTGGATCGTGTGACAGGGAGACTTCCGCAACACACCGTTGTGTATGTGAGCATTCTGCTACATGATAAGGTTCGAGAACATGACAACCCCGTTGCATTCCCGGGGGGGCTCGCGAGTGAATGCGATCGCGACAACCGCAAGATAAAGACGGACGTGCAGACAGCTTGTCAAAGATAAACGTGTCACGCAAAAGCGAAGCTTCTCACGGGGCGGTTGCTGTTGCGTGAAGCATCTTCCGTGCACTCCATTCTATGCGTTTGTGTTCGCTTGTTAGCCTTTCTGGCTGGAAAACATCTTACAGCGGTAGCGATCAAACACATGCGCACGTGAACCGGTGAAATAGTGCGGAAGTTAATCTCTCGTTAAGAAATAGCTTTTTGGGGGTTGATGAAGCGCTTCGTCTTCCTGTGATGTGATGATGCGACGCTGACAGTGCAATTGGCTGATACGATCGTACCGCGGCGTTACTCCAGTTCCCAGGTGAACTCTCCCGGCCTACGGCCTTACCGGCCTTAACGGTAACGTTCGATGCCAGCGGGGAGGCACCGTGGACCGAAATGTTGGACACCGGGCGCGTCTCGAAAACGAAACGAAGCTGTGAAGGTTGTGACCCTCCGCGAGTGATCTCGATCATTTACACCGCACCGTTCTGGTTTTTGGGGTGATGAATGAAGGCACGAAAAGGCCGCTTGCGGGCTTGGAAAATCCATCTCCCAGGCCTGTCTCTTTTTTGCCACCCATTCTTCTGCTTCCTTCGCTCAAAAGGCCACCGCCTTGGGTGCAATTTGTCCGCCGCGGCGCGGTGGCGGTCACCTCTTTTACTACGGCTCATTATTGCAATTTAGAGGAGGTTTCTTTGCCCGGCCGCTTTGGCCCCGTCGTTGCAACAACTCAGTGTCGTGTGCGAGTGAGCCGAATGAGAGATGAAAAAAAAAGGCGAGTGAAATAAAATCAGATAGATTTTTCATTGCGATTTCTTTTATAGTTTTGTTAGAGCCCGGGTTTTTACTTCGCAACTACTGCTGCATGATAGCGTCTGCATTTAGTCTCTTCTTGCCGCAAAGTGGCTTAAGCCCCTCGTTGAATGAAGGCGGCAATGGGTGTGTGTGTGTTGGGTGGTAAGCAGCTCCCATTTTTTTTATTCACTTGCTCGTGACGAAAACGTGAGAAAATTGCTAATCGTCGTCCCTGGGTGCGCGATTTGTGCGATTCGCAAATGAAAGGCGACGCTCGAGAATAATAAGGGTTGAAAAATCGTATCGCGCACAAAGTGGCACACAAGGCTGTCCCACTCAAATGGGGTGGGTGACGGTGATGGACAGTGAAATGTACGTGAAATTGAGGATGAGAGCTGCCATGTACCAGCGCGTCTACGTGTGCCGCCTCCCACGCACAGTAATTCGGTGTTAATAGCCAACGGGTGCCCGGGTGGGTATGATCGGTACGGTTCTTTAATTTCGGCACAGTAAGGTTCATGTACACCCGCGGTTTCGAAGTGTACGTTTCACCCCGGGCGGGTGGTTGCTGGTGGTTATTGCACCTACATTATGCGGTCATTTACATGCCCCGGGTGCCCTGCGTGGAGGAATGTACTGCAGGTGGTGACAGCAGGGGGAGTATCGCTTCCTTGGTAGATAGTGGTGTTCGCAGTGGATAAATAGAACGTACTGTATTGTGTGGGCTACTTCCAGCTCATGTGTTACGTTTCGATAGCAATAGGTGAAACAATGTATCGAAGGTGTGCGAGTGGTCAACAGCACGTGCCGTGCGATTGTGTGGAAAATGTAATATGGTGCAGTGATGACAAAAAGTGAAGAGTGCATAAGAAGGGAACGGTGTTGAAAGGGATTTAAGTAAAGTAAAAAATGTATATTAAAAAGTAATACACCAATGGAGACAAATAATTATTCAGTGTGACTCTATGTGGTTTGTGTCCCGGGTGAATAGCGCCTAAAGTTATGCAATGTTATGTATCCATGGATTCTTACATGGGAATGTGAAATCAAACTAACCAGGAAAACACATGAATTCATGAGTGCAAATGAATTACTTTACGCAAAACTCATTTGTTACATTTTGGCTTGATACACTACAAAATTGTGTATATAAGAAAAATTTGAAAGTTAAAATATGATCCGGTTTGTTCTTTGATTCTATTTTGATGATTCAATCTACGAAGGAAATATTTCTTCAATGGCAATTGCTTGAGAAGATTATAATAGAACTATTAAAAACATTTAAATCGCAAGGCATTCGCCAGAAAATAATGATCACATTCAACATGACTACCCCAGTAACATGCAGATAGCATAACTCTAGGCGTTATACCATGAAACTGCAAACTAGAAGAAGTTGGGCGCGCGAAATTAAAACGATTCTGTTTTTCTTCACCTAATAAGTCGTGTGAAACTGTCTCACTCACACAAACATGCATATTCCACTCCTTACAGTTAGCAAACGAAAAATGAGTTTCCCATGCAAGCGCGTAGTGAAAAGTGAAGTCGCAAGTTCGCAATCCACCGTTCACAGTTCTGACAGCGGTTTTTGTGCTTTAAGCAACGCAAAGGACCGCATCATCTCGTAGGCCCGTTGGGGGGAGGGGTTTGACCCGTATCATTCGCACCCAAACCACCGAAAGCAAAGCAGCAACGACAAAAAAATGCTAATCGAACTGTCCAACTTTAGTGATAAACTGCGCCAGTACCGGCTGATACTGGAGAAGCTGACCGCCAACCAGCCGGACTATGAGCGGCGCCGGGAAAAGCTAAGGTAGGTAGCAGCAAGCAAAACATTTATTTCCCCTTTTTATGAAGCTGGAGGTTAAAGATGCTCACACATACACACACAAAACATTCGCACGGTCGTCTCCTCGGGCTGGCTCGGTTTTCGATCACCATCATCATCCAGGGCTTTTTTTTTTGGCAGCTTGTACGCCAGTGCCACCATTCTTCGTTTAACCCGTGAACATTCAGAGCCCACCCAGCCGCTCGTTTGCATATCGCCAGCTGCACTTATCGATTTATGCGATGCGAAGTCAAGTGACAGCGCAGTCGGTAGAGGAAGATTTATGAGCTTCTGGTCAAATCGTGACTTCCGTCGCAACGGTTGATGGAGTTCCGGTGCAGAAGATGATGCCAAAGCACTCGGGATCGTTTAATGCATCACCACGGTTGCGAGTGCGTTGCAATATCTCGATGGAAGTGGCTAGTTTGGTGGTTGGTTTTTTGTTTTTCGCGAAAACGGTGGCGATGAGATTGGATTATTTAATAGCGCTATTAAATCGATTGCAAAAGATAGAGGGATTTGTGTGCAGAGCACTTGCTTTAAGAGGCTTGCTATTAAGCTTGGTTTGGAAAAAACAGCTATTATTAAAATGATTTATTGAGTGGCCTTGAATGCATTTTTATTTCATTTCAATATTTGTTCATTTTAATGGCACTGTTTTGGAGTCACAAGCGGCCACTACATATTGAGCTCGAGATTAAAATTCTAATTCCAATGGCCAACGAAACTAGCACCATTGTTTCAATAGCTAACCTAAAAACAATTAGAGCTAATATCAAGTGGATTAAAAATCTAATTCATAAAGATAAAGCAATTAATCCTACAAGATGTCTCATTAAAAAACCAAACTGTTGATGAAAGTCATTGATTGTCCATTAAAGTGGTTCGAACCTTACAATATCCTCATGAAGCTCATGAATTGAAAACTAAACCTGTACAAACGTTGTTGCAACATTTCCAAACATATCTTCATTATCACGTCTCACCCGTAAACCTTCATCACTTTATCGTCCATCCACATGATGTTTTCTCCACCAAATCAATCAACACCCCAAGGTAGGGCTTTTAATTACACCCTGGCACGTTGTATCAACCCCAATATCGCAATGATACAAACTAAACGTATCGTGGGCCAAGCCTAAAGTCTCCCCCCTCCCTGACAATCGTAGCATAACGCTTACAAGCAAAAACAATCGAATCGTTTCCCTCTGCCTCCGCGTTTGTGCCAAACCAAATGGAACCCATTTCTCTGCCCGTGGTGCGTTATGTAGCGAACGAGATCAAAAGTTATGTTTGCTGTTACCTTTTACACCGCTCATCCTCCTTTCTCTCGCACGTACTGCTCCTCCACGGGACCAGCTATCAATTGTTCGGACAAGCTCCATTTACTCTCCGGTTGGTGTGTTGGATCCTTTTTTTTTTGTTTCGGAATGGCCCAGCTGCACGCAAAACTGTTGCCTTCCACCGTCCATGCCGGGACATGCTACACACTTTCGCTCATTTCCAAACCCAATTAAAAGCGAAAATTGGAACTGCTGCGTGTAGGTCCGTATGTGTGTGTGTGTGTCGGTGTTTCTTTTCGGAAGCATTCACTTGTCGCAGTTAGATGCGATTTTTGGTGCTTTAAAAAAAACAGGAAAAGGGGTACCTTGAGATCAACTGAATGGGGGTCCATTTATGTGCCGGCAGTGGACACTTATGACAGCCCATAAACAGTTCAATCAACAACGCCCAAAAACCAGTCCCCACCAAGTGGGGTGTGCAGTTGGGAGGAAGCATTAATGCAAAAGAAATGGTCAAAGCCACAATCGAAAACGGACACCTTTGTTCGAGAAGGTTGCGTTGTGTTTGTTTTTTCGTTTTTGTTTTTGGAGAGCGCGATTACGTCTGGTTCGATCCGACTGCATATAAATCGTAGCACGTGAGATCGGAGCCGGTGTCAACTGAGGGAAGAAAAAGCCACCCCGAAGCCACATATCATGCTCGATCTGCTCCGCGGTCCGGCTTGACCATCGGCCTTTCTCCCTGGCCAGCCGAAAAAACGCGCTCCCGCCCCGGGTGGCTTAAATCATGCCACTCGCTCGGTATTCGGCTGCCCCGGTCAACCTCAGTCTGCGTGGTTCGATCGACGGGGCAAGGTTGTTGTTGTTACGCCCGGCTGTGCAAACAAAACGTTGCAAAAATAAATCTTTAAAATCTGGAAGACACGGCTTCCATCCACTCCGGACAACCTACTTCTGCTGCTGCTGCAGTGACGTACCGTGCTCGAAGTGATAATTTGTATGCGCAGCCAATTAGTAACGGTGCGCTTCAATGACAACGTACCCTGCTGCTGTGCGTTTGTGTTAGGGGTTGCGACGGTTGAGAGCATGTGTCTGTGTGTTTGGTTGGAGGGAAAGGTTGTTGGTGATAATGTGCAATCACGTACGGGGAGGAAATAGATAAGCGCAGGTACGAGTGCGAGATACTTTGGGCCGTTTGGGCCGGAGACTAGTGGCGACCGTTCCACACGAGGACACTGAACGACTTCCGATGCACGGTGCTGGGGCGGGTGCCTTAGGAAACAGTCCCCAATCCGGTGTGTACCGTAAGCAACAGCGCTTGCATTGTTGGTGGTGAAACGTTCTGAAATGTTTTAAAGGTGATCTGTGAGAAAAGTGTGCGAGTGTCTTGAAGTCCTAAGAATGCATCTCTAAATGTGTCCTAATCTGTTTTGGTGATAATAATAAGAAATTGCTGTACTTCTTACACTGCTTAACTTTGTCAAGTGATCTACATATTAGCAAGACGTCATCAACCATGTGATCTTCCGATGGTGTGAAGTAACAGCAGGTGTAGTTTGGGGCAACCGAGCCCAAAGGTTTATCGCCCAAGGTTTGCGTTGGCGTTTGCGACTGCCATAGTAGGCTGCGCTAAAGTGGACAAATATCACGTGTTGCGCTGTCTGAGTGTGTGACTGGATTGGTGTTATCAGCACAATATGAGAGCACAAGATGAAACTGAAACGCGGATGCGTGAAGAGGGTTGATAAAGTCTAGTGTCATACATGAGCGACCTGACACATGCTGGAAGTATTTATTAGCTGAAGGGGTGTAGTGTGCAAGTGACATTGAAATCTCGTTGTTTAAACAAAGTAACTTGACAATTATTCAACCCAAAACTGGAAAAAATAAGAAAAAATACTTTGTTACTATTCAAATCCATGATCTAAGTTCGTTAAAAATTTCGCTGGAATATTCTACACTCAGCAAGATAAACAAACCCGACCTTTTTTTTTGTCCGCCTTGCATTGGTACAACATGAAATCATACAAAAGATAACAATTCTTTTTTCGTTTGTCGAATGCATTATTTATGGAGTGAGCGTAATAATGACATCACGAGTGCGCGATAGGCTTCTAAACCTTATCGGCTTGATAAGAGGATTTGTGTGTTTCTAATCGAGTATAGTATCGTTTGGCTAATCAGTTTTCTTTCTTTTACTATCACTTGAGTTGCACTTAAATTGAACTGCAAATTGAAATAGGTCTGGAAAATCCACCCTAATCCTCATATAAAAAACTTTTTAAAAATTTTATGAAAATTGTATCCAATTAACTGTATTTAAGTGGTAAACTGACCTGGCATAAATCTTTTTCTCTGAATTATGTTGGGAATGCTTCGCAACACGCGTCTTGACAAGATATCTCGATCAGCAAGCTCAAAATTTAATAGAATAAAGCAACTAAATTGTAACAAACACAACCAAAAACAACACCCTTTAATGAAATCCATTGTACGAAATCGTCTTTTAATTAAAGCGTGTGAGCGTTAACTTTTTCGTTCATGAAACCCCGAGTTCGATGACAATCATTCGCCTACCCCCCCACCAAAAAAAAAAAAAGATGCAAGTCAGTGTGAAGTGTAATTTATCTAAGCTCCCGCGCACAGTGACAACTTCTATTTGCCAACTCACTTTTCCTTTCAACAGCTTCCCCTGCCCGGTTGTGTCGGTTCTTGTAGTGTGGTGAAACAGTGCCCCAACGTAAATCAAACCGATTAAAAGCGATCGCACAATCCACAATCTGATGGTGCGGAAAATGGACAATTAATGTGAAAGTGATGATACGTCCTGTGCTGGTTGGGAATCTTCCCATACCCCACCCTAAAGGAACGCCTGAGGAGAATGTGGTGTAGTTGCGGTTGTACGATACAGCATAACAGCATAGGCGGGTAGCGTTCCGGTGAGATTGTCTCCTGCAAATAAAATAAAAACCCCCCAAGACGACCCCAAGTGTACACGAAACTAAGCCCAACCTGTCGCAGTCATCGAAAGAGCGCAGGAGGGAGAGGCGAACGCTTCAACGAACGCTTCACACAAATCACCGGCTGGAATGTTGCCGGCGGATCGGTTTCTCAGCAGTCCGTGGTTGCCAGGGTCAACGATGAAGTTGACACCGGGCGCGGGCATCACGTTGCTGATCGGCATCGCCGGTAGCATCTTTCTCGTCGCCCAAAGCCATCGACTTTTGCGCAGGTGAGAGACGGAGGGGGGGGGGGGGAGATCATCGCATTGCATGGGATCGGTGCACTCTGTGCAATGTTATGAATGGGCGTTCGGATGCAGCCGGGTGTAGTAGTTATGAAATGGTCCGCTGCAAATTGAAATGGCTTCAACGGGGCTGGGCCGCGAGTGACTGTTTTTCTTTCATTATTATTATTATTATTATTGCGCCATTACAATTGTGCAGCTTTTGAGGCTATGCTGATTATTGAAATTATTATTTTTTGTTTTTCATTGTTTGGGATATGAAATATAGGTTAGTGGTTGAGAATGGCTCAAGACATAATGTACACAAATAAAGATAATGAAATAAGCGTTAAATAATAGTTGTTTTTACTGTCGAACGTTTCGTTTTGGCTCATCTTTGGCTTGTCTTTGGCTTTGATTGCTAATAACAGTGACTAGGAAAAGGTTGTTGAAAGAGTAAAATGCATACAAATTTACAGATTACTTGCAACCAGTCTAGTGCAAATTAAGCTTAGTAAAAGTAACGTATCGTAACGCGTAACGTGATGGTTCCGATGACTGTGTTTGTTTTGGCGAGCAGTGTATAAGTTGTTTTACTTTAGCTCTTATCTTGCATGTTTTTAGGTCACATACATGTTAAACCTTTGCAGAATTAAGTAAAATGATAGGCTCATCAAAATATAACTATAAATCAATTAAATAAAAATTAATATAGAAGTACAATAATAAATTAATTTACATTGATCATGTACCTTTTTACATTCAAATGCAACAATTCAGCCTTAAAAAGCATAACATTTCACAGCTTCTTTCACATTACCTTTCCCCGCGAACAATTCTACATCACGTGCCATCACGTTGTTTGCTTATGGCACAGCTTCCTACCAAACATTACACACAAAGGGGTTCTCTGTTCCGCAATGTAGCAGCATATAGTCAGCTCTCACCAAAATAAAAACACTACCAACCATGACCTTCACCGACTGCCAGCGCAATGCCTTCTTTCTATCGCTGTTTGCATGATTGTTTCTGTTCTGTTCAGCTTTTGGATGGTAAAAAAAAAAACTACGCATAAAATATCAAACAAAAAAGCAATAAAGCACACTTGACCCTCTCGACATCGACCCAGCGCCATGTAGTGGTGAGCGCCATAATTTGAGCAAAACAATCGCCAACACCAAATGTTCCCAAAAAAAAAAAACGGAAGTAAATGTAACGGCCGTACACAGTTTGCAGCCATAGCATTGGGTGTGTATGTCGCTGCATGCGTCTCTGTAAAAAAAACACACACAGCGTATTAAGGTGTGTTAGTGTGTGCGTATTCGTCACACTTGAAAGAAGCTGACCGTTTTGAGCGAAGTGGAGGGTTGTGAACTGTATTTTCACCCCCTTTCTCTTTGTTTTCTGGCTTCAGCCATCGTTCAGCTCTCTTCCTGCGGCCTCAAATGATCAAACGTTTATTAACGATCGCTCGCTCGTTTGCTCGCTCGCTCAAGGGAAAGGGTGTACGTGGAAAGTATTGTAACACGATACGCATTCGCATTCTTCGCCCGCGAAAGGGGTGTTCACGTGCACTTTTTTGTGCAATTGTGACCTATTTTTCCATTTTTGTATGTTTAATATTTGCATCCACGCTACTCAAATTCTATTCCAAAAATATTGTGACAAACGGTTTGAGGTGATCGCAAAACCAATAACAAACAGCAAACTAGAGCGAACGATCGTTGCGACTACGCTTTCCGCTTTGTGACCGTTCTGTTCCGGCTGCGCAAGATGGACGACCACATGTGAAACCGGCACACAGGAAGCACAGGCACCGATCGCACGCGTCCGAACGTGGATCGAGCTGCACACCGCACCAGACGAACGATGCATGTTAACAAAAGCAAGAAGCAACCCTCGCACCCTGCACCAACCCTCCCGACCATTTGTTCTAACAGCACAAAAACGGGACGGAATCAACACGCATGACGCCGCGTTGTGCATGTGCGTCGTGCTGGTGGTTCCCTGCTTCCGATCCACCGGAACCACAACCTACACACAACCATAGCGTACGATGTGCGGGTGACGAAAAGAGAAAATGTGGAGGAAAAGCCGTACGAGCGAATTGAGGGAACGAGAAGCACCACCTGGCGTGGCAGGGGAAAAGCCCGGCCGAACAAGCGGGAAAGGTAGCATACGGGATGGGCGTGATGCAGGTTCGTCGCTTATACTTCCGAGCACCCGGCGGCAGTCTCTGGTTAGTGGTCGTTAAGCGACGTAACTATCGCCGGGAGCAGTTACCAAACTTGCATCGGCGCGATCCCTTCCGGTATGGGTCGAGTTGTGTGAGAGAGTATGTGTGTGCGTGTGTGTATTCTGTCACAAGGTTCAATGTTATGTTCGTGTAATTAAAGTCCAATCTATCGAATGAGGAGAAATATAAGCGTGCGAATCGTTGTGTTAAATTTGTGCTAATTGTGATTGTGGAAAATTTTAGTTTCTCTAATATACAAGAGCTCCAGTGAATGCCATAATGCATTGAGCAATGTGCTCCAAAGGTGTTCTCAACTTTGGCCTGCTGATGTAAGAGCAGTCTGATGAAAAGCTTGTTGTTTGCTAGTCTATTGTAGCCAGTGGAAAAATGTATTATTAATCAAGTGTTACGGTTACTGATGGTTGATAAAGTGTTTATTTTTACTTTGATGCCGGTGAAGTAGTGTTGCTTTTGTGTTGTTGATGCCAACCTGAAATTATTCGCTTGTAGCGTGTGTGTTAGTTGACGTATCGATTTGTAGGCTTTACCGCCGTAGATCATTGGTCGCCTTTGTTTTTGGTAGCGCATAAATACAATGTGGGTAGTGTTTGAAATAGTAATGAAATAACTAAATTCAAGTAACCATATCCACACTAACCCTTGTTAGATCCTATGAACCTAACTCAGGTGTATCTCAGGTATAACAAATTACAGTTAAATATATTTCAAGTTACAGAGTTTTTTTAGTGGTTCTGATACTTTTAGCACACTTTCTGGACAGTTTGAATTTTTGTAACAGTGGCATTTATGTATAGCTTAATGTCACATTGAAGCCAGGAAGTGTGTTACCGTAATCAGATCACATGGAAAACTCTGTAATGTATTAATCAATAGCTTAGTCATTATTACTTCTAGTTTAAGTTTATTATCTCTCTAATATTCACCGAAGTGATGATTGTTTTTGAATGTGTTTTTATTTTATTTTTACAATAAACCGTTACAGAACTTTCCTTCACACCCAACACCCCGGCTAATGTACGATCTTATTCCTCCCTCGCCGCCTAGCCTAGTGAAACGGAAGCATCTATCAATTACTCCACTTCATTAGCATTTTCACGCCGAGACGGCTACTACATCCGTCCCGAACGGTGTACGCTACAGTACAGTCAATGCCATCGGTGTATCTATTTAACGCGTACCATAAGGCACCAGCTTTGAACCAGGCCGTGTTTGACGGGCAGACCTCCCCTCACTGCACGGTTGCGTCGGAAAGGGGTTTGGGTGGGTTTGAAGATGGAATATTGCAGCAGGAAATGGACTTTTACCAATTTCGATTTGTCCAGTTGATTGACCCGAGTTGGTGTGTACATGGTTCCCGTTTGGGGGAGTGGGGATCATTTGTGCAATGACGAAGGGGGAAAGCGAAGAAAACGGTCAGAATATGGTGATGGTTCTTTACCAAACAACCATTTCCAGTAGAAAGCGTTACAAATTAAGAACTATTATCCACCGAGCCGAGGGGAAATGGAGAGCCACATGATCAAGCGATTCCACATAGAACTATACATAACGGAAGGCATTTCACTGTACATGGAAATGGGCAATTGGTCACCAATTTCTTTTTTGCAATACCAACGATCCATATCAATTCGTTTCCTACTTCAGCGTATGATGCATTGGATGAACTAACATAACTTACCTTCCCAGGCAATCATTCTTTTCCTTACACCAATAACCAACTACAGAAATGGCTGTTTTTATTAAGCTTTATTTGCAATTAAACAACACATACTTAATAGCAAAACTCTCGCTAACCACGTATCACCGTTGCACAAAAGCTACAATGTTTCGTGACCGTGAGCCCGGCAACTGTTGAAATCGATTTTTTCCTTCCGTCAGTAGCTCGTTCAACTTTTCAACAGCCAGAAAGCCTTAACACTACTGGTACGATTTAGTTTCCATGGTATTCCAATACACTGCCAATTTCGTATACGCTCACAGCACATTTTGCTTCAGCAATCGAAACCCCCCTGTTCTTATCACGCCACATTTGCAAAACTTCCAATTAATGTATGATTTATATCACTATAACATTGTAACGTCCATCCATCCAGTTTTGCTACTGCTTCTCTCTTCGCAACAAGTACAAACTTCATGCGAGAATATTTGCATAATGTTTTAATGCGAATTTACGTATCCATTTCATTGCATAACTTGCTTTGTACATGGCATTACGCTGGCAATGGACGGGCTGCATCAAACCGATCCATTGTAACGAAGATGATGATGATAATGATGATGACGATGATGATGATGATGATGATGATGGTGGTGAGAAGGGCAGACAATATTCTTAAACGGGACTACTACAACAGTGACACTGCAAATTGTTGCTTTCTCCAGCGCAGCTTGGACGTGCAACAGCAGTCGATTGCTGTCTAGTATGATAACATACTCACAGTGTGTGCAATATGAATAGGATGTTTTATTCGTTTTTCTCGTATTTAATTTAAATGCTCGAATGGTTGCATTTCACATCGTTTTAAACCACACCAAGACACTTCTGAGTCAAGCGCTGATTTGCCCAATTTTATAAACTATCACGAGTGTTTACTTTATTGAAGAATTGGCAAATAAATATCCTAAATAATCATCACACAATTTTCGTTTTTTTCGAAACAACTTTTCCCGCCCGAATAATTGTTTCATAACACGTCCTTCGCTTCATCACATTTCGCTATGCTTCGTCACACTCACAGCACCGCCGTCAGCATAACAGCGTAAAATTTGAAACCGCTGCATCCAATTTCACCCCCCGAAACACGCTCACACGTGTCAAGGATGGCGAAACCTCAAGGTGATCACTGCACTTTTGGCAAGCGCTTGGACTTTTGGAGGACTCTTCACTCTTCAGCAGCCTCATCTGATCGATCGGTTGAGGATGAAGATCCCGCCAGGTCCGTTGGTTGCTCACCGGCACTACCACTGCTACTGCTACTACTACTCGTCTGAGTGGTGGCAGTGCTGGTGCTGCTGCCGGTGGTGGCAGTGCCGAATATATCACCACTTCCGAGCGATGTCAGCGCGAGCAGCTTGATAAACACAACCTCCGCCGCGCACAGCATAAACAGAAACATAAACACCGCTATGTTGGCCTGCGGCTGATGCGGCTGCCCGGGCGACGATAGGCCCTTGGTGCCGCCGATCGCAGGTGGCGGCTCTAGCAGCGTTGTCAGCGTCTGTACCATCAGCATCGAGAGTACCATGTTTCTTCGCTGTGAGCTTTCACCTAGCGGCGCTAGCACGCTTGCTGGATAGAACCGGGTGTGTTGATCGTGGCCGGGGTTTGATCGTTGCCGACGGTTGTCGGGGCCTTCTTCTTGATTGGGGTACGTCAATTGCACGCTTCCGCTAGACGTCACTGTTTGCCCGCTGCTCCACTTCGAATACACTGGGCTGGTCTGGGGGTCATGTGCGCCCGACAACGACTTATCACTCGCACGTACCGAACCGAATGAACGAAATCACAAACGTCCCGGGGGGGAAGAAGACAGTCCCAACGGCATTTGCATACGAAATTATACGAACACACGCACGAACGATTGTCTTTCAAGAAGGTCTAAAGTAGGGGTCCCCTTAACACAGACACTGCGGTTGGCTTTCTTTTATTCTTCACAACGCTGGGATCCAAGACATTTTGTTTAAAAACAATCTTGTCCAGTTTTTGTTTTCTTCGCTCTTTTCGGTTGTGTGCTCGCACGATCGATGAGGTAAGGTTGAAGACTTGTTGCTCCTGCTGCTTCTCCTCCTATGGCTATGATCACCGCCAGTAACGGTAACGTCAACGTCAGCGATGTTTCGTGGCGCTGAAGCAACTGAAACTGGTCAACGCGATCGCCGCGATCGCCGCGATCGGTCGCTCCGTCTGTCTGTCTGTCTGTCTGTCTGGCTGCCCACCCGCCCCACGGCATCGGGTCTCTGAACCACCTCGCACGGTGTGGCGATACCGTTCGAGCGGTGACTTTTGGAGTCTGTGACTGTAACTGTAACCTAAAGGCGACGTTCAGACAGCGAACGTCTCGTCCCCTTCTTTCTCCGAATCTCTTTCTCTTCGCTGCTTCGCTGCTTCGGGGTTGCGCGAGACGAGCAGCGATCGAAAGTAAAAGCAACTTATCAGCTGGGCCAAAATGGCAACCCAGTGCCGGTGCCAGTGCATGGGGAAGGCATTGGGAATAGGGTCTTTTAAATTGTCCCTGCCTCTCTTTTGCGCGCTCGCTCTTTCTCTCTCTCTCTCCCTCCCTCCTATCTCTGTGCAATGCGGCTACGTAATCGTGACGGTGTGTAGCATAAGAGTTGGAAGAATTATGTTGCAGATTGCACCATTATCCTGCCGTGCCGTAGTTTTGCCCGGTTGCTGCACTTTTCTGCACAAATGGGTGGAATTACCTGACTTGCATTACTTGTTAGGTTCATATAAAGACTGAGACGTTTGTGCAGGGTTGCATGGCGTGCCACAACGTCAACACGAATTAAATTTATGTGAAGTTAAGCATATTGTATCACAAGAGATGCAATAGGTTTGATTTATCCTAATTAATGATTGGTCTTATTTTAAATTTTAATTTCCCTATCTTGTACATTGCCCAGTGTACAGTCAATCATCACATCACTTGAAAATGCGAAAATTAATTGCATTTTAACACGACGCACTCGGCTGTGATGCGTTCAGTGCAAATGGGTCGTCACTTATCGTGGGATGCGGGCTGTAGCTGATAATCCATGCTCATCAACCATCCAGCCACAGGGTGGGGAGAGCCACTTGTTGCGGCGATCAATTAATCTTTCACGCTACGCAAGAAATCGGTCAGGAAGAGCGCATCTACTGACCACTGGGATTTGCATTGTTTCGGTAGTACTTCCAATTGCATGCTGGATTTGACTGTAGAGGAAGTAAAGCGTACGCAGCCATTTGAGTCATTCTACTGTAAAATAGGAATATTAAAAAGTGCCTTTTGAAGCAGTTCGCAATGTCCTGCAAGGGAAATTGGTTGGAAGAATATTATCCTGCTGATGTATTTCATTCAGTGACTGAACTATCATATTTATTAATGTTTGTAAATTGTTGTTGTTTGATGTTTAATGATTCGTTAAATTTAAAATAACATTTAAAGCTTAAGATTTAATAAAACATTGCCATAAGAAATTGTTAAAAAAATGAAACAACATAAATTTGAAATGAAATAATCAGCTCCCACCGAATCACAAACCCTGCATTCCACTTTGGCAAACTAATTTTCGACACCTTCGATCGGCTTTATCGGGGTGAAAATTCGAAACCTTTTTGGTTTGTTTGTGTCCCTTTCCATACACTAGTCCACACGCCGTCAAGCGCGACTTGCACCAATTCGTCGACTCTCTAATGTGGCCGATTGCCACATCGGTTCCGACCGCGTTAACCATACGCGCCGGTGGACACTTACCAACTCGATGATATAACCCCACACCCGCCCCACGTGTGCGCTCGTCTTAATGGCAACCGTGATTCTTACTGCCGTGTTGCATGCCGTTTGTTGCCATTTTGCCACCACGCTCGACAGTGGAAAGGTTTTCCAATGCCTGCCCACGCACGCACGAACGAACGCAAACAGTCATTGGCGAGGAGGCAGTGTGACGCACTTTCCGATTGCCCATCGAACGCTCGCGCTGGTGGTGAATTAATGCATCCAGGAATTAATGAACCGGTCGGTGGCGCGCTGCAAACACTGCCCCAGCGATGCATGGCTAATTAATTGACCCGGGTGCTGGCGTGTCCGCGTGGTTGATAAAAGTGAAATATCACCACTTTCTTGGAAGGTGGAGGGGCGGGGAGGGGGGGAGGGGGTATTGGTGACGTTGATGGGGAGCGAAATGCAGCAGCGGGAACGGATTCGTTGTAGCTAAGGCAGAAATGTTGTTCTATAAATTAAAGTGGATTGAAGGGGAATGGAATCATGACATTGAATTGGAATATTTCGTATCGAATTCATTTCCTAGTGCTTACTTATTGCGTTTTCTATTGCAATTGTACAGATACTTATCAGCTGTTTGTGCTTTATCTTCTCAAACTCCTAGTAAACTCAGCCAACGACGGCGCTCTTCCCGGAAGCCCGATGCGGCAGAGTGTTACATGTGTAACGCAAACATCGAGCTCGAAACTCCAGACAGGTAAGTTTTCCCTCTTACCTTTCCATAAAAAACCCAAATCCCATTCTAACTACTTGGCCCGATTTTTTGCCTCCATCCTTCATGCTGCTAGCTTCGCAACATGCCGCGGTTGCGAAAAACTGGTCTGCCGGGGCGAAAACTGCTGCCAGTGGGTGGAATCGATCGGCATCTGGGAATGTACCGGCTGCCAGTCGAATCGCGTAATCCAGCAGAAGGCGGGCGAATGGCTGCTGAATCAGTTGACCGTCCGGCTGAAGCACCCGGGCCCGGTAGAGCTGAAGGACGGCAATCTGCTCGGTCTCGGTTTGGGTAAGCCTGCCAAAGTCCCTTTTGTTTTTTTTTTTGGGTGGTGTAACTCATCCTTCTTCCCCATTCCGTCCCAGACACGGACGATGCTCGCAGCACCACTTCCAGCACAACGACGACCGTTTCGGCCAACCAGCGTGTGAAGGTGCGAGAATTCATCGAGGAGCTGCTGTCCGCTATGCTGCACGGTCCGCTGGACGATGTATCCGTTGGGCAGCTAATGAAACATGAAAGCTGTAAGTAGACTCCCGTACGCACACACACCCACACATACGCACAAATGTCTCCCCCACCCCGTCAGCTGTTTGATCACTTCACCATTCACACACACACACACATCACACTGCTCGGGCTGCTCGAATCAAACGCGCGCGCGCGCGAGAGCTGCTCCAGCAGTGTGATGCGGATTGCATACCCACCAGGCGCATTCCAAAAATCCACAGCAGCAACGGAAAAAAAAGGTCGGCAACACGACAGCGAGCGCGACTGTTCCCGCGCACACCTGGCAAGGACACTCATGATTTTCTTACCCTCACCCTTCTACAGATTTAAGACTTTTTCGCAAGTTCCACACACGTTTGAGCAGGTGTCTGTACAATCTAGAACGCTCGATCCATCACTCACTAATGTCGGGTAAGAAAGAAGAACCGAATCGGCGTCAAGTTCGAGCGCCGCTCGGGACACCACATTTCTGCACCGTGTGAGCACTCTTCCCTCTATAGTGCACCAGTATCTGTGTGTTTGTGATAAACACAATATAGCAATCTCTCCTTTGAGTAAATTGCATGTAGCGTTGGATGCAATTGTAGTAGGTTCACCTTAGTGTTTCCTCGTTTCCCTTCAATTCGCACACAAGCTCGTCGTTCTAGTCTGTTCTGTTTCGTCTTTAATCTTTTACCACAGCACGTACAATTTAAATACATATTTCTCTCTCTCTCTCTCTCTATCTCTCTATTTCTCCGTATCTTCCAACACTTACTTCCGTTTGCCTGCTTATTGAGCCACCCAGCCTTGAGCTTTTTTTTTATTCGATCCTTATCGCGGTGCTATTATAACTCCCAGCCGGGCCCGCTCATGATACTCATCAGCTCGCTCCACGCGCAAACACGATTTGCGATCTCGCGCAAACGGTGCGTACGTCTCGGCCACAATGTGCATGTGCCTGATCTTGAGTGCAACGAGTTTACGACGGTCCGGAAGTACGGCCGGTCTGTTATAATTGATTACTTTACTGCGCCCTACAACTAGCGCCTGTCGGCTAGTACTAGCACTTCCACCACTACTACTTCTGCTCTCCTTGGCCGAAAGTGAGGCCAGCCATTCAACGTAACCCTGCTAGAGGGGAGGAACTTTTCCCATCAACCAGTGACCTTCGACATCGCCTCAGTGGTGTGTGCACGCGACCGGCTAGCGATGGAAAGCGAATCTAAGCAAGCGGGCCGCTTGTTTTTTTCGCTCACTCTCATACTTTTTTTCTATACTACACCGTTCACTTCCGCCCGTCGAACCGGGTGATCATAAATTACGGTTTTGCAAAAATGTGTCACACCTTCTCTGACACGCGAAAAAAAAAACCAACAAATGGAAGCAAGCACCGAAAAAGCTCGTACGGAGTCGCAAGGACGGTCAGTAAGCTTGCGGTGGGCAGTCGACAGTGCGTGACAAAAATGTGCTACCATTTTTGAATCATATTTTTTGTATTTATTTTTGCATCTAATGATTTTTTTTTCGAATGTCCATGAGTCTGTACTTTCATGTGTAAAAACACACGCAAGACATTGAATATAAATATTTTTTAAAATATGTATGATTTGTATTTTCTATGAAACTAATTAAAATAATTAATTAAATTAAAATAAAATAATTATGTAAAGATTTTATAGTTTCATTGCTGTAAACGGAACATTACATGAAACTCTTTGGAATGATATTGCACTTGTTTGGAAATAGCTCATAGGTAATCAATAACTGCCATTTCAATGATCTGGAATTACTTCCCCTGACCTACCGACCTGCTTGATTGTGGCTAGCCAAGTCTCAACTAGCTTATTATCTGTGACTCATTGATTGATCTCAGTTCTTCTGCTCCTCTGAATCTCTGTTCCTAGAATACATATTTTTATAGATGGAAATTTAATGCGGATTTTTTTTCGGAATTTTAAACGTTAAACCTAAGTCACTTTGTCAAATAGACATGAGTTAAAACATACTATAGTATGAACATCAAAATTATATACTTAAATAGTCGCCACACGCTGTACCGCTGTCAGAAGAACGCTTGGAAAAAGGTCCATCTAAAAAATATCACTGTTAGAAAACAAAACCTCCCCTGGAGCAACAAAGTGGAACACACGGCCTGTACGGACCACAGCGTCGTCTTTGGGCATAGTGCTGGCCACGACCTACGGTACAACTGCAATGTTTTGACGCCCGGGTGAACGCGAAAGATGAAAACAATCCATCATTACGGTCCAAGCATGTGTCACATCGCGTCACGTTAGCACGTACCGAGCCACTGGCGTACGATTCGGGCCAGCATCCGCCCTAAAACAGCAGTCTCATTTTATCAACGTCGACTGCTGACTTCACACCGTTGAACACCCTAACCAAAAAAAAAACTATTATACACTACGTCATGTGGTAGATGAACTGCTGGAGAACGTTAAGCTTTCGCCACACGAAAACCTGAATCATCCATGCTTACCGGTTAAATTCAAACCATCCCGGACCAACAGAAACGGAACCAGGATTCGCATTAAATTCGTGCGCACGTCTCATGACGGGACTGACTCATGCCGGCATTATTCACACGACTTCAGCAAACACACCGTGGCGATGTCGGTGACTTGGATCGTCTTCCCAATGCCAATCAAGTTCTACATTGTTTGTTTGAACGAAGACGTTTAGCATCGAAACCTGTTTCTTTAAGCAAATGTACTGCCAACTCCCGTCGTGGTCGTGGTTCCAATTTCTGTTGGTGTTTTTTTGACCTGCCAATTGTTAGCCACAAACAAAGAAAAGGAAATCGATTCCCCTATCTTACCCGCTCAGTAAAATGGGGGGGAACTTTACCGATGGGATTTGTCATCGAAATTCCAATCTCACCCTGCCGGAATAACTCAACTAGCGCACCGCAGGCCAACCCGTTTGCGCCAGCCAACCCAATGTTGACAGAAGCATGCAACCATCGGCCCCCACGGCACGAAAGCCAGTTTATCAATCGATTGATAAACGCAAACGGGACGGCTTGATAGGGAGCCTCTTCCCAGCGGAATGCCATGAAATAGTATTACGCGCTGTCATTACCTTCCCAAACACGCGCGTTTACAGGCGCACTTTGTTTGTGGTGGGTGAGCGCTCAAAGGGGCTGTGATTGATAAATGTCACACACTGGACCCACTGGTGGCGCTGATAGAAACAAATAATGATGATAACGATGATAGGCACAATTTAGCAGTGCTTCGATGGCAAAGTTATGGGGCTTTAGGTACATCTCTGTTGTTCAAGCGAATGTTCTGTCATCACGTGGAAGTTTAAAGTACCAAAACACCGGTGTTTGGAAAGTTAATTATGAGCTTTGAGGGACTCGTTTGTCCGAAAAAAACAAACAAACAAACCAAACCAAATCGATAAGATAAAACAATTCACTGACATTTAACAAGCCTGTTTGCGTTGTTCAGCATCCCAAAATCCTCTAAACAATCGTAACTTTAATACCCTCCCCATTAGCAAACACCTTAGGGCATAACTCACTCCAAGCCCCAGTGTCAACCAATCTCCTTTAATTGCATAATTCCCGTTCACTCGTTCCTGCTTCCGTTCGTGTCGCACCGCGTCGTGTCGATCAAACCGACTCCGATAAGTGTCAAACGATCTCCGGGAGAGCTTCTTTCACCTTGCTTTGCGGAGATTGTTTACTTACCTATGCCCGTGCGCACACGCTTTGCATAATCAAAAACCCCTCGCACGATGAAGACCGGCCAGCTAGTCGGACAGCCGGTTGAAATGTGTTAACACAATCGGGCCCCTTCCTAGGCTCTTCCCTTGGCTCTTCCCTTTGAGAAACCGCACCGAACATCAGTTGGCCTTCTTAAGGTCGTGGAAGTTTGGAAGCGAAAGAAAAAAAAACAAACCGAAAGCCTCACCGAAGAGAAATGACAACGTGTTGGCTATAAATGGACATGCATGTTTGCAAGTAAATAAATGTGTGGCACGTGAGGCTGCAGCCTAGCTCTCCCGTCTCTCTCACACACAGTCACTTAAAGCCGAGAGGGTCGTCCTATACAGCTGTACCTTTAATAAAACCGCGCAAAGTAAGCGCTTAAAATTGCGCCTGCTTCCACAACCAAGGACTAATCCATTTGAGCTTTAACACACTCACACATACAAAGCAAATGCTATCTCTCTCTGTCTCCCTTTCGCTCACTCCGTGTCTGCGTTTTGGTGAGAAACAAACCCTTCCGATGCACGCAGTGACAGGTGCTTGCGGTGCTGCGGAGGGTTCCGATACAGCAACCCTCTTCTGCGAATGGGGTGACAGGCGAACGTTACGCAGCATTTAGGACCCACCGACAAAGCGGGAGTGAGTGAGATAGAGATGTTCCGTTTGCACTGTGGAGCAATGAGGGGACAAATTATGGAAGGAATATTATTTTTTGCTTTTTAAAAAGACTTCCCATATTAATTTTACCTTCAAGCTCATTGTATTGCATAATTGGATTTTTTTTTCTTTTAATTATTTTAAACAAATATTTAAATAGTTTATTTTTTAGTTGGCGGCGGCTGACAGAAGCATTTTGTCAAGCAATTTAGAGCCGCTTTAGAAAGTATGAAAGGTTCCATATTTTTTAATTAAACTGGACTGGAATTTGTAATTTATAACAAATATGATGTGCAAGTATTTCAGCCATTTTCGCATTAAAAAATGGTGGAAAAAATACTTAAATTTGAGTCGATCATTCCCTGGATGACCAAAAACGGCTTCCACCAGCCGCCGTCAGCTGCGCTAGTAAAAATCGAAATTACACTAGCGAGTACGGACAATTTACCCCGGCCTTAACAAGCGTTATAAAAAAAAGCTTTCAATCATTGCTTAAATGCCTTAAAATATTGTGTTAATAATAAATTATTAAAACAAAAATATAAAATAATTATCAAGCATAATCTCGAATCTTATGAAGATGACACTAAATAAAAAGGCTTTAATATTGTACAATATTGTATCGGATTTGTATGTGCTTTTATTACATTATTACAAAATCAACTTGATGTTTTAAATCATTTAAATGTTTTTAAATTTTTTTAGATGTTTTTTTTTAATTGCTTTAAGTTAATATTTTAAACATATTAACTGTGAGCAATTTCACAAAAAGCTCCCCACTCACGGCACCATTTTCATTCCACCACTTGCACCACCGTGCAGTCGGGTGCGGTACCTGTTGCTGCGGGTTCACCGCTGGTCGGCTGCCGTGGGTCGGTTCAGTTTTTGAACGGGGCGCGCACGATAACGAGTGTGTGGCGGTGCCGACGCGGACTCGCGACTCGCAACGAAACGGCCGTAACGAAAGGCAAACAGTGCAAGGTAGTGGCCGCGCGAGGGTTTTTGGCGTGATAATAAACCGCGAGAACGAGTGTGTGTGTGTGTGTTTTGTATTATTTTTTCTCCCACCTCTCACTGGTATTACATCCCGCGAAATAGTGCCCATTAATCGGCTGGCCAGAGTAGTGGTGCGGGCCAAAGTGTTTAGCAATCTGTGACGCAGGGGGGGGGGGGGGGGGAATGGTTCTGATAAGCAAGTGGAGCACCAGTGACCGGCTAAAGCCAGTGAGTGGGTGCCAGGAAATGCCGTGCCGGAACACAGACGAAGCACCTGCAAGTCGCGGACGCGCTTTACAGTGATTGGTGATAAGAGACCAGTGTATGCCGAGTGAGCAGCACCTGTAACGATCTCGTTCAAAGCGGTGGTTCCGATTGCTACGCCACTTCCTTCCCAGCACGTATCCTATTACTGAAATGTCCTGCCCAGCGTCCTGCTAATCCCTTCACTTCCCAAATTCATTTCCCAAAGTGCACGCGTTCTAATCAGCTGTCGCTGGCATTGCTCGCGCACGTACGTGCTTCATTCTCCATTGCGAAGGATTTATGTCGACCCGTATGAGCGACAAGCTGCGAAATCGAATTTGCCACCGAATATGCACCTCCTAAAACGAGCCGCTCCGTTACACACCGCTTGTGATGGATCTTTACTCGGCATTGCACAGCAGTCACCTGCACCAGCCGTTGCGTACTGCGCGACGAGATTGCACCCGGGCAAACCATAAATCCTTCCCCATTTCGCGATTCCACCTTTTGCCACCTGTTTTCGCCCCATTCGATATCGATAGCGACGAAACAACGGCGAGGTACGCGCGTCGGTGGCAAATCACAAAATTGCATCCAAATAGACGGGCGTTGGTGAGGGTGGAAACTGTGGTGGCCGTAAATTGAAATGATTGCCGTGTTTTGATTGATTGTGCGGTGCGCGGCGGTATCGCGTTGATATAACGCCGAGTACCAGCGGGAGGCGAAGCGCCTTACCCACTAGACGTGGGTTTTAGTTTTGAGAAGTGTGTAGCGGTCGGAATCTGGCAATGATTTTGCTGATTTTGTGAGGCGCAATTGCAACTTTTGGATAACTGTTTCCTTGGTGTGATGCACTTTTGATGTTGGAATGTGCCTTGACCAGTGACGCAAGAAAACGGTAACTCGGTATTTGGGATTGATTTGTAGGATATAAGAAGGTTTTTTAGGAAGTTTACACGTTTCTTTTGACATGACACGTTAAAGCCGAAGAAGTCGGTGGGACAGATGACGGTATTCTCATTTTGTTCGTGCCACTGGATGGTTTAATGAAGAAATTATTCAATATTTTGAGCACATTGATTTGACAAGAACGCTTTTCTAAGGGCGGTCTGGTTTGTATTCTGAGCATTTCTCTTTAAGCTGATTTATTTAGCTGATAAGTATGATGCATTTTATCAAACATATTTATTCTTGGGGTAATTTTAGAGGAAATTTGTATCAATGTATTTTATTTATTTAATTTTATACGAGTCTTCAATATTTACTATTAAAAGTAGAAAAGACAAATTCTGTCTCAAAGGCTCAATGTCTCTATAATTAAAAAATAAACAACAAACTATTGAAAATGCGTTTTAGAAGCATTTTCTTAATAATTTTTGTTACTGAAATTATTAAAATCTTTATTTTTTTAATATCTTTTAACCATTGTTTACACAAAAGATTACCAATCTTCTTTATTTTTAAAAGTGCTTCTTCATTGCACAAAAATCCTATATATCTCCATCCATCGTCGGTGTCAATCGTAACACATTATCAATCGACTGTTGAATCATTGCAACCCTCCGAAAAGCTCCGGCAAACGACGAAAGCCCAGCCTCCACCACCACCGCCTACTGCCACTACTACTACTACTACCACTAGCCCAGCTAGACGTGGTGTCTTTTATTATTCCCACCCACCCCGGCAATTAGTGACCGGTCAGTGGGCTTTCCAACCATGTGGAAAGTCTGTGCGGTGAAAAGTTACAACCGACTGCAGCCGAAATCGAAGACCCGTCCCGGAAAAATCGAAGAACCGCAGACACCCACAATGAATAAGTCATAACACGGATCATGCGTTGGCAAGGGGTGTGTAAAGGGGGGGGGGGGGGTGGGTGTAGTAAGCAAGAGAGAATAGTCATCGGGTATTCCGCCTTGCGCTACACGCTTATCAGTCTGTCAGTTCACATTTCGCGGCATTTATTTACCTTTTTTTTTTGTTGGTTGAGTGAAACACTACCATTAAACTTATCAAGCTTAAACAACTTATCAAACACGCACACACACACACACGGCATTGTGGTGGAGTGATTCTCGGGCACATGTGCCCCATTAATATTGGTATTAGCGTTCACCTTTCCCTTTTTGGGAGGGTGGCAGAGTGTTGGGCGTGCTTTTCCCAACCTTGTTGTTGCAGTGTTTTCCCCCCCCCCCCCCGTGATGGAAAACTGACCCATTCACTTCCATGAATTTTCCGCTTATCCGCGTTTTGGGGCAGGTGTTTCAGGTGCGCGATGTTTGAGTTTTCGCACAAAGCCACGCAGCGCTTTTCGTGTTGCCACCGTAGGAAGGTTGCCCAGGAAGGAAGTGCACTGTGTGCCAGTGTGTTTGCAGGCGATTCGTACGAAACCGTACGTTACGTTATGCGGTCGGTGTTGTTGTGGTTGGTGTATGTGTTCTTCCTCTTTGTGCAAAATTAAGGCACTTTGAGCGCAAGAACAGAAAATCATGAAATATGCTCATACAAAGAGAAATGTGTGAGGAGAAATAAAGAAGAGTCAACTCAATTCATACAGTTTGTCCGCTGTCAGGTGTGAGAGAGTTGATGGGAAAGTTTGATTTATTGCAGACTGCAAATTAAGCGGCCGGTTTTATGAATGGAATAACTGGAACCATTTTTCCAACTGTAGGTTTTGAAATTCTGATCTTTGGATTAATATGTATTGCGGCGAGTATTGCTTCTAAAATATGTGATAATTTTTTCTTCATTTTCTTTAATACTTTTCCTTAATTCATCTACTGTCTTGGAACAACATTAAAGACAAGCAGCAACCCTAAACCCGTGGCAACCCAGCTTTGCAGCTGGGCCGATGTAAAGCAGCAACAATCTTTTAATCCATTTCTAATACTTGCGAAGCGGCTTAATCTGGTTGCGGCTTTTTTTTTTATCGTTCTTTCTCGACTTTGCGGAACCCGTCGCCGCCACGGCCACCATCGAAACAAAAAACGTCATAGAAACGAGTGTAAATAAGCGAAATTTTATCTTATCAGCCCTCCGGTGCGTGTCGTACCGTGGTGGGACAAAAATCGGCGCTTATCGTGCTTCGCACGGCCGGGCGATCAAGGGCAACCTTTGGAAAGGGAGAAGCGGAATGTACGTAATCGTCTCCACCAAAGCTTACAGCGTGTGAGCGCTTTTTTGTCACCCACAAACGGGGAAATGGATTTCGCGTAGCCTGCTTTGATTCGATTCGCAATCGAACTCGCACGCCCCAGGCCTTCATTGCCGCGCTGATGAGAGCATTCCCAAGCAATGTTAAATGACAATGAAACTTTTCCAATAATCTCGCGCTCATACTGCTTCGCGCTCACCGCCACACTCATCTCCTTCAAAAACACAAAAGCCGAAATGAAAAAAAAAGAAAAGCCCCGAGAAAACTATTCTAAACCGCGGGCAAGAGCGGCTCGGTACGTGCATTGCGCCACCGAGACCAGAAAGGTGACAACAGTGGGTAGAAAATTTAATTAAGTTGTGCTTCGTCTCCCGACCTTCTCCCCACGAGGGAAAACAATTTTCACGCCAAACGCACCAATCACAGCGGCAAAAATCGAGCGGGCAAACGTTTTGCATCAGCCTCAACATAGCGATAGTAGTATGGGGGGAAGCATGCTTCAAGCTGGCGAAAGAAAATTGAAACCGACACGTTTTTGGATGGAGATTGATACAGATTCAGCTTGATTTACGCGAACGCACCCTGGGAATGTGTGGAAAAAGTTGGAATATGATGGAATATGATTGTTCGGTGACGGCGGTGCACGTGTTTAATAAGTTTTGGAATGGTTCTTTTGAATTTTCCACCCATTATCAGAAGCGTCAGCAACGGGTCGAAGCTTGGCGTCTTGTGATACAGTGTGCAAGTGTTGGTGTATTTTATTTTTGATTAAGTGAAACACATTGAAAGTGAAATCGCCTCAAAATGGTGTTCTGCAGCTGTTCGTTCCTTGCCTATTATCTGCTGACCGCCGTCGTGTCGTACGTGGCCGTTTACGTCCTCCAAGTTGTGCTAGGTAAGCTTCATCGAGTGGGAGAAGAAATGCTTAATATCTAAATCAAATTTGAAGAAAAGATGTCTCAATGCTAAACATTTTAAATCAATCTGCATGAAGAAATGGCCCCATGAATGTCATCACGACATGCTTCACTGCTCCGTTGCGACATGGAACTCTTCATGTTTCACTGCGTCAATAAGCGTCCGCTGCGTTTGAAATTAATGCAATAATGCAAATAATACACACCTAGCAAAGCGAAACTGGAACCACCTAATTGGAAGCCGTGAAAGGTGTGATTTCATTTGCTATCTTTGTGACATTGGAAGCAACCCAAAAACGGGGAATTATTCTGATAAAGTGTGAAGGACGGTTATGGTGTTTGTGCTTTGCGGTTCGTTGCGCACACTAATTTTGGATAAAAGTGACACATTGATAAATCTTACTTTGATAAGTTATTTTAATTAATTTATCTTTCACTTGTTAAACTGCGAGCCACAAGTGCCGATATGTGTTGAGCAACGAAGCTTCCGCTACTTTGCGGCGGCATCGGTTTTGCGCGCCATCCTTTCGCTGAAATTAGCAATGGATGTGTTGCATTCGTTGCAGACCTTTCTCCGTGTGAGCACACGTAGGGAACACACGGAAAAGGAAAGTAACACACTCTGCCAAATTGTTTTGCTTAAGAAACCGTATCAAACTGTATTGGACGCATCTTTGCGCCGTTCGCTTCCCGATATCCTTATCGAATTGTGGATTGCACAGCGTTTTAGCGCTCATGGTGAGCCGTACAATGGATTTCTGTTGCTGTTCGCTGTTGTAAAATGGCAAAACTATTTGATTGAAATAAATCAATTATGCGCAGTTATTAGGCACACATACATGTCTCATGAGCAGTGTCATAATCATTCCGTTTCCGGGTGAACGATGCTTTAAACGCGTGACACATTATGTAACAAATGTGAAAGCTCTTCTTCTTCTTCTCCTTCTTCTTCTTCTTCTTCTTCTTCTTCTGCTTCTTGTTTTTCTCCTTCTTCTTCTTCTTTTTCTTCTTATTATTCTTCTTCATTTTTTTCTTCTTTATTCTTCTTCTTCTTCTTCTTCTTCTTCTTCTTCTTCTTCTTCTTCTTCTATTTCTTCTTATTGTTCTTCTTTTTCTTCTTTTTTCTTTATATTTTCCTTTTCTTATTCTTTTTATTCTTCTTATGCTTCTTCACTTTTGTCTCGTTTCTTCTTTTTCTTCTTATTCTTATTCTTCTTCTTCTCCTTCTTATTTTTATTTTTATTCTTCTTCTTTTTCCTCTTCTTATTCTTTTTTTTCTTCTTCCTTTTCTTCTTCTTCTCCTTATCTACTTTTGCTACTTCTTCCTTTTCTTCTTCTTCTTTCATGGATTCATCCTCTTATCCTTCTTTCACTTCTTCACCTTGTTTTTCCCCTTCTTCTGTCTTCTTCTCATTGTTTATATTGATCTGTTTCCTCTTTTTACTATTATTCTTTGTATGCCTTTTCTTCTTCTTATTAATTTAACAATCGATCTAGTTATTCAAAAACTCCTACAGACTTACAAAGTTTCTTTAATCTCTTCTGACATGAAGGCTCATAATGTCTAGATTAACATTTACAGTACATCATTAATGTCAATTGAAATTAAATATTTTACTTAACTTAGAAAACTCTTGTATTGTACAGTAAGAGATACAGCAAAGCCGTGCTAAAGATAAACAATGCTTAGGAAAAACATCGTATCATAAGGAAAGCATAAACTTCAAGCCAAACCCCGCCATAAACATTCCTATCTTTTTTTTCAAGGTAATTACGATAAAACCTTGATCTTTCCACTAAACTTTGCCGCATCGAAAAACTTGTCCATTGGATATACAGATAAAACAATTATGACGCTGCTTTGAAGACACTTAATCCATAAAACTATCGTAAACTTACAACACTTGATAAGCGAGTCACAAGGAATGCAGTGTTCTTAACATTAACACCACACAGCGAACTTACTCCGTGTACTTTGTTATCAATATTTATCCATGCCCCCTGATAACCTTTCGCTGATCGCACCACATCGAGCATTCCGTTCAAAATACAGCCCTGCCCAAGATTAACCCCGCCAAGCGCCGGTCTTACTAGCGAAAATTAAATCCCAATCGTCTCCCAAACAAAACCCTCCTATGCTTTATCGCCTTACGAACCATCGGCACCAAATGGTATGTAAGCCACACCAGAGATTACACACACACACACGTTGCGCCAGATTTTGCGTTGCAGCTTGAACTTGACACCGCGATTACGCGCACCTTCGCCGCGACCTTCGCGCCCTTCACGCGCCACCTGCCACCTACCGGGCGGAGAGAAGGGGATTTGCATCTCGATGTCAGGCTGCAGTGTTGCGCTCGGCGATGAAAAACAGACGCCCCTTTGGGGGCATTTGCTCTTTCGGAGTGAAATAATAATTTTTCAACACGCATTCACAGAAACCGGTTCCGAAGGACGAATACCGCCGAAGGCCGCCGTGCCCTGGCTGGCTGCATTGCATAAAAGCCAGCATAATCGATTCTCTCATTACGTGCCAGTAATGGAGTAATGAAGGAGACAAAAAAAGAGATTATTAACCTATTTCGCTCTTTCCACACTGGGGGGGAAATAGAAGGGGCAAACCAAACCGCAAGTTCAATTGGAAAAGATTAAAACGCGATCAGTTAAGGGAGGATCTCACCTTTCCTTCGGTGCTTGCTCGATCGACCGACAGTGCGTAAATCATGCATGAAAGCGACTGTGGTATGCGATTGATTTCCTCTATGCAAATACAGAGCTCCTCTGTAGTAGCAACGGGTCGGGACAAAAAAGATCACCGCACCGATTCGCCGTCGGTCAGGTGGAAAACACGCGAATGGAACTTGCCGGCAAATTGCCACCGAAACTGGTAATTTGCGTGATCAATCGAAGCTCGACGATCGATAGCCCCTTCTGCTCTGTGTACGTTCAGTGCACCAAGTGACCACAATGACGATGGCAAAACAAAAATAGAAGACGGTATGTGTGTGTTGTGGTACAAAGTTTCACGACCCACGGCCTGAATCGCTGGCTTGTGCCGGAACGTGCCCCTTAAGGTTGTTGTTTTCTTATGTTGCGTGTTGCTTCTGTTTTCATTTTTTGTTCTGCTGTTTTTGTGCATTTGCTCAATTAAATTCAGCCTGTTTTTTTTTTGTGGCATTTGTTTACGATGAGCTTTTGCTGGGCCTTAAAGATGGGTTTCGCTCCTACAATGTTGTGCGTTTCAAAACATAAGCTTAGAGACAAATTAGACGTTGCAATTTGCTATCAAACACGACAAACAAGTCAATGTCAACCCCGAAAACAAAGCAAATGAAAACAAACTCATCACAGTGAGCACTCCCGAAAAAGCTTCCACACAAACAGTACGTGACGGAATGGATGCTTTCTTTAGCAGGGGAAGACGTTTTTAATGAAAGTGAGCGCGTGGTGAAACAATAATATACTGTCTTTCTTTTCCAAAATTTGAAACTCAAACAGAGCACCTCAAATATACCATTTTTTGTGTGTGTGAGTTTTTTTTTGTATGTGGACTCCCTTGCCCTAATGATGCGTCACGTTGTTGGCTGTTGATTTTGGCATTGACGTAATTGGATGGCAATAGGTAATGATTGTGTTGCAGCGCAAAAGATGTACCTTGTCCGATGAACAATAATACTTGTTTGTTACAACACACTGCTCAGAAGAAGAAGAAGAAGAAGAAGAAGAAGAAGAAAAACTCGACTCAAACACATCCAGACTAAAGAACTTAATCGAATCGTGCAGTGTAGAATGCTAATTAAAAAGGAATGGGGGGTGATCCCTCATTACGCGAGATGTGTGCCTGCGTAGACTTCAGACTTTTTTGTAAGGGAAGGGAGTAGGACATAAGGATTGCCCTCAATGATAATTACCTCACTCGTGCGCTCACTCGCTCGCTCGCTCGCAAGTAAACGAGCTTAAAATAACCTTTCAGCCATTTGTGCTCTGCATGTCACTTGGGCTGACCTCTTCGGCGTTAGCCGCAAGCTAGCATTAACATTGCATTAGTGTTAGGGAGGTGAAGAGTGCAAAAAAAAGGGGAAGAAGTGGAGCTTACGAGCAGAGTGGCTCAGTGATCTTGACTGTGGCGGTCTGTTGGCCGCGGGTTAAGTGTGAAATTATTAATAGCATCCCTCATGTGTTTTTATGATTGCAAACGGCACGTGTTCTTTTGACAACTACTCGTACACGAAAACACGCACACAAACACTTTATCACAACACTTTGACGCACTTGTTTCGTTATTTTCTTTTCGAACTTTTTTGTGTATCTTGCTGCATCTTTTTTTGCATGTTTTTTGAGTGTCTTTTTTTTCCTTTTAAGTATGTTCTTTTCTATAAACATTTTATCTTATCTTATAACTTGTACGCTATTTACTATGTTTTTACTAAAACTCTTCTTTTATTTCCTTATTTATTTTCATCCCCTTTTCCCCATTCATCCACCCAAAAAAAAAAAAAAAAACAAACAGATCTACCACTATGGGAAGGTCAACAGCAGCATCACAGCCCGAGCGATCAGCACTTCGAGCTGAAGCGACTGATACAGAGGATACTGGAAGAGATCGCCAAGCTGCCGGAGCTGCTGAACCACAGTGGCCTGCCGCTACGGCCGGAAGAGCATCTGCCGTACTTCGATCCGAAGAAGTACGAGCAGCTGTTGGCCACTGCGGTGCTGAACAAGGTAAGTGCGGGGCTGGTTCTCCGTTCTCCGTTCGCACGTTCGCAAGCGCCAGCTACTCCCAACCTGCGCGTGTTACGCGAGTCAAGTGTTACCTCCGATAGATTATCCCCTGTGCGAACGATTAAGGACAGGGACAGGCGAGCGATGGACTTTAATTCTGCTCGATCGATCAATCCATCGCGGAGTAGCAACTACTTAAGAAAGTTCCTGCTTTTTTTGCTCTAGAAAGAGGTTATTTTTCCCCATGTTCTATCGAATTGCTGCCCAGGGTTTGAGACGTAACAAACACACAGCACAGCAGGCACTCGATTTAGCATGCGAGCCATGTGTCATGGTCGCAAGAGACAGGGAAAGGAGCCACCGAATGACGGCTACACTTGTGAGGTTTCCAACGCAACCCACCCGCCTACTGTGCTCTCTCTCTCTCTCTCTGTTTTTCCCGGTGCAGGGGCGAAAGTAAACGTACATGGCAGTTGACTTTCTTGGCCAATTTTCCGTACAATCAGTACGTGTCTGACCAGAAGAAACAACGCATCCGTCGCGTACCGGTGTACCGGTCCTGTCAAGTAAAGTGTGTATCTTTACTGTCTTTTTTATACAAACGTGCGGGGCATGGGCAGAGGTTGATTGGTTGTACAAAAGTGACCTCAACCAGTTGTGTTTCGGGCCGGAGATATTATCGTCTTCATTAGTTCCCGAAAGTGTGTGCCTTTGTTGGGGCGAAATCATACCGATCGATTGTGCGTTATCTTTTGCGAGTCGGAACGTGGAAGTGTATTCCCATTCCGACGTGGTTACTTTGTCAGGTTTTTTAAGAACATTTCGCCGCGACAGTGAAGTGATTCGGCCGTCCTATTATTCCCCTTTTTTATGTGACTTAGAACGTATCAAAAGTGCTATTAGAACGAAGTGTATTGGAGTGCATAAAAAAGAGCAAACAGAACACACGGTGTGGGAAAAAGCGTGATGCTGAGCGTGCTGACGATCATCCTCGGTGCCATTTATCTGTACTTTGTGATCGAATACTTTCTTCTCGCCCCAGGTGGTGGACGACTATCGGAATCCGAAAAACTTCACCGACGGCGGTGACGTGGCAGGCAAGGGGCAGACCGGCGCTGGTGCCACCCCGTACACCGGTACCACGGTGGACATTAACCACAATCAGCTGTCCGAGACGGGTAAGTGCTGTTGGGCTTATTGGTGATTTAGAGAGATTTAGTGCAGCAAACGTGTGTCCCTTTCTGGTGAAATGTGATGTCGTGTGTCCGTAGTGTATTTTCAAAAAGATGTTCGCAAGTAGATTCAAGTTTTCTATCTTTTTCCGGGCATATGAGCAAGCCTACGTTATCGTGTTGATAATTATTTCCTTATCTTAGACTCTCAGAAATTGATAACTATTCAAATGGAAAATGTTGAAACACAAGGCTGTATCCAGAGGAAAACTATCAATTCCTCATTGCAAAGAACCGTGAACCGTGCCTAAATCTAAAGTTTCTTCAATATTTTGGAATATTATTTTTATACCCATCCCGTCATATTTGGTCTTCTAAATTCTCCAAACTTTTTGAAATCAATTTTTGAAGATCAATTCACACATTTTTGTTAATCTTCTGTTAAAGAAAGTCTTATACTAATACCTAGTTCCTTGGACACTTCTACAACTGTAGGTCCCCTACAAGCTTCACCTTCGCTTCGACTTCATTTTAATATGATTTTAAATACAACCTTTTGAGGTCAAACGAAGAACGCGTGAAGCGTTTTCAAAATATGATCCAATTATGCAACTTTCCGTTTCACTTTCAACAAACCTTCACCGCGGCTCTCCTTACCCCCCCGTGATGCCTTCAAAAGAGCAATCGATGGAGTTTAAACTTTGTAAAGATGGCCCTAGAGCCATCCTTCCGTAATGCGCTTCAGCTAGGATTAGCGTTGCTCGAGGTAGACACGGTCATAACAACAAACCCAGAATTGGTCCTGCATGGCGCCAATCGCACAATCCACACAAACATTCGTTTTAAAATGTGTTGCGTTTTAAAACAAAACCTCGCCCACTCACACTGAGCCGGTGTCGCCCCTCGAAGAAGCGCAAAAATAATTGCATTAATGTGACTTCTCCGTTTTCTTCGCATCGATATTTTGTGTTGCGAAATGTAGCCGCCCGCATCCTGTAAGAAAGTGTCGTTTGGCTTTTGAGAGGGTAATGCAATTAGGTCCATTGTTAGCGTCTGTGCGTAGTGCAGTCGGGCAAGTCCGCAAGTGTTCTGCGGTTTTGTTGTGATTTGCGCCGTCTCGAGAAACTGAGAAGGCAGGCTAGTGTGTGTCTGCACGTGAGTGGTAGAGCTACCCCTATCTATCCGAATGTAGAAACCGAGTCCGTTCTGGCCTTGAACTTTGATTGACCAGGAAGTGAGTCTTCCTAGGAAGGACGAGCTGAAAGGTCATACTAGTTGTAAAATTCCAGGAAAAGTCTTTAATATTCTCCCTCCCAACCGTGGTCGTAAAACCCTTTTACCGCTTTATGTCTGTTCCTGTAGCCTTTGCAAGCCCGCTTTCTGCCATTGTTTGTCCGTTTGGTTAGTGCTTTAGTGTGTCCCTTACTGAAAGCTCCCGTGTTATATTACCTGTTTTGTTTCTATTCTTCCAATTCTTTTCACCTACATCCCCACTATTAGGTAGCAGCCAAAGTTTGCTGAGTAAAGAAAGCCTCAGACAGATGTCCGTAACGGTAAGTAGCGCGCGTCGTTCTGCGCGTTCGCATCGGAGTGTGACACTTTTCCTTTCAACTCATCCTTTACCCCTAGGCTGACGATCAAGCACCACAACCACACGAAGGCGTCAGCTACAGTGCGATCGGCACGGAAAGGCGGCTCTCCGACACGGACGAATCCTACCTGAGCGACTACATCCAGCGGCATAAAGTCCCGCTGCCCGATCTGTCCGACACGACCGGTTCCGGGTCCGGTGCCGAGGACGACGATCTGCAATCGCTCAAGTCGAACGCGACCGATGGTACGTGGGAGGAAAATTGGCTGTTCCGCAAGCGGCAACTGAAGACGACCGAATCCTCGATCGCCATGCTCGTACCGTCGCCCACGGAAGAGGTGAAGGCACTGATCGGGGACAAGAATGCGGACGAGATCAGTGATCTGTCCGAGGCTGGATCGGACTGTGAAGGGTACGAGTCGGATGGCAATGTGAACGGTGGCACTGTACCATCGGTAGCGCCTGTGGTTGTGGCATCAAGCAGCAAAGACACAACGAGTGAGGGAATTTCGTCCTCCTCCAAGACACAATCGCTGGACGAGATGCTGCCGCCCGACAGTCTCGTGTCGATCAACTCGTTGCCGGTCAATGAGGAGGCACTGTCGGAAGCTACCAACAGTCAGCTGCTGGCCGATCAGGTCGCACAGAACGGAGCCAGTGGACGTCTGCAGGTGGACGATCTGATCAGTATCGAACCGGTGGCGGACAGGGTGGAAACGACCAATCCGACCCTGACCAACCCGTTCCTGGACGATGTGTTTGAGGCAAACAACAATGTTATAACGGACGACGTGAAGATGCTGCAGCGTACCGAGACAGGGGACAATCGGTAAGTGGGAACAGGGAGGAATGGAGGAACACTAAACCTGCTGGGTTGTTGGGATCGACGATCTGATGATCTTTGCTTTCGTTTGCTGATTGCTTCTACTGCATTGTTGTGTTGTTTGTCTTTTTAGAATGTATTTCCCTACTTGTGTTAGGTTTTCCCACTCTTCTTTCTTCTTGTAATTGTGGAGTAACTTCAAGTCTTTGCTATTTTCTTTGCTTTCCTTTCCAGCAGTTCCGCCACCGAATCCAACGGTTACGGTGACCGAAAAGAAATCCCAATAGATCGAGGTAAGTCAGCCCGACCGTCCCAGGTCCTACAGTTTACCATAACCCTGCGCTCGAATAGCAACCCCAGTGCCTGTAACAGACCAACCTCCGTGTAGTAGAGAAGCCTCAACCAAATCTCCCCTTCCTTCCAATAAGCGGTGCTTCTCAACCCCCAATTCTGTGTACAGTAACTCTTGCACGTCTGTCCAAAAAGTAGCACCAAAAAAGAAAAAAAACCTCCCCAAATTCGGCACACAAACGGTACGGACATGCACACGCACACTAACAATGCTCTCACCGAACCAATTCACCTTAACCATCTCTCTCGTGCAGCACACCCTTCTCCATCAAATCCCGTAGCAGTAGACAGTGTAGTAGTGGTAGCGGTACCGCCCCTAGCGGACAGTAGCACAACTAATGGTAATGGTAGTAGCGTGGATAGTAGTGTAGCAACAGATAGTAGCGTCGATAGTAGTACCGTGAAGACTAACAAACTGGAGTTCTTAAAACAACCGGAAGTGCTGCTCGATTCCCGTTCACCACCGGACTCGCCAGTGCAGCAGGTACTGTCACCGCATCCGATCATGATGACGATCACGGACGTGTTTGATCGGTTGGCGAACAGTTCCCCACTGACAGCCATTTCGGAGGAGCAACCACCGGCAGTGCTGGATGAAATGGTTGACAGCGAACCGCCAACGCTGGAAGCGATCACGGAGGAATGTTCCGGGCTGGTGGAAGAGAAACACCCCGTCCTATCCCCATCAGACAGCGTACAGGTCGAGCAGGATGATAGCGAGTATCGAACGATTTCCGAAGCGACTAACAACAGTCTCCTGCTGGCGGATTCGTTCGATGGGCTCGAATCGTTCGATACGTACGAGCCGGGGAACGATGAGTTTTGCTCGCTGATGGAACCGAATGACTCCGATCGTACGCCGGAACCCGGGCCATCGCCTGACCGGCTACAAATATGGGAAACACCACCAGCTGCACTGTATGTGTGCAATCAAGGCCAGATTGAGTTTGCAGAGCAATTGCAATCACTGGAAGAGGATACTACCAAGCAGCAAGACCCTTTCGAACGGACGCCAGACGATCAACCGACCCGGGTCACGCTTCAGCCCGATCTGGTAACGTTCGACAACAATGCACCGAGTCCGGAGTCGGGTCCACCAGGGATAGTGGCCGTCACGGAGCAGATGCGTGCGTACTGCGAAGAATTAAAAGCGATTCTAAATCTTCCTGAAGATGAAGAGCCCTCTCAGGAACTGTCCGTCCCCTTAGAGCCGGAACCGGAACAGTGGGAAATTGTGGACACACCGGAAGCTCTGGAAGCGCTAGAACAGTTCCAAAATGAGCTGCTGATTGCTGTCAGCGATCCAACGCAAACAGAGGTTCGACCGTGCAGCAATCATGCGATTCGGGAGGAACCACTGCTGGAGCTTGAGGATAGATTCCCCAGCCCAATAGAGGTGGCCGGGCTGCAGATGGCACAGTACAGTGACAGTTTGAAAAGCCTGGAGTACGTCGAGGAAGGAACTGTGATGGATGAGGAAACGTTACCCCTTCCAGACGCTTTCATCGAACGTGGCGAGTCACCGCAAGCGTTGCTTGTCTCTTCAGAAGATTCTTCACAGCCCATAGTAACGGTCAGCCACACACCTTCTACCGAACCGGTACCATCCATCACGACAGTGAGCCAGGCAGGGGAGGAACACCCACCCACCAGCACGGAGGAAACGATGCTCACGTCGATCGAGTCCCGGGACGAGTCGAAGATCGAGGACACGAGCATGCCCGCGTTCAGTGATACCGAGCTTCCTTCCCTCTCATCGCCATTCACTTCCTTCTCACTTACCAATTCTACCATTAACAACAACAGCAACAACAACAACAATTGCATGCCAACTAACATCAGCCTCACGGAACAGGGTCCTAACCATCTTGTCACTAACCACACCTCGAATAACACGAATCCAAGTATTGATGTAGGCGAGTCTGCGCTGGAAGTTGATCCAGAGCAACCGCCCGTAGTGGAATCGGTCGCTGACGTATGTTCGCTCGTTCCAGCACAAATAGCAACCAATGGAGGCGATGTACCGGAGGTACAGGGTGATTCTGGAGAGCAGGACGCGTCCTTGGATGCACCGGACACGCTCATACCAGGTAAGTGCTCTTGTAGATCCACTCCCCCTTAAGATCTTGCGGTAGTAATGTGTCTATGTGCCCCTTCCGAAGGATCCATTGCCGAGCGGGAGCATCTGAAGTGGCGTAATGCCAAACCGATCGCCAACAACCCGTACTCGCCCGATGTGCTCCAGCGTCGGCTGTCGGAAAAGGCACGCCCGTCCAGCATGATCGAGATCGATCGGTTGGTGCGGAAGGAGGCGGCCCCAGCCACCGGAGGAGCTGCCGGCGGTGTGCTGATCGACGATGAGGAACCACCCAAAGAGCCGACGGACTCGGGGACGGAGAACGATCGCTCGTTACAGTCGGTGACGGGTGGCGTACTGACAGAAACGAAGAAGTAAGTGCACAATTGGAGCCAAAAACTCAATCTTTTCGGAACTAATGTTTCTTTTGATTCGTTTCTATAGGATCGGTCGCGAGTACTACATCAACGATCCAGAGCGTCTGCGTGCGGGCGGTGCCCCCTTAAAGTCCACCCTAGGACCACAGACCCAAACCCAGCAGCCAGCGCACAGTACCGACGACGAGAAAGTGAGTCACCAATCCTATTACACGCTACCGGCCGATTCTTACCTAATGGATCGGTTCCTGAACAATGCGACCGCACCGGCTACGGTCGGTCGGTCCGCCTCGATACGTTCGATACGCAGCCTGCCCCAGCACGAGCTGGCCAGCGGGTCCGGGTCCGTGCATCGGGCGGCGTCGGTCGATTTGGGCTACCAAACGAAAACACCGTCGGCGGCCGGTAGTGATACCGCGCCGGCCGTTGACATTCCCGCCCACATACTGGCCCAGTTTGAGCAGGAAACGCTGCACAGTGACTACAAGCGGGACAGCTTTCGGGCCCGGCACGCCACCACGCGCCAGTTCGTGCTGAATCCGATCTTCGACGAGCAGTCTTCGCCCGGTCCGGATCAGCCGGACGGGGTCGAAAGGGCTGCGCATACGTTGCCACGGAAGGCGCGGGTGGCGGCAGCGGCGGGGGGTCGTGGAATTGTGCCCGAACCGGTTAAGCCTGGTCGCGGACAGGTGGTGGAGACGGTTTTCACCGATTTGGGCACGTTGCGCCGTAGCGCGAGCGTGAAAAGCCGGATAGAACAGTTTTCCAGCTTTCCGGTCGTCCGGCGGACGGATAGTTATCGATCGACGTTGAGCAAATGATCGAGTGGAATTTGGAAAAAAGGGGAAGCCTGGGGGATGTGCCAACGCAATCATTATTTTTATCCAAACAAAAAACCAACACAGTCGATTGGTTGGTTCATGCTGTCGTGATACGGGATGGCATTTATGTATTTAATGAACGTTACTATGTTACTATTTGAAAGGATAGATAAAAGTATGATAATTTAAGTAAAGAGAACAGGGTTCAACAGAGAATACACCCATTTTAAGCAAACTGTTACGTAGGGGAAGGCAGACACTGTTTGGTTTTAGAGATTACGGACCACCAAAAACGAACGTAGATCGTTAGCTAAGCTCACGTCGGTACAAGCAATCACAAACAAATACACAAAAACCATTGATCGATCGTTACGAGAAAGCTGAATACCCCTGAGGTCCCAACCATCCGGGTTTTGTATGTGTGTGTGTCTGTGTATGTATGTCATGTCCTTTGTCGCTGTGTCTGTTCCATTTTGTCCCTCATTGTCCTGTGTGTTTTCGTGTCGCTCTTGTCGGTTGGATTGTTGAAGCTGGAATGACGGGACTGTCTTGCCCTCCGGGTACATCGTCTCTGTCTTGTCGTGTGTGTTTTGTGTTGAAGCATTTTCTAATTTCAGTACCCAGTCAAAAAAAAACAAAACAAAATACAGAAAACGCTCTCCCCAATGTAGCAGAAGCAAGACACTTACAGGCAAACACTTACCACACCCATATCAAGGGAGATCAGGAAGCGTGAAGAGATCAGGAGCTGATCGATCAGAAGTTTTCAGAACCCCCCCTTCACCACACGCTTCCATATTTAGTTGAATGTCCCACGTGGGGTAAGTGAAGTGCTCAAGAAACTTCCGTGACGTTGCCAAGTAAGCTCAATGTTGGGTTGAAGGGTTTGGTGTAAGATCGAACGAGCGCTTGTACGCTTCTAAAACCATCATTATCTATAATAGAGCAGGTTGGGTTTAGATAGAGCAATGGGATCTTAACATCCGGATCGTAGCAACAGTAGCAACTTCATCCACAAAAACCTTCATTCATTCATCGGTACAAAATACATGTACAGACACTAATGTTCCTTTTTGGGGCGGACAGACAGTTCATTCCTGCATCCTTCATCCAGCAAACCCATTAAAATGGGGCAAATCCATCGGTATGCATCCTTGGGACAGGGGAACAGTGGCATTGGCGATAATTGGTCTCTCATACAAACACACACAAACACACATACATACCCCGACTCATCCTCAGTAAGGTTTTAGAAAGGCGCTTCAATCGGATGGCGCATTGTGGCTTACTACAGTGACTAACAAAATGTTGTACCCAGGAGAAGTCAGATCGAGGAATCAATGTGGATTGAAATTTTGAAGAAACTGTTTTTCTGAAGATGGTGATTCCTCGATACTGCCTCTAACGATCGTATCTGGATGCTTCGTCCTAAACAGCGCCGTAACAAACCCTAACCAGTTAACCCCAACGATCATTGGAACTCTTTTAAGACTTTTAAGGTGGAACTCGTGCCAAAACAGACAACAACAAAACTAATCAATTCTAATCAAAAGCCGTATTTAGAGCCTACAACAATTCTTCCCGTTTTGTGCTACAATAAACTAATCTCTTCTTTTTCTCCACTTCCTCCTTCAAACTCAGTCCCTTCTGCTTGGCCGTGCTGTGGATGAGAGTGAAGCTGCAGCCCCACAAAAACTCACCCCCGAACCGGTCAGCTCGCTGTACCGCTCGAGCAGCGTCGGTAAGCAGCGAGATCCCAGGGCGGAAGACATCTTCGCTGCCCGCCCGGTACAGGTGACGGCCGACGATCCGATCCTGCAGCAGGGCACGAAGGTGAGCTACCTCAGTACGGCGGCCCGCGAGATCTATCTCGTACCCGTGGAGTCCGAACCGAACGGAGGCTCACTGATGAGCTCTTCCTCTGAGCTGAGCTCCGTTCACTCACCGACGAACGCTCATCAGCGCCCGGAGCTGGATAGCCTCACGTACAGCGAAGACTCGGATGTGACGCGTATCTACGACCTAACGACCGGGGAGGCGAAGGTCGTACGTACGTACCACTCGGAAACGGAGCCACCGCACGATACGATCCTGCAAATACTACCTCAACCCTCACCGACCAAACAGCAGCCAGCGCTGATGGCGACTGCCCCTAGTCATGAACAGTCGTCGTCGTCGTCCACCGTATCGGCCCTTAAAAGTCAACTTTCCACCGGCGAACGGGCGGATGTTGGCAGCTATCTTCGCCGTTCGCCATTTCCCGTGAAACCACTCTCGCCCGAAACGATCAAATTCTTTGCGCCGAAGCGAAAGCTTAGCTTTACCGGCAGCACGAACAGTTTGGTGGGGGAGTCGGGGGCCAAGGGAGCTGGTAGTGAGCAGGGTACTACACACGTGCTGCCCTCGATGCACTCGTCGCTGCACATTGACTTCCCCGCGAGCCGGAACGCGACGGGCAGCGAGTTTGCGATCATCGAGAAGGATGTGATCGATGTGCTGCCGTCGGTGAAGGAGCTGGCCAAGTGTTACAGTGGTAGCACGAGCGATGTGTCCACGTTGCCACCGAAACCACTGTACAAACCGAGGGTAAGTAGTTGGGTTGGAGGAAGTAGGGAAGCTTAAAGGAAGGGAAAACATTGGATTATAAGTCCCTTTTATAAGGGGATGAAATGGTGCATTAGTGTGTGATGGTTACTTCGGTAGAGAAAGCACATGCCTTCAGTATATGATTTGAGGCATCTATTCCTTCTTCTTTTGGGATCGTTTTTTATGCTTTACCTTATTTATGGTTTTCATTTTATTTATGGTGATGATGAATCATGATGATGATGATGATGATGGTGGAATAAAAGGTCAAGCTTAGAAAGGTAATGTACAGTACAGCGTGTTACGATCACTAGTTTGATCCTTCACCATGTTCCTTTTGTGCATGTTTGTATGTGTTTGTGTGTGTGCGATCGTATAACACAAAACTGGATCATTTGATACACAAAAATAAGATCATTTGTATCTCACGCATGTATACCCAATACTGATCCTTACCCTTCAACGAGCATTCTTCACACGATCACACAATACACACACGCAACAATTACTTGATCGTATAAACGTACAGGACACGGTATCAAACACACACACAAAACATTGTAGAGATCACGTTCTAATTCACAGAGACTCATTTAGTCCGTTTTCCATCCGTTTTACCTACTTACTGAATTCCAACCAAACAAAAACACATCGGTGTGCTATTTTATGTTTTTGTTCACTTAATCGGAAGCTCATTTGTACTCCTAACCTCACAAAAAACTCTCTTAGTAGATCACACCAACTAATATGCCTTTGCTCCTTGCAGGACTTTATCCGCCAGTCGTCCGATGTGCTGAATGAGGAAGGCATGCCCAACACGAAGGGCCAGCGGCAGTACAGCAGCACGAGCAGCATAGCGGTGCGGGACGAGATACGGGAGATCCGGAAGCTCAACCTGGAAGCGTACCGACAGTCGACGTACTACCCGATGGCTCCCGGGCACAGCATAACGGCGCGCAGCCTGTCGAAGCAAATTCGTGAGCATAAGTACGTGGTCGATCGGATGGGCTGCTCCGGTGGGGCATACTTTCGGCAGTAGCGGGTAGACTTAGTTATTAGTAGTAGCTGTAGTGCACTTAGTAGTAGTCAGTATGTGTCAGTGATAGTGTGTCGTTGCGGTACTTTAGTGCTTATAGTGGTAGTTTAGTAGTCCAATACGTTGCGAGCGATCGATGATGTACTGATCTGGAGACGAATTATTCTTTTCTTACACGCACACATGAACACACACACTCAAACACACACACACACACATGCAAACTACAGGAGCAACGTTACAGACGACCATAAGGTGGGCCACCACCAGCAGGAGGAGCAAGCGGCACCAGCACCGCTGGTGCCGGGTGGTGCCGATGGTGAGCTCAACGGAACCGATGCAGACGACGAACCCGGCCATGCATCTCCGGAGCGTCCCGCCAGCCCCGTACTACTGCCCGGCCATCTGAAGAGTAGCATACAGTTTTTCGAAAGCCTCAAGAACAAACCGTAATAGCCAACCGCCAACATGAGAGCAGCAAAACACTCGTCTGGATGGGGATCACACTGCAAACTCACGTTGAAAGTGTACGACCTTTTTTGTGCCATTTGTGTAGTCGCCCCAGCTGGAAGCGTCATTTAGTCATCCTTCACATCCTTCACACACACACACACACACATACATACACACTTACGTACTCACCTGTCGCATCGTTGTCCTTCGTCATCGCTCACTCATACTTGGTAGGATTTCCGTTACGCCCCTTCGTGTTAAGTGCTTTGTTTTAGGTTCGCGCGCCCGTGTGTTTTTCTGTGTGGTAGGCCATCTTGTTTCCTCTCGCACCAGTGGCGACAATTTTCAAGAGTCCCAGTCATTCTTCTCTCCATCGTACATTGTGCAAGCATGGATAGCCCCGTTTTTTTTTTGTTTTTAAATGGTAACAGCACTGGTAATACACCCGAAAGGGAAAACGGATTAATTTATTATATTGGCAATCGCTTTCAAATGCTCTCCCAGTACAGGTTCGTCCAGTTCGCCCAGTATCATTGTTTTTTTTTGTTATTACGACGCATATTTTAATCAATTTTGTTTTAATTTTCGCCTTTTTCCTAAATTCTTGTTGAGTTTTGAAACATTTTTCTTTTTATGCATTCATTTTTTGTTTTTTCCTCATTTTTCTCACCTGCATTTACCTACGAGCTTTCTGTTTCACAAGTAGTAGTTCATTCTCATCTTACCCGAATAAAGATGAACTTATGGATTTGATGGAAAAAATAAAGCATTGAAAAATACAGCTTTTGAAGGTTTAAGTAAAGAGCACAAAATCCGAAAAGCAGGTTTTATTACACTATTTATTACCAAAAATTGATTGATTCATGTTGGGCCCGCTCTCGACGGAAGGAATTGGTAAGTAAAGACGCTGAAAAGTGTCCCACTACTAGATTGGCTACTACTACAACTACTAACAAATACTGAACAGTGATCAGGCCGAGAGTGTCGATCGAATACTATGCTTTCCAGATGAGCACAAATGCGATTTGCTTGATTTCTAGCCACGGTTGCGATTGAGTCGTTGCATAAAACAGGCACGGAATGAGTTCAGTCGTACATCGATTTCGCCTTCCTCGAGCTAAAAATACGCTCCCAAAGAATAACGAATGAATATCCTTTCTGGTTTGGCTGCTGGAAAATGCTGCTTACGTACCTCATCGAACTTGTATATCTCCTGGTAGCAGGACGGTGAGATGCATTCCCGCACGCACCGTGTCCTTTCGATGCCATCAAACTCCGCACATCGATTGCTTTGGTCGCAGGCTGATTCGTACTCGCGGAATGTGAGCTCCTGTAAGAAGAAAAAGAAGAAGAAAAATGATAAAATTACTCCTACCGGCCTTTTTTCCCACAATCGATCGGATACTTACATTTTTGCTCGTCTCCTTAAAATCATACTCGGGAAACTGAAACACTACTTTGTCGGCATCGGCCGCCCATACTGTGGTGGCGATTGTGACGGTTAGCAGGAGGCAAATTTCCACCCAGGCAGAGCGTAGCATTTTGATTGAGGTGCTTTCGTTTGCGTGTGGTGCAGAGCCTACAAAAAACTGACAATCTCTGCGGGTCAATAACTTCTGCTCGGGGTGGAAATTTGTTTACCAATTTGCCGTCTGCAGCCAGCAACAAATAACACGATTTGCTGCACATGCGCACGACAGTCCGTGGGTTGCTTCAATGTGTCACCAAATAGGACCGTTATTTATTCTATTGGTTTAATTAGAAATCATATAAAAAAGGAAATAATTAAAGAAACATGAAAAATGGTGGAGGCGCCAAGCATTTCGTTCTGGGGGAATGAGCAATTCAGATGTTAAGCTTTAGAAGCAGCCCTGACCAACTGCCCTGAACAATAATGAGTGCTGATTATTGGTTCTAGGATGTGCTTTTGTATGTTCTTCAATTATAGACTAACGAAAACATAAAACACGCTACAAAAGTGCATTATTTATCGGCAAAATGTGTATGTTTTACATTTTTTTCTATAAAATAATACGATTACGTTCAAATTTCCTCTGCTCAGCACACATTCAGCAGTTCAGCAAACGTGCGTCCCAATGTGCTGACAGTTTGACAGCTGCCGGTGTAAAATCAAAACATTGTATAATCGTGTGTGCTTTTCGCAGCGGAAGGATTTGTTGATGGTCGCTAAACAATGTTCCACCACAGGCATTTAAATGGTAAATTCGACTTACTTTGAGTCTCTTCTTGTTAGTCGATTACATTTCCTCCGTACGTTTTATCTTCCCGTAGGAGTTGCGTCACTGGCGCGCAGTTTCAGCCGCATCGCACTCAGAGAACCGGCTACAGCTGCGGTGTTTCCGATTGTCGCACTGAAAACTCCCACCCTCAGCACGCCACAAATACCCCTCAAAGGACATGAATCCCCGATACTGCTTCCGGTACGTCCACTAGAGCTTCGTTCCACGGTTGGAAATGTGGAGATTGGCAATAGCATCCGGCGGAATCCACTGATCCCGCTGAAAGAAATCATCGACATTCCGGCCGTGTCACGCATTATCGAAAATCCGGTACAACCGCCCACCGGGCCGATCGGTGATAACCTCACACTGATACCGTCGCTCGACCTTCCGACCGATACCGGGTCGAAGGATGAGCACGGTAAACAGGCGGCCCGGCTCATCGTCATCCGGAGGCGCAAAATGCGCAAGCACAAGCTGAAGAAGCTTCGCAAGCGCATGAAGTTTGAGTGGTTAAAGGTAGGATGGTAATGGGGAAAACTTTAATGCAACAAACCGTAAACCTTTTCCCCCGTTCTTGCACCCATTGTAGGTCCGACAACGGCGCGAGCTGAAGAAGGAAAAGCTCTTCCAGGCGGAACTGTTGGGACAGATCAAGGAGGCGGAAAAGTTTTCCGCGGAAGCGTACGTGGCGAGCAAGCTGCGACAGGCCACCGACGTGCCGCTGCCACGCTTCTGGAAGGGCAAACGGTTGCCCGAGTTTATTATTAAGCAAAAGTTAGGCATGGAGTAGTAAGTCGCTGATTTGTGGTGCGTCCGCCGTTCAGTGAATAAAGTATTTGATTTGTGGCTAAATCGTGCGTGAAGATTTAAAATTAATAAGATAAATAATTCGATAAAGAAGCAGTTATCTTAAGCACATTTTATCTATACTATATCCCATCTTATCTACACAGCATATCCAAATCCGATCTAATATCTCAGAAAACGAGCATCTAATTATCCGAAACGATCTAATATCTAATGTCAAACATATCGATTTTCGGGGTTTGGAAAACATAAACAACCTCTGGATGCTGCGCAGCGCGCGCTTTTTACTCTCAGTCACCCGGCAACTCGTACCTCGTGCGGTAGTACTCCAGGCCCTCGCACGTGCACACTACAGTGGAGTAAAACCCACTTCAAACAACTATTCGAAATCCAGCATGGCCCCTCAACTCCTTCCGGCAGCATCCGGCGAGCTGATCGTCAAAAACGCTCGCCATCTCACCGTCCACGAGGAGGCGATCGAAAAGCTAGCGGACCGTGTCATCCGCGGCATCAAGGAGAAGGAAATTAACATCGAAAACTTCTCCCAGCACGAGCACCACCCGACGGCGAAGGATGCACACGCGCCCAACTGGATCTTTCTGATCGATACGCTTAACTTCTGCTTCTGGACGCCGGGAAGCGATGCCACCAAGTGGAAGGTGGACGGCCAAACCGGCTACTTTGCGCTGTGTGCCGCCATCAATCGGGCCATGCGCGAGGGCATCGACATCACCAACCCGGCGTACTATGCAAAGATAACGCTCGAGCAGCTCGAATCGATTCTACGATCGGACACGGAAGGCACGAAGGCACCGCTGCTGGAAGAGCGGGTACGCTGTCTGCACGAAGTAGGCCGCGTACTGCTCGACCGGTACGAGGGACGGTTCGAAAACTGTGTCCGCGCGTGTGAAGGTTCCGCGGTGAAGCTACTTCAGCGCGTTGTGGAAGATTTCCCCTGCTACCGGGACGAGGCCATCCTCAAGCATGAAGCCGATGGTGCAACGATCGAGACACGTGTTTCGTTCTACAAACGTGCGCAGATCTTGGTGGGAGATCTGTGGTCCTGCTACCGAGGGGAGGGATTGGGCCGGTTCGACGACATCGATGCGATTACAATGTTTGCCGACTATCGGGTGCCGCAGGTGTTGGTCCACTTCGGCACGCTCACGTACGGGGACGAGCTGATGGCAGTGCTGAAGGAGGACAAACTGCTCGCGAATGGATGCCGCGAGGAGATGGAAATTCGTGGCGCATCCATCTACGTGGTGGAGCGGTTGAAGGTGCTGGTGCGGGCGAAGCTGCTCACCGACCATCCGGACATTAAGCCGAGCTGCGTCAATGCGATCCTGCTCGACCATTTCCTGTGGGACTATCGGCGGAAGCACGCGGCCGAGCTGGAGTACATTCCGTTCCACAAGACGATCAGCGTTTACTATTGAGCGAGCCACGGTCAAGTGATCGAGTGCGGAATTGGGCAAAGATCTGCATCTACATTTTTGTGTTTAAGGGAACTTTGAAGATCAATAAAATTGGCAGCAAGCTCATATCTTAATTTGAATTTATGATAATATGTATAAGGACATTATTCACTTACCTTGTCAATCCAGTCCATTTCCAACTTTCATGTTTTCAAGAACCAATTTTCTCATTTTCTTCAATGCTTTTCTGGGTGTTCTTGATACACTTTAATAAACTATAATCCGTTTCGCTTCGCTTGGAATGTTCCTATTATCATCATCATCAACATCATCATCATCATCATCGTTATTATTGGTTTGTAACTGTTCCATTACTATGCGCGGTTTTTTTTCTTTTACCATCGTACTGTTTGTGTGTTTATGTTGTGTTCCGGGGTTTGGTTTTTACAGTCTACACATTATTAGCCAAACCCGGGAACCACGGTTTATTTACACGAAATATATAATATACGATAACAAAGGACAACTACCTTGGGGCGGCGGCGCTGTACCTTCTTCTTTCAGCAATGCTTTTTGCCTTTACTGCATGCCAGAGAAAGCCGCTCTGGCTGTGGTTTAATTTCCTCCGCACAGATAAAAACAGGTAGATTAACGTATCAACTACTTATGCAAGCATGCACACTCGGCCTGTTTTTCAATAATGGATACTACGCTCCTGTATGGAATAAGGGGATGTTCGGGTGCCGAGCTGCTTCACCTTATGGAATACAGTTATTAGAATTTTGCACATACAAGTATAACAGAGACGGGATACTTCTTTTTTGATTAGCAATGGCTTTTTTCATTTTCCGCCTTCCGATAACTTCTATTCGATCAGCATCGAACGACAGAAAAGGGAGGGCGTTTAGGGATGTTTTTTTTTTGTTTTCTGCCGAAAGTTCTTACACTACACGATCGAATGTAATTATTGTTTTACCACCACGGACACACGTAAGAATTGTTTCTACGCAAGCATCACGAAGGTGTTCAATATGTGTGCTTTCGATGCAATCCACAAGCAGCACCGAATGCGCTCGCTTCTGTACACATTCACAGCAGGGCCATTAACAACAGCGATATACGTTCAAAAAAGAGAAACGATTTGATAGAGTTTGCATGTAACAACAACGGTACGATCATATTGTTCGGTTTCGCTTTGCTCGATGACGGTTTTGCCAAAATCCGACAGTGACACGAGATAATACTTTGATCCTAACACACGTATGCAAAAGGGATGTTTGCAGGGTCGCTCGAGGAAGCTTACGCTCGATTTTATGCTCGCATCCTGGGCATCAGGGGACTCGGAAACTCGGAGGGAAGGGAATACGGGGGGACGGAAAGTTGTTGGTTTTCCTTTTTATCCCTCCGTTGCAACGCCAAACCAGCCAACGTTTGGGATTATGTTTTTGTGTGTGTGTTTTTTCTCCTTTTCTCTCTGTTTCATTTGTCGCCTATTAGTTGTTAAGCCCAAGCCGCGCAATTTGCTTCAACTTCAAGTCGAAGCACCTAAATACGAAATGTGCTTTCGTAAAGGGATCTTATTAAAAGTCTAGACGTGTGACATCCTACGAAAACTGTACTAAATACGGATACCGAAAAACGAGTGAAAAAAAGAAAGAAAGCTAAGTATCGGATCGAAACAAAACAGGGTTCATTAACCTTAACACATTTGCTCTCTGCCCACACATTACGCAATAATCAATAAAACTCATCAATAAAATAATCAACATAATAACATCGGGATCGATTTTGAATTACACAATTAGCCGAGTGAGGACGCGGAGATGTTATTGGAAGGGGGAGAGGAAAACATTGTTTTTTTTTTTTGCTTGTTTTGCATCTCCTCGGGAAAGCGAAACTGCAGCAGGAAATTGATTTGTGCGAGAGAATAATAAAATAGGAAAGAGAAAGGGATGCCTATTAAAGATTGCTTAACGCTTGCATAACCATCGTACAAATCAACGAGACCAACGAGCGCGCCGGGAAAATGGAAAAGGAAAACAGAACGAAATACAATGGAACGATGATTAAAGATGCACTGGTTCCGTTCGGAGTTGAACCACGAAAAGGGCAAAAAGAAGAGAGGGAAAGGGTAAGAAAATGAATGAAAGCCCTTTCCACCATGTTTGGAGCACGTTTGACGGCGTCGCCTGGATGCGTTCTGAATTCTGCTCTGTCCCGCGTGCCTGTTTAAACTTTCGTTTCGACCATGTCGATGTTTAGCTTATAGTACACGTACGGGAAGTATTCCGACTGTCCGAAGCCGAGCCCAGGAATATCGACGTTCTGTAAAAAAAAAAGGAAAAAAAGATTGTAGAAATCTGTTTGGAACACTTTGCACCGCATTGCAAGACACTCACATCCGCATTACCACCGGACGAGGCTGCCGAGCCGTCCAGGTGGCCGTACAGCTGCTGCAGCACGTCACGCAGACGCTTTGTGCTCTTCTTGTTCGGGTGGATGAGGATGGCTTGGAAATTGACTGGCAGTCCGTATCTGCAATTAAATCACACATTTTAGTAAAATGCCCGAGGAAAATCAGAAGATACGAAAATGAAGGCGACATACCTCAGTACCGATTCGACAAACACGCGCAGTGCCTTCACGTGCACCCAGGCGCAGAAGCACTCGCTAAAGTTGACCTTCAACCATCTGACCAGCGGTCCCTAATGTACACGGAGCAATTGCCATCGGTTAGCGACACTTCCTTTTAATGCATCACACCGTCACTACTTACAAACTGCTTCTTCTTGTCCGTCACCAGCTTCGTGATTTCGTTCTTGCCCGCGGCCAGCTCCTCCTCATTGTACACGAACTCGCGCACGACAAACTTGCGCTCGCGGGCGTGCAGCTTGAACTCGTCCACCACCTTCTTGAACAGCGTCACCGTGCACAGCACGTAGTCCTGGTCCTGTGTGATCGTTTGCGACGAGCGGGGCACGATCATGTCCGTGATCTTTTCGTAGTGTGCGTTCCAGTCGCCCATGTTGGCCCTACGGTTACGGAGATTCAGGATAAGGGTTTGTGCTTAAGGAGTTGCTCTATACTACTACTATACTGTACGTACTTCGGCACAATCACGAGCAGCGTGGTCAAGTACTCCGAGTCGAGAATGAAATGTTCCTTCTTGACAAGATCGGCCAAGTTACGGGTCAGCAAACTGCCACTGTAAGTTTTACAAACAAACCATTTCAAACCATATTTTCGTAAAAGCAAACATACATATCGCATTTGAGTCACACTTACGATTGCTTCTTCTCCAGGTTCTGCAGGTTGCCCTTCAGATTGTTGTACGCGGCCGATTTCGTCTTCAGATCCGCGTCGATTTGTCCGACTTGTTTGGAAATGATGTCGGCAATGTTGCGCAGCGACTGCTTCGTCGGATACTTGGCCAAATCCCACTGGAAGCGGGTGATGTACGAGGTCAGGTCATCTAGAGTTTTGAAGTTGCAAAAGAAGACAAAATATTAGGAAATGTGTTTAAAAAGCTTCCAAGCTGCACAAAAATATTCCAAAATAATGAAAATAAAACAAACAGAAAAAACAAAACGGTGTTCAAGTGCGTCGGAAAAATCGATCGATGAAGAAAAAACAGTCCTGCAATAATAATAATTAAAAAACAAAACGGAAAATACACAAGGACTAAACTCGTCACATGTACACAAAGTTGTAAGCAAACAATGGGGAGGGTACAGTACATAAGATACATATGACACGCGTGTCCATTGAAAATACTATATGCACCATACAGATTCTTTATTTATAGAGATTTTTTTCATACTTGTTTTAATACTCTACGAAACTGTGTACACAGTAACAAACAAAGCGGCAAATTTTGAAACGGGAATAAAACACATTATCAAAGCAAGGGACAACAGAGTAGCTCATACACGGTCGAGTTTCTGTTTTTTTTTTGTAAATTATAATACTTTTTTGTTTGGTTATTGTATACACTGCTTGTTCTGCATTTCTAATACAACAGACTACACTGTACCGGGCTAGCGCAAACAGGAAAGATGGAGCTTACGGCACAGTTCAAATTTAATCCAAAAAACCTTCAATTGTGTTCAATTCGCTACGCTAGAAAATTATAAACGGGACGCTTGTTTTGGCATTTCCAATTAAAAAAAAAATCACTAACTAAAGGCGGAGAGGAAATAGTATACACGGAACGGTAAAACGGAGATCATAATGATCGTTACTTCCACAAAAAGGGGGGAAAGTGTGGCTCAACGTTACACGAGGGAGAGGAGAAAGCAAATGCAGCAAAAGAGCAAGAGAGAGAGAGAGAGCGTGCTGAAATTAAATGCAACAAAAGTTGACAATTGTAACTAAAACAAAGGTACAGAAACGTACGCCAAGGTGTGCAAAGTCAAACAATACACGGGTGATTTTCAGCTCTGTAAAGATCATTTGTTAAACACATTCCAGAACAATGGTATAAAACGAGACAACAGCTCAAGGAATTAGGTTTGAAGGGATGATAAGGACGAAAGGATGATAAGGATCGTGTAAGGGGCGGGAAGTAGTGTATGTGTGTGTGTGTGTGTTTGGACCCGCAATATAGACACATACAAGGAGGCAATAATAACACAGCTTGCAGCAAACATGTGGCGACGAGATCCTGAAACGAGCAACTGGACTGGGGAGAAAGATAGATTAAAAAACAAAGCAATAGAAAGTGAATACAGCTACGGCAAGAAGGTAGAAGGCAACAAACGTGTAAAACATTGCTACATTTCAAGAAACGGACATAGAGAAGGAATAAAACACAAGGAGGACACACATCGCCAAGAAGAGACAGTAATATAGCAGCATTCGAAATGGCGAAGGGGGCAGACGAGCACGCAGGCACGAAGAGCAAGTGCTGAAGAAGAGTGCAGGTGAGTGTGGAAATTACACAGTTCAGCTCCGATAGAGGCGTGCCAGCAATGTGGGCAGCAAAGGCCAACAAACAAACTAAACACACTAACGACTATTTGAAAATACCCTCTCGGGGGAGGACACAGAAATAAACTTCCTCAATTATGCAGGTCTGCAACAGAAAGTCAATGCGCGCGTGTGTGTGTGTGTATGAATGCGTGTAACGGAAGAGCAGCTAGTAGTAGAAAGATAGAAGTAGAAAGAGAGCATAGAGTGAATTGTTTGTGTGTAGTAGAGCTTCGAAAATAAAACACAGAAAAGAGAAACCAAAAAAAGGAAAATTCAAAACAATACCAAATGATTGCAACATTATCAAAAATAAAAGAAAAGGAGGACCAGGTGAGCCTGACCTGGATTGATGACCGCCGACACCGTCGTTGGTAGCGGTGGTGGGCGCTTTCTAGCGGCCGGTTGCTTCCTCCCCACGCGCAACCCATTCCGTGCCAACGGGCGCCAGCTTGTCCCGGACGGTGCGTCACCCGATGCCGGTGACGATGGTGGGAGGTGGTCCAGCGCCCCACCGTACACGGCCGAGTCAGCGTCCTGCTGGTCGGGCGGACTGGTGGCGGACCCATGGCTGCCGGTGCCGGTCGTCACCCTTCTACTACCACCGCAGCAACTGCTGACCGGCGAGAGGCGCAAACCCGCAATCCCAACCGGGCGGCCGGGGCTGTGCCCACCGAACAGATGGCTAGACGAGCGACTCCTGCGGTGGTCCCGGTGGGAGAACCGAAAGAACGGAATTGTTTTGGAAGAGGAAATTGTACACACACAGACCAACCACACACACACACACACAGAAACTTTATACAGAGCATGTGCTTAATCCCGATAATACAATCATCATCAGCAATCAAAAACCATCCTTCTCCCGTCAAACAGGACATCAAACAATTACTACCATGTGTGTGTGTTCCATATGGATGACGTGTATGAGACGACCTTACGATGGAAGAATGGTGGTGATGGAGCGCAACATCAAACGACGGAAACATTCAATGGTAGAAGGTAGTATATGCTCGATGTAACATTTACATTGGAGAAAAAAACGAAACATACACAAAACACAGCACACATTCATCAAAGGGTATCGGCCAATTCGATTGATGATCATCAACTTTTGACTTGGTTCGGGACAACATACAACAAATGAGTGACGCGACAGGACATTAATTATGAAACATTGCTCGTACTATGCCGAGAGCGAGACAAAACGATTCACCTTGGACTAATGATGATACATCAAGATGATCGAGTGATTGCAGCGTGAAAGATGAAATTGTCTTTTGAGAACAGTTGCCGAATATTGCCGATCAAATGTTTCTCTCTGCCCAGGACAGAGAGCAATCGAATGATTGCCAACACGTGTGACACCAATGGACAGAACACAACACACGTGGTTGCATGATAATGCGTAATGAATGTTTCAAATACACAACGATCTTTCTCCTTCTGCCCCCCCATGATCAACAACATCCAAACACATAAACACACCCACACACACACACACACACACCCACACGGGCAGCGGTGTGGCGACTGAATGTGGCGAATCAAGCGCGCCAGCTGTACCTGGACTTGGACTCGGAGTGCTTGCGGCGCCGATGAAACCAGCGCCACTCGAACCCGTGCTCCTCCTCTTCCTGCTCCTCTTCCCGTTCCGTTTCCGGTGCGCTGTGGCCCCACTCGTCCGGCGGTCGGCCCCCGGCATCCGTCACCCGCAGATGGGCGTGACTGCCGCTGCAGCTATCGCTACTACCCTTACGGCTTTTGCCGCTCGCTTTCTTCGGGATTTTCGGTGAGCGCGGTGGCTTCCGGTGCCCTACTCGGTGGCCAAGTTTGTCCCGCCAGCTGCTGCTACCGCCACTGTCGCAGGCCGGCTGCGCACAGTCGATCACGCGATCCGCACCGTAATCGTACACCTGGCAGACAACCGTTGGCGGTGTGGTCGGTGTGGTCGGTGTGGTCGGTGTGGACGGTAGCGGACAGGTACAGACGAGCTGGCCGCCGCCGGAGCCCGGTGCCGTCCGTCGCTCCATTGACGAGCAGGCCGATGAGGAAGAGTTCGTAACGCTGCCATGGCGCGAGGAACTGGTCGTCGTCGTTTTGCCACCCTCGCTGTGGCTGTGGCTGTAGGAACGGTTTCGTTGCCGATCATCAGCAACCGCCTCATCGCGATCGTCACCGTCATTTTCATGATCGCTTGGTTGCTCACTAGCTATTACTTCACCCGACAGGGACAGAGCTTTGTCCGGCTCCAGTGTTGGTGTGGCCGGACCGGATTCATCATCCGATGAGTCGGGGCCTTGGTTTGGGAGGTTTCCAGCATAATTGGAATACAAGTGTTTAGTCGTGTGTGCGGGAGGGGAGAGTGTTGATCATTTGTTTAGATTATAGGGTTGTACTAGGAAAGAAAAGGAAGATCGATAGGAGCTAGAGGGACATGGGTGCAAGGGGGGGGGGGGGGCAAAACAATCGATGAAAAAGATAAACCAAAAAGATACCAAAAGTACGCAAACGATCGATCGATCGAATCTGTTTCCCAAATGGATCATAATGAACGCAAAAAACAGCTCTAGACTTCATCAATTATTGGGACCGGAAAAGAAGTCCCGGAAAATGAATTAAAAAGGACAGTTAGCTCACACAAAACAAACCGAAAAAATGCACGCAAAACTAAACTCTTCCGGAGACATACAGAGAGAGAGAGAGAGAGCGAGAAAAACTAGCATCTAGCAGCGGCATTACTGCGCCACGGTAGCATCGAACGACAATTGATTGAGTTTTTGGTTAAGTTTTGTTGGCTGCCGTTCGCATTCGACTTCTTTCGTCACCGTTTTAATAGGGCGGGAAAATGGTAAACCATGGCCATACCGAACCCGTTCCCAGCAAAAGATGTAGAAAATGTACACAACAAATCATAAACACGCACACACACACAGCCTTTGCAGCAGGCTGCTTGCTACTCACTGTTGTTGGCCTGCAAGTTCTCGTACAGCTTGTCGCGCTGGTCCTCCAGCACGTCGCCCAGATAGGCGGCGATCTTGCGCGTCGTCTGCTCGACGTACCCGTCCAGCTTGCCCAAATCATCGGACAGTCCGACCAGCTGATCGAGCGTACCGACCTAAAACGGTGGTAGCAAAAGAAAGGGGAAATGTTATCCTCTCGTTAGACATGGTGGATGGCTACTTGCAGGCTATTCAACCCGCCTCACTGAACGCCTACCTTCAGGTCCGGGATGTGAAACTTGAAGTTTTCACACAGATTGTTCTGCTTGCTGGTAACGTTGTTCATCGTTTCCCAGGTCTGCTGGCATGTCTTGTCGCCCGGTGCGGATATTAACCAGTATTCGGTCATTGTGGACGCTTATCGGTGGATGGGGATCCTAAAATGAGGCAATCGAAAACGGTGGAAGATCGATTAGTGGAGCTGGAGTGACCTTGGGTGGTCGTTCTTTTTTTTTTACGGCCAGTTATTATTTAATGTTCGTAGAGCCAGCCGCAGATGCCTTGAATCCCTTGACATTCGCATGCCTTTGCCCAGCCAGGATTGATTTGTTTTGAAGCGACGACACTAAAATCGATAGCTGAGCGAGCAGTGCTGATGATCAACGTTCAAATGGCTCTTCCGACGACTCCCAAGGAATTTTGCCGCCACTTATGCAACGATGGTCGGTGGAAGTTGGTCGGCGCCTTCCTTTTCAATTCATCAGCCACTAGATCACTAGAACTAGTAGTAACGGGGTGGGAGACCTAGGCAACTGCGAGCCCCACCAGAGAGCGAGACCACACCATACCGCCCCACCGGGTGGGGAAGCGAGAGCGCGCGAGTACGGAGCGAAAAAATGGTCAGCTGTTTTGAACTGATAAGTCACATGACATCTACCTTTTCCTCTGTCCGCTCAATAGACACGGAATTTTCAACAAACGCTCTGGTGGTACTTCCTTTCGGGATCAACTGTTCCTGTTATTTGTTTAGTCCTGCCACCGTCCTGCTCACCTCCGGCTCCATTTTCCACCACCATCTCCACAAGGACTATCCCCGTGCTTGACACGGGGAAGCGAGCATTATCGATTTTCATTGCACCCCCTTTCGGGGTTCGCTCTTCCTTTGGCCCGTCGTCGGGAATCGTCGTCCTAAAACACTTTTGCAATTGTTTCGTTACACACTGCCCCATGGGGACATTCGGTGGGGAAACGGACCGTTCCACTCGTGCGGTCACCCTCCAACCAGACCCACCACCAGCCGCGGATTCGCAGTAGACTCACCCTCTTTTCCAATGGCCAACCAAGAAAAGCGACGACGGATGTGTACGCGCTCGCGAGAGACGGTCCCGGAGATTGCAGCCGAACCAAAATCCGTCTGGTCGAACGTGTAGCGTTGCAGCAAATCCGCGAAACACACACGGCACAGCGGGGAAAATCCTAGATCGAACGGGCACAAGGCACGGGAGCTCTCAGGCAAGAACACCAACAACGGCAGCGGATCTTCTCTTCTCCACCATTACAACGTATTCACGTGATTGCTTTCGGTGCGGTGCGGCTGTGTGGGAGAGTTTTTGCGACGTTTCGCTACACGGTGCCAGGGGTGCGCGTGATAGTGTGCGTGCTGGCGTGAATCGTTTGCGAGCTGTCAGTAGTGCTTTGTCTCGCTCGTGCACGCGGTACCAAAGCGGTGTTTGCCGTTTCATTCGGCTGTGTTTTGAATTGAACGGTTGTCAAATGCATTTGCTTGAGAATGACTTGATGTGTCAAATTTTCTTGATCAGTTGTTTACATCTCAATTTAACCGCTTCACAGGGTGATAAGATACATTTCGTATAAACTATTTTATGATATTTTAGCTTGCATAAATTTTATGCTTTTTGCACAAAGGAGAAAAAATTCAAAAATACTTAAAAGCTCAATACTATGATCGTATACAGGTAAAACCATAAAGGCATAATTTGAGCCAAACATTCACTTACAAGATCAGGAAATGTTTTCTGCAACTGTTTTTTTTTACAATGAAACATAATGATGGAGCACTTTGTCTCGATTTGTGATGCCATTTTAGCCTGAAACGATAAATGTTAAATTAATTATGATCCCTTAACGCCTCATCAGCTCATTTGATAAAATGGCCTACTGGTACCCAAAACGCCGAAGTAATTAACAACACGACAACCTCATGATGGCGCTTTACGATAATCATCTGCGGTACACGCTGTACAACACACCTCCAGCTTAATTTCGACCCGCGCGGCCTTGAAACGCTCATCAATCGCCAACACACAGCACACAAAAACGTGCCACCAGAAGAAGTTCAAAATGTAGCACGGAGCCATCATAAGAAGGTATCGGGGTCTGCACAAACCTAAAGCTAATCTTGATCTTTCAGTATATGACACCGCCCGGCGGCTGTATCGGGCTGCTTATCAATGGACCCACCGGGCGTCATGTTCAATAAATCTTAAATTTGTTAGGAAACTCGGCTGCGCTAAAAAGCCGGGCTTGTTGATCAACCAATGCAGAACTATCGATAGGGGGGGGGGGGTGCAGGTGCATATGAAGCGATTGACAAAATTTGGGTCATCCAAATACTACTTCACACCGCACACCGGGGGTCGACGCTCCCGCTGGGCCAGTTTATGGTCTCTCGAGTACCCGCCGGAACACCGTCAACAAACGGATTGATAAAACCGACCAACCGCCTATCTTAATGGGTCAGATTAAAGGGTAGGTCAGCGGGTTGTTCTTGGTATAAAATGTGACCACGCCAGAACTGGGAATGCTAGTCGCTGGCTAGGAAAGCATTGGAAAAGCATTGCAATTTTTTGGTAGAGCAATAATGGTGAACCCGAAAGTCGATATCGTTCTACTAGGAGCGCTGGTCGTCAGTACCGCCCTGGTAGTTCACGCACTGGACAATGGTCTTGCGCACCGGCCACCGATGGGTTGGATGAGCTGGGAGCGATACCGGTGCATAACGGACTGCAGCAGGTATCCGGATGAGTGCATCAGCGAGGCACTGTTCAAGCGCATGGCCGACTTGATGGTTTCCGAGGGCTACCGGGACGCTGGCTACGAGTACGTGAACATCGACGACTGCTGGATGGCAGACGAGCGCGATGAGGATGGGGTGCTGCAACCGAACAAGGAACGGTTTCCCAACGGAATCAAACATTTGGCAGACTATGTAAGTAAGATCGTTTCTAATGGTAGTACACCTCTATAAACTCCTTCTTCTCCTGCTAGATCCACGAGCGTGGCCTTAAGTTTGGCATCTATCAGGACATTGGCACGAAAACGTGCGCCGGCTACCCTGGGATGGTGGGCTACTTCAAGCTGGATGCTGAGACGTTCGCCGATTGGGGTGTGGACTTTATCAAAATCGATGGATGCTACGCGGACGTCGAGCTGATGGTGAATGGTAAGAGAGCGACACCTGCGTGGACAAAGTGTATCACTTTCACCTTACAATTGCACCTAACCGTGCACATCATTTTTCCCCCCAAAACCCACAGATTACATCAAGTTTGGAGAGTATATGAACCGGACGGGTCGCCCGATACTGTACTCCTGCTCGTGGCCCGCCTACCAGGAGTATGATGGAATCATCGTAAGTGAAGCGATTGATTTTTTAATGACGACGGTCAGTGTTGCAATGGGTGCAATAAATTGTTCGATTGTTTTTGTACGCTCTCTCCGTTTTAGCCCGATTACGATCAGCTGAAGGAAACCTGCAACATGTGGCGTAACTGGGGTGACATCGAGGATTCGCACCAGTCGGTGGTGGAGATTACGAAATACTTTTCCGACCATCAAAACAGAATCGTCCCGCACCACGGACCGGGGCACTGGAATGATCCCGATACGGTAGGAAGTTTAATGTTTGCCTGTTTTCCCTACAAGAACTGTGGTGATCTGTAACGATGCTTCTTCCATTGCTTCCCTATCCCCCCACGGTTAGCTTATCCTGGGCAATTATGGGCTGAGCTACGATCAGAGCAAATCGCAGCTGGCCGTTTGGACCGTCATGGGCGCACCGCTGCTCATATCGAACGATCTGGCAAAGGTTCGGCCGGAGATAAAGGAGCTGCTACTGAACAAAGCCATCATAAGGGTGAACCAAGATCCGCTCGGCATCCAGGGAAGGCTGGTGAAGACGGTCAACAAGATAGAGGTGAGGATCTTGAAATAATACAAGCACACACACACACAAGGACAGTTTCTGACGCAATTTTGTCACCCTTTTTTGATCAGATCTGGAAACGGCCCATCATGCCCCGGGTGGGTCACGAGCTGACGCAAGCGATCGCGTTCGTTTCACGCCGGGCCGACGGTGCACCGTACCCGCTGCGCGTGAAGCTGCAGGAAGACGTCGGCCTTAGCAATAGCACCAACATGAAGGGCTACAAAGTTTACGTAAGTTGACCACAAAAAACTGCATAATTTTTCGGTGGCATACAATAGATAAGGACGCCGTGTATTGCGCTTTTGTAGGATCTGTTCGATGCAAAGGCGGCTCCATTGCTGGTGCGCGCCGGCAGCACGTTCGAGACAAGAATCAACCCGACCGGGGCCAATCTGTTCCGCTTTGTGCCGCAGTTTGGGACGAATTTTATCAGCTTCTAAGCGGCTGGAGACGCATTAGAAATGTATTCCCTAACTGTAGATCGTAAGACTGAAAATGAAGCAAAGACAGAGAGAGAGAGAGAGAGGATGTTTGTGGCTGAAAGTAAGATGAGCGGCAAGAATCCATTGCAAAGAACGAAAGCTAAGCGTTGTTAGTGTAGCAACAGAAACAGCCTGCTAGAAGTGCTCTCCCATCCGGTTTCTTTGTTGTACACGAGGGATGTACACACGGTAAGGTCTTCCAGCAAGTGTCAAGGTCAGTGTGCGCGCACTGTTGCATCGATGTATCCCGTATGGACGAACGAAACGAAATTCATGCTTCCCTTGGTTTACCACACAAAACGAATCCCACGCAACGATACTGCGCCCGCGGACAGGGCACCACTAACCGAACTGCTTACTTGCGTTTTCCTCTCCTCCCTGTTTTTTTTTCTCGTTCTGTTGTCTTCCGCGCTCTGGATGGGAGAGCTGGAAGCTTTGCCTGGTCTTGGTTTCTATCATCATTCTTCCACGGGCTGCAACGTACCGGCAAACGTTGTTTGTGTGAATTAGACTGCATAAATTAAGCCATTCGCGCAACACACAGCACCACCAACTCTCTATCTTTCTCGCGCAAATGCTGACGCGCACCGGTAGGACGTTCGCGTGCAACCTTTCCCCAGCGTTTCGAATAGCACCGATTGCTTCCGCTGCCGAGCTGCGTTGAGCACACGTTGAGTGATTCCAATTAAATCGCTTTATAAACACACAGCCCCTTACCGAGAGAGAGAGAGAGAGAGAGGTAGAGAGAGGGAAGAAAAGAAGAAAATGGCCAAACGCTCGCGCGCCACGTGGCACTTGCCCGTTCGATTGCGTTTCCCTTTTGTTTTTCAACCGTGTGGCGCAGCAGAGAGTGCGGCGAGGAAAGAAATGGACAAACTGTGGTTCATCAGAAGATCTAAACAAACTGGTTGCGGGTACGATTAAAAGTAAAACAGTAAAACTCGTAAACTATACGCATTCTTCATACTCATTCATACCACGTGGCCCCGGGAAGCATTGAATGATCGTGCATGCTGCGTGCTCGGTCAACTCCTATCCAATTGAAGCAAAAAAAAGGGTGTGTGTGTGGCGCGTTGATCGCACGCTTGGGGTGACACACTTTTTCTCACCTCACAACCTTATTTGACTGTGTGTGGAGACAGCGGGGAGTTAAATTTCACTGCCTCACTAGAAGTCACGCACGCACACGACGGGGAGGCAGTTGGGGCTTCCATCAAACCGTAAAGCGCACACAAAAAGGCACCATTTTGATAATATTTAACCATGTTGGACCGGGTTCCTGTACGATGATAAACAAATTTCCCGTGCTCAAGGTTATTTTTTTTTTGGTGGTGGTGAATTGCATGCACCCATCCCGCTAAAAGTACGCCTGGCGGCCTGGCAAACACACGCGCGTGCAATACCACTTGAGATAAAAATAAGTTACTTCCGTGCCGGGCTGGCTGGTTGTGGTGCATATATGGTGGTACTGCACCACACAACAAGAGAATAATGTACAAATTTGTGTGTTTTTTTTTAAATAATTTAGCTGCGTACAAAAAACAATTCCAACTGGAATCGAGTTGGTAAAAAAGGCACACACGACCTCTAGGTGTGACATTCGATCTTCGGACTCGTCTTCAGCCTCGCGGAGGGAGATCGTGTGGCGGCGGCGGCGGGTGGGAGAAGGAAGATGGCTGTTCGAAATCTTATATAACCGATGGCTAAGCAGTCTGCGGGGACAAATGGTTGCTTTCTGAAGAAGATCTGGCAGTGTAAACTTGGCACCGTGGAAGGGAAGGGGAACTTGGAATGATCGTTATCGACCTACTCTCCATCAAGGTTTCGGTAAATACCGAGGGGGAAGATCGTTTAAATCAACAGTGGCAACATCGAAAAAAGGGTTGTCAAACGCGGGACAAAGCAACGAAACACACACACACACACTTCTTGGTGGGTCGCTGATGAAGACGACCGTGAAGGTGATGGATGGTGCCTCTACATTAGACTTTTATAGGATAATCGTACCGTACTTTTGGTCGCTCAAGTACATGCTACCATTGGTGATAAAAGTCACGTGTGTTCATGCGCTGTGCTTTTGCTCCTACTGCAATCCACCGAGCACTTCACATACCATTAACGCTGCACCACCACTATCTCTAGTCTAGGCGCGCGCAGACTCTATCCAGTGCACCTCGGATGACACATTCCATTCCGCGCGGCCCTCGGGTTCAAAGTCCGGGTCCGGCGTAACCCCTTGGAAATGTTTTATCGCTCGCACTCTTCACGTGGTTGCGTGTTTTATTATTGCTTTTATGAATCGTTAACACTGGCAGAAGCGAACTCTCTCTCTCCACATCCCCCATGGTAACTCGTGCTCTCGTCAAAGAGAAGATTTTCTTTCAAGGTCAACCCGTGGTGGAGAGGGAATGGTATCCGGCAAGCGGGATTAACACTACTTCCAGCGCGGTAAGGTGTGGCAGCCTGCAAAGTAAGCAATCACACTAACGTCACTAAAGTCACTTGGCAGATGTCTTTCCCGTTTCGGATTGGGAAAGCGTTGGAATACCAAAAAAAACCGTCTTTGAAACATTCCAAAAACATCCCACCAACGGATGAGCCACGTAATACGTTTTCGGCTATTACGTCCCGGTAGGAGGTAAACCTGTTTTGCCCCGTCCGCTCGGCACTGCCAAGAGATGCGTCCAGCCGTTCCAGGGCCTGCCCAACCCAACTATCAACGCGCTAGGCGCGATCGATCACGCACTGATTGCGTGGCATTGCGTGCGAACGATCGTAGTACGAACAGACAGGTGGATTTTGATGGATAATCTTTTTTTCCCGATTTTCTTTCAACGTGCAAATAACAAATGAATCGCAAACTACGCCGGTTATTGTCTTACAGTTCACCATACATTTTAGTCTTGATACTTTGCTTTGCGTAAAAAAAAAAATACGGAACAAACATATATGCTAGAATAGGGACCGGGGCGCTACAGAGTACAGAGGACACCCTGAGAGATGAGCCGTCGCCACAGTGTGTTGTGTTCTTTGCCTACCTATAGATCCGATTAAAACAAAACGAAAGAAAAAGACCTCTCCGCGCGTACAAAACTATGGTGGTGGTACTGGCCCAACTGGTTCAAATTCGAATTAACAAAGCTTTAACCGTCTAATATTGTGGATCGCTCGGCGATCGTCCCCCCGGCGGGGTGGGAAAGAAACAAAAAAAAAACTTAAATAAAACAATGAAATAAAGTACACTTCTTGAAGCAACAGCGGCAGCAGCAGCAGCAGTCTTCGTATTGCGAATGAAAACGACGAGTGTGGACCACACGCGCACACGCACACACACACACACACATACGTGTGATATCCCGTTCCCAGCATTCCAATCAGGGGGGTTAGTCATGGGGTGGTGGTAATGGTTTGGCCGCACCCGGATTTTTCGCGCTCACGAGGATGGCTGCTCCGGCGGGACACGCTCGTACGTTCGCCGGTGCATCGAGTCGACCGCCTTCAGGTAGTAGGTGCCCGGGAATAGGACCTCCACCGAGCCGGACGGTTCGTACGGCGCCGCGTGGTTGTTCTTTTCCCGCACCTCCATCAGGCGGGTAAACTCGGCCGGCTCCACCTTGGTGCGGCGGTCCAGCAGCGGCTGCACGTAGTTCAGGTGGCGCTTAAACTCCGCCAACCGCTCCCGATCGGTCGTGACGGCGATCGAGTACATCGACGAGGCCAACCCGGACCCGTACGAAAACACGCCCACCCGCTTGCCGAGCAGCTCGTCCACGTCCGACCCGACGAGCAGCGACACGAGGCAGCTGTACACGGACGGCGTGTACATGTTGCCCACCTGGCTGGCCAGATGCAGCGAGCGCTTCGTCTTGGCCGCAAACACCGGCGCGTACTGCGTCATGAACGCTTTCTCCACGTCCCGATCGAAGTACGTATCCTCCAGCCGCACGTTCGCGAACTGCTCGAAACCCGGGAACAGCGCCGGGCGCTGGTCGGCCGGCGTCAGCACGAAATCGTTCAGCCCGATGCGGGCCAGCGACTTCTGCACCAGCTTGCAGTACGGGCTGTGGAAGATGACCGCGTCGAACGTGTCGAGCGTGACGGGCGCGACCATGTCCGGGTGGCGCTGGGCGAACTTCTTCCGGTACAGCTGGTAGCACGCGTCAAGGGCACTTAGGTAGCACTGGATCGAAAGCTTCCCGTCCACCACGGGATACTCCGAGCTGAGGTCGGGTTTGTAGAAATCGTACGCGTGCTTCATGTACGTGGCGCGCATGCCCCGCTCGAACCGGAGCGGCGCGTTCGGCCCAATCAGCATGGCCACCGCACCGGCCCCACCGGTGGGCCGGGCAGAGCCCTGCGCGTACACGGCAATGTCACCGCACACGACCAGCGCCAGCCGGCCGTCCCAGCTGGACGATTCGATCCAGTTGATTGCGTTCAGCAGCGCCGCCGTCCCACCGTAGCAGGCGTTGGTCGTATCGATGCCCTCCAGATCGGTCACCCCTTCCGGCTCGAACAGCTGCATCAGCACCGACTTGACGCTCTTCGACTTGTCCACGATCGTTTCCGTGCCGACCTCGAGACGGCCGATACGGTTCAACGGTATGGAGTGCCGTTCGAGCAGGTTGCGTGCGGCGGTAAGGCACAGCGAGTTGATGTCCTCCCGGTCGGAGCAGAAGCCCATGCGCTGCTGGCCCAGCCCGATCGTGTACTTGCCCGCCGACACACCATCGAACGCTTCCAGCTCCGTCTGGTCGACGTACTGTGACGGGAAGACGATTTCCAACCCCAGAATGCCGACATCCTCCGGCCACTGGCCACTGGTGGTGCTGTTGCTGCTACTCATCTTTGCCCCGCACACTGATCGATTCGGTAACTTTCTCTTCAAAGACAACGGGCGCACAAGAAGCGGGACACGCAGCGTCCGAGCTTTCTTTTTCTTCTACACGACCGATTCGATTTCACGTCTTCAAACTCCTCGCGGCGGCGGTAGTGGACTTTCTTCTTCTTGCTCGTTCGCCTCGGTGCTTTCCTTTTCTCGAAAACCTTAATCGATCGCCGCCTGCTGTGGCTTTTAACTGTGTTTCTCGGCTGCTTGCTTGGCACACACTGGTCTGTGGTCTTCAAACCTTGGTCCCAACACCTGTGGCTCTTTCTCTCTGCCTCTCTCTCTTACTCTCTTGCTCCTGTTCCGTCGCTCTCTTTGCGTTGTGTTTTACGAAACAAAAGGAAAACCAGAGACTCCACACACGGGCACACACTACTAACGCTGGCGCTGGCTGGTGTTCCGCACGAAGAAGCCCCGTTATACTGCTCCGCTGTTTTGTAGGTCACTGTCGGAAACCGGAATACGGCCGCAATTTTGTCGATGCGCGCCTCGCCTCACCTTCACGCCTTTCCCGAGGAGGGGATAATTTCTTTACCACGGGGAGCGAGCCACGTTATATAATCCACCGCAAAAGGAATCTCGCGGAGTGGCCGAAACGGGATTTAAACACGGATTGAAGGTGCCAAAAACACACAGACACACAAACACACCGGCGCTTCCGGATGCTAAAACCCTTTCAGGATGAATCACAGAGAGTCACAGTTTCGGGGAGGTCCGATGGGGGAGCTGCTCCAATGATAAATACACACGCGCTGCGGGGGTTATGTCATCCGAACGGGGCGGAAATTCCCGACGTTGTAAACTATCGGACCAGCGGCCTCGATCGAACACAATCAGTGCGAAACACACTGTTTCTATGGTAACTTCTTACACGATCCGGCAGTCCGGCTCTCGACAGAACGCACACTAATGGGACACGTATGTAGTTAGCTGCACCGGGAGAAGGCCCTCCAGTTCTGTGTCCGTCCGTGGCGGCGTTCCTCTCAAGACTGAACGATCCGATCTCTTCTTGAGCGGCCGAAGCGTATACCACCCCTTCTTCCGGCGAAGAGGCCCAATGGGGAACAAGTTTTCACGTTCGCTTCTCTCGCGCGATGATCACGGGCAGCAGACGGATGATGACAATGATGATGATGCGTTCGTTTGGGAGGAGGCTCTATTGTGTCTCTCAGGCCGCTGCTCCACCTTGACTCCACACCAATCCACCCCACTCCTATTGCCCTCTTTCACCTGACTCCCGCTGCCCTCTCGCTCTCTCTCTCTCACGCACACACTCAGCCACTGCCGGTGTGCGATTCGTCTTTGGCCGCGACGTGTTTTTATGTTGTTGGTGGTGTGATGAAATTGCACATTTGCTGGCAAAAGCATGCCCTCAGCGCCCTTTTCGCACCGTCCCGTTTATGCTGTTTTATGCAACCGTCGTGCCATCCTTTTCTGTCTCGCGCGTCCGTGCGCTGTGGCGAATGAGACGAGGGGCTGATGAATCAGCATTCTAGCGGGGAGCAGTTCTATATTGCTTTCCGCAGCTGGATACGTCAAATAGATGTGCAAGTAGATGAAGAAGGATAAACTACACTTTATCTAACATTTATAACACAATTAGAAAAGTTTTTGATTGCAAACTTTCCACCAAAAAGATTTGTTTACGTTTGCCGGTCTCCCGGGCCGAGAACTGTCAAAACCGTTGAAGCGCCATCTAGTACAAAATCATGGTACTATTACTTCATGGAATTGCACAGTGGGATGGTCACAGGCAGAATTTGAGTGTTTAAAAGGTCAGTTACATACAGGGTTTTCCATTCCAATTAACAACTGTCCACAGTCAACTAGCAATCCTCGATTTGAAAAACACGATTGTCTACCACTTACAAACAAGTCAAGCCGTTTTTGGTACACTGTCCATTTCAATTTCACAATTGTCGTCTTCGAAAACACACGTCAGATGCGGCACGGGTTGTTTTGGTTTTGGCTGGAACGTGTATCACTTGAAGTTGGGAAAGCTGAGCAACATGGACATGTTAGGCAGTTTTATCTATATTTTAATTTTTAATACAATGCAAAAATTTGTACATTAATCAGTGCTTTTACTGGTAGCAAATGAAAAAAAAAATTACAACGTCCCAAAATAACTTAAAAACTGTAACGCTCCAATAATAACTAAAACCAAATGATAAAACTGCTTAGCATGTCCATATTGCTCAACTTTTTCATATTCTCATATTCAATCAAGACCTGTTTACAGCATGGTTCAATTCTTATACACAAGTGATACACGTTCCAGCCAAAACCAAAACAACCCGTGCCGCATCTGACGTGTGTTTTCGAAGACGACAATTGTGAAATTGAAATGGACAGTGTACCAAAAACGGCTTGACTTGTTTGTAAGTGGTAGACAATCGTGTTTTTCAAATCGAGGATTGCTAGTTGACTGTGGACAGTTGTTAATTGGAATGGAAAACCCTGTATTGATTGTTATTTTGGGGATTGTACTGTATCCGACTAAGTACCGCAAAAGAAGATTTTGTTTTAATAAAATGTTTCGCGCTTTCGGTTTCAAGGTTGAATGATTTAATGTAACATAAAACCCATGGAAAAAAGATCCAATTTCAACATTTTCATTCAACATTTAGCAATTAACAGCGTGTGTCTAAAAGATGAAAAAAGTTTCTTAATTTCCTCATTATTTTATAATTTTATGATTTTTTTTATCTCATTTTATCGACCGAACCATCGAGACAAGCAACAAAGATTAAGTATCTCTCGCACACACACCAGCAACGATACACCTTAAGCTCGTTCGATAATTTTAACGATGTCACATAAATTTTCCACCACATGGTGTCAAGTATTTCCTTAGAACCGAAACCCACAGCGCATCGGATCCCTTCTCCACTTCCCCTCAGCATGCTAATTCGCACGGAACAGCTTTCCGTGCAGCATTGGGTTGCCACACATGGTTCCCCCAACCCACCTTCTACCGCCAAACCCTCATCAAATTACGATAAAAAATGACAAAATAGCCCATTTAGGCCATATGATAAGGTGCGTACGTGTCATAAAAGTAAATCACATTACTTCCGGTGCGAAGCTGTCAGAGAGATACGACGGGGCGACCGCTTTTATCGCGCCACCATACTGGATGTTCAACATAACCCATAATCTTTGCCCGTAACGGGCTTTCAGATGGGCTCGGGATGCTTTTTTGCTAACCTTTTTTTTGTTGTTGGTTGGGAAGGGAGATAGGGAGTCACTGTAGGGTCAAAGATAACGAAGCACACCAAGGAACCAAGCTTCAGACATTCGATTCTGGCGTCTCCATATGCGTGTGCGAGTGTGTATGTATTCCAGTGTTCAGGTTCAAAGGACCAGTCAAAACATAAACACGCGCACGCGCTCGACCGTTCCTCCTGCGCCGGCAATACAGCTTTGCATGCACGTGCTTTCCGGTGGCGACATCAGCCACCACTTGTAGGAAGCGCTACGCAAATTGATGAGCTCTATTAAACGTGGAGTTCATCCGAACGCTACGAGACCGGAACCAGGAGCGAGATAGAGAGAGAGAGAGAGAGATCAAGGCCCCACTCTCTGCTCTGACGGCCGGTTGGGTTCATTCAAAGTTCACCGGAAAACTTCCACCGCCATCGGCCATCATGTTTCGCAACATCCGCCATCACACAGAAGAGCGCACGGACGGACACGAACCGCCGTATGGATCCGCGCGATGGTGTCACGCTGTGTGACGCAACCATTCGAGTTTGAGAAATAGCCCAGAACGGATGAGAGACGTTTGCTGCTGTGCTGGGATTGGCGTGCTGTTTTTTTGTTTGTTGTTTGTTTGCCTCGCAGCACCAACATTTTAACCTACACTCCGCTCCCGTACGGAACGGACGTGCCAAGTGTGTGTGTGTGTGTGTGTGTGATAAACGTGACCTTTAAAAACCAAGTGCTTCAACATACATCAACTCCGGTGTGGAGTGTGGAACGATCATGCCGTAGTCAATTCTTACGTTGAAGTGTCCTTCCAGAAGTTGGGTCAAAGTTCAGGACACAGAAAAGTTCTTTCTCCCCGTTGGGAGGGCAAATCATCAACGTGATAAGAAGTGTGTGTGTGTGTGTGTGTGAGGGAGAGAAAAATTAAACACAGTGTCAAATTATCCATCAGGCCCGGTTTTGGCTGCGTTTGCTTAAGCGGTGTTTGTTCACACACCCTCCTTTGATTCCACCCCCCCCCCTGCTGGAAGGTAGACGGGACAATGTTTATCTTTCTACTGTTTGCCTCGGACGGTTGCCGAAATGTGTGCCAAATATTCTCCCAACGGTTGGTGGCCCGGCTCCGCAAGCATCGGCGCAAACGGGAGGATGGCAGCCCTTCCGCAACGCCAGTCCCTCCTTCGTCAGCATCATCACCACCACCACCATCACCACGCTGGACTGCCTGCCTAAGGACGTGGATCAAGTGTGTCTGTGCCGGGTCGTGTAGTGTCGCCGCCACCGCAACGACCACCTCGGAGGAGCATACGCGCGCAGGCGGCTGGGGCACGGTGGCCAAGCTGCTGTTCCACAAGCTCCTACACCAGGCGTGATAGCAGCTGGCCCAACCGCACCCTGCAAATGGAGGCAACTTTTCATAAAAGGCAGTAAGTTGACAATAACGGGGTTGGGGAAAATAATTAAACCAAGAAGATTGGTTCTCGTGCCTCTTACCGAGCGCGCTTCTCTTCGCAGCGTGTCTTGTGTTTTTCTTGTGTATGCAAAAAAGCACACACTGTATGTTTTCTGCTGGTACTTCGGGCGGGTTACCGACACTAAAGTTCGCTTTAATTCAACTCTGATTGGAACGAAAAGCCACACACATCCTTCCATCCACACGCCAGCCAGACACATGTGTTGTGACGGTTGTGCTCTCGCTCCGTTCTTCTTCCCGTTTGACGTTTCGGTTCGATGGCATGGTACGCGTGGGTTGCTTCGATTCCTTTTCAGTTGACTTTGAAGGTTATTGGCCAAGATCTATTAAGGAGAACAGGTCGATGCAAAGCCCGTTGCTAGGTTGCCATTTTTAGCACGCTTTTGACAGTTTCATGAAAAAGTGTTTACAAACAAACGGCTAATAGTTAACGCGCAAAAGTGGACGAATTTACTATTAGGAAGGTTATATTGGTTAAATTTCTTGCGGTCAATCACTTCTGGACAATAAAGGAGAAGTAATTGCAGTTTACTCTGTATTCAGAAACATTGATAACCTTTTTCATTGTTTGCCATTCCGTGACCACAAACCACTATCGTTTGCAACGGTCCTGCTGGAAAAACGAAATGTTTAACATGTTCAACTAGGTTAAAGAAGTCCTTTTTACTTTCAATTGAACACTGTGAGTAAAATGAAACATCCAATCGACACACACTGGTACAATATGCATACGGTCATTTACTTATAATCCGGCTACGAATGATAAATGAGATCCTTGGATTGTATCAGTCATGTAATATTCTAATTGGATTCTAATTCTTCAAATATTCTACCAGGAATTGAATGTAAAATGCTGAACAAAACTCTCATTCACTCCATAGCAACGTCCATCGCTAAACATAAACAATGTTCACTTTATTTGTCAAAATTTTCCCATGGCTTTCTGTCAATTTACTCTAAGCGCTTCGACCTGTTCTCTTTCAAGGACCTTGGTTATTGGCGATGGAGCGACTGTGTGTACGGTGCACGCCCGGGAAGATCAGCGGACCCGCTTCAATGATACTTCGAACTCACGTTAGATCTTTTCGTACGAAATTCTCAATAAGAATTCCAAGCATAAGAGTATGTGTGTATTTGAATGTCTGATAGGACTGTCTGGGTAGTGTGTGTGTGTGTGTGTACGTTATTCAAATTGGATACTACCAAACAGATTCATACCCTCTGCTCTTTTTTACCCGTCGTTTGACGAGCTTTTCCTCCCTTAGAGTAGCGTGTCGTAAATAAATGAAGGCAGCAGAAGCACCTCTTATTTCTTTCTTCGACTCATTCGTTCGACAACGCGTGACACGTACATATACCTACGACTCGACGCTTTCGTGTTCGCTCTGGTCCAATTTGTACAGAATGGGACGGTGAAGTACCGGTTAAGTTTAGAAATAATATTACTCTTGTGCACACAGCACAAACTCCCACAGACGCCAGTGCAGACAGGACAGGGTCCGGGGTCTGCGAACATGCAAGATAAACTTTGTGATGACATTTTCCTACAAAGTAAAACACATCCACTCCTCGCTCTTATGGACTCTGTATCCTCTGGTCCTATTCCAAACGCCGGACGGCGTTGTCGGTGTGGAAGAGATCCCAACGACATACATTTTCCCGTCAGTATTTCACCTTGCTACAACACCTTGAGGGCCACCGTTTGAACCTTTGCCGGAGATTTTAATCACCCAAACGGTATCATTTTTCTGATTACTGTTATCTATAATCATTTCCTGCCTTAGCTTTTTGGGCAGCAGCACTAGCAGCACCAGCAGCAGCAGCACAAACGGGCTAGTTGCCAAACACTGCTGGGCCAACTTTTCTCGCAGCGCTCGGAATGAAGTGCTGCAGCAATAACAATTTGCATAAAATCAATTTCGTTCTTCCAGGCCCGTGTCCCCCTTCCACTGACCGGGATGCAAGTGCTAACGAAGAGCGTCTTATTGGGAAAAGGAGTGGAACGTCTCGTCATTGGCTTCTTAGTGCCGTCGATCTGCTGCAGCGCTGCACGATCGATCTGCAGCGTGGCGCGATGCGTTTTCTCACCTTTGCGTGTGTCATAGGGGTGGGGGTGGGGGGGCGTTTCCTATGCAGATGTTGAAGGAGAAGAACTGTTTTTTTTTTTTGTTTAAAATATGCAAACACGCTCAAGAACAACGACATTGTATTACGGAGCGAGGAGAGAGAGAGAGAGAAGGGATAGGACAGAAAAAAGAAATGTGATTTATTAGATTTAAATGTAGAGTGAACGTAACGTCTCGAGTATAACGATGATGATGTGGAGGATGATCAGCAATACGCAATCGTGCTTGGAGTGTGCTCGCACGTGTACGCCTTGTCGTCCGCTGTCGGGTGCGGCAGCAGATTGGCCTCATTTGCGAGAGTGCTTCCTCTGAGAGTACTTGTGATCCACACACACACTACGGGCAAATCAGTTTAGTGATAACTCAATTTTTAGATTTTAAAAGGAGCACGGCGCCACTAAGCCGAACGTTGGGAAGGCTTTCTAGCCCTAAAGCGGCATCCATTTGGCTCGATTAACTTTTAATAAGGTTGCTCTCAGCTGCTTACGGGTTGAGGCCATAAGGCATAGGGATTTTCTGGTGATGTGGGAGGTTGATCTGTTTTATTATAATGCATAAACCCCTCTTGAGTGTCTTGGAGGTAAAATGTACATAAATGTAGTACATAAATTTTTAATATAAGATATTATTAGATCTTCTTTTTAAATAAATCAATCGCCGTATCCCCGATTTGATTGGTTCGGAAGCATGAACATGACATTACCAGGCTCAACACGTTCTCGCTTCTCGTGGTGGCTCCCTCTATATGCGCTGACGCTTACTAACTATTCCTTCAACCCAAGACGGCATTTCACATTCCCAAAAATACAAGCCAACAATCCAGACCATTGCTTTCGCTCCCATTATACTCCTGTGCGTCGAAAAGCAACCAGCACTAAATCAACGGTGCTACAAAAACGACGCTACAGCAAACAGTCGCCCATCCAATGGTCCATCCAATTCCCATCCACCATCCACCTCCAGCAGCTTCATTCGTTAGGCACCGCAAGTGATCATTAATGGATTTAATTTCTTACTTCTCTGTCGGACTGCGAGCGGCGGAGCCCCGGGGCCAAAGTGCGGCGTGAATGACACCCGAGAGAAACCATAGGGTGGGACAAGAAAATAACTCCCTACCAACGAGAAAATGCAAAAAAAGAAAAACTGCCAACCGTGTCATTTACCTCCCCTTTGCTGTACCTTTGTGTTTGTGTGGCGTCCTGGGTTTTTTTTGCTAGCTTTCCCACCATTACGAATAATTAAACCGTCGGCATTGGGCTGTGTGTGTGTCCGTCCGGTAAGATGGCACTTGGGAATAATTTTTCCTTCACGGTTCTCGCTTCCACACTCGGCACATTCCCGTTGCGCCTGGGTCTGGTCCGCACCGGACCGTTTCGCAATCGTTACTTTCAATTGACATTTTTCTCATCTCGCGCTGGTAATGTTGTTTTGCTTTGTTTGCCGTTTTTTCCCCCTGTGCCTCCGGTTGATACGGTTTGGAAGCGCGCGAAAGCAAGCGGCACACAAAGTCGCTTCGTGCCATGTTTCTTTCACATCAAAAGGTTTGTGTTTTTGCTGGTCGTTTATTTTTGTGCACAAGCATCTGGTTGATTTGTTCTCATTTTTTTTTGTCGTTGAGGAAACAATCTACCTTCGAGCTTGCCTTTTTAAATACTCAAGCTCAGGCGGCTAACATTCCGATTCGTTGGGTGTTATTTTTTTCTTCTTCTCTGTTTTAGTAATTATTTGCTGCCCGCATAAAACCATTTCATTCCGTTATGACAAATTTGCACACAGCAATACTGTAGGAGAAATTATGTTCTGTGGCAAGCAAAACTTTCATTTCATTTTCCTTCTTGGTTTGGATTTCAATTTCATTCCCATGTGGAGGTTCACACACACACGAAAACACATAAAAAACACGTATGATTCTTCCCATACTCTCATCCATCATCATCATAAGGCGGCGAACGTATAAATCTCGCATCGACTTTCTCGACATGCAAAAAGGGAAGCAAAAAGGGGGTTTGAAAAAAAAACAGGGAAGAAATCTAATTTTGAGCTCCGTTGTTTTCAACTCCAACGGTGGAACCACCAGCTACTCGGTACGATCCAGCGGACGAGGAACGCAAGCAATTACTAGCTCTCCTGCAGCGGATCCGTCTTCGAGCTAACCCGCACTAACCGGCACCAGGCACCAGATGATGCAACAGTGATGTGATTTTCTTCTTGCAGCGTTCACACACACACACACACACACACACACACACACACACACACACACACCATGCGGTTAGGTTCAGGCACCCCGCGATGGCGCAACAAAATCGAAAGACAACAAAGCGTTTCGCCCGACGCAGAGTTTTATTTGGTGAAGCCCGACCAATCCCGCTTGAATGGGTTTTATTTTTCCACCTTCTTCAAAACGAGCATATTTTCTCGTCAGTGCCACTACCCCACTGCAAAGGGCGAAAGAGGCAAAAAACGACCAACCATACCGGCGAGTCTGCTGCGTGCATTTTCTTGAGCGCATCGTTGAAGACTTTGGCGCGCGCGTACGCAAAAACAAAAGCACACACGTCGCCTTCGTCAGCTGTCAGGCGGGAAGAGACCAACTCGTCGTCGTCATCGTCCTGTGGCAGTCCGGGACGGGCGATGTTGTTTTGCTGCGCCGCGACCAGCCCAGCGTATAGGCGAAGTAGGCGAATAGAGCCCGTAATTGAATTTCGCTACGCAAACGACCACGCAGCCAGCGCGGCGTACAACACACGCTGCGCTTCGTTCGGTTCTGCCGCCGGTTTGCTCTTTCCGCCGGAGCGCTCGCCCAGCTCTCGGCAGCCGCCGGGCCGGAGGTGTAATTATATTATCGATTCATAATTTTAATTTAAAGAAAATAAGAAGCTGTGGCTTGTTTTTACAACCATCCCTTGTCTAGTGGTGGTGTTGGGTGGTGTTTGTGTGAGTGGTTTCTAGTTGGTATTAACTGGTTGTCTGAGGTTGCTGCCCGATGCCCAGATGATGCTCGTTTAAATTGAGTCTCTGCAAGTCACGATGGTGTTTAAAGGAACGCCTTTTCTTACATTGAATTAAGCAAATTCGTACGTCTTTTTGAGCATATTTTGTGGAACAATGGAACATATTTTGTCTCAATAGGATCCATTTGGGAGTACAATGTATTTACAGGGCAAATATTTACAGGTTTCAAGTCAGCTTTTTGGATCCAGTTCGATAGAAATGGACTTTTGAGGTAGAAAGTATTACGTTTTATATTAAAATAATTTTGTTGGATGGTATTTTACAACACATTAAATAAATCATGTGATTGCATACTTTCAGGCGCTTTAATTTCCTTAACGCAACTAACAGCTCTAATATTGGTATCATGCCTTTTCTTATTAAAAAATTGTATGCTACTACGTTCAACATAATTTGTAAATTTTACTGAAAATTTTACTACAAAAATCGGCTATCAAATTGTGCCTTAACCTGAACGGTTGGTGACTTTATCGCCTAACTAACAGCTTGTGCCACTTAGGGAATGTCGCCCACAGGGCACATTTTACTTCGAGTGATCACTTGGCTACTAATGAAGTGGCTTTCTGCTCAATTCCATTTCACCATGGCTACAAATTTGCCATTGAATGGCGGTCGTTGGGCACCATCAACATCGTTCGGTAGCACCATTTTCTCCCTCTCTCTCTCTCACCTCTCTCTCTCTGCAGCGACTGAAGCTGAACGTTTGGCCAGCTCGACCGATCGATCGATGGTGTTGGTCGGTTATTAATTTCACTATTTATCAGCTAATTGGTTCCAGAATGCTACGAGCACAGAAGCATCCAAGTGCGATAGAAGGGCGCAATTTGATAGAAATGTTATGATGTGAGCATTTCCTTTCACTGCTTATACACAGCGGTTCGGCAACCACTCACAACAATCTTTTAGTCATACGCCACTCATCCCTTATCAATGGATGACACACAAAATGTGATATGTGTGACACATGCCCCGCTTTATTAATATGACAATCTTCGAAGAAATCACTATCTTCCAGCAGCGGGCATGATTGTTCCGACGCAATACGACGCTACACTTTGGGGATGGCATGCTCACTCTTTCCGGAAAGAAAGTGGGCCGGAACATTACGTGCCGTGAAAGCGGATGGCATCACTAAGCACGCGGGAGAGGCGGGGAGAGGGTAATTAATTCCTGCACGAATGGATGGAAGCATCGTTTAATGGGCTAATTATATACCACTCATCGGAATGACTTGCAGCCGAATGGTTGACGGAGTTGGAGGAAGCAGGAGCAGCAGCAGCAGCAGCAGCAGCAGCAGCAGCAGCAAAAAAGGCTATAATAGCGAAATCATTTATTTAATGCTCGTGGTGGATTAATGCAATGGCACTGATGGCGGGGGCAGGGTTGTTTGGGGCGGACTTTCATTCGAGAAAGATGCGTAAGGAAACTGTGTACTTAAGGTTGCTATTATTGCTTGGCTTTTTTTGGTGGCGTGTGGACATCCTAATTTGTTTTTAATTCACGATGATGTTGGTTTAGTACGTTCAGTTGATTAATGCCGGAACAAAAGCATGATCACCTTTTCTAACAAGCTTTTTTCTCTCTGATTCGTATTTGAACAAATTACATCTAGAGTTCAATTCCAATAGTAAATCAATAATGTAGCAATAAGAAAGGTTTGAACAAGGTTTAAATATAATCAGAAAAAAAAACCTTAGTTTACTGCATCATTAGTGTTTTTGGAACCCATTCAAACAAAGCTCAATGTCATGTCGATACCGATATCCATAAATTTCACACATACTTTACCACTTTTCAGAATATCCACTCAAGCTTGAATGTCATACTGCCGAACCGCGCTCCTCTCCCAACCACGCTCGCCCAAAATGCCACGGCACGGGCCCGGGCGCACATGTGCAAATGAAAGGCAAACAAAATGAACCCAACAATTGTAATTTTCCTCGAACCAAAGCAAATTTAGGATGCCTATTTGCACATCCTCTCCCCTTTTGCGAGGGGATGATGATACGCCAGGGCAGAATAAAATGATGCATGCACGTTGGGCGATGTAACATGTAAAACAATCTACCCACAGCACGGCTCAGTCGAGGATGCTGCTGCTGCTACTGCAAAGTGGGTAGCCGAGGCCTTATTGTTCTCCGGTTACATTGTGCTCGGTAGCTCGTGCTCGCCCCAACCTGTACAGAGCGCAAGAGTACCTCGGTTTTGATACCCCGTGCTCGTGGTGTAGAATAAAAGATCCACAAAAGCCCTCCCCTGCTCAACATTCACCGAAGACGCTCTCCCAGTCCTCTCCCATTGTTGTTTGTGAGATTGTTGTGTTTTAATACCCTATACTTACATCCGCGCATAGCCGACGGGCGTATCCGGCATGACAGCGGGGCCGTACCCGGGGGCGTTTCGGGTGTGTGTAAGCTCCGGTAAAGATTAAAGATGTTATGTTTTATTATCCTGGCGTCGTCGTTCCTTATTATTATCCCCTAAGAAGGAGAAGGTGCACCGTGGCATCTTCTCGACCCGCTCGCTCGGGATGGTGTCTTATGCAGGGGATCACATATCCTTAAGAAAACTAGCCAAAGGCTATGAAGCTGTGGAAAGTTTCGGTTTTCCGGTCGTTTTCGCACCAGCCGCTCGTAGTTTCTCCGAAGCAGCCCAGGTATTTGAGCGGGTCGTGTTGTGCTGTGCACACCATAAGGCTATAAATTTAACACCAACCATATGTGTACTCGGTACGGAATACAAGCATACAGAGACAAACACACACATGAAAGCTAAACGGAAAACGTTCTTGGCTGGCACACGTGTACACCAAAACCCGGTCCGGGTGGAAAAAGCACCTGATGTTGTTATTTATGCCTAAAAGATAGAGGCAGAGGAGAAAATAAATTGTAAAAAACACACACACACCAGTTGCGAGTTGGCAAATTTTAACGAAACTCTCTAAGAATGCTGAGTGTGAGTTGCATGTATGTTTGAAAGTGCGGTACGGTAGGGCATGAGGTCTACATAATTTAACATTTTCCTCCCAATCATTTCACATGCGAGTGGCGCTATGATAGGCACTGCAAATAATGGCCAACCAATAGCGGCATATTTCTTTGGAAAAAATATCGAATTTCATACGCACGCACGCAAGTAAGCACGCTCGAACGTACACGCACCAGGCGTCTCCATTGGGAGGAAATGCTAAACCAAGCGAGCTTTCTCCCGGGGTCACAAACGCACAAACGCATTTCACATCGAAACAACGACCGTCAAAGAGAGAGAGAGAGAGAGAGAGAGAGAGAGAGAGAAGGAGAGAGAGAGAGAGAGAGAGAGAGAGAGAGAGAGAGAGAGAGAGAGAGGACAAATAATAATTTTCCTCTACATTAGCATATATGTACATATCTCGACACCCACACATACACACATTCTCTCATGCATTTGCGCGTTGAAAAAGCTCAATTTGCTCAGCCCATGGAATGATGCTAAAATAGAAGGCGATATTGAAATTTTATACCAAACCAAAGTAGGCTTGCTAGAGCAACGAAGTTTGCGCTGTCTGCAGCGCTGCGCTAAAAAATACTTTAACTAGGCAACCAGGCAAATGGTACCGAAAATAATCCCACACCCTGACCTAGACGGGAGCTCGGGCTGCGGACTAGTCCATGAGAGTCTTCGGGTGTGGAAATCGGGTCAACTTTTCTCGGGTCCTCTTTTTTTTGGTTTTAAAGAAAAGAAGTAACAACGTTTCGGGGACTTGTGATGATGGGATCAATATGGAAATGAAATGATGAGAGGTTTCGCAGTAGGGAATATATATATAGGGAGAGGCAACCCCCGCGAGGAGGAGAAATGGGTCGGATGGGCAACAAATTTCTTACTCCAGCTGTCTTCCCTCGGGGTGCGGAGTTTTTTGCCTTTCGTTTGGGTGCAAGTAAGTGGGTCCGGGAGCTCGAATGGAAGGAAATGGTGGAGAGCAAAATTTAAACAACCAAATACAAATTGCACTCCCACTGCTGCCCAGCTCGGAAAACACTCGGGAAAGCGTGGGGAAAGGAACCATTTGCTTTAATCCATTCACATCCACTTTGTTTCTTTCCTGTGGTGTTTTTGTCCCAGTTTGTACAGGGTGCAGGGAAGGCTTGATTTTCTTTTGTTTGGGATATTTTTGTTTATTTTTTAATTCCTTTAGTAAATGTGTAATAAACTTAAAATAAACTAATAATCTATAATTTTTGAATTAAATTCCAAGTAAGTTTGGAAAACAGTCCAAAACAAATGGAAAATACCATAACAGGATTTTTGTTTAATTTACAGAGTCCCCAATAAGATTCTTATTAGACTATATACATCGATCAACACCTTTTCTAATGTATCACCCTGTCGCCCTCTGCTCAAACGACGAACGAATGCTCTTAAAGCAACGGCCTTAAAAATGCTCTCAGGATGCTGATAAACGCTACGGACCAGGAAGAAAAACTTTATCCCTTTTTCGCACAGCCTATCCTTTCCCACCAAAACTTTGCAATTAGGTTACGTCCTCGAGAAACGCCCAAGCCGACCCGCTGCCCTGACGCTTGTGACGGACTGGTTAAACGAGAACGTGAATATTAACGCACCAGTACAGCAGAACACTCCGCAGAACCCAATAAGAATAGGCGTAAGGTGCCCGTTTGTGTCCTCAATCTCGATCTCGCCGTGCAGGGTAGGGGAAGCGAAGTGGAGACATGTTTGAGAGCGCTGCCGAAAGCGGAAAGTTTATCGGTTTCGATCGAGATAGTGGTGGTTTTGTGCTACGATGGGATGTACCCACAACAACCGGGGGTAGCTGTAAAGTTTGACGATGGTGAAACTTTCTCGCCAACTGTCGCTGCTTCGCTGCTAAAGTGCGGCACTAGTCTCATTGAAGCAGTGCGGCTCGGCCTACGGGAAATTAGTCATCTTGGGCTTGGGCCAATCAAGTCAAGTCTTGCCAATCTCCCATCAATGATTACACCGCACCGCCCTAATGCTCGCAGGCGGAGGCGGCCGAAGTCGGAACAGCCGACCCAAAAGTTGGCCGGATGGAACGGACCTGCACAGCAACAGGCGGTTCGGGCCAGAATGAAGTGTAAAGTGATGTTTTGCAGGCCACGATGCCACGCGATGGTGGTGATGGTTTTATTTGCCCATTTTCGGGCCACGAGTTTCGTGGCGTACTGGCCGCGTTGTTTGCTGGAGGGTTTTGCTTAATGAACGACCGGGCGCCTCCATGGGTGGACGAAAATCGTTCTTCTTGCGCGGGGGCCGCTTTATTGAATGGTTGTGTTAATGCGTTGGTTTGGCAGTGCTTCGCTCGAAAGCCGTTGATTGATGAGGCTTGTAGTTGAGCGGGCAGCATATTTTATTAGCTATTTAATGCATCGGTTTCGAATGAACTGTGCTTGGAAGCTTGCTAGATTATTATGTGTGAAGGATGTGGATTATGCTGGCGTCAAACGCATCAATGGCGAAGTTATTGCTTTTAGATTGAATTATAAGATGAAAATTCCGATGCTATAAAGCTATAAAGCAATCGCACCGAGACGGACTATTCGGAGAATGAATTTTATATTTTCATAGCAAGAACTCTACCGAACTCGCTTTCATCACGTTCCGTTCAAACAGAGATTTTTCAAGCAAAAGAATCTCTTATCGAATACACAGCCCCAAAACAACCATCAGTAAGCATTGAACAAAACGCATAAAAGAAATGGGAAGGTTTTTCGAACACAACACTTTCGAACCATTTTGCAACAAAACACTTCCCAAATGCAATCGTAAAGTACGGTGGTCCAGAAGACCATTTCTTCCTGCACCGAGCACCGAGCACGACACCCGAAGCCACACCATTTGCGCCCCGTTTAACCACTCTGCTGCACCGCTCGGCTTGCTTGGATGCTCCGCACGAGTTTTCAGGCTCGGTTAACCAAGCTTCGGTTGTTACTGCTATTGGCAGTGCTGCCATCGCCGCTGCTGCTGGTCGTTTGGCCATAAAATTTCGGTATTTTTCCACCACCCACCATCAACCCCACCCCCCCTCCTCCTCCTCCCGCACAATTGCAGGAATAATCAAAATGGTTATTTTATGCTAACAAGCAAAACCGGGCAAAAGTTGAATATTTCAGCTGCAAACGGTTACGGCGGAATTTTCTCGCTACTTGCACTCGCTGCAAACACACACCATCAACACCAAATTGCAACTGCAGCTGGGTCGTGAACCGAGAGAGGGAGGTGAAGGGAAGAGTGTTTTTCCAAATCGGGCATCGTACCGCTAGCCACCCAATGGTCACCACTCTTCTCGTTGGCCATTGAACGAACAAACTCTGCAAGACAGTTTTTATATTTGGGGGAAAAAGCAGGGAAAAATATAGCACAAAACAATCGACACAATCGGGGGCAAGCTTTATGGAAAAATAAGCGGTAGGGTGGAAATGATTTGGGAATGGGCCCTTTCGCTCCGCAGAACGATTTAATCAAACTTTTGCACAAACAAGTGTGACTGGTTTTAATTAAAAAACACATTTTCAAATTACTTTCGTGTACGGAGCTTTGCGAAGCATTTGCCATTTGCTACATACACACACAATACTTGTCAGCACACAGAACTGATGATTGGATGGGCGAGTGATAGGAATAGATGAAAATAAGGGGAGGACAGGGTAGTGATAGTGTTGATTTTTTGTTGATTAAGCAAAGTGCTGCTGATGCTGATTATTGATTCATTAAATGGGTTAGCTCTCAATATAAGAGAACAACATCACACACGTTTATTTGTTTATTTGTTTATTTGTAAATGTTAAGTGATTGGCCATAATTGGCCTTATCACTGATCTTATAAACTAAACTTATAATAACATAAAGCATCACGGTACAATGTAACATCAGCACAAAATAAATAACAAAGAGTATCACAGTAAGAAAAACAGGTTAACCTAGGGAATTCCAGTCGAAAGAGTCATAGTGCGCATTAAATCGCATAGCCATCGCAGTCAAAGGTTCATTATCGCTATATGCACGTCTAGTTTGGTCAACTCTTAGTAGCCTAAAGTTTCTTAAAATACGAGCAGGTACGTGGAAATTAACTCTAGCTAAAAGGTCCGGTGAATCTATCTCTCCTAGGATGATTTTTTTCATGAACAATATTTGCGCCGTTTCGCGACGAGTAGCGAGAGATTCGAGTCCAAAAATTAAACACCGGGCATGATAACTAGGTCTCGCTGCTACGTTACGCCAGGGTGTGAACCGTAAGACCAAACGGGTGAATTTTTTCTGCACTGACTCAATCTTGTTCGACCATAACGACGACGATGGGCACCAAACTACTGAGGAGTATTCTAAGATGGATCTGACTAGTGATTTGTAGAGTGCGACAAGACAATGTGGGTCGGAGAATTCTCTCGACTGCCTGCGTATAAATCCTAGCATTCTGTTCGCTCTATCAATAATTTCGTTGTGGTGCACATGAAAGTCAAGTTTACGGTCAAGGGTAACTCCTAAGTCTTTTACTGCACTGTGTCGTTGTAATTGTGTACCGGAGATGCAGTAGTTAAACACTATTGGACAATTAGAACGGTGAAACGACATGGACAAACATTTATCAACAGAAATTTGTAGATCGTTGTTCAGACACCAGTCGGAAAAAGAGTCGATCGATGCTTGTAGGACAAGACAATCACCAAAACACCTCACAGGAAAAAAAAGTCTAAGATCGTCAGCATACAATAAACATTCAGATTCCCTTACTACAGTAGTAACGTCATTGAAAAATAGAGAAAACAGCAAAGGTCCAAGGTTACTACCCTGTGGCACGCCTGAACAACTCACGAATTCCCTAGATGTCATACATTCAACTTTCACGCGATATCGACGATTGGTGAGATAAGATTCGAACCACTCCACTAAATGGGTAGAGAATCCAAGACGAGCAAGCTTCGCCAACAACAAGCGATGATTCACCCGATCAAAGGCAGCCTTAAGGTCGGTAACGATGACATTCATCTGGGCTCCCGAAGCGAATGCAGCATGGTAGTGAGATACAAACTCTACCAAATTGGTGGTCACACTGCGGCGAGGGAAGAACCCGTGTTGGCGTGTTGATATCAGCGAGCGGCAACAGTTCAAGTGCGAGTTCTGGACGACGACTTCAAAAACCTTAGCACCTGCCGGTAAAGTAGTAATGCCACGGTAGTTTTCCACTAAGCACACGTTGGATCATTGGAGCAAAAAGGTCAAGTAAGAATGGCTATTGGTAATTAATTGATGTAGGCATTAGTTCATATGAGATTTGAACCCATACCGGGCGTGTTGTGAAGTCGTTTGTTGGGTAACTGCATAACATGCAAAACATGACGTACATTTTTTTGCATTTACGTCAACTTACTGTACAGCTTTCTGGAGGGAATGACAAAGACCTCAACAAAAACACAAACACAAATCATTTCATGCTCTCCTCATCCAACTGAAAAAACACACCATAATGACATCTGCAACGATTTTTTGAAATATTGCTTTTCTTAACTTTCTCGTGCTTCATTTAATTTCCAACGACGAGGCGGCACCCAACCAGAAACAGCGGGGAATTGAGGAGCAAAATATTATCGAAAACGATGATGATGATGATGAGCGTCATCCATCTTGCGCCAACTACCGCCACAATACCTCGGTGCCGGAGCGCCTCGGTTGGCAGTTTGGTGGCCGGTGGGTTTAACTTTTGTATTGATTTATACTATTTATTAGAGAGCTATCGCACACAGTTCGCACGGGGCACGCAAACACGATGTGCCGCATTTGTGTGAGGTGCAGCACCACAGCGTCCCAACTTTGGTGAGCTGTAGGGAATGATTTATTTGACTTGCCAGACGAGCCGTCGTGTTGTTGGGAGCGGAAGTTTCGGCCCGATGGGAGTTAAAACGGTGCGCCAAAAACGTCCCTCCCGGTCCCTCCCAAAATCACAAATATCTCGGACAGCAGATAATCAGATAATACGCAACACTCGTCAATCAATGGAACATGACTCGACTTCTTTACCCATCGCGGGTTTGATAAATCGGGCGGCATTGTTTCGATTTCGAGGGCGCGCGAGACTCAATTACTGTCGATCAATGGGCGCGCGGCTCACATTTCGTGCCACGGCCAGTAAAATAAGCAATGATTGAGTGGCCATATAGTGTGCCTATGTGGGTGTGTATATATAGAGAGAGAAGAAATACATCCAAAAATTGAGCATCAATCAAAGCAATGGAATAATGATGATTGAAATTCTCCGCCAGCAGTTGGAATGCTATTTAATCAATTTTTTGTCAAAAAATGAAGTAAAAAAAACAAGTTAAGTTTGCAATGGAAAAGCGTTCTTAAGCGAAAAAAAAGACGCTCGAACCACTTTATTTCATTGCATTGCGAGTAATATTATACGATCTCACTGCGACACGCGACAGGTCGTTTGCTACGGTCACCTTGCACCAACGGCTTTGACAACGTCTTACCTTTCCCATACGCTAGCGTATAATGTTCTTCTGTTATTTAATTCCTTTTCATTTTGTCCCTTTTTATCGTTTCTTTGAAAGGAAATAAAAAAAAGGAAATCCCTCCAACGCACCTCAAAGCATTGAAAGTTTGAATATTCATTTGCAACAAAAATTGGTTACCTTTTTTCGCGTGCACTTCGTTGTGTTTCGTTTCATCGTACGAGTATGGAGTAGTGATGGGTAAAGTTGGCAAAAATCCGCAGTCGATTCCGAACCGACTCCGATAAATTCGGAATCGACTCCGGAAGGTAGGTCCGCGCTGCAATATCCGGAGTCGTTCGGAATCGTCCGAAGTCGTACGGAGTCGCCCGGAGTCGCCGGGAGTCGGAGTCATCCGGAGTCATCCGGAGTCGCACGGAGTCGGAGTCGTCCGGAGTCGTTCGGAGTCGTCCGGAGTCTTTCGGAGTCTTTCGGAGTCGTCCGGAGTCGCCCGGAGTCGCCCGGAGTCGCCCGGAGTCGCCCGGAGTCGCCCGGAGTTGCCCGGAGTCGCCCGGAGTCGCCCGGAGTCGCCCGGAGTCACCCGGAGTCGCCCGGAGTCGGAGTCGTTCGGAGTCGTTTGGAGTCGTTCGGAGTCGTCCGGAGTCGTTCGGAGTCGCCCGGAGTCGGAGTCGTTCGGAGTCGTTTGGAGTCGTTCGGAGTCGTCCGGAGTCGTCCGGAGTCGTTTGAAGTCGGACTCGTTCGGAGTCGTTGGGAGTCATTCGGAGTCGTCGACTCCGGACGACTCCGGTCGACTCTGGACGACTCCGAACGACTCCGACTCGGGACGGATCTAGTGGTTCCATTTTGCCGGAGTCGGAATCGAACTAACAATAGTCGGAGTCGGATCCGAGCCGTGGGTGCGCTCCATACAGCACATCACTAGTATGGAGGGTAGCAAAATGTAGCAGCAAAAAATGCAGAAAGGGAACGTTGGTAATGGAAAAGAATCGCCAACCAACGCTAATACGGGATGCCCGTCTTATCAACGGTTCTCAAGCAGAGGTCCATGCAGCACAAACTTACGGGCACCGTTCGCTCACGCTGGGTGGTGAATATTTTACGCTTTGCTCCCGTATTTCGTGTTTTCTTTTTTGCCCCCAGTTCCAGCCATCCAGATCGGTGCAGGACGCACAAAGTCCGGCACAAACGAAGTTCCGTTCGGCGTTTATGAGTTGTTAGACAGTCCAGTGGGGGGCGGAGGGGAGGGAGAGGGAAAGGAGCGGGCGTGATGAGTGAATTGGAAAGTAGCCGGTGTGATGGAATTTGCTGCAAGTGTTTTTCCATCTGTTAATCCATCGCTGCAAAGTTTCGTTTGCCAACCCCGACCAATGGGTAATGGTAATGGGAAAGGATCTTTCTACCGGCGTGTTGGTGCTTTTAAAGTTGAAAAGTTTTCGTTTTTCCGAGCTGTAGTGTTCGTTGGAAGGCGGTGGTAATCAATGTAGATGGTGATGAAAGTATTCATTCACCTGTCCACGTTCGCTCAGTTGAAAGGTACAAATATGTCGTGCTGAATGGTGCTATGAATTGGAAAACGTAGAGCTGGGAAATCTTAAGGTTTTCCAAATAGTCCCATTGAAAGTCCTCTTGAAATCCTATTGGGCGCTGATGCTCTGTTAGATTTAAATGTGATTCCAATTCGCAATACTGTCGTTTCATGATCGCAGCTGTCTTTTATTAAAATTTGAACTAAGATTCCTAGTATAAAACAAATAAATGTTAAATGTACATTAGTGTTGCCAGGTTTAAAACATATAAAGCGTTTAATACATTCTACTAATTATCATCTAACTATACCTTTAAAACAGCAAATAAAATACAGCTTTTAAATACATTGGTACGTTCTAAAAATGGTTCTTCTATTTCAAATAAAACTAGGCTTAAATTGACGAGCCGCTCTTCAAACAGCAAACAAAATTAAACGTCCAAACACGCGACGCTCTATCGCGTTCAATAAATCACTCCAACGCGTGCATCTTCTGCACCGAGTCCACGTCGTACCGTCACCCAAAGCGCCACCATAACCGTGTAGATTATTAGAGGATTTAATTTTCATTAGAAGCCGTCCGCGGACGTACGTACGGCAGCGGTCGGGTAAATGTTTACAGTACGTGACGCCAAACCCCGTGCGTCTACTCGAGCCGATAGGAATGTGTGCTGCACGAGCATTTCGAAGCGACGAGCCACAACAAACGACAAAAAAGGTATGGCTAATGTGTGTGTGTGTGTGCGTGTGTGTTGCCCCATGCTCATAACGCCCAACCGGACGGGCACCGATGGCACTGATGGTGCACGTTGCACTTCGATCACGATGCGACGCAATCCATCCGCAGGCTTGCGGAAAACTGTCCTTGTTACGCGTTGCCGTCCGACCAGGGCCTTTCCCTCTGCGTAGTGTGAGCGGCAAATTTGGAAAACCCGAGGTCGGCAAATTAGGTCCCGGGCATGATTGATGGTGACCGTTTGCGGTACGGTGTCCAGCCCAGCGGCACCTTGCGCACGGGCCATCGCTTGCTGTACCGGCATCGACTGATGAAGATTGATTACTTCAGTCTGCCATTCGGACCGGCGGATGAGTTTTGATGTTGCAACATTAGCACTCGGCCCCCCGGGGGATGGGCAGATATTGCGCACACACACAAGCACGCACACTTTGTGATGGAATGACTTTGATATTTTGTAGCTTTTGGTAAAAACAGTGTCTTGGGTAAGGCTAGACACATCCTTAATGGAACCACTCCGTCTATCAACCGTGCTGCATTCCCCATCCAACCATCAGCTTCATTCAATCAACTCAAAACAACTTTAACATTATCAACTTACCTCTTTTTCTACTGTAATGCCACACCTTCTTACCCTGTCGAAGGTAATTGTATTGACGCAACGTCGTCGCAACCGCAAGTGGAGTGCGCTTCTTTTATTTGCCTGTTTTTTTTTTTGCCACATTCACGTTTCCTTTCGACACGATCGCAAACCGGCAGACGATGACTGCAAGGCAGCGTCAAATTTGGAAAATGCAATTGAATTTGAGCGGTAAAGTGAATGGGTATGTGTTTGCGTTTGTTGCTTCTTAAGGACGCAGCAGGGGTATGGGGGAGGGGGGGGGGGTTGGGTGGGTGGGTTGCTAGGTGACAGATAGATCGATCTGAACCGCATATTGACGGGGTTAGGGTAAAGGGCCCGGCGTGATACAACGGATGGAAGGAAATTGGCAAATTGATTGAAGAAGGTGAATCGCTAAAGTGATTGAGAAAGGTGAGCTTGTGTGAGTGATTTTTTTATTGTTATTTTGGGAAAAGGTGTTGAGGTATTTATAGGAATTCTGTTCTTTATTTATTGTTTTAAAATGAGGTTATTTTCATTATATTACTTGTTTACTCTTGTTTTGAATATTCTACTGTTCGTTCAACATTGATTTAAATCGTTCGAAGATTGTTTTGTCGTTATATTTTTTCTTCTGCTTCTCTTTTCCTATTTTACATATTAATCTGTCTTTATAAACATTTTTGTTTATTTTCTATTTTATACTTACTTGCAACGTTTTTCTCCTTTTTTGTTCGTTGTTTGTGACTAGTTTACCTTAACCAGGACAAATTATCGAGTCAATATTTTAATTAAAGTATGTGACACACTACAAAGGCATCATTTTTGTCGAGTATTTCCTAAAAAAAGCCTTACAATTCGGTTTTGCGTTCCATGAAATGCACACCAAAGCCTCCAACTACAGCAAAAAAAAAACAAACTTTCACAGCAAAATGCGCCACATGCCGCTGGTTTGCAATACGCACATCCCAACTAGCACTTGATCACACAAAAAGAAACCATCCCACACACCTTCCCAAAAGAAAGCAGACATACAACGAAATCCCCAGTTAGGCTATGAAAACTTTTGCTTTCTTTATTTCCGTGTATGACTCCACCACCACCGACCGCATCGGATTTAAGTTTCGAAGGCGTGCGCTTTATTGGATGAAAAAACTTTTCCACTCTGGGCCGCCGACCACCTTGGCCACGATTTCGGTGGTATCGAGGTGATTAATTTTTGTTTGTTTGATTTCCTACCCAACAGGCTAGAGCTTCACGCAACGCTTGGAATGAGCATTCCTCTGGTTGCTGGTTTGTTGTTGGATTTTTTTGTTCGTCTCACACGAAGAATATAAAGAGCATACTGTACGATCATCTACCACGAAATGGTGAAATGGGCGATGGCGCAAAGCCTTAAAATGCCTTCTTGGAAGGTGTATCGAGCAGGTTGCTTTGCTCCGCACCAGAAATGAGAAACACATAAAACGCGCCCAAAGTAAGCTTTGATTATCCGTAACGAACGAAGCTGGCGTGCGAAGGCCAAACAATATTCCAAGACAATAAAAAAGGGCATCGAAAGTGTGCTACACCAATTCGCCGTCAGAGACAGCGAGCAAAACAAGCAAGCGAAAAAATGGTTCTACACTGCCCCTAAAAGATAGTGACAGAGACCCTTATTAGCTGCCATAAAATCGTTTTATATATGTGTTTGGAGAGAAAAAATATACACACAAAGCTTCGGTTACTGTCTGTTGCGATACTGTTCCATAGAAAGCGCTGCGTAGTGGTTCTTGTTTGTTTACGATGCTGTAATGCTCCGGTCCGGGTGTTTTGTTTCTTTCGTTTTTTTTTTCGTATCCCACCTGGGGGCGTTATTACGCTGATAAAGAGATCCTGCCTAATTGATATGTTGACAGTGAAATAAGCCCCGCCTGCACGGGGGCAGGCCCGCCTTTGATGATATGCAATTAAGGGCGTTCGACGAAGTAGGCGAGTGTTTCATTAATAAGTTGCTACGTTGCGATAGTGTTCGTTCAGTGTAACTCTTGCATTACACCACCATCAATTGGCAGTGATCCCGTTCATTTTGTAGATACTATCTTTAAAAATAAAATGCTGATTTGCTATCAAAATTAATTTGCATCGATAACATGAGCTTGCCATATCGGATCGTACAATTATTAAATTACAAAAGCTTTTCACCCGCCTAAGTTTGAACAGATAAAGGTACTGGATTTGTTAAATAATTATGTAAATATCCTACTTGAACAGCAATTTAATACTGCAGAGCGCTGCACAATGAAGGGTTTGAGGCTGTATTAGGGTATGGTGGTGAAGAATGAAAACAAATATACCCCTATCGTAACTTTCTCATCAATCAAAGGCACGGAAACATGTAAATCAATACACACAATCAACAAAAAAACATTTAAATATATGTTTCGGGCATCAACAATTGATTGAAATACAATCTTTTTGAGTTATAAACATCTATAGCAAAAGCAACACATAAATTATTGCCGCATTTGTTTGCTATTTTAATATAACGGGAACGGGAAACGATATCTTTATTTGCACCCGATACCAACAGAATCACCCAACGTTGGCGTAATTCTTGGAAAATCAATCTGGCAATATTGTTAACATTAAAAAAGCTTCATGAAATTTTACCCCATCCAACTCGCAATAGTGACTTTTTGCACTGGTATTTACAATTACCGCGAAAACCCAACCTGCCTGCCATCGGTCTCGCGCATTATATTACATTGTTCCATCATATAAATCGTGGCGCATTTTCATACTCCGCCTGGTAATTTCTTCCTTTTGCACATCTCACCCATTCGTATTATTTCCAATTCTGCGCTAGGGTGAAATTTACACAGAATTATACCATCCATTCTCGGGGCGCTTTCGGGATATGCTGCAAATAAAGCTGTTCATTATGGTCGCGAGGGTGCGCGCTTAAAAACGACGTGGTGCCTACATTCTGTGGTTATGTTGCGAAACTGCTCCACGCACCACTCGTACAATTTTCGCGCTACCACTAGTTGGCTTCATTTGGCAATGTTAAAATCAGATACGATGCCCCCCCACCCCCTCCTTTGGTGGCATACAGGATCCGGTACGTTAAGCGTAAGCCACTTGCACCAACCAACCCGTGCGGAATTCCCAAAAAACCAAGCTTTCCACTTCAAGTAACGCACCGCACCAAGTTGTCGGACGTTGTCGATTTTGCTGCGGGCATTTGGAAAAGCCTATCCTGCCGGGAATGGGGCCAGCGAGAGAAAGGGTTGTTAAAATGTAGATACAATTATCGTGGCAGATTATTATGGAACCTTTCGCTTCACGGCTCACGGGATTTCATGGGGTTTATCCGAATGGAAGCTCTTTGCTCTTTGTGCGCGTGTCTCTCTCTCTTTCTCTTGCTCAGGGGAAATGAATGGGAATTTCAGCGATGATGGTGATCTGCTGGCACAGGTAAGCTGGCCAAGAGTGGCTCAGCAAGCTGATGTGAAAAACAAAAACCTCCGCCATCAACCGTTTTCCCCCAAAAGTGGCATCCAATTGTAGCACGCTCGGTTAATATGCACACACTGGTTGCGAGTTTTCCGCTGCGGCCTGGAATTACCCAGGACAGACGTTTCGGTTCCCTACCTTCCTACTCCAGCTCCAGCTCATTCCTTCCTACAAGAGGGGGGAAATAAATGCTAATGGCAGTGAAAATAGCCAACAGGCAGCCAAAAGTCTGCAGGGAATGGGAGCATTCCCCCTTGGAAAGCCTAGACCGAACGAATGTATGGAACGTACCTGCTAATGAACGGTATTCGAAAAACATCATCCGAAAAGCCTTGAACAGGAACATTTTGATGGTCTGAACAAAACCGAGGCCAACTCGATATGCAACATTAAGCAATGTTTGCGTCAAACCGAAAATATCCGTTGAGCGTTGTGATTTACTGGCAAGATCTATTAAGGAGAACAGGTCGATGCAAAGCCCGTTGCTAGGTTGCCGTTTTCAGCTCGCTTTTGACAGTTTCATGAAAAAGTGTTTACAAACAAACAAACGGCTATTAGTTAACGCGCAAAAGTGAACGAATTTACTATTAGAAAGGTTATATTGGTTAAATTTCTTGCGGTCAATCACTTCTGGACAATAAAGAAGAAGTAATTGCAGTCTACTCTGTATTCAGAAACATTGATAACCTTTTTCATTATTTGCCATTCCGTGACCACAAACCACTACCGTTTGCAACGGTCCTGCTGGAAAAACGAAATGTTTCACATGTTCAACTGGGTTAAAGAAGTCCTTTTTACTTTCAATTGAACACTGAGAGTAAAATGAAACATCCAATCGACACACATTGGTACAATATGCATACCGTCATTTACTTATAACCCGGCTACGAATGATAAATGAGATCCTTGGATTGTATCAGTCATGTAATATTCTAATTGGATTCTAATTCTTCAAATATTCTAACAAGAATTGAATGTAAAATGCTGAACAAAACTCTCATTCACTCCATAGCAACGTCCATCGCTAAACATAAACAATGTTCACTTTAACTGTCAAAATTTTCCCATGGCTTTCTGTCAATTTACTCTAAGCGCTTCGACCTGTTCTCTTTCAAGGACCTTGGCTAAACATAAACAATGTTCAATTTAACTGTCAAAATTTTCCCATGGCTTTCTGTCAATTTACTCTAAGCGCTTCGACCTGTTCTCTTTCAAGGACCTTGTTTACTGGGATGCGATTTGTTGGTGAAATGTTGTCGTTTTGAAGTAGACAGGTTTTGATTAAGGATGTTTTCCCTCTCTTTCTCTCTTTCTACAGGTGATGAGGCTATGAGTACGATGAGAAATGTTACCCCCACAGGAGGAGTAAATTTGATGCAGTTTGGCGCCCGCAGCATTATGGGTATGCTTAAAGTGACGCATTTAATTCGTTTATGTTTTTCTTTCCCCTTAATACTACGAGCTTTCCAATATGACTTCTTTTCTTTCACATTCTTTCTTCTCGTCATGCGGCTGCACGTTTTGGACAGGTGGAAAGGTGGGCAATTTGAAACTAGACACTAGTCGTTACGCTACTTTTCCGCTTTGCTTTCCATCATCGTAGTATGTACTACTGTGCTCAACTTCTTTGACTACTTCTATGGCCAAACACGCGAGGTGGATTCATAAAAAAAACCCCCCTGTGGTTGAAGTTTTAAAGTATTGTGAGAACGCATAAACGTTTTGTTCTTCGCTAGTAGCAAAAACAAAAAAAAAACACACAAGTTTAATAGAATGTATAAAATGTATGGCAGAGAGAAAGTGATGAATAAAGCGATGCAAATAATAATGTTTCCATTAGCATAGTTAAAGGTGTGGATGGATTTACTGAACTTGAATGAGAATGTCCGAAAAGCAGTATGCTGATGTCGAATTGGTATAAATATTTTAAATGAAATACTTTCAAAGTCGTTAAAGTCATACAATCAATCTGTTCTAAACCGTAAGGAAAATGCGCTCTCCAAGTTGAATTGTTTTGCTTTAAACCATCCACTTTCTTTGATGGAAAGAACCAAGCAAAGAAACAGTGAAAAACATATCGCAATAACATCCATGCATCCGTCACAGCTGTTACAACGGAGAACAAGTAGAACAAGGCCGTTTGTACCAAGTACCCTTTTTCCTCCATGCAATGTGTATGACCTGCAGCAATGAAGGGCTCCTGCTCTCCCAACCAATCCATGCTCGCTTCTTCCCAACTACAACTTGGGCCCTCGCTTCGCTCATCAACCGTGGTAATGTTTTTCCGTGGTATAAGCGTTTTCAAGAAAAAAGCACCACACTGCAGTACAACCACACTCGTGCCCTCTCGTGCCACCGGGGCAGCTAAGCCAAGTAGCGGAAGCAACCGCGTGGCAAACATTCTTTTGATGTTTGCGCGGGGAAAGAGAACAAAAAAATGTCGGTGCGGTTGCGTGCGGCTTTTTTGAAGAGAGCGGAAGATTAAAGCTTTCACTGGGATGCGGCTGAGCTGTGTGTGTGTGTGTGAGGTTGTACGTTGGTTTGGGAGTAAATGTAGTACGCGTTTACACCACACAGGAATCAACAGGTAAGCAGGGCACTGTTGGGTGGATTTTGCACTTTCAATTATGCTACCATTTGGGGGAGAAGAGATGAGGATGTGCATGGACCATGCCAGGAAGAGAGATGAATGCTTCCAGAAGCATTTTACGCAAACATGGGCATAAGGATTTTAAACTTTGCCCCGTTGTTGTTGGTAAGTGGTTTTGGTAAGTGTTTTGGGGTAGACGTTACAAGGTGTAGGTTTGTTTATTTTAGACGTTTTAAGTAGCTATGTCCGTTATGGAGGGAGCGATCGTTACCAGAAAGCGATCGATAGATTCATTAATTTTTTTTTTTGGATTTTCAAGGTCATAAAATACAAATAAGTAAGTTAATAGAAGCACATCAAAATTGCTCGTAGCCAACGGCAATGTCCAGCCTGTGTAGAGCGCTAATAATTACTACTAACCATTAGTAATTGTGACTCATGGTGTACGTAATTTGTAGCGACATTTTCCAAGCCAACCCATCATTCAAACCATTTTCCCCAAAGTACAGACTGCAGCTACAACCTATTGCCCACACAGCCTTGTTGCTTGTCTTGTCTTTTACCACCATTGCTCACGCTGGCCGTCAAATATGCTAGCCCATTTTTTCCAACTTCTTTGTTCCGTTCCGTAGAACAAAGGCCAAAACCCGCAGCTAGCCGGAGGCAATCGTTAGGAGTCCCCCGACGCAAAACCGTAGCAAAAACAGATCCAATATCTCAGCTAGGACCGGGCCCGTCCGCCTTTGGCAGGCCACCGTTCGCCGCCCGTAGTTCCATCACCATTTAGGCCGTGGAGCAGCACCATTTGCACTTCGTAACCATCAGCGTTGGGCCATATTCGTCTTGCTTATCGTACGGTGGCGGACGGCGGCTTTCCAGCAGCAACTGGCGTCGTGCAGCGGTCGTGGGGTGTCGCAACCGACGTTTTGGCGTCTCGCAGCCATTTATATAAGCTGTCGGAAAGAGCCTTAACTGGGACTAATCATGGCGCGCCACCCGACGCCGACGACGGTTGATCCTGACCATGAAAAGATTTCGCCTATCCGTTCGTTGCGTTGCGTTTCGTTCGTTTTGCCGTTTACCGGGGTGGGGGACAGTGTCCTGTCGGTCGCTCGGCATGTCTAGTGCCAATTTTGCATGATTATCATGAGCGTACTTTCGCACTACGGGTTAGTTGCATTGGGGTTTGGGTGGCGCTAGACCTTTCGGAAAGGCTACCTGGAACTAGCACAGCCGGAGATAGATTGCAAAAGATGACTTTGAAGTTGAACGAAGACACACCGTACGGCGAAGGCGTATGGACAAGGTCAAGAGAATCTAGTTGAGCTGGTTGCTTGCTGGTTGACTGACGATTACTCATTTTCCTAAATGATCTCGTAGCTTGCTGCCGTTGGCTGCTGCCTGCGTAGTGTAGTGCCTGGACGACGGCACGAACTAGCATGGGTTGGTTAGATGACAGGTCGAAATGCAAATGATAGGCTCCATTGGCTCCATCGGCTTCATCGGGGTGTAAGATGACAAATGATGTCGTTACGCATCAAGTGGCATTAAGGACGAGAGAGAGAGAGAGAGAGAGAGAGAGAGAGAGAGAGAGAGAGAGAGAGAGAGAGAGAGCGTTCGGAGTTTCGGAGAAATCTTTGTACATTGAGTTGAAGAAGTTTTTGCTGAAATGTGGTTCAGCGTGTTTACATACACTACCAAGAACAGCTTAAGAAGTATGTAGCAATCAGTAATGTTGAGATTGGTTTTGGACTAGAGATGGGAATTTTGAGACTTTTTCAAAAGAACCAAGATACAGAAACATCCTGTCAGCAACTTTACGTCGGATTAAAGAAAGCAAATCATTGAGAGGAAAGAGCGAAATTAAGTAGCTACCAGCAATTGGTAATAGTTTCTAGTAATAGTAACTAATTTGATGTCACTAATCATCGGAATAAAACTGACGAAACTGTTGAAAGGAACGAATTTCATGAAAATAGTTTCAAATAACTAATAAAAAAACAACTGCATGTCTAAATGAAGTGTTGTTAAATGAAAAGAACGGCATGAGTTCCTAGTAACTCTGATTGTTTGTACCTAGATACTCAGCCGTACCGGCGAACTCGTTCGACGAGAAACATTCGTCGCTCATGAGTGGACAGGGTTGTACCACTAGGTATTCCAGTACAAAATCTATACGGTTTTTTAATGTTTGATCTAGAGGGCTATGAAATGGGTGAAAATGAGCGTCGCGGCGAACGTTCCCAGCAAGATCTATTAAGGAGAACAGGTCCATACAAAGCCCGTTGCTAGGTTGCCGTTTTCAGCTCGCTTTTGACAGTTTCATGAAATAGTGTTTACAAAAACGGCTAATAGTTAACGTGGAAAAGTGGACGAATTTATTATTAGGAAGATTATATAGGTTAAATTTCTTGCGGTCAATCACTTCTGGAGAATAAAGGAGAAGTAATTGCAGTCTACTCTGTATACAGATAATCTCATTGCTTGCCATTCCGTGGCCACGAATCACTACCGTTTGCAACGGTCATGCTGCAAGAACGAAACGTTTAACAGGCATAAAACAGCACTTTACATGTAACAGCATCCAACTGGGTAACAGAAGTCCTATTTACTTTCATTTAAACAAAGATAGTAAAATGAAACTTCGCATCGGCACACACAAGTACAATATGCATACCGTTTTCTGCTTATAACTCGGCGTCGAATGATTATTATTATTATTATTTATTTAATCTTTAACGTGCCGTATGGCCTAATTAAGATGTAACAGTTCAATTAAAAAAAATACATAGCAAAAACAAGATTTGCATCGCAATTCACTGCGGCCACGGCAAAAGCCGGAGACGTTCCTTGAAGCACTGACTTGAGATGTCGAAGTCGAAGCAATCCGAGACAGTGTTGAAGACAGCCGACATGCGGAACATAGGGTCAGACCGACCAGCACTGGAACGGGGTTGAGCGAGCCGTAGAGTTTCTCTAGACCTAAGTGTTCGGGATGGTGTATAGATATCGACTCGATGCAACAAAGGGGATGAGTCGATAGAGCCATTTAGCAATCCAGCGATGAAAGAGCAATGTGCATTGCGTCTTCTAACCGAAAGAGGTTCAAGGCCTAGAAGACGGCACCGCCCAGCATACGGAGGAAGATTATTGCGATCCTGCCAGGGAAGTAGGCGTAGGGCATATCGCGTGAGCTTACGTTGAATCGCCTCAAGTCGAGCAATTGAAGAAGCGGTAGTTGGGCTCCAGACTACGCACGAATATTCCAGAACCGAACGAACGATACAGTTGTAGACAGCTTTGATGCACATGGGGTTGCGGAATTCATTAGATGTCCGGATAACCACGCCAAGTAATTGATTTCCTCTGGCTACAACGTCATCGACATGCTGTTCAAAGTTCAAACTAGAGTCAAGCAGAACGCCCAGGTCTTTGGCATGATTCTGTCGATTAACTGCAGTGCCGTCCATGAAGTAGGTCCCAGTCACTGGGCTCCTGCATCGACTAAAAGACACACAGTAGCATTTCTCGATGCTCGATAGTCAGTCCATTACGCTTGCACCACGAACAGAAAATTTCGATGCAGTCTTGCAGGAAAGTACAATCACCTGTGTTGTGAATAGGCGCAAACATTTTTGCGTCGTCGGCAAACAGACTGATACTGTCGGGAGGTAAAGCGAGGGTAACATCGTTGATAAACAATATGAAGAGAAGCGGGCCAATATTGCTTCCTTGTGGCACACCCGAGCTGCTGACTATTTCTTTGGACATGTGCTTATCAATTTTCACGATGTTACCTATTAGGTATGTGCGATTAATTAGGTAAGACTTAAGCCACTGTACGAGCGAGCTGAGATTACTCATTTTCCTTAGATAAAAGAGATCCTTAGATTGTATTAGCCATTCAATATTCTAACTTGATTTTAGTTCTTGTTATATTCTAATAGGAAATGAGTGCAACATGTTCTTCTTCTTCTTCTTCTATTTGGCTTCAGTTCAGTTGTTTAGATGTATCTGTTTATAAGTTGGTGTATACTTCTTGTATTAAGATTTAAGAATATCTTTTCTTTTAAATTTCGATGTTGTTTTCTTTCATGAAACGGATGATTTCTTTTATCGTTGTTCCTGTTTTTCCTTTCCAATTGATTATAAAATTATTCCAAGATATGAGAGGGTTTGAGTCTCTTTGATTTTTGTATTTTGTGCAGTAGAAAATTTTATGGCGTCCCGTTTCCGGAGTATGGCAAGTTGGACAATCACCGTTTTCTTCGATCTTCATTTTAGCTAACCAATATCTCGACAGGTCATGGCCAACCAGTAATTTATTTGTTGTTTTGATTTCATTTGCGCTTAGTGGGATTTCGTCGTACCAAGTGTGCAACATGTTGAACAAAATTCTCATTCACTCCATAGCAACGTCCATCGCTAAACATAAACAATGTTCAATTTAACTGTCAAAATTTTCCCATGGCTTTCTGTCAATTTACTCTAAACGCTTCGAACTGTTCTCTTTCAAAGACTTTGGTTCCCAGGAAAGAATAAGTTCGCCAGTATGGCTGACTTATTCATTAACAAAGTAGCTGAGTAGCGATTAAACATTCCCATCCCTACTTTTATCCCTACCCATCCCTACTTTTGATCATATGTTGAAAAGAGGTGAAAACAAGTAATTGATAAATAATATGATGTAAATCAATAATGATACTTTCGCTACAATAATAGAAACAAAATCAATCGCTACAGCCAACTCAATAAGCAAGATTGCAGCATCCATGCTTCTAGTGAATTTGCCCAATGCACACCACTTTCTTGTACCAGAACCTTCCACTTCCAGCAGGTCGTGCCACCAACACATCTTATCGTATTTTTCCAACCCACAGCTTGCAGGTATGTATCTGCTTCAATTGCGAACACGCACACCTTCTCCCTCGGCATTCCTCCTTTTCCGATCGGATCCTTCGATGCACCACAATGTGTCGATCATAATTGAGTTATTTTTCAATCATCAGCACCCGTCGACATTCCATGCTACTGTTGATGGCTGTTTGAACTGCCAGCTACCGGTAGCACCGAGCGCGGGGCCAACTGCAACCAAAGTGTCAGACTGTACTTCTAAGCATCTTCGTCAGATAAGAATGTGTCTACGTGCGTGTGGGTGTGTGTGTGTGTGTGTGTGTGTGTGTGTGTGTGTGTGTGTGTGTGTGTGTGTGTGTGTGTGTGTGTGTGTGTGTGTGTACATATCTGTATATTAATGAAGAAAATTCAATTAAACATTCCTCCACACACACACACACACCGGTCGGGTTGGTAGTACGGCACAAAGGCACAAACCCAGTGTTGTGTGAGTTTAATTAAATTTATACCCTATTGCAATCTCACAAACGTTGCCCCCCCCCCCCACCGGGTCGTGTCGTGCCTCCGGGCCCTAGATGGCTACTAGTAGTTGGAGCACCATTCAACTGGAACTGGTTGGTAGGTGCGATCGGTGCGGGGTGCCGTCGAACAATGTGGCAATCGAGAGCATATCGAGTTGTCGCCTGGGAAATATATATATATATATATATCGGAACAGTAATTCGGATTTGGAGCGGGGATTGTGCTCGATTAACCCTCCCCGAGTCGTCGCTGTACCTTTATCTGCTCTATCCACTGCTTCAAAAGTGTAGCACTGCAGGTGAGATATTGAAGGATATTGGAGCAAGCAATATAGTTCTTCGGGGAGTTGCTTTTGACTTTCGACGAAGGTTCTCTAAAATCCCAACGCTTTTTTTCCTCTCAAGTACCAGAACGCTCTGTCGGAAGATGTGTGCACGGGAAAACGTTATAAGCTCCTATAAACTCAGCTTTACCTAGAGCTTGAGATTGGAAATGAAGCCCTGCGACCGCCGTTTCTCCCTAAACAGCCCAAAACCCGTGAAGACAAACTTTCACAATCGGGAATAAATTTGAAGTTAATTCAGTTTACGTTTCGAAAAGGGGGGGACAACGCCTCTCCTCATCTTTCGTCGCTTTCTAATTCAGGCCACATCCAACTCTAAAATGTAGTGAGGAGTCAAACATGCGGAACTCACCCTTCGGGGACAATGTTCGATTTGTTGTCATTTTTCCGCAAGATACGCAAAGTGCCCCCTAACGAACGGTGTATTGCTGGCTCCAACTCGAACACGTGATCGAATGCGTGTTTGACTGTATCGTTGTCGGCTGTGAAGTTCAAGCAATCGACGCACCCCAAAAGAGTGCTCCCCAAATTGAATTCCCCAAAGCGTCCCCTTTAGCTGGGTGGGAAGTGTTAAAAGTGGGTCTCGGGATGGGATTCACTTTACTCACCACCTCTATAAAACTGTCCCACCGTGTCCCTGAGTTATTGGTTGAGGTTTTTATTTGCATTTTCGGAAGAGCTAAGGACGACGGTGCGGTGCGGCGGGAATCAATCGACAAGCTGGCGGTTTGAGAAGTGTTTCACACCTTCCGGAACATGGTGAAGGTACCCCGGAAAGCAGGAGCAATCTTTGGGTTGTTGAGTTGCTCTACGCAGCACAGCAAATAACGCTTCCTTGTTTGGGCTTTCGGCAGCAACATATAAACACACCAGCACAGCAGTTACCCATTTTAACCATTCATGAAGGGAGACTGACGCCCAACGAACAGTGTGTTTGTGCTTGCGTTTTTTTTTTCATGCGTTTGCTGATTTTCTCCCTCGACAAGAGGGTTGCGTTTAATGGTGCCTTCTGTCAGAGGTGCTTGTATGCAGAGACAGACATTGAAAGCGATGGTAATGGGGAGTACAATGGAGGGAGCCAACATTCAAAGCCATTCCGACAAGTGCTTCCGGGACGAGTTGAATAGAAGAGCACTTTTCTTTCGATCGAAGAAGTATCAAGCGGAACGATTACTACTACTTTGACTTGACTTTGAGCGACACAAGCGGAGAGGAAATCGACATTGTCGAGCACGATGGGTTGCTGCTGCTGCTGCTGCTGCTGCTGCTGCTACGTCCCAGTGGGCTGCAATAGTGCGTGTAATGGTAAAGATGGTACCAAAACCAAAAAAAAAAAAATGGAAAAGAAACTATGTATGTCGTTCGTCTCGTTTGGCATCTTTTTTGCTGGCACGTTCAGTGAGAAGAGTGAGAGCTAGAACGAGCTTTATTGGAGACCGTTTTAGAATGGAGCGCTGTTGATTTTTATGTTGCTTAATGAATTGCACTTGCACAAGAGAGCTCAACAATGGACTATATCATTACATATCCTACTTCATAAAAAATCTATCTCGTTTTCCAAATTGTTGTACTTCCGTTTGAACTTCTCATGGCTAATCGAGTTGGTTGATTGAATATTGGCGAGAAAGGAAAATGGAATTGAGAAAGCTCAGTTTGGGCCACAAGTTCTTCGTACATGTGAAAGAAATATCCATTGAAAATGTACAGACATGATTGTTAAATTATTTAACAGTTTATGTTAACATCAATATGCGATTGGACGCAACTTTAAACTTATTTACTTATTTGGTGCTATAACCGCTTTGCGGTCTTGGCCTGCCACAAGAGTGTCTTGGGTCAGAATCAGGCGCTTTCGGCTGTCTATCCGTTATTCCGATCTTAATGCTGAATGCCTCTACGCTCCGCAGACCTCGTGGATGGTCTAAAAGGACTTTACGTGCCAAAAATTCTTCTGAGAATCTTCTACAGATATGAAGGTTCCGTCAGATTTGGACTGTGTCTACTGCTCAGGGGCGTATATGCTACAATGAAGGTCGATACGATATCAGTCACAGCTCCGTCCGTCGTGACTGATGCCTTCAGGTGAACTGCTTTCTCAAGCTATAGAAACCCCCATTGGCGTTCAGCATCCTTGCACTCTACTCAATTTTTAAGCTGTTCTCGGTACTGACCTTTGACCCGAGATATGTGAACTCTTGGATGACTTCAAACGTGTGTTCACCTATCCGTACATCTCCTTTGACTCGAGAAGGCAACTGCACCGGCCAATTCCTGTATCAGCCGACTCTGAACGGCTCCAACTCTGGGCTACTCCAATGTTGGAAGACTCACACAGGTGGAACAGATGGTTCTGCATACGCCCAAGTCGGAGCGCTCCAGAGAACCCACCACTACTTCAGGCAAACTCATATCACATCTGCTATGGGATGGGCAATATATAAGAATGTTGATAGAGCAAACATGCACGATTAATTCCAAGCTGCAAATGATCAATATGAACCATTAAATAAATTTAAAAAAACGCTTTTAATAAACAGCAAAAATCAGCCAATCAAAAAGTCATCCGCCAATGATGCATTACTTTTTCGCACAGCAATAAAGCATCAGTCATTAAATCGTTTTAATGATGGCATTAGCTCCCTGGCACAGTGCTTTCGAAATGAAGCGCAAAGAAAAAAAACATACAAAAATCATAAATCAAATATAAACTCATTTACCTGCGAAGCGGAAACAATTTCTCAACCCGGGGGAATGCGAATCATTAAACGTTTAACTGCGTTCCCCCGTGTATATCAGACTGCCATCACCTTCCGAAACACTGTAGCAATCCAAAAATGCCGAGCTATTATTTACGAGGAAAGTTGCGTGCCAGTGTCAGTCGTGGGCTGGGTTTGGGGTGCATACTTTTCTCGCTACGTGCAGCGAGCTGGTACTAACTGTTCTCGCTCATCCATTTGATATGGAAAGCTGTCTGAATTCAAAGTTGATGTAATTTCTTCCTCCATGTACCCTCACGCTCCCCTTGCTTCAGCCAGCCATTGGAATCGAAACAGCCCGCAACCCTCCGAAATTGCCCGCCTCCCATTCCCGGTTCCCCGTGTCGATGGCACGCAACGAGCCATGGTTTATTATTACTTTTCCACTTGGCATCATGCACCCGGCCCGGCGTCGTTACCGTCCCGTTTGCAAATCGACCACACCGACCGAAGATAAAATATGCTAATTCACCTTCCACAGACGGGTATGGGTGGGAAGGATGGAGGCAAGAGGGATGGGGTGAGAAAATTTAAAAGAACGTCACCGGGCGCCCGCGTGATGAAGTAAACGCACCACACCCACCGGTCGGTATTAGGGGCTGACGAAATTGCTGAAGGATATTTATTGTAACAATTTCCTCTGTTTTTGCTCGTTGGTGCTTCCCTTCCAACGATGCACGAGGGGAGATATAAGCTTGCCAGAAGAAGCAAAAGAAGAAGCGTTTATACTTGCTGATAGGGAGTGTAGATGTTGTGGCCACCCGGAGTAAATGGGAGGTGTGGGTTATGAAATTTTCCATTTCCATACACGCGCACCGATCGTCCGCCTTGCTTTGGAGCAGGGCGCGAACTGTGGCTCAAACAATCTACGCAGCCTCATTGCTTTCAACAAGAAGAAGAAAAAATGAAGAAGGAGAGCACGAAAAACAACCCCCGGAGGCCGAGCAAGGCTTCCCGCCGGCCTGTTTTATTTTCCGCTAAGCTCCATCGCTAACGTGAGATCGCTAAAACCATTCACGCGTGAGCCACTGATAAAATCGAGCCGCGTTACCGCTTCTCCGGAAGCGTAAATTGTCCGCTCCTGCCACTTGCTTGCAGACCGGAAGCAAGTGCGAGAGGTTATACAGGCAGCACGCGAATTATGCCCGGAAAAAAGAAAGAAAGAAAAGAAATACAGTGCCTCCATGAAAAAGATAAACGAGTTCGTCGGGAATGACACACTGGAATGGCGGAGGCGAAGGGAAGAAAAAACAATCTGCCAAAATCTCGTAGCAAGCGTAGCAGGCCGGGACTGGGCCGATGAGAGCAAATGTGCGTCCCCGCGATTTAGTTCACCTCGCTGTACCTAGTAAGCCTTGTTGATGTAGTTGCTGCTGCACACACACATATCGTTCGGAAGCAGCTATCTCACCCTTCATAAAGAAGAACGGCTCTGCACAGCGTGGGGGTTTTAGACACCGCGAGGGAGCGAGCTCGCAAAGGGCAAACGTAACGGTCCCATCCGGTAAGTAAATGAAGCACATCACACCGGTAGTTGAGTTTCTTATCCTTTCATTGTGCTTTCGTCAGCCCAGCTTCTTTGTGCTCTGTGTGTGCTGCACGATATAAAATTGAACTAAATAAAAGTGCTCCCCCGTGTGTGACGCGCAGTGTCTGGGTGGAAGGCATCAGGTTTATTGCGGGCCGGGGAGGAAGGGGGGGGGGGTTGAGCGTATCCTTTCATTACACACCGGGGCGTATTAGGTTGACCGGAAAGTGATGGTGTTTGCGCGGTAGAACTGATTTGGGTCCGTTTATCGTCGTCGCTATATAAAATCTGATATGAAGTAACGCGTACTACTTTTGATATTGTCTGACTACTTGGATGGCTAAATTTGTATTCTTAGTTTTTGAAGGAACTGCTGCTGGGAGTGGTTCCTTCACCATTAATGGAGTAAGGTATGGAGAAGGTTCAGATCAGTTCTTAGACCAAGACATGTTAGCGATACATTTCCTAGCTGAAGTGCAGGTACAGGTACAATTCTTGATAACAATTAAAAATGTAGCAGGTCTAAGAGTGGCATGGTTTCAGAATCAATTCCAAGGTCAATATAGGTTATGGATAAGTTCCATGATCAGTATAGGTTCTTTATATCGCCTAGACCCGGTATAAGTTCAGAATCAGTTGTATAGCCTACATCTAGAGTAGTTCGAGTATCTGGATAGCATCAGGGGCATTTCGAACGCCGATATGAGATCAGGAGTAGTGCTAGAATAGGTATCAATTCAGAATCTATCACAGAATTGGTATAGGTTGAAGATCAATTTCAGGATTGGCAAAGTCCAGCTCGCGAGCCGTATGTGGCTCTTTGATATCGAGATGGTGGCTCATAACCGTTCATATATTTCATAAAACTTTCACGCATTTTTGCTCTTGGTTTAACAATTTGGCTCTTCACGTGAAACTCTACGAACATTTTTGTAGAATTTGGCTCTTACGGTCGTAAAGTTTGCCACTGGTATAGGTTTGTGATTAATTCCTGGATCTATTTCGCTTCGGTATCAGGTACTGAATAAGTTCTTGTATAGTTAAGGGTATAGGAACAGTTCCAGGATGGGCTTGTAACTTCAGAATCTGTTCCAATATCAGTATGATTGGAAGAATTGCTATCAGTTTCAGAATAAGTATTAGTGTATAATTGATTTTACGGTAAAGGACCTGATAAAGTTTCTCTTGATGTGCTATTTATTGAAAGTCTAAACAAAAAATGCTACTGTGATGCGTTGCAAAACTTTTCGTGAAACCTACTCCAAACTACTTTCACACCTCCCCAGGCACACACACACACACACATTGCTCATTCCCCAAGGCCAGGATGAAAATCTCACTTTTTCACATCTTACCAGCAACCTTTCTTGCCGACAAACAATAAAGGGCGAAAAGGTGCCTTGACGTCAAATTAATCCAGTTATGTCTCAAAAGCGAACAAGTTTGCTGCAAATGAACAGCCCGCCTTCGACACCCAGTTCGCCTGTCTGCTGTCGGTCTGCCGGTTTTTGTACCACCAGCATCAGCAGAACTGTAGCAGACAATGCTCCCAACACCCAACCGAAAGGTTGAAACACCTCGTGCCACCGGGGTTCGTCTGCACTTTCGGGTGCATTAAGATTTAGATGAAAATTAATTGCATTTGTTTCTGCTGACAAACTACTTCGAGGGAAGCAGAAGGAATGGAGTAAGAAGAATATTTAAAAAAAAAAAACATCAAAAGCTCAAAGGCTGAACTACTCCAACACTAGTTCTACCGAAAGAGTTGAAAAGGGGGGAGGGACAAAACTGGGTTGCAAAGTCACTACGACAGCTTTTTTGGGAGGGAATACCATTCAACTCCTACTGTACTACCGTGAAAGGATGGTATTTATTAGGGGCAAAAGTTTTTTCCACCCCCTAAAGGAAGCGAAACATAATGGGCTCTCGGTTCGATTTGTCACCCCACTTTCTTTTTTGTTTTATAAATTGTTCTCGCATCTTCAGCAAACGAACCGCTGTACGATTTTACCGCCACACCATCAAAGCGCCAGCCGTAGGATCGAGTTTTGTTGGGAAAGTTTGCGAACTGTGCAGTTATCTGTCGAAATTTATAAAACATTCACAGCGACATAACCCGCCGGTCTGTTTTATTTTTTGTTCCTACCACTTTCTTCCACTTTTCCGCCAGTTGTCGATTGGGTGTGTGTGTGTTTTGGAGTGTACTGAGGTGCAAAAATGGGACCAGCGAAAAAATAGGTGCTACTTTTACGAAGTGCTTATTATTTTACAACATTACCATTCGCTTCAACGCGTTTTTCTGCTGCCAGCTGAGCTCGCATTAGCAAGATTGGATAAACTCCTGCTGTAACTGTGACCTTGGAAACGCACCAAATTTCATGAACGCACTTTTATAATTCCTTCTCCTCTTTCCATCCACTCCTCTTTTGGACTGTTTGTGTGTGTGTGTGTGTGTGTGTGTGTGTGTGTGTGTGTGTGTGTGTGTGTGTGTGTGTGTGTGTTTATATTTGCATGAATATTAATCATACCTGCGAAACAGCAGCCAAGTTGCCAAGCTTCCCCAAAATACCCCGCTCGAAGGAACACGCCGGCAACTCGTTAGTCATTCCGGCTCCGACTGTTCGCCGGTTGATTGTACAACCGGAAGCAAAGTTTGCATCAAAGAGCAGCACCTGTCCCTCTCCATCGAGGGAGCGCACCCACTAGCGGACACTCTCGGAAGGATAATGATTATTATAATAATGCTACTAACGCAACGTCGCTGATGATGACAAATTGGTGTGCTTGTGCGCCCGTCCCATGGCAGAAGGCAGCAATAAATGCTGGCGCTGCTGTAAAGGCGTTGATAACACGACTTTCGGGCGAGTTTCTTTACCATTTTGTGCGCACCATTGCGACGGATTGTACCGTGCGTACCGGTGGACCCAATGGCACCGGTGCTAATAAGCTAGCTGCCACGGGAACGGTCGGTACGGTTAGGTTTTAATTAGTGTACTCGCGTCACGACCTCCGGTATTGCAGAGTGTTTTATTTACGCGCAGACGGTACCAACATGCTGCTTTTAGAGTGACTTTTGGGAAATAAATTGTAAAGTGAAAGCGTCGAGCCAGCGGTTTCTTTGATGAACCTGCCTGTTTGTGCCTAGTTAGTAGTACTTGTAAAAGTTACAATTTATTTCTGAGGAAGAGCTTTGTACTATCAGTTGCAAAGCTTCACACCAACTTTTACATGTAAGATCTGAGATATGACTTGCAGGCTAACGATGGAAATTATTTGTAACTATTCGTAATAAACTAACTATAGCGAAGACTCTCTACGGTGCATCTTCAAGTGACCGTCAGCTTACCAAGTACGGTCAGACGAGGTGAAATATACATCAACATGAACTATTTGACTCGTGACTGACTTGAAGAGACATAAAATGTATGGACTATGATGGTACCGTCAAAATGTGCATGTTAAAGAGACAATTCAAATCTTGAAGGAACTACAACTTGGAGAGATTTCACTGTATTATTCGAAATGTAAAGGCCGGGGGACATTATCCGTACTCGCTAGTGTAATTTCGATTTTCACTGGCGCATCTAGCGGCGGCTGGTAAAAGCTTTTTTATCATCGAGGAAATGGTCGTGTCGGATCTCAAAACAAGTATTATTTTCATCATTTTTCGATGCGAAAATGGCTGAAATACTTGCACTACATATTCACCTTTCAATTACAAAGCTTCTCGAGTTCAGTTTAAGTAAAAAACATGAAAAAATAACATATTATCTGAAACGGCTCCAAATTGTTTGGCTAAATGCTTCGGACAGCCGCCGCCAGATGCGCTAGAGAAAATCGAAATTACACTAGCGAGTACGGACAATGTCCCCCGGTCTTAATGCTCCAAACAAAGCGATCCTCAAACACATTGATATGGTGGTGTGAAGTAGCAGCCCAACTGAGAGCTTATAAAATACTACCACACACACACACACACACACAGCCTTTAAAATTGATTAATCGTCTAAATCTGATCAAATCAACTGTTCTTGACACGTCAATCAAGCGGTTGTTCAAGCGCATCACTCACAGCCTCCGAACGCCATTTTGTGATTTAATCGCCTTTCATAATCAGCTGTCAATCAGTCACTTTAGTAAGCATCTAATCAGATCATTTTGTGGGTTTGCTGTAGGGGATTGGATTAGGAGAGGTGTTTACTTTTTTTTTCTTTTTAACTGTTTTATAAAAGCAGAAATTGATTTATTGATAACATTTATTTTTTTTAAATAGAAATTTGATTAGATATATTTAATATTTTATCAAAACCCGTTCAAATCACCAAACATAAATCTTTAGCAGTGTAACAAATGTATCCAAGGTACAAAAGGACCCATCCCCAAATGTAAACCATTTAAAAACGAACCCCAAAAGTAATCGGACATCTCATTAACATGCCCCAACTGCTTTGCCAGAGAACAAAGAAGGGCAGCATATTTTTCCGTCCATTCTGTGAAAGGGAAATAAAATTCTTCCGTTTTGTTTTACACCGGCTGAAAAAGATAAGTCGAGGAGTGGGGTGAGTGGGTTGCAACAAAAACACATCCGTTTTAAAAAGTTTCCCAAAGCAAGGGGACCTAACACAAACAGATAATTTTGACCTTCTGTGGTTCAAATCGGACGTGAAACCCCGAAGCACACGCGTCCCCTTCGCGTCCCGTCGCGGTAAGCTACAGTTTCATTCCCCCAGTCTTTGCAGTGAAAAGAGGGCGCGTTGAAAGCGGTCGCCGCTTTGCAGTATTTTCATAAATCATACTCACAATTGCGCTCCGGCTGTCTTGCGCGCTTCCGCGTGGGAATGGCTTTCGATTCGGCTTTCGAGTCGCCGACGCCACCGACCACCGATCGCCGGGAGGATTTTAACTTTTATATTGCCTGGAGTCTGTCTGGAGGATTTTCCTTTATCAGCAGCTCGGTATCGTGAAACCGGCACAATTTGCTGGGCTTAACTTTTATCGGCATATCGTAAAGTGCGTGATTTCTGGCACGATACAGCACGGTACAGCCCCGGTTTGCATAAGCTTTCCCGGGTGTAATTTTGTGGGTGGGAAAAATCTTGCTACGTTCGTTTCGCTCCCAGCCGGTGGGAGTATTCATTTAGCAGCTTAAAGCTATCGCAGCATCTTTAAAACAAACGATCCGTAATTTGGCCAACGGCAATCACTAGACAAGTTAGTGGACTAACTTTTCGCTTTGCAAATGCTGGACAGGCCTGTGCAAAGCTCGTGAAGTGTTTACCTATGCAAACACCTTCACCGTCCGCTGGGTCGGAAAAGCTACCGTAAATAAATATTGACCAAGGATAAATAAACATTCAACAGTGTCTGTGTGTGTGTGTGTGTGTGTGTGTGTGTGTGTGTGTGTGTGTGTGTGTGTGTGTGTGTGTGTGTGTGTGTGTGTGTGTGTGTGTGTGTGTGTTTGCGGGAGGACCATATCGGCCACCTCAATTTTATTGCCAAACGGGAGTGTGAGTGTGTGCCATATCGATGAATCAATCATAAATACAGTTAGCTCAGCGTTGAACACTCAGACCAAATAACACACAACCTCCCACCCGTTCCACCCGGTGACCCTTTTTTTTCGTGTTGGTTTGTGATGTGCCTGCGATCAACTTTCTGACCGGCGGTGATATCGATTACCACTTTTAACTTTTTTATCCCAGCACCAATGTGATGTATAAACATTCCCGTCCTTTCCTGGTTTTACGCTCCCGTTCGGTCAAGCGAACAAGATCGATTGCACCTTGTTCCTTGCACCTTGGTTACAGGGTGTGGTGTACCAAAGAATGAGAGAGAGAGAGAGAGAGAGAGAGAGAGAGAGAGGGAGAGAGAAAACAACTAACCTATTCCCGGAACGAAGGGTGTAAGAATGACTGTCGGTTTGGCCGATTTACGGTTGGAAAAGTTTCCGGACTTTACTATCCACCAGCACACAGTGGGCAGCATTTTCTGTTTCCATGCCATTTCTTGCCGTTGCCTTTTGTGCGGTAAAATAGTTTGCCGGATTGGGAAGTAGTTCTTCTCACTACTTTCGAACAAGTTGGTAGGGAATAAAAGTTTGAATTTCAATTTAGTTAGTTATAATCTGGGATAAATAATTTCTGCTTCTTCGCGTTCAGCCATAGTTCAGGGTAGGAAGTGAATAGGAAAGATTGAATCAGTGAAATTAAAAGTCACTTAAATGCATTTGAAGAAAGCTTTAGAAGAATATCCAATTATAGTTTTTTTTTCCATTTTATGATGTTTTTATTCACAAGTTAATTTACTAAATATTGTACATAAAAGCATCCCGAGAAATTCTAACTGTTTTTCTTCTGTTACTGGGGCCCTTTTCCCGTTTTAAGTGCGTAGGCTGAAATTTCAGCCTGTCAGCTGTTTGCATTGTTTAGCAGTTTTCGAGCAGCTATCTAAGTGGGTATAATATACAGGTGGGCTTGTCCCAAAGTGTATGCATTTAGAAGGCTAATTATTATCGCTTCTGTTTCTGAATGAAGATTTTATAAGTGTTTTGTGTATTCGTTAAGCCTCTAGAAAGCTTGTTTGAACAAAAGTTTTCACCCATCCTGTCAAAAAGTAATGTTCAACTTTGGTTATAAAAAACATGCTATGATACCACCTAGATTACATACACTTTGAATTTGGTTTCCATCACCAGTCCTCTTTAATGCACCTTGGGATAAATGTAAACACCACCATGTTTTGCCATTTTTCTCGAGCAGGTACTCGAATCTAATTTTTGCTTTGAGGCTAGAAAAATCTAGCGTGAAAATTGCAGGCTAGTTTTGTGTGTGATTTTGTATGGAGTGTTTACATGATTTTTGGGGCGGTCCCGTGGTACAGTGGTCAACTCGTACGGCTCATTAACATGCCCCCGTCATGGGTTCAAGCCTAGAATGGACCGTCCCCCCGTAGCAAGGATTGACTATCCGGCTGCGTGATAATGAATTAAGTCTCGAAAGCCTGTATAGGCCGGCATATCCGCGTAGGACGTTACGCCAAATAGAAGAAGTTTACATGATTTCAGCTTCCAACTGTCAAACTCCGTACAAAAAACTGACTAGAATCGTGAAGTGCCCCACTATTCCCTTATGATACGCTTTGCAATACCCGGTTGTTAGTATAACCATAACAATCAAGTTGCACTTTTGTTTTCAAATCATTAAATTTCACAAAAGCTACACTTTTTGTTCCACTACCGAGTTTTACCGATAAAAACAAATAGCGGCATGAATGCCCCGCTCTTATTAGAACAATGTCCACTACACACTCACGCGTAGCAAGTGTTTTGGGATGCGCAATTGTTATTGTTATATTTTTTATCTCTCACTCTCAAACAATTTTGCCAATGACCCGATAACTACCGTTAAGTGAATAGGACGTTTTGTGCTTGGTAACATTTGTGTATTTCGCGCACCGTATGCAGCAAATGTGCGGAGAAGGGGAAATAAAAAGAAAGATAAAATGAAATTAAATAAATTTCTGACAGCACAAATTGGCCCTAGCCGCCACGGTCGCTACGCCTGCCAGCTGCCAATGAAAGCTGCTGTCTTTCCGCTCTAAAACCAGGCTCTGAAAAAGCCACCGCGGGCGAGGGAAGGGGGGGTACCTAGTGTCGCTGTTTCGCTCTACTGCTGCAATCGGTACCAACCAGTTGGGAGTTTGGGAAAGCGGCGGGGTGCGTAAGTATATAGCAAACGCGAACAAGCACAACATAAACACCTAGTGCAGCACCGGCTACTGGGCGAAAGGGAACTGTGCTGCCATCGGAGGTGACAGTGCTTTTTGTTTTAATTTCAGTTTTATATTAATTAACGTTTATCGGGGCTATCCTGTGCCATGATTTTTTGTGTTTGTTTGCCGCTCGCAAAAGGGGAAAGTTGTTGAAGCTGTTATGAAATTTAAATCGAGAGAGGATGCTGCTAGCTGACATTGGGGTGATAGTTGATTTATGTTATGTGTTGTAGATGGTGCTTGGTTATTTCTGTTTGCAAATGAGAATAAATGCTTGAAATTTCGTTTCAATATAAAAAAAACAATCAACACAACATGAAAGTATTCAGCCAACCACATCGTTGAACGTTTTCAACCAAATGCATCATCCGTCAACTTCCATTCATTGCGATACGCATTACCTTCGCGGTGTTGACTGCAGTGCAATTTCAACAATTCTCAACAATCCTTCAAACAAAACAAAGCAAAAAAAAAACCCCACGACTGCATAAATTGCTTCCCCAAAGTTGCTTGCGAACAACTTTTAACCGACTTTCAACGTTGTGTGAAACCCGAAATCAAAATCCATAACCGAGCGCAAGCCGGAGCTGCGTTGGGGACGGGGAATAAGAAAATGCACGCAGCATTATTGTGGGTGGCTTAAGCACAACTTTTTCTACTCTTTGTGCAAAGCAAAAAGAAATGGCGAAGGAGTAAGTGGATCTAGATTTTTTTCTTCTCCCTTTCGGTATGTTAAAATGTTTGCAGCGATGGAATTTGAGCTGTGGAAAAACTTCCTGCCAAGGGAGCATGTAGCGGGATTTAATGATGCTGTATGCGTCACAACCACATGATATGCATGACTTGGTTAAGGTTGTGACATAGTTTGCTGCAGTTTATTAAACTGGAAGAGAAGTAGAAACCGTGCATTGTTTTCTAGTTATTGTTGTGTGGAGTCCTTCTTTGTACTAAAGTTGTACTAAAAGCTGCGCGCACAATTAATAATAATATGTGTGCTATATTAATGTAAAACTAATTACAGTAATCACCATTTCTCATCATTATTAATTAGTTTCACAAGAGCGCACTGCATAAAACATACAAAATACATAACAACATGTGCACAAAGGGCCGCTAAAACTGCAATCCCCGTTCTCACTCAACTGCGCAAAGGACGTTGTTAAACGTTGTAAAATTCAACAGCATCCGTTCGCGTACTGGCACAGTAACTACATCTTGCCATCATTGGCTTTGCTTCTGTTGGTGATGTGCTTTTTTTTTCTTCTTTCTTGCCCGTTTTGTGGTTCCACCTCGCAAACGATAACACCATTAACCTTTCTTGCCATTTCCCGTGTGGTTTTCCCATCTATTTATATTCCCATGCCCTGGTAGAATAACGCTTAAAAGGGAAGGATAGGAAAATAAAACTTAACGACGAGACACGTGTATCTTGCAAACAGACGACGGGCAAACAGTGCAAAAGAAAAAGAAAAATGTCGAGCACCATGTAACCAAACACTTTTCATTCCTTGCTACTAGAGAGTCAGCGCGACCGGTGTTGCTGTATCGTAATCTTAAACCTTTTGCTTTGCTGGTTGTTTTAAAAGTCATTTTAGTCATTTGTACAAGTGGGATGGAATGAGAAAAAATAGAAAGCAATAGACATAAAGGTGGGAAACAAACAAAAAATCCACAACCGGATAGATATCGCTTCGAAAAAAATGGTTTCAAACGCCACCAACCGGGCAGAGCAGGAGGAAAAATTGGCCCCACGTTCGTGCCGGCAGCACAATTTAGCTGCTGTGGTAATATTCGCTTCATCAAGTACGAATTGGAAAGGGAAGGGAAAGCTCCAAGGAGGACAGTGCAGTGTGGTGCAAATTAATAACAAAAAGGTGGGGGAATGCAACAAAAAACAGCTCGTCCTGCTGCACACCTTTTCGATTTGGGGGCCCGTTGTGGGAGGAAGGTGAGTGCCACCGTGCATTTAATTTCGTTATCACATCTTCCATGGGTGTCCTTTCAACTTGTGCACCGCCCGGGCGCGCCCCGATGGTGCACGCGCGCCGGTGGTGGTGTTGTCCTGGCTTGAGATAATAATACTCCATCAACCTGTGGGGAAATTAATTGCCAGTTCGCGCGTAACCGGTAGGTAGGTGGCACAAATGGTAGGCAAAGAAAGCGAGTAACAAAAAAAACTTTTCGCTCCATTGCTGCCAGTGTCTCCGTGCTGAGTTGTGCTACTATTAAATAATGGATCGTAAAGATTGTAGCACAAGTGTTATGTGTTTTTTTGTTGTTGTTGCTGAAGCTATATGACCAATTTTCCCCATATCAGTGTGGAGGTAGCATGAGGCATTTTTTCTGCTGAAAAGAGTTTTAATTATATTTCCAGACACTTTTTTTATACTTATTTTTCAATAGGATCAACTTTTGGAACAGCTTTTTGGAACAACTCTTATAAAAGTTCTAGGATGGAAGAGGTTTTGTATATGTAAAATGTGAATGTAGAGGTTTTATTTTTAATTATATAAATCTTTCGATCGATTTATGGAAAATTTATTTCAATTTTGTAATATCTTTCTCTGTGGGATATGAACACTGTTTTCCGTTTTTTCCGCATCTCACTTAACAAAATAACCCACAACTGCTCCACATCAAAGCAATTCCCTCGTTCAAGCACACTCCTTACGCGACAACAAATCTGACCCCACGGACCCCACGTTTGCACGATCGCGCTACCATTACACACACCGCACTACAAAAGCAGATAAAGCAAATGGTGACGGGAAGGAATGGCGGGGAGCCAGGCCAGCAGGAGGGCAACTAGAACATTTTACGCTCTATTATTCTTGCCTTTGTCGGTCGCCATTTGTTACGTGACGTTTCACCGGCACAGCAAGTGACTTCACATCATTACACCGACAAGACAACGCGGGCTCGGCATTGCGCATCGCCCCCCCACACACACACACACACACACACACACACACACACACACACACGCACACAGCATACATGGAATTTTTCATATTAGGAAGTAGTGCAGACAAAATGAAGAGCAGCAGCAGCAGTAGCAGCAACAAAAAATGTAAAGCGGGAAGCACAACAAACAAAGTAAACGAGCCTCTACTCTCAGCTTTGTTGCTAGGGTAACTACTAAGGTTTGCATTGCCACAATAGAGATCCATCCGCACAGCATGGCCCAACCCACGTTTCACGTTTCAAAGGGATTATGCTTTCGGATTTTGTGCTTCTTTTCTTTCTCCTTCTTTTTTTTTGTTCTGTTTTGTTGTTATTTGATTCAAATGCGACCTCGTTCGTGATGAAGTATTTTACCACACCGCACCGGATGATTGAAGTGAAACCGCAAAATCAAAAAGTGGAACAGGAAGCTGAGAGAGCGAGCAAGCAGAGCCATATGCACCAACTTCACCATCATGGTAGGTGACTTTGTTATGCGAATCACTCATCCCCTTATTTCGTGGAACTGTACATGGGTGTGTGTGATGGGTGATGGGGGAAAAAATGGCGGCCCACTTCTGACCAACGCTTTGTCGAGCGAAGCTATATCCCTCTGTGGGCAGCTTCGTATGAGTGTGGGACCGGGTTGAAGTATGGAAATAATGTTTTATACGGTTTATTTTTGGATTTTCTCCTACACGGGAATGAATATTTGGTTGGAGAGTTGTTTTTTTTTTAATCTCTCTCTTGCATGCAAACCACATACCGCATGAGGGATTGATGGCGGGAAAGCGGACCATAATTACAATGCTCCATACGGTGAGTGAGGTAATCAATACGGTAGCGATCTAGTTATTTTGCTGGGTAAAAACTATCATCAACCATCCAGCAATAAACGTGACTGAAGTGGTGGCTGTTTGTATCTTTTTTCCCCTGTTCTGCAACATGTTGACAGTTCATTGTCCTAAGATTTTAATCCCATATTGCTAAAATTCAGGCACCGACTTTGCATGGCCGGTCCGAGATCCCCCGGGAGGCTTGAAACGGATAAGCAAGGTATTAATCTTCATTTCCATCATGCTGGTACCATCGCCCTCAGCAGCGGTGTCATTTGCAGTGGGGCCTTGCGTTAAACTTTTCTACTCGCAGAAAGTGCAGCACAACTGCCCTGATGTGTCGCTCGCTGAAAACTGTCGCCACTTGCTAATGGTACTGCTTTTGCCGCCCATGCATGCAAAGTTTTGGAATGGAGAAGAGTGGAAGAAAATTAATTAAAAACTTTTGACTTATTCAATTACCGTGCTCTTTTGCTACAACACGAGAGTGTCTTTTTTAGACAGGCGGTGGGTTTTTTTTTCAAGAACTTGAACATGACTTCTATTTGTTATTATTTTCTCATGCTCAAAATATTGTTTTGGTCAGTATTGGAGATGTTCAGAGCGTACTGAAGAGTTTATTTTTTTCCTCCATAGCATAGCGATTTAGAGATAATAATTTTAAGCTGATACATATGAAGCGATATCAATCGTGGAGCCTTAGGCTGCGAAAGCCGCTTCAACCGTAAATCGCGTTGCTAATGCCTGGAAGGAATGCCACTTTTGATAATCTCTAGTTTTGTTTCATGGAAGCATTTAAAATAAAACGGCAAATAAACAAACACGTTGCATACTTTAGAACAAAACAAAACCATTCCTACATGTATATTACACACTTCCTCAACATTATCACTCTTCACTACAAACAGGCAACAGTGTCCTCTTGGGGTCAAAGTAGTAGCAGCCAACACAGATTCATTCTCCGCACTATCGCTTTATGGGTCGTATCATCATCTTTGTTGATTTGAGTGAATATTTGTCCCCCCGGAAATCCATCCACATCAAACCCTGGGAGTCCTGGGCATCGGTCAACTTTCCCTTCAGATACTCTCCGTTCAGATTGCTGAAAGTATACAAAATTCACTGTACCCTCTATACCAGGTGAATTGCAACACTTCCCACACTTCTCACATACCATCGATGGCAGCGATAGAACCACCAGCCGCCCTTAAACACCGCAGCACAGTTAAACGCCGCCTTGCTTCGATCGCGATCGTACGTCGAGAAGCTTTCGTTCAGATGGATCCGCATCGCATCCCCCGCACCGCAAGGATTACAGCTGCCCAGCTCCATCACACCGTAGTTTAACGTTTCCGCTCCGATGCGGAACTTTTGATATCGTGCCGCCACGCTCACTCCATCAAAATCCTCCATCACCACAGCCAGCTCGTGCGGGGCCACATTCGTGAGCCGGTAGATCTGCTCCAATCCTAGCCAAAACTCGCCGTGCAGTGTGCCGAACCCACGCTTGTAGTCCTGCCAGTCGCGGAAGAAGTTTACCGACCCATCGAACCGTCGCTGAATGACGGTCCAACCGCCACCTTCGTACTGCTGATCGCACAGCACCGTCATCGGCTCGTTGAACGGATGGTCGGGATCGATACGATAGATGCCGGACACGCGGGAGGGAACATCACGGCAGGACGCTCCCACGGGCACTGGCAAGCCCGGTACTGCTGCTGGATTGCCCGACCCGTTCAGCTGCATTCGCGTGAGCAGCTGTACCATCTTGGACAGCTGCTGTACCGTGTCGTTGGTGTAGGTGAGCAGATCCGACTCCAGACCCTGCAGCGAGTCGAGTCGGGCCGTGATCATCTCGTATCCATAGCCGGAACCTTGTGATTCAGTCTCGAAACAGATGATAAACAGTATTAACAAGCTGCCAAGAATGGAACGCATCTCCGGGCGTGTTTTGCGCACTAAACTAACATCAACTGCACGATTCGGATTGTATACCAACACTGATTTGTAGGAGGAATTCGATTTGATTGGAGGAATCTTCTCGACCGTAATCACACTATCGCCGACGCATGGATGTGGGACTGGGAACCCCAGGGAATCACAGAGCTGGCCATAATTGAGCTGACCCCTCCTATCGGTTGCCCATTTCTGTACTGTTTGAAGGCGTACACACACATACATTCTTATACTACGATGAGATGCAAAATAAGTGGCAGTGATAAGACGCTATGCGGTGGTCTACCACCGATCGACCGGTGTTATGAATTGTTATGATTTGACTGACTGATTGCTATTTAATTTAGAGCAATGCAGCAGAAGTAGAATGTGTAAGAGGAGCGTTGTTAGTTTTTAATTAACGAAATTAATACACGAATAAGGGACATACAATACAAGGTTTTCCAAGTCAGTTTCGAATGTAAACATTGTTATTCGTCGCGCTCAAAATGTTATTCCACATCGATTTGATTTGAAAAACCCTGTAGGGCAAGGTCAATTCAATTAAATAATATGTCCTAAGCTTCTCTGAGGGGCTGTTTTGAATGCTGTGTTTCGTAATCTAGGAATGTTTACAAATATATTTTTTGAGGTATTCTTGACTTGACTTTCAGTAACTTATTGTATGGGGATACGGTCCATTTGAGGCTTAAACCCGTGACGGGCATGTTGTTAAGTCGTACAAGTTGACGAGTGTACCACGAGACCGGTCCACTCTACCTTGAGCAAAACTGAAATGCTTTTGCTGTACACTCTTCTGAACTCTGAAGTATCTCATAATCGTCGATGCAATTGAAAGCAAAATCAATATTGATATACTTGCACTAACCGGCACCAGCTAACTCCGCAAAAGAATGCTCCCACAATTCATACAATCAACCGCAAAACCTTCCAAACCTTGTATGGCCACTGCTGTAAACTTACGCTTACAAACCAACCCCGATACGGTGTTGCTGCTGTCCCCTTTGTCGAGCGCTCATCATTGTCCCGAGTTTCTCTTTCGTACGTGCAAACCCCAGTGTAAGCACCCCGAAAACCTCAACCCCAACGCCCAGCAATGGCCATTCGATAATTCGAGTTTAATGAGAAAACTTTCACGAAAAACTAACTTATCTACCCGTCCCACCCGCTGGGCAAGGGGTCCCACTTCCGGGTTCCTTTGATGGTGCCAGTGTAGTGGAACAGCACTTAAGAAAGAATCACACAAGCGTCGACGATGCTGGGGATAGAGCAAAAATGGTGCCCGAGGGTAGGGAAAGAAAAATGGAAATAAGATGATCCCCAAAAACCAAACAGTACGAAACTGACTTTTACTGCATAAATTTTTATCAATTTTCTCAACTTTAATTAAAACCCAAACCTCCTTCCACCCCGCACACCTTCCCATGCCGCAAAGTAAATGTGAAACCGCAACAGGGGGCTCTTGAGTGTGTGTGAGTGTGTGTGTGTGTTGGTGAAACTTGATCAAACAAAGCCCAAATTTGAATCCCCGCGGTGTGTTGGGTCGGATGGGTTCCCTGGAAAAAACTCCCCCGAACATGCAAATAACGATGGTGGGCGGTGATGCAAACACATTAAAGTAATTACACGAGGAGCTTGAACTATTCATGCCTTATTCATCACCCGATTACCATGCTTAATGCAAATGAAATATTTATCACCGTGAGAATGGCAGTGGAATGCTGGAGTGTTAGTGGAATGTGCACAGAGATTATGCACTATTATCCGGCTGACTGGCGATTGGGGTATTATGCAGAAGAGGCACACGGAGGAGATGGTGCTCTCCGGGCAATCCTTTGACCACGATTTCATCAAGCCGAGCTGCACATGCAAATTGTTATCAAGCCTTTTTGTCCTCCCCCCGATTTCTGCACTATCCTCCACCGCAAGCACACCAAACACGTGCGTGCACTAATTGAAAGCTGATTGAATGTTGCCAGTCCCCGCAAACTAATTTGCAATGTTCTTTGCAACCCGCCCGGGCGCATTCATTTTCCCGCGATTGCGATTGCCCCCGCGCGCTTGCGTTATTTATTTGTCAGCGAATGCGCTTATGCTGCCGCTGCTGCTGCTGCTGCTAATAAATGTCACGTCGCTGCACAAGTGGGACCTCCAAAGCTGAGTTTTAACTTTATTCGATTCATTGGAATGAAATGTTGCATTATTGTGTGCGGGGAGGGTTAGTCACAATTGGATTTGCTCTAATTTCCGTGTCTAAATTGGATATTTAACCGGCATGGTAGGATTGCTTACAAATGCCGACAAACAATAAGCCGGCACCGGCCGGGAGGGTAGGTGTGTGTTTGATAATAACGTCGCATAATAATGGATGATACGATGCGATTAAAAGCATTAGACCGACACGGATATTGTGTGTTTGTTTTGAATAAAAAAAAAACGTTCTAAACCGTTATTACACTGAACCCAACAATTATCATTTATCATCACAATATTTCTACTATGTTAATGAACGATGTTCAAAACCCAATCAATGCACTAACATGAGTTCACAATAGCATGAATAAATGCTTTGAAAAGATAACTCAAAAAATAAAATCAATATAAACATAAATTAATACGAAAAATAAAAAAAAAATCTGGGAAACAATCAATTAATTGTGGAAGCAAACCAAAAAGTTATGGAAAGCATCCACAAATATTCGCGAAACAATCATACCCTGTAAACCCTGTAAAAGATAATGAGAGTATTTAAAGAAAGATGATTGGGAACAGAGAAGCACGAATTGCACCACAACAAAACAAATCAATCAAACATACCAACGAAGTAACGCTAAAAGAGTTTTAGTAGCACATTTAAAAGTAACGTCAGTTATTCTAATGATCGAGATGAAATCTTTTGAATTGTTTAAAATTTGTCCTCTTTGGTACAAACCACTCATTAGCGTACGATATTTCCTCTCACCAAAATATCTACTGCTTCCTCCGAGAAACGGTTCATAATTTCAATGAAAACGCTTCATAGAAACACCATCATCAATACGATGAAATCTCCACCACGACCGGATGCCATCATTCATTCACATTGCCAAAACCACCACGTGGTATAATTTTCGTTTCGAACGCTACCGACTTGAAACCCGGAACCCCGCAGCACCAAACCACCGCGTCCACGTCCCATCGGTGAGGCTGTGCTGATGTTTTGATGAATTTCTAAAACGGACGAAAACTATCTACTTGAGTGCTTTGCCATTGAGGAATGGCCCTGCCCTGCGCCGTTCGTATGTTCGCCTTCTCAATGCCATTGCTTTATCGTAGCTTTGTATCGTACCCTTTCGACCTTCGGCTGTGGGTGGGTCTTCTCGCTCGCTGGCGATGCAAGCGATCGCTTTGATGTTACATCGACTGGAAGAGACATAGCGTCGAAATCGTTATCATTCCGAAAAATGATTCATAATGCATCCGGGCGAACCGGGCCGCAGCCGTGGCAACTGTAACTCGGTGGCAATATGGTACGGTGCACCTTTTTGGTACGGTTTGCGTCAGTATTGCGTTCCATTTTGCGCAAGGAATAATAATTTCACTAATGTTATTCTAGTTCTTTAGAATCGGTTGTCGAGCTGACGCGACCAGCAACATCAAACGGAGGCAATGTACACTGATGTTGCTGTCCCGAGTGACGCTTTCATAATTACACGATGGACGCTCAAAGCATACCCATTCTACTGAGCTTTCGTTAGCTGTCAAGCAGTGCTTAGTTCACGCATTAGTCATTTTTAAAACGCGTGCTAGTTCTGCTGACAAAAACCAATGTTTGAAGACGGTATTAATTAATTTCATTTCTCGCTTCAGTCACGATACGAATAGCATAAAATGTCTCATCATTATAATTTATCTGTTTAAAAAAAGCGAACGGCTCGCTATCGCGTTTGTCATTTTTTTGCTGCTCCATTTCACAATTTCAAGAGACAAGGGAATTCAAAGAAAGAAAAAAAAACGCAATGTCATTATTAATGTTCTAAATTCATCTTCACGTCAGACGAAAAAGAAAGGTGCTACATTGTCTGGATGAAACTTTTCTCGCTGTCTCGCCATCGTCGTCGTTGCTCGTCGTATCGTTTAGTTGCACCGACTCCTTTTTCGTTTTTACACCCCTCACGCCAGCATTGTGTTACTTCATGTCTACATTCTATCGCCTTGGTTACCCTGGTTGGTCCCGCTTGCAATGTCCCCCATCCCTTCGAATTGGGCTTTTGCACTCTCAATTAAGGTAAAGTTTCAGCCCGTGCATTAATTATGACTTGTTTCTCACTCAATAAATTACCTGTGTCGTGGAAGAGGGAGCAGTGTGTCGTTCAAAAGGGAGAAAGTTTTTTTGTTGTTGTTGGTTGCTTTAACTAATACCGCTTCCGAGAGAAGTAAAAGTATGCAGTAAATGGAAGATGGTGGCTAGAGTAGGATAGTGATGATAAATATTAAAGCTAGGTAAAGCTTGATTTATGAATGACCGTCAACGGGACGGTCGATTGAGTTCATAGTTTCTTTCTAAGCCACCATAAGCAACTGATAGGACATACAAAATACAAATAAATAGTATGAAACGTCATCGTTTTTCTTTAAATTTCATACTTACTCAAAAAAGTTACTCATAGTGTAACCCATTAAACGACGAAAAAGCTCCAACACCCGACCAACCCAAAATAGAGCATACCATCACCGAACGGCTATTTTCGATTGCCGATAACCTCCAAAACCCAACACCAGAACTGATAGCTCTCTTGCTTTCGCCCGACCAACGGCCTCCCCTCCCCTCCGTGGTACTACAGCAGCAACTGCACACTTTAAACTTTAAATTGCCAATCAACGGTGGATTATTTGCAAACCTGTCCCAAACCGCAGCGGCTTATCTAACCGATACGATTCGATCAATTGAAAATACACGCTTCTGTTCTGCTGTTCCCCTGTTCCCATGCAAAAGCAGAACACAATGCTATACGGTGGCGTACGTACATTCCCCCACGTACACCTATACGCTCTCTGAAGCGTTTGAGCCATTCTTCACATCAATTTCACTTGAGCGATGATGAAAGTGTTCGTCAAATGGCGATACTTATCAGGCTAACCCGTACCAATCTGGTAGCAGAATCGGTAGGAAAAGTTGTTTCACAACCGCAAAATCGATCTAAACCCGACAAGAGTCAATCCGGAAAATGATTCTATGGCACGGTTCATACTGATGGTGGATTTCAAATCTTCATCAAAAATGAAGGACAAATTTTAGCGGAGTTAAGGAAAATTAACAAATGTTGTTTCGTGCAATTCTGGACTGCACTTTTCATCAGAATTTCATTCAATCAACATAGAGTATTCAGTTTCAATTTTTCTTTGTATTTGAGTAATGAAACTGTGAGCTAAGTTCGCTCCCTCTCTCTCTCTCTCTCTCTCTCTCTGTAAACTGCTGAAAGGACATTCTAAGTTTTGAGCAAACTGTTTCGCACGAAAAATGTTACTTTCTTGTTTGAAGCATAGTTTTTAACGAACTACAAACAGTTGCTTCGAGAACAGAGTTTGTCGTGGTCGTTAAAATCTCGGAACATTATATTTCACTTTTCACCCTAACTACACCAACTGCTCTGGCCGGTTCCATGTATTGCCCATCCATTCACAGTGCAATAAATTTTTGTACAAAACACAGCACAAAAAAAGAACATCACACCACCAGCCGTGGCTCAGCATGTGGCAAAGATCACGTTCTGACAATATGTAACCATCCTCTCTCCATGTACGGGGAGGGGGGAATGGTGCACACACACAAAAACGACGTGCACATTAGAGCATTTTTACAAGAATCAATCTTTCATCCATTTCGCCCTCTTTCGCTCGTCCTGTGGCGTGAGTAATATGGCACCTGCTGTGTGACGTGAGTGTACGGAATCTACGTTCCACGTTTTTTTTCCCCTGTAATTGTGGCAGCGAAATTCCACGTCTTCCAGCGGATGTTTAGCGCGAACAAGCTTCCTTCCCTTTCCTTGTCAAGCGTACAGTTAATTATTGCACGTGAGCTTGGTACAAATAAGCAGCGGGATTAATGAGCCGTTTCCGATCACAACCTAGATTTCCTAATCACACCGGATCGGTGTGGATGTGCGTCTGTTCGCCTTACAAAACAGCGCACCGTAGTAGGCATTGCTTTCAATTGGCGCAAGGGAAACAGGGAGAAGAAAGTCTAACACAACATACCGCTCGAACTGTAGCTTATTAGCTTACGCTCCTAATAAATAGCGAGTCATGGTTGGGGCTAGCAAAAGGCCACAGAACTTTCCGATGGAATGGACTGTCAACAGGAAAAATTCTGCTCTCAGGGGGAGTTACCCAGAAAACCAAGCCCTCCAATATTCGATTCATTCACTCGCTTCCCGGGGAGCTTTTGGCTACGGTGGGCTGGCTAGTTGGAGCTGGTCAAGAATACGAAATTGCTTGCGATTTTGAATATTCATGGCATTCGCAGGTCCAAATCGATTGCATAATCTATGACCTGGGTGGACGGATTGGTAGGTTTAGAATTAAGTTAGGGGTTTTTGATGAAGTTTTGCAATAACATCAACTAAGCCGACGCTAAAGGTCAAAGGTCGTGGTAGACAACTTTATTCGTGTGATTCCAGCTGCCCTGTAGTTCTGAGACGGTGAGCGAGCAGATAAATCATCAGTAGAATTCATTTGTTTGGAGATGAACCTTTACTGATTTATAGCCTGGTGGTATGATTTATGCTCAGCTTTACTTTCGTTAATTGTTTTGAGTTGTTTCGTGAATGTTGATGCAATATTATTAGATGTCGTATTTCAGGAGGTTACAAGATTATTCAACTATAGAATTGAAATATTGTTTGCTCTTTATCGACATCACAGCGACATATTTATTGTTTTACAAAGAGATACTATAATATTGCTCCCAAGGTATCCTTTTTCGCTTGGATGATGAGGAAAACAAACAAAAACTCTTTTTTGAGTTGAACGAAATAGCGTGATTTAAACCAAACTTTAAAACACATAACCACATAAAAATATAAAGCTCGTCTTATACACTCACTTACCATGAGCGGCATCAACACTTTGTGCCATGTAGAGTAAATTAAACAACTTTGTTTTTCCGCCTTTTCCGGCACACAATCAATCCGTACACGACCAACCTCCAAACCTTCACAAGTGTACACAATTTGAGCTGCAGAACAGTAGTGTGAGACGTTTCGTTTCCCACCATCACCACAAAATGGTTTATTATCTTGGCTCATCGCATCACCCGAACCCATCGTCTTTGCCTTCACCTTACCACACCCAGAGCCCATGCACCATTTTAGTTTCTGTTCATCTTTTATAAGACAAAGAGCAGCAAGATTTAGCCTCTTACAGAACAACACATGTTCCCCGGGCAATACCATTTGAAGCCACACACACACACACTTATAGTTCTTCTTGCCAAGTCGTTCTATTTGTTCATTTGGCAACAAAAAAAACGAGAAAAAAGGTATAACATATGAACCAGCAAAGCGAACCGGATCTGTTTCCGGCAAATGGCAATGAAAAATAACCAAACTCTGACCTGGGTGTAACATCCCCTTTCCCTCAGCGAGCCGCTCGAACACAATTATGTTAGCGAAATAGGAAAGAATAAACACAATGATGTACACAGACACACACACACACACACACACACTCTCCGAGAGGCGCTCGTTTTCGTTTTCGAGACCTTTATCCATTCTCCGGCGATTGTTGCTTCTTGCTGGCGTCTGCTAAACTCTCACCCGGGAAGATGATGAGAATGATGATGATCATCATCAGTGATTGTAAGTAATGCTGTTGTAGTACAAGGGCCGCACCACACAAAGCGATGAAATGTACTAGAAACGAATGACTTTTTCCCCAAGCACAATCGTAGAAGTTACTCCAGTTGCGGATGGTTAGAAAAAGAAGTACTCGTTAAGAGCAGCTTAGCCGGAGAGTAGGGGGTGGGATCACACTTTAAAAGGCTCGATTTATCATGCCGTGCACTATCTTGCGTGCTGTAAACAACTTGGACCGGCGAAAATTTGTTCTTTGCTTGATAGTTTTTTTTTGCTGTCCCCGTGGTTTTCTTTGCTTTAGTTGCTTGTTGGGGTTCACTTCAAACTTACTGCCACAGCAAACCGGGTCGTCATCGTCACATGTCACATCGCACACGCTGTGCCGCCGAACCAGTGTCGGTAGCAATAAAAATGGCATCCATTACTGTCAACGCTTGAAGTGAGACGGATTGCAGTTGCTGTTCAACGCGAAAGCAGCAGAGCAGCATGATAACAAAAAATGAAACAATATGATGATAAATTGTAAAGCATCTTGAATAGTTTTGCCGCGCAACATCTGCAGCCTGTTCGATAATGGTTTGCTGAAGCTTTGCCGTGAAGCGCTTCTTACCTTCAACTTGCTCTTGGCGAGCACTCTCGCAATAGCACTCAACCCAAGGGAGAGATAGAGTGACCGGAGGGCAAATATTTAACTCTTAAAGTCGCCACTTCCCCCCTTTCCCTAGCGCCTCTTGCCCACCTCTCCACCCGACCCAACAAGAATCCAATCGTGTCCCGTGGCACAGGGTCATTTATCAATCTGTCAATAAGGGCTCTTCGAAGACTCGTGCCAAAAATGGTTCCCAGTAAGCGAGCGCGAGCGGGCCGTTACTGTGCGCTTGAAACAAGCGACTGTGAGGATGGTGCTACTCATCCCATCACCGCACCAAAGGCATCAAGTATCAAGCCCATCAATTAATCTTTCCCCTCGGCTGCGCGGTGATGAGAGCGCTGAAGGTTAAAGCTTAGCAGCCGGAACAGATTGCCGAAATCCGAAGGCGTTAAGTCAATAATAGCATATTCGCCCGCATTGGCTCTTGGCGCTCAGTAACGGCAAAGTGTTAAAGCCAACAACAACAACAAAAACAATTGTTCCCTCCAACAGGCCCGATGAACCTTAAGTCAACTGAAAGTGAATCAATGCCCTGCCGGAATCTCTTCACCGAATCTCGGCCCCAACGATGATAATGATTTGGGGGAGAGAGAATGATTTAAAAACTCATTATGGTTTCCCAGCGACCATGGCCACGCCACGGGGCTGGTGGACGCCTGTACAATTGACGAGGAAGTTAAATTGATTGGTTTGTGAAATTAATTACAAACATAATTGATTGCAGCGCAACGCACTCGGGCAGGTTCAGCGGTTCCAAGTGAGCGTTTGCAAAGCTAGTAGTGTTCCTTTCCTTAAAAATGATTGGACATTTGGTTGCTATCGAGATCACAAGTGAAAGCTCTACGCGGAAAAGCTTTTTAATCAAAGTCGGCTATGCTGTGCGGTAATGTTCCTTAGCGAGTCCATCAATTTACGCAGGGTTTAGAGAAGCACTATGACTAATGTTTCGGATATAAAAAGAGCAAACCCAATAAGCGTAAAAATAGACAAAAATAGACACAGTATACAATGCAAAAATCGATAAATCCTCTTAATAACATCTCGCAGGAAACATTTCTCTACCCAACCACACGCTGACTGTGTGGGATTAGTGTTATCGTTGTGCTTTTAATTACATTTTCAGCTCCCAATCTTTCCGCACACATGTACCTACACGCTTCACGAAACTGTCCACAGCGTCCGGACGACCAAACCACTAAACTCACGCACACACATACACACGCCGGATGCGAGTTATTGATGATGGAGGTTTTGCGGCTATCGTCATGACAGCAAAGCGCTGAAATGCAAAGGGGGAGTACATGCAAACCACACCATATCATCATACGAAACCCGAACGCTGGTAAAAGCCCAAAACCCGAACGAAAAACCCACAGACACGGCGAGAGATGAAGCCGGTGTTACGAACGGATACCATCAAACACATACACACAAAAAAAGGAGGATTAGCAAGCTGTTGCTTCTCAGCATTCCGGTAGCTATTTGTTTGTTTTAATTAACCCGTTTCTTTCCCGACATTTGAACGATTATTTTACCCGCAGGGCTCAGCGAATCATCTGTTACATCTGTTTTCTTCTGAATTTAGACTTTTATTTATTTTACACCTGTTGTTGCTTCCTCCTTCCTTTGCTTTACAATACCTAGCGTTTGTTTGTTTTGTTTTTTGCTTTGTTTTTGTTGTAAGAAAACTTCAAGTCCTAATTCTCTTTTTCACTTTTCCATTGGAGTGATTATCTGTTCTTTTTTGGTTGTCTCTTTTTTTTGTTGTTGATTTTACTTGATACCTTCTTTCTCTCCCTTCATCTGTATATATGTGTATGTGCTTTGTATACCAACATTTCAAAATATGTTCACGTCAATTTCTACCATTTTCCTTTTCACCTAGTCGTTCCCTTGTTTTTCTATTCTTCTTTCGTTTCCTCTCCGCCCGCTCTTGTAAACATGGTGAGCGAGGGGGATCGAATAAATTCTATCTGTCGTCGCACCACCCATATCCGGACATTTCACCATCATATAAATGTGTCCTCCAGTCGAAGGGGGAGGCAAAGAAAAAGTTTGTCAAACTACGATGCCGGACTGTACTAGGCAAAAGATTTGCATTTTACCCAACGATGCGAAGAAAAAGAGGGAAAAACCTTGTGTTTCTAAACAAAATCAAAAACCCACCACATAAAAAAAAACACCACAACTGTACAAAAAGGGAATGGAACCGCAGCCTAAGCGAAAGTGAAGCGACCTGTCATGTGTCATGTGTCCTTTTCTCCCTTCTCCCGTTCCCCAGGCGACAGTGGCCGCATTAGCGTACATCCTCCGTTTCGGCGTCGTGATCGTTGTAAATGTCGTATCCGGTCTGCATCTGCGGGTTCAAGCCGTCGTCCGCCTTCTCGGTGGCGGTCGTATTGTAGCCTATCTCGTGGTACCGTATCGGGTAGGTCAACTGATTGCCCCGGTCCCATGTGTACAGTTCCTGTTGGAGGATTGCAGGAAACAAGAAGAAGAAGAAGAAGAACAGCAAAAAAAAAAACATGGATGAGACGAGGAACAAGTTTAGTAAAGAATTCTGCAGAGGAAAGGACAAAATTGAGGGTCGGAAAACGTACGATAAGCAGGATACAGTATCACAAGAAGTCACTTGTTAGCGATAAAAACCTTCCTGCCCTTTGATGCTCGCTGTTTACTTCCCTTTTGAATATGTGTGTGCGTGTGTATGTGTGTTTGTGTACGAATGTGGGAGGAATATTTATTTCTTTTTCGCCAACCCAGGCAAAGTTCGACCGTGTTCAAAGTTCAATATTTGATTAGGCTACTTTCGTTTGCGTGAAGTGAGCGAAACACCCTCTCGACGGAAGAGCAGAGAAAAAAAAAAACGGCTAGAAGCTTGCCACACCGAGTGGCCGAACAGGGCCAGGTTCGGGACGAACCAATTTAATTTGATTTCCCATAGATGCAAAGAAAAGTTGTTGATCTAAGGAAATTAATTTCCTCCCGGGAGAAATCGTACCGGGGGTAGCCACTCGGAATACCCAACAGTTGGAATAGAATGGTGCTTGCCCTAGAGCTTTTTCGTACATTTCTGTCTGCCAAACACACGAAAGAACACGAGGGAAAGCGAGGAGAAGCTTAAATTATCAAACGAAATTCCCACCCGGTTTGCACTGGTACAATGGATCAAACAGCGATGCTAGATTTCTAGAGAGCCCTAAAAACCTCACCACAATTGGGTATGCAAATAAGTAATGCAATATATCAAAACCATTTTAACTGGCTGTGCGTCTCTCAGCTGCGCCAGAGCCGCAAGGAAGTCCTTTCTTCCCCGAGGGTGGGCAAAGCAAAGCACAGCAAATGCGACGATTTACAATTTACTAAATCAAAGTCGAGCAACTCATTGCTATGGTGTGTGTGTGTGTGGGTGTGTCATCGCATCGCCCTCAGCCCCAGTAGGGGACAATCATTTCCTCCCAACAAACATAGTAGAAGTTGAAGGGAAATGGAACCAACGGCGCGGCCGTAGGTACGCCCCGAGGGCAGCTGCAAGATATAGTGCATCAAATTTGAGATCATTTGTTCTCTTTTAACTAAATGGTATCGTCATTACTTGTAGTTACACAGGGAACGGCAGAGTTTTTTGCTCCCTACCCTTCCTGCAGCTGCTCACTGTCATGCTGGTTCTTGCCTGCATCGTTTCTGCTTTTGGATGGTGTCCAATTTCCAGCCAGTAATTCCACAACATCAAACAAAGGGCAACAAACTAGTGCTTTGCGCTATGGGAAGTAGAATCATCCCTGATTGGGATGGAACAGAGGAAGCACAACAACAACAAAAAACCAACAAAAGCTCGCATTCCGTTTTTCTCTCACACACACACACACAGACACTCCCTCCAGAACTTGTGTAACTGATTGTCTCATTAATTATAGATACTTGTCGTAGCAGGAAGAAGGTGCAGCTCCTGCCCGACGGCACAACTACCGGCAGGACAGGATCCGTTGGCAGTAGTAAAGTTTTTTTCTGCTTTGGTGTTCTCTTCTTCATGCTCCAATTCCCCGTTTGCCTGTCTAATCGGTCGCTTCCGCAATTGGAAAGAAATTCCCAAAACACCACTATCTCTCCACACGGCCCCCACCCTCAAACTTACCTTGTTTTTGAAATTGTACCCCACGGTGGTCGTCTTGCGGAATGGGTTCGTAAAGGCAAGGCTCACGTCCAGCAGCTTGCTGTGGTAGAGGTCGAGCGCCAGCCGGATCTTGGTGTTCCGCTCCGTGACGGAATCGATCGCGTACAGGACACCGCACACGATGAACATTTCGCCCACCTTGTGATGATTTACGCTAATGTTCCACCCGTACTGTACGGTGAGATTGTTTTCGTTGAGCTGGAGGGAGCGAGAGAGCCAGAGAAAACGAGGGAAGCACAGAATAGGAATTAAGACACACAGTACACGTTCCGTTACACAACTGTCCCCCCCCTGGGGGATTCGGTCGAGAGCGTTAGCACTCTATTCCGACTCCAAACTCGAAACTGTCAACCCCCAGGAGCCCCTAACGGTAGTAGTGGAGTGCACAGCATCCAAGGGAAAGAAATGTTTCCCGCCGAGGAAACTGGGAAAACAAATGATTAATCTCGCTCGTACCTTGACAACCATTGTGTTGTTCGAATCGGGCGTCCCGTAAATTACCCACAGTCCATTGTCGTCCACGTTGAAGTCCATGTAATTAATTTCGGTAGTGTACAGATAATTGGAACCGTTCGTGGTGACACCCTCCAGCTCGTTCATTGCTGTCGAAATAAGAGAGAGAGAGAGAGAGTGAGAGAGAGAGAGAGAGAGAGAGAGAGAGAGAGAGAGACAGAAATTGGAACCACATAGGAAGTCCATATTAGAAGAGGGTTGCATTTACTTTACCCACATAAAACTTAGTTTTGATGGTATTTTCCCGAAAATGTATTAAAATATTGTTCCCACATGAGGAGGATGGTAAAACAAAAGCATTATCAGGAGAAATGGGAAACAACAGGATTACTACAATACAAAGAATTCTTACGAGCTGAATATAACCCCACACTAAGGCCCTAATGGACATGGGATGTTGTGTACTCTATGAAATGGTTCTGGGAACCTGACCAAATGTTAGCAACCTAAACTGGTTACAAAACAACTAAGGTAAGCTTGAAAGCTTTACTTAGAATATTTAGCACGGGTGAGCATTTTATACTGGTTACAAGTAATGTGCTTTGGACCAATATTTTTTTGACGTCAATTGTGGTAGTTAAGGCTTATCCGGAAGACATAAACTATAGAGTAAATTACTAAGAATGCCATTACCATAATTATTTCACTCTTTTCAACACTACTTATTTATGTAGATCTTTCTACGAAATCCAAATCCAAAATAAACCCCTTTTAAAGGCCTCTTTGACCATTTTCTAACTATTGTCAGACTAAAATGAAACATTGAAAGCATGCAACTTGCGATTGATACCACCCGGTACTTACCGGTCTGTCGTTCCACGTTCAGATCGTACTTGATGATGCGGGGCGAGTTACGCTCGTTATAGTAGAAAGACCCATTGTAAACCACGTGCGCGTTTCCCTATAAAAACGGATATACATTGAATGAGAAAAGGATAAGCGTTGCGCTAGACGGTTGGGCAATCTCACGTAAAAACAGGTGGAATTCAAGCATCGCTTGCCAACGCGAACATGGCCACTAATCTAGTTGCCATGTTTTTGACGTTTCATAACTGTCAAACTGTTGTCGAGATCGGTACGGTTTCTACGGAAACCGGTCCCGTGAGCAAGTGATCCAATTACAGCAGTGGCGCGGTTTGATACTTCTTCCCCAATAATTGGTTCCCGGTAACAAGGACGACGTCGTGCGTCGATTTTCTACCGACCGTTCCCGATTACTACTACCACACTTACCCGGAAGGGACGCTCCAACCGGTACGTCTTGGTGGCCACGTTGTTCCGGTACGTGGTTTTGTTGGCGAACTCGAACAGCCGATGGGTGTCGTTTTCCCTGGTGGCCCACACCTTCTTCTCCATCGCATCGTTCCGTGCGGCCGGATCCTTCAGCCAGGCACCGTACAGCTGCTCGGTGTACTTGTGGTAGACCGGCTTACCGACCGCGTACAGGACACAGTCTGTCGGAACGTGTAAACCATTCCCGCGAAACGGAAATGTACGGTGTTAGCGAACCTGCTGCTAATTTGCTGCTAATTAGCTCTCCAACGGTGCGATTTGTAATTGGTGATTCGGTTGTACTGTAATGTAATGTCAAACTGTGTGTGTATGTGCCGATAGTTCTTTTACTTTCTTTGAGGAATTAATATAAAGAACCTTCAGGTAGCCAAAGCCTTCATTTGTGGCCCATTCTCACAGAAGAAAGTTCCTCGAGGAAATGCCAGATTCACACACCACGTCAAACACATTACACACCTCAACCCATCACAAAACGCATCGGGGAAGAAAAATAATTGCCCAACCCCCAATCACACTCACCGGTTGTCCGGTTCGGCAGCCCGGTGAAGCTCACATTCCCGATGGGTTTGATTTCCAGATTGCCCACCAGGTCGTACAGCGAAACGATCGTGTCCTTGCATTTGAAGTCCCTAGAGTCCCGCCCCGGGGCGGATAGATGACCGCACAAATTAGAGTGTGTGACTACTGGTTGCCGGAAATGATTTTGCATTTGGTGCACAGTCGCACAGTCACAATTACCTCGGATCCGGACACTCCGGGCAGGTGGTCGGCGGGCCGCAGATGTCCTCGTACGACTCCTTTTCCGGCGGCTTCGTACCGTACACGTTGATGTCGGTCGAGCCGGGCGGCCGGATGATGAACGGCGAGTGCTCCATCAGATGAAACTCGGCCTCCGTCATGCCGAGCTCGTTCTTCGCGACACAATGATACTCGCCGAAATCGGACGGCCGGATGTTGGTGATGTTCAACCGCATGACTGATTTGTACCTGCGTGAAAGGTGTTTTTTTGTTGCTGTTTTAGTACAGTGATGTGTAGTAGTCTAGCTTGTTGGGCACTTCGTGTACACGGGTCGGACAGGAAATGACATCTGCACTTCCGGATCCCGCCCGCTGGGGCTTTCTTTGCTTAGGAAATCCAATTACTAATTTCAGGATTCGTTTAACACGTTCTGCCCTGGGAGGGGGAGGAGTTGCCCATTTTGACACGACATTGGAGAGGTTGTCATATTCAATGCTCGATAGAATGGGGGTATGGGTTGGGCAAATGGAAAAGCTATCATCGAAACAGCATTTGACTAGCAAAATTCAAGCAAATTCGAGAACCTTGGAGCAAACAAGACTACGAATTCAAACTAAAGAAAATGATTTTTTGAGGTATTCAACAAATCTTCTCTTTTGAACAAATTGCTTTTAGTGAATTACAATGTCAGCGTCTACGTTCTACGTTCTACGTCTACGTCTAGCGAGTTGCATGAAAAGATGAAGATGCATCTCTTTACGATCACATGGATCGTAGCTTTACCGTGAAGTTGTATGATTTGGTGGAGTCTTATCCAATCCTTAGCTGATAAAGCTTTAATGACGAAACTAGATACAGCAGATACTAGATACTGTGCATTCTCTTTCTAAATCGAAGATATCTTGGTCTGCAGGTCCAAGTCTTGTTATTCAAAAAAGTTTAACTCTCGTCGTAACAGGTAATGCTTGAAACCAGTAGTCAACTAGAGGCCAGTTACAAGAAAAAGAAAGTGTTTAATTTCTATTTTCATCCTAATTCCATGAATCAACTGAGTAAAGCTGCCACTCAGATTGATATCTCCTTTCTGCCAATGCCCTATGCCGACCACTCCACGACCATGTTCCAAGGAAGTAATGGCAAGAGTTGCCAGCGTCGGACTAATTAATCTGCTAACGCAAACAAAAACCAACCATGCTCTAGGCAGTGCTAGAAAAAGTTTATTTGATAGCATTTTTCCTTCTCACTATTTGCTCGGCACTCTTTCCTAGCTTTCTTTTTTTGAAAAAGTATATGCCACGATTGGAATGCACATTATTCTGCTCTATAAAAAAAGCTGTGCTCTCTTCTTCCATCCGCCAAAGGTAGTGGCTAAACAATTACCTTTCACCCCATCCCCCCTCATTTGTAGTGGTGCAAACAGGAAAAAAGGGAGTCCGATTCCAACTTCAACTTTCAGTCCTGGCCTGACCTGGTAGAAAGAAGTCTGATCTTGGTGGCAGTAAAACTGGCTTCAATGTCACTGGCTCTGACTGACTGTGGGACGAAATGCACAAGGAATTTTCATCGTTTTGTAAGTCTCTCTTTCAACCCGATTGCTCCGTTCCGTTAAAGAGATCGCCAAACATTCGGTGGAAGGTTAACGTTTGTTAACGGTTTGCATCCGACAACCGATACAGTGCCAGTAGTGGAATGTAAAATAATGGAAAAAAATGCACCATTTTAAATTCCTACCATCCCAGAATGGGTGAGAGGAAAAAACTGCAAACTTCCGTTTTAAGCTTCAACATTCCTCCATGCTCCGGCTGCCTGCTGGATGTCAAGTATTGTTTCTTTTTGTTTTCTATCTCTCCCTTTACGAGCCATGAAGTTGTTAAATGAAACCTCGGTGACAGTGCTCTGGTGGTGTGGGGGAGCGGAAGTGCAGTGCATACATGTATATATTTTCATGTTGCTTCTCCAACCTGTAGTGTCTGTGTGTGTGTGTGTTTGTATGTATTCTACAGTGACATCGCTCATATCGATCGGATATAACGTCGGAAATCCGCTCCCATATGAGCTTGCGTACATACTCACACAAACACACACACACATATCTCCCTTCCCCCGTCCTATCACTGCTTTTCCCTCTCCCACCTCTTCATACTTACCCATCGTAATGGGTTTCCATCTGGAATTTATCACCGGGCTCGAGCAGTCGTCCACCAGGGAACCGTTCCCAGTACTTCAGTGCCTCGGGGAACGCCTCGATCTGTAATTACAAGTGCACGATAACGACGGTTGGAATGTTAATGGTATGTCTGTCTGTGCGGGTGGATGGACATATCCCCGGCCATGATTGCTGTACACCCACGAACCGTGAGAGAAACAGAGAAAGCAAAAGAGAGACACACATACATGCAGCACCGGCCGGAGACAATATAACGAACTGATAATGGTGTAAATGAATAATAATAACATGTTGGCAGGTGAAATACTGCAAATCGATATTATATTAGTGCAGCGCGTATGCTCGGATCGATGCTTTGGGATTATCGAATTGAAATGGAAATTGTTTTGAATTGATGTCGCGATTTTCTTTGAAGCAGTGGTACTTTATGATAACCAATGATCCCAATGGTGACAGCGCAAACTTATTTTCGTTCCCGTATCTGCCCTTCCAAGAACTCACTCATTGATCATTGAACCAAAAACACAAACCCCTAACCTACACTAACAAAATTGGCATGGTAAAAGCTATCTTAGGAAAATTCGGACCAAATCTGCTATATTTACTTCCTATTTTTTCACCACGACAGTACCCGAAAGAAAACATGCCTTAAAGTTATGTCTTTAAGGCGACTTTCACTGCGCCCACGTACAACAGTCTTTCAACTTTTGCTCATAATTTTGCTTCTAAATATCCCGGCAACGACATTCTAGCGCATGTACACTTCCATCCTTATCCTCATATGGTGTGGGCGAGGGTTCAACACTGTCCAGCCAAGAAAAGTAAGATAAAACGAAAAAAAACCCTCTGCGTGAACTTGGAGGCTCGTGAACCACCTGCTGCTTCACGTTTTTGCTCCTTCTCCTTCCTGTCCTTCCTTGTGAGGAGTGAGCTCAAGATTCAATTTAGATTTATGAGTTCATTGCACGTTCTATTTCGCTCCTCGTAAGCCTCGCCAGCAATGATGATGTGAAGGGGATGTGTTCAGTTAGATTCAGCCCGATTTGAGATCAGGCCAAAAGCGGAGGAAGGAGAAGACGCACGCAAACACACACACACACACACACACACACACACACACACACACACACACACACACACACACACACACACACACACACACACACACACACACACACACACACACGGCGAAACTGCACGAATGACAATCAAGAAAAACTGAGTACGTGCCATTTTATAACGCAGAACCCGTCCCTCACCGGGGACGGGGGTGAGATGCTTTAATAAGATTTATGATGGTAAATCAATTTGCCGTATGCCTCAAACCTGGGCGGCGGCCTGCTGGAAAATCCGCAATAACCCCACCAAACGAACGCACCCGATCGATACCATTTACTAGCAGCGGTTCCAGCAGGACGCATAACCGTTTAATCATTCCAGCTGATGTGGGGAACAAAAACTACCCACCTCGCCGCTTTCGAGTAAGATAAAGAGTGGCAACGAAAATTTATGTTTCGTAATTTTTGCTGCTCACCGTCTAACTCCGACTACCCTAATACAAAATGGCCTAAAGCTTTTGGCGAAAGAAACACAAAAAAACACATACACACCCAGTCTCGGAATGAAAGCACGTTTGTCTAGCGGGTGATTGATTTTATTTCATTCCGCATGTTTTGCCAAAATGCTATCAGGGAGGGGGGCTTTTTTTGTTATCATTTGAAACATTTCCCACCAGAGCCTTGCGGTGGGCCCGACATTCACATGCCTGAAATCAATCAAACGAATAAAACGCTCCCACTCTTATCCCGCTGTAAATGTGGACCATTAAATCTGAAAAGCCCCTTCCCCCATACTCTTCGGGTGGTTCAAGAAAAATGAGGCAAAAACCATAAGCGATCAACTTAACTGCACACTACTGGCAGCTACTTACCTCGCAGACAAATGTTACCGTCGAGCCGTTCACGGCGTACGCCATTTGATTTCTCACCCGTATTAGTGGTGGGACTGTATGAGAGGGGGAAAAAAAGTAAAACAGGCAGATGGTGAGAAAAGGATAAGCATTGAAATGTTTGTGATTTATACAGCTCAATTGACGATTGTCAAAAACAAAGACAAAGTATCAAAAGTATCAATAACATTAAGCGAGTTTCTTGTTTCATCTTAAACAAATGGCCATTTCAAGACTAAACTACAACAACATGCTTACTTGGAGAATGTTTGCTTTTGGTCTTACATAGAAGGAGAAGTACTTTTACGAACGTTACTTACATTACTAAGCTATAATAATTTTAAATTAAACGTTAGATCTTGAGCAGGAATTGAATATTGAAATCCGGTTGAATCCAAACAAAAACACATCAAATTGCTTTACTAATATATTGTCTTGCAACCGTTGAGAAACTTCACAATTTACTCATTTTTACCTATAAATTCATAAAATTTAAGAGCTGCATTAAAAAAACACTTTTCTCCCTGTCTCTTAGTGAACTCGCCAATGAAAACTTCAAAATCTTTAGTTTGATGAATGAATGAGATAGAAATTGAGTTTATGGCATGCGAAGTAACACGCTGAGCTTTTAACAAAGCTGTACCTATTTATTCTACATTTCTAACCTCCCGAAAGATCAATAAAGATCTTCTGTAATGCCACGAACTTCGCAACATATTGCACCATGAACCTTCTATTCCTTATCTTGGTTATGTTTTGCCCTATAGGTAATATTAGCTCATAAAACGATCAATAAAATAGTTAAACTAAACTTCAAGCCGATTGTGGTTTCAGTGGTGCCCGTTCAAGCGGATAAATCCACTACGACCACACCACCATAAGCTGCCAACCCATTTACTCGTGAAAGGGCATGGAAAAAACCCACCAAACGCCATTTCTTCCTTAGCCGTCGTTTGCAACAACTTCAGCAAAGGGCACTTTGGTTTCGAAGCTAAGCTACCTAATCTTAACAATAACCAGATTACAGCACCACTATTGTTTTATCGATAGCAATCGGCAGCAGTACCAGCAGCAGCACACGTGTTTACCAAGTGATGCTCACCGCCCTCGCCCAACACCCAGCGACATGATCCGTCGGTTGAACCACTCCCCAAAAAGCGGACTCTCAGGTCTTTGGAAACTTCGAAACCCGGTACTTCCGATCTGTTGCCAGGGCAAACAATTTCACCTTGCGCTTCCATTGGCAATCAGTTGCCGCGAACGACCCTGCCCTCGGACCCCACGCTGAGCGAAGCTTCCCGGAGGGCAGAAAAGTGATTTTCTTCCAGCTCGCTGCACGACAATTTGAGAAAACTGTAGTGAACCACAAAAGCGAGAAGAGAGCCTGCTGGGAGGAGAGCGGTTGGGTAATGACGGGAGGGACGGTTGGTTGGGAAACTTACAATGCACCTCGATGTTGAACGTCTGGTTCGCCGGCGGTGAGATGCCATTGTCCGCCAGGCAGTGGTACGCGCCCATGTGCACGCGATTGATTTTGGTTATGTTGAGCGTGTGCCCGGCCATCGATGTGGCTGTGGAATAGAGGAAACGAAAAAGACACACACACACACACACATGATCAGTAAAGTGACTTTTCGAACGATGGTCATGGTAAGCGCGTTCATTCTGGCGGGCGCTTGTGTCGGGACGGGATAATCTCGCAGGGCGCTCGCACGAACCCGGGAACGTGGACTTTTCAATGAAGTTCGTTGAAATTTTCCCATTCACTGGTGCATTGACCGTTCACCTCGTACGACAGGGAAGAGCGCATCGTACGACCGGGGACGCGTTGCAGCACGTCCGTCCACTCCAGACGAAGTCGAAGCGGCTCCATTATTGGCATGGCTAAATGCTATTAAGTCTCGCTATTGTCTGCTGCTGCCAGCCAGCCAGCCAGAAGGTACGCTCGGTGACTTCACCCACAACGGTGGCCCGCATCTTCAGTTCTAACGCGCGCGCTTGTACCGGTCAAGTGCAGCCATTTCCGTGAAGTATAATTTCGACAGCAGAGGATACAAACTTCCGACGCGAGCTAAAGGAGCTGGGAGCAAGAACCCGGGAGAATAAAAACACACGCTCAACATACCTTCCCATGCACCGTTGGAGATGGTTTTGCCATCGGCGCGACGCCATTCGACGTGCGGTCTGGGTGTCCCGGTGGCGGCACACCGTAGCCGCAGGTGCGTTCCCTCGTGGACGATGATGGGCCGGAGTGCTTCCACCGTGCCGGCGCCGGCAATCGACGGCGGTACGAGCAGCTCGTTCGAGAACGTATCGTTCACCTTCACCTTCCACGCGTTGATGCCCGGCGTGCCGGGCGTACCGTTCGTGCCCGGTCGGCCCTGTTTGCCCTTCGGTCCGTGGATGCCTGGAATTGGGATGGGAGAATAGAGTTGAGCAACAAACACAAAAAAAAGACACAGAACGAAACATTACAACGCAAGGATTCGTGCAGCACACGATCGTGTTTGCGCAAGATTGATTTCTGTCGAGCGAGGGCAGCACATGAAAGCACCGCGTGTAATGATGTTTACTTGCCGATGCTCCAAGTTCTCCAAGGAGAAGCACACTACGTGGGACGGTTTTGGCCAATTCAATTCTACGCCTGGCTCGTACCGTTACCCACTACACCGATGGATGTAATCTACGCGATTTACAAAGGTATTATACCAACATTGTTCACGATTGGTTCTCGCGCGGATGCGAACAGGACGCGTGTGCGTTGAAGGTATGGCCCGTTGTCTAGCGAGAAAATAACAATTTTCTTGAAATAGTCAACAAGCACACATACACACACACATACTAACGGAAAGCTTCTTACAAACTGTTGGAAGTCATAAAACAAAGCGCACACTGAGCACTGACATGGTTGTAACTATTGCTTACTGCGCAGCGGAAACTTTTCGATCGAAACGCTATTACGATGCTTTATTGGCATCGTTAGCAATCTTCCCCTTTCATTTAACAACCGACCCGTGCCAATATCAATCAATCTGCATTTCCAGACGATAAATCGAATGTCCCTAAGCACCCGGGAGAAGCCAGAAGACCCCCATTTTACAACCTTTCCCAACGATCCCACACCACACCCTTCGGAAGGCATCATCGATTCATCTTCTCAGCATTTCCACGCGCTCACCTTGGGAAAAGGGAAGGGATTGGGTCTTGTGAAAACATAATCATCGCTGAGAAATGACACCCCGTTTGGGGGGGCAACTGGCTCCCTGGCAGTTAGCGGGAGGAGCTTTCGCTCGGGAAGTCAATTTCGCGTTTGCTGACGCGCCTTCCGTCAGCATTGGAGGAAACTTAACGATCTTTCCGAGCAACTATTACTTCCCGCTCTCATTCTCTCGGTTGGACCGGAACATTGAATGGTGCAGTGAGCGTGAAAGTACACATCAACAAACTACCAACCAGCGTTCAACCGTGTGCCTGGATGCGTGCCGTACGGTACCGAAAGATGCATAGCAAACATTTCATCAATTTCAAAACACAACGTTCCATACATTCGCGGAACCCGAACGAGGAGGGTAAAGATCAATTGCAGGTTGGGGAAAAGTTTTGGTTCGCTAAAGGAAATATTGGTTTGGTTTTCAACGGTACCCACGTTGATAGGATAGAAAAGTGGGGGTAAAGCTTGTGCGAAAAGTTGCGAGCGATTAGTTTTCATCTTATTAAGGTACCTTTCCTGAAACAGTTTCCGTGTGCATTAAGTTATTGTTTGTTTGTCACTGCAGAGCTCTGTAGGGGCTATCAGACTGATGATGTCTTGTTCCGTTTATCGACATTGGGATCTTCAAGATTTTGTTGACTCAATTGAATTATATGCAGTTTGGTATTTGCTCTTGGGAAATAGGCATTAATGCAAGTCGGCGGGGTTGTTTACTTATGATCATAGTCTTCGTTTCGATACTACAGTACATCATTCTAATATCCAAATAGCCTCAGTAGATGTTCCAGCCTTTGCTCTAGGTCATATAAAATAACCATATCTGTTTCTTGGATTCCTTCAAATGATCTGATCCATCTTATCATTTTCTAGTCATTTGCTATAATCGTCTATGTTGTCCCAGTTGAAGACGGCATAACACATTTGATCAATGCCTAGGTCTGTATTCTTAACCATTGTATAATACTACATCAATGTTAGTATAGTAAGAAAAATCCATACCTCTCAAATAATAGCTATATTGATAATTTTAATAATGCTAGAACATCCGTCCACTTTACTTACGCTACCAGCCCATCACTATCAGTACACATCAAGATAGCGTTTGATCCCCCTCCTTGTGTGGGTTTTGCCTAAAATCAAGAAGTTCTTCCCCATATCTCCACCAAGCCATCGTAAAGCTCGTGGCAGCGTGGCTTGTTTACATCTTCACTTGAGAGAGATGTTTGATAAACAGCTGCATTAATTAATTTTACAGTGCCGGAACCGTGGCGAAAACTCCTCTTCCAAAGTCTTTGTGGCCTTTGTTACCCATGGGGTGTCTTACCGACAAGCTTATTGAACCCTTTGACTTTGCTTCGGAAAGGGCCCCAGTTTCGCACAGGCAAGAACCCGGCGTTGCACAGGTCCTCGATAAGGTCGGTACATAACGTACGATGGTAATTATAAGCTCGTAACACCATACCCTCATGTACGCGCGGTTGTTTGCGTGTGCGTGGCACTTCACTCTACTTACCTCTCGGTCCAGGCAGTCCGGGCGGTCCCGCCGGTCCGATCGGGCCTGCTAATCCTACAAATGAGCATGTAATAGTCTACGATAAGTTATACGCTCGACCAGCAAGATGCATCCGTTCTTGTTCCGGCACTTACCATCCTTGCCGTCGATACCGTTGCGCCCATCGATACCGGGAATTCCATCCTTGCCATCTTTGCCCGGGATGCCATCCGCGCCGGCCCGTCCCGGCACACCGTCCAGCCCCGGCTCACCCGGTACACCGTCCCGTCCATCCAGCCCCGGATTGCCCGGATAGCCAATCTCACCCTTTGGACCGCGCGGGCCCGGTTTACCTTCGCGCCCGTCGACGCCGGGCGGGCCGGGCAGGCCTGGGTCGCCCCGATTTCCTTTCGGGCCCGGTATGCCGGGCAGTCCCGGTGGTCCGGGTGGGCAGTATTCCTTCGTCGCTCGGCAAAAGCCGGTGATGGCATCGAACTGTGAAGTACGTGTGACAGAAGAGTTTGATTCTGATTGATAGTAAACTGGGTGTTTTAATGTTTTTCTATTGATATAATCAGTATTTTAACATTTCACAGCTGTACTGTAACAGAGCTTTTTAGCAATATTCGGGAACAAATGTAAGTTTAATCTTTAACAAGTTTTAACACGCTTCAATACCACGAATTAATATGCACATCAACGCTTACGGACGGACCCATCGTGTCAGCGTTTTATGAATAAAACATAATTGCATCAAACTGGATTTCCTTCTCCTTCCCCGACATCCTTATTACTCCACGGTCACGTCCATCCAACATGCACCGAATCGGAGGGACAATTCGATCATATAACAATTTTACGGCTGCGGACATAAAAATTGGATTCCCTCGCGGCCAACGCGATTGAGAATTGCATATTTGACGTGGGTTGTTTTTTTTTCACGGGTCCTTTTAACTTCCTCCGTACAAACCATACCATCAACGCCATTGCTGGCTAGCGTGGCAACTCACACACATCACTCAACATCCCATCCCATCCCAATCCCGCTGCCCGGAAGCCGGAAGCAGTAAAATGCAATAATGTGTCGTCGTATCGTTTTCGCATCGCAATATCGCCTCACAATCCGGAAACGGGGAACCAACGACTGGGCCCGATTGCCCGAAAGATGAGGTTGTGTATTGCATGCGATAAAATCACCACTTCCCTCCCCCAGCAGCGTAAAGGATGGGAAGGGGAGCTGTGCCGCTCTTTACACCGAACGCGCTGGACACGATCGATCGATCGATTCGGATGTGTGGTGCTGTGATGGGAAATGATGATGGTGAAGGATCGAATAAAAGCGAAACATATTGCCACATCGCTCGCCGCAAGCTTCCGTTCCGTTCCGCTTGCCACAGCGCCGGCTGTATGATAAACATCTTCGAGAAGGCATCTCTCGTTCTCCCCTTGCCGGCCCAACGATGCAACGATTTGCACCGATTCGGGTCGGTGGTTTTGATTCGATTTCGGCATCGGTTCTCCTATTTGCCTTCTCCTCTCCCACCGCCGATTAGTGAGGTGGCGGTTAGCTATGCACGAACGAACGATCTGGAGTATATGACTTACCGGAATGCGAGAATAGCTCGTCAGCCAAACCCAACTATCGCCACCGGGGGCTGCACCCTTCAGGCCGGTCTTCTTCATAATATCTGCATCCTTTTTCTCCAGCTCGGATCGCAGCTTCGGATTGAAGAACTCCACATTTGGACCTGGTGGGATGGGGAGTGCAAAAACGCAATTAGTTTTTCTTTCTGCTTCCATTCCGTTGCCGTGCACAGAGTGCCGGTAGGGAACGTAATTTGACGTATGTTGCTGTTGTTTTTTTTTTCTCTCTCTCTCTCTACACTTGCCTTCCTGATCCGGGACCAGATTATCATCGAACAGGCTCAGATCACGCTTCGGGCGGCCGGACGGTTCCCGGAACGGTGGTAGCTTCCGCTCGTTTTGTACTCTCTGATTCGCTACTAAGTAAGGCAAAGAAGTGCTGCTGGAGAGATGCGGTGTGGAAGAAAACACATGCTTTAATTGGTGGCTGTTTGAGTGGGGCTTTGGGATGGTGGTTTATCAGGATGGGCTATGGTATGAGGGTGTTTAAGAATATCAGGAAGCTTATCGACACAATTGAGTTTGTTTTATATGCTTGAACAATATATTTAATATGGTTAAGGACAGAATTAGACATGACTTAAAGTTAAATAAGCAAATAAATCATTTTAATACAGGCTCATCTTTAATGTGAAATAAAATTGATATCAATATGGTTGTTACATCCATTAAAGACATCAACATCGTACAATATTAAGCACAATTTCAATCATGCAGCCTTTAATTATACCTTTAAAATTGTACGACATCACAATAATACCGAAAGCTTAAGGATAATGTTAACCTCCAATAACCTCAACCCGTCTTTGCTTGGTATTCACAGTATCACTTTTAATAATTCGATGCTAGACACAGCGAAGACACTAAAGGAGGTAAAATGGAGGAAAAATAAGCCGTAAATCATCGGTTCGGTATCAACCCCACCAGCAACCCGAACAATTCCATCCAGCCAGGTGAATCTAGCACGCCTTATGTCAAGATGCGGCAAAGTATTCCCCCTCCATCCTTTACTTACGTCTTTATCCTCTCCGTGCCCGGACTGGCACGATACTTCATTGCCAAAGTGCCAAGAATCATAATTTATACATCCGTCCGTAACGAGTTTCCTTTCCCTGTTCCTTGTATCTCATTCCGCCACCATGCGGTCGCGGCGGGCGTACTGCAGCTATCAAATTTTTAATCACCACCTACGTCACCACCTCTCAAACACCTTGCCACTGCGATGCGATAAAATATATTGTTCTGCATCAAATGAGTATTTTGATGGGTGAGCGGCTCCTTCCCTCCCTTTTTGCCGCATTGTTTTCCGTACTGCATCCTTTATCGTTTTCTTTTTTGATCGCGCACATTCCCAAAAACTTGATCGTTAAAGAATCTTTGCAGTCCAGGGAAAAATCCTTTTACGGTTGAAACAAAAAGAAAAGCATCAAGCTCCTCCTCTTCAACCAAGCTCAGAAAAATGAGAACCCCAAAAAGAAGGCAATTTTGGTCGAAAGAAAGCGAAAAAAAAACAACTATACAGCTGCAAAGGAACTGGCCTTGGCGCCTCGGCTTAATCTTTTCCCATCAACGAAAGCAGCTAAGCCAGAAAACCCGGCTCAAAAGAAAATTGGAGACCATTTCAGGAATGTCGTAAATTTTGCTCCCCTTTTATTGACTCCAGATTCAAAGGGGTTAGTGCCGGTGCCAAAACAAAAAAAATCAGTTCATTTTAAAAACAACAGCTAAAAGTATAACTTACGCTATTTTGGCATCCGTCCAATGGTGCCTTTAAGATTTGCTAATAAATAATTCTACATTCGAATGCGAAATGATTTCGTCGTGAAGTGTGGTTCATTAGGGGAATGTTTCGTCACTGTTTTGCACCATCGCAAGTCATGCTTTGCAGTAATTCATGGCACATTGCTTTAAGAAAACACTTCTCCGTAATGGAATGTAAACTTTCATCAAGTAACGAAGATAAAAAAAACCAACCACGAATATAAATATTATAGCATGCATATGCTCAACTGGCAGCACTGGCGGAACACTTTTTAACAGCACCGGCGTGTGCTTGCCTCCTGCAGCCGATCATTATGCAAACACGAAAAGTTGCACATCTTTCCTGCGTGATGTGCAAGCATCCTTCACTTCAATTAAGCACACTCACCACCCCGCAACCACCACACTACCTCGCCTGCGCTGCATGGCTGTAACAATATTTGAAGTGATAAATTAAAATGGCTTCCTGATGTTGGTTTCATAAACGAAGCGTGACTGGTAGCTGGTAGCTCGTGCCGTTACGGCTGCGGTATGCCACACTGCATTACACTACAACTTATTACCTCTTGCGTGCGCTCACGCGTGGTGCCCCCGCGTAGGCAACGGTCGGAATGGTTGGAAACTGTGTGTGCATGTACGGGTCTCGTACGGAAGGCTTCCCAGCCCGTACAGTCCCGGGTTGCGTACCGTACATGTACACGATGGATTTAGCTTTTGCTTCTCCCTGTATCGTGCACATGTTCGGTGCAACCCGTGGCAAGCTGTTCCATCCTCACCGGAAGGCTAATCATCAGCATCATCGTCGTCGTCATCATCGGTGGATATTAAACAAAGCTAACCGGTACCGGATGAGCTTGGGTATTGCGCATGGGAATTGAGTCGGGAGTTAAGTGGAAGTAAAAAGGGCAAATGTTGGTTGTGTTCAAGAAAGCAGCATTTCATTTAAAATGTACTGCATTTATAAAAAGTACGCGACAATTGATATTTGCGAATTTTTCAAAAGGAACCATTTTTGCATGTTTTTGGTAGATTAAACACATACAAATAAGAATTCACCAAAAACCCGATTTTTTTCCCCACTCACTCTAAATATCTTCTACCTCAGTGTTGCTCTGTACTTTGGGAATTTCGTTCTTTGCCAAAGCTCACCCACAAGACTACACCCGTGCTACATGTCTTGCCTGAGTTTGATTTAAAGAAAATTGCAACCAAAACATTACGAATGATGTAACCAACGTTCGGATAGAGATTCCGCTTCCGGAGCTGCCCGTGGCTTACCCCCATACCGAACCACCAACCAAAAGTACCCGGGTAAGAAATGATGGATAAAGTTTTACGGTTCATACGTATTATTTACCCACTGCCTCATACACTTGTTCATGGATTCTGGCGACTAGCGCGTGCACCAGATGGTATCCCCTGTTCTACTTCCAACCGGCGAGCGCACAATCGAGCGCATGCTAACCAAAGACGCACGTAACTTACCAAAGTTTCGGCACAAGGGACGGCGCAGCACAAAAAGGACACACGGGCCAAATAAGTTACCGCACCCGGGCGGGCAGGCGCAGGTGTACCGTAGCTGGCGTAAAGTCTAGACATTTATCAAACCAAAGCATACACGTGCAGCATTAACCGCATGCCAACAAGCGTATGTAAGCCGACCGCATACATTGCACCAAGGGGAGGGGAACAATCCAGATGTAAATCCACCCGTGCCAGAAGCCGTTTGCTATGGCAATAAGAGAGAGATTATCCGGTAAGAGGGACCTGTTTGGCATGGTACAAAATAAGGTCCAAAAACCGCTACATATATCTTTCTCTTGCCTCCTCTCTCACGTGATGGGTTAAATCTCTGCCCGACCTTTTCCAGATTGGTGCACTTTTATGCCGGCAGACAGAGTAAAGCCTGCCGACCCGAGACCGCTCATCATCACCAGGTCCAGAGGTCCAGAGCTTCCAGGCCCTGAAACAATCGAACCTGCCACATAAAGCATAATTCCACTAATCTCTCCTGTTCTGTTCGTAAGTGTGCTACTTTCCTTGTTTGCCGTGCCACCACGGTGCAGCAAAGCTTCCTTGGCCCCTTTTTTGCCCGGTCTGACCTCACTTCCAGTAAATCAGTAGCCTGGTACATTGCGCCCCTCTTCACTTTCATACCCAGCACCGGATCAAACTGCAATTCGCATTTGCTTGAGCAATAAAATTATGCCCGAGTGATTATTGATTATTTTTTCGCAGTGGCTTCCGTTCTATCGTTCCCATCCCTTGCGCAAATGCTTACAAGGCAGGGCAGGAAGGAATTTAAAGCGATCCCAATACCCAGCACTGGGTCGTTAGTCTTTACCGTCGGATGCAGTGTGTTGGGTGGGGGTTTCGCATTTCTGCTTCATTCGCGGCTCATCGGTAGTTGGCTCCGTAGTTGGATGCGCTGCTGTGATTGTGTGCAAGCAAGTGCACCGCAGCTGCAGATGCAGCCTGGCGGTGCTGAAGATACAGCCGATCGCGTTTCACTTACCGATAATTGGAACCGTCGGTTCGAACGGCGGGGGTGGTATTGATTTTCGTATTATGATTCCATTGTCGAGGTGAAATTCACTTTTCGCTAGCTTGACTTTGCAATGGTACAAAGTGCAAGCTGATATTATACTCGTTTCGAGACTAAAAACATAAGAGGCAGCTATATCAATTTTGCATCGATTCAAAATGTGCTCATGTGAATCTATTGCCTACATTTAGGCGCCGCGCCAATACCTTACTGCAATGTAGAAATTATTTATGAAAAGTATTCCCCCAAGCGCGATTAGTTACAGCTTTTCGAATCCATTTCATACCTTTTAAACTGAAAGCTTTAAGACCGCTCATTTACATACCACCATTTGGCAACTAAACGCAATGTTATGGTGGGGCCGTTTAGACCAAAATCACCATGAACCCATTAAGATCGTTTCACAACCATTAAATAATATGCTTTGTTTCGGAAGCTCAGCACAATTTGCCTAGCGTGTACTCGTTATTTTCTCTCTCTCTCTCTCTCTCTCTCTCTCTCTCTCTCTGCCTCTCTCTCTCTCTCTCTCTTCCCATGTAGTGCGAGTAATGGTTTTCAATAAAATGCCTTACTTTATAGTCGCTATAACGGACGGTCGGTGCTTCGCTCTTACAACCATCTAGCCAACCGTTGCCAACGTTACTGGCAAAAGTTCGTTGAATCATTTTTTGTAGTCTTTTGTAAAAAAACACACACACATTCCAGTGGCTAAACCAAAACTTCCCGATTCAAATCGAACCGAATTTTCACTGGCACGCGATTACATTTTCGCATTGAACCCCCCCTCTATTGCACTCACCTAACCCCATTAACCCGTCCGTGTAAATTCATTCCTCTTTTTTCATTCGCACAAACTGTAAGCCTGCTTTTTATTAGCCCGAGGCAGTTGGGTACATGATGGTTGTGGAGCTATTTTTTGTGACGATAAATAGAGTATTGGAATAGTCAAAGCGAATGGGAAAAGGGGCAACAAATGGGAGTGGTAAAATATCCTATGAATAATCGCAACGTCCGTGAGGTAAACAGCGTGACTGCTTTAAGCTCTGCCCAGCAGGACTCTACCACGATGCTGGAGCTGAAATCAGAACGGAATCAATGTTCCGATGGGAAGGGTGAACAAGAGCATCCAATTTCAATAGAGCTACCACCGAGAAGAAAGGTTTATTTTGCCAAAAACTGAACCCCTGTGGCTTCTGGGTTCACGCTCGCCAAACGCTTTCCCAGCCACTAAACGGGCCATTTAATCGGCTTTGCTCGTATCCCGCGTGGAGGGCGATAAAACGTTCCGATTCGATTTTCATCCCAAAAGCGATGCGCATACAAAAACCCACTGAGCTTTCGGTTTCTTTTTTCTTTCTCTTCTTGCTCCTTTAGCAAACACTGAATATTCTCGTGCACATTCGCAAAACACAATAATGATAAAAAAGCAATGAATCTCACCTAAGTTCTGGCGCGGCTCGTCTCGCATGCGCCAGCAGATCCGCACTCAATTTATCGATGTTACTCTTCCAGTAGTCGCTCAGGATCGTTTCGACCTGGCGGCGCACGTCCTCCTCGAGCGACGCGGTCGTCCGGCGGTGCAGCTCGGCCGGTGGTAGCCGCCGGTCGACGTAGGCGAGCAGGGCCGCCGACAGCACGAACATACCGACCAGCAGTACCGCCAGCAGGACGTACACCTGGCCGAGGCTGAGCGTGGTCGGGGTGTGCTGTTTCGCCGGTGCATACTGTTCGGCGGTGGGGCTTCCCCTTTTGGCAGGTTTCCGGTTCGAGCGGCGCGATGGTGCGGCGGCTGCTGCCGCCACGGACGGTGTCGATGACAGGTCAGCAGTTTTCGGTGCCACCGCTTCCCCGGCGGATGGAGATGACTTGCGGGTGCTCATTTTCCCTGCCCGCGTCTCGGCACGTTCCATCCCACGATTGGAGGGCGTGCGGTGGGCAAGGGGAAGGGAAGAGTTGGCGATGGTGTTGATATGTTTAAAAAAACAGCACCGCTAGCTAAAGGCTTCACGTCGAACGGTTGCAAATGATGGTTGCGGGTGCGCTCGGGGCTATCACGATTGACATTTCAATTTCCTGCAAAGGACGGAATAGAAAACACCATGATGAGCGTTAACATTTGGTAGACTGTTTGTCTGTTGGTAGTTACATATTATTCGACAGATTTCAACAGCAATCGGTGGAGAAAAATCTGTTTGATGCCTAGTGCAAAATAAGACTTTGATACACTTTATGTTGTGATGCACATTGCATAGCTTTAGGCGTTATCGTACCGTTCAAAGAGTTTGTTTGCAGCGTTGTGTTACATTATGTTTCATTGGTTCTAAACTTCCAATTGATATGACGATATGACTGAACACAATGCACACTGTAGAGCACCATACCAATGTTTCTATGCCATCAATTGTTTGAGAAAACGATAAACCAACCTACAATATCCAACAACCATAAAAATTTATTTCATTTTAAATCCTTTCAGCAACAATAGTTTTATGGTATGTGATGACTTTTGTTAGTAGAGCTCTAATTCTATTATTAGCCGCTCACCATCAAACGAAATCCCATGCATTCATTGCTCTAGCTGATTAAAATGATATTCAATCAAAGCAAATTCCTTTCAAACTATTCAACAATACCGTTGAACCGCATAACGAATTCCAGTGTCAAAATATCTCCATTAAATGTACAAAGGAATTCTATGGATCTGTTTGCTTATAATCACACGCATTTTGCAAAGCACTCTATAATAAACAATGATCAATTGGGTTTGAAACAATGTAAAAACTCATTTGTATAAATACCAATCACGTCGACAACATGGAAGTATTCTAGCATCTTCCTCTTCAATCCAATTGACGAGTGCAAACAGTTCCCACTATGTAAATGCACTTGCTGAACATATTCCACTAATGATCTTAAGCTACTAATAATCTCACCCAACTGAAAGAAGACGACCCCAAAGTGCCCGACCATCTCCGCTGTTTGCAACGGCAAGTACATCAAATAGTTACACGAGCACCACTTTGTGCAAAAGAGCACTCCTCCCACGGAGCGGTACGAAATAAACCGACATTAAAGACGTCTAATTGCCCACTCACTGGTTGCTTGCAAAATGCTTCCCGGGCTAGCTAATCATAAGCCTCGTCGTACCTGACATCAAAGCAAAACTGTGCCCATCCCATAGCGGTGATTTAAGCTGCCACGGTCAGAACCCTACCAAGTGTGTGTGTGTGTGTCTATTTGTGTGTGTTCGTGTTTGTTCCGCTGAAAAGGTCTTCAAGATGACATGGCAAGCAAGCAAGAAGCGGCTCTTCTCGATAAAACCTTCAGAGAAATTATATTCCCCTAGCGCTCATCATATCGTCCGCTTTCTTACACCAAAGCTTGAGGAGGGATGGTTTTTTTACTTGCTACTATTCCGTAACTTCGTTGCGTTTTCTGGGAATTTCCTTCCCACTAGAATAATTCGTGACTTCATAATTTTGGGCCTTCAAACGTATGTTTTGCACGGGGGGGGGGGGGGGAAGCGCTCAGAAGTGATCACGATCTGATCCGCAATTCGTCAGAAAAAAAGAGAACGAAACGCAATAGGGGGAATGACGCGAAAAAACTCCATGAAATACCGCATCTAACATTATGTTACGCTTTCTTTTCCTTTCGATTGATGGAACCCGATATTGCGCTGGCGGCTGATCATTACAAGCTAATTTTTATCAAGCAAAGTATCTACGTATTCGCAACACGAACAATCAGTTTCCGGAGTGTATGTTCTCCATCATCCAAAAGGGTAGAAATGATTAATGAACGCACTGGTTTGGGGCTTAACCCATCGCTTATCCGCTTCGCGTCATGCTGACGATGTGGGATTGATGATTTTATTTGCCTAATTCCACGGAATACCCCACATACACGTACATAGAGCGTATTACCAGGGGCCAAGATCTACCTAACAGCGGTTGGTGAGCTGTTGCACGGTGAGCACGTTATCCAATCCATTTTGTAGGGGAAAAGGAAAATCCAAATCCCTTTGGTACAGCTTTTTTCGATACACCAAAATATTACATTTTAGTACAAAAAAAAGAGAAATGACCTAATTGATGTTTTGCTTTCCCATTTTTCTTCATGGTAATTCTTTTTTGCTTGCCAGTTCACTAGAAATCATTCCATTAAAGCCACCCTTACCCCATCATTTAGGGTGTAAATCCTCAAAAAATTACGCCGACCAAGCTCGTCCCTACCAGCAAACCCTTTGTACGCCCGCGGAGGATTTACTCGTACCCATTTATTAGGCCAATTGGAATTAATTGGCCCACAAATTACGCTAATCAGACCAATTTCCGCTGCTGCAGCAACAAGAACAACCATACACACCGGTAATTGGATACCCGAGCGGTACTTTTATTCGCTCCGTGCTGAAACGTTTACCTGAGGCGCGTCGAACGGCCACATGAAATGGATATACATTTTGCGTTTTTTTAATAAACGAAAGAAAGTTGTGATTGCGTTCATTGAATGAAGCATTCCTTGCCCACCATGATCCCCCGGGGAAATGTGGCACGTCAATCCAATTTTCCGTTTATCGCACCGGCATTTATCACACGGAGAGAAATATTCACTGCAAATGCACACATACACACACACACACACACACATACACACCAAGCTCATGTTCTGGTACAATACTTAGCCAGGCTATTTTTTCCGAGCAACCTTCAAAAGAATGTTAAACTACTTTTCCCGTATGCAACACATGTGCATCTACATGCAGGATCTCTTCACCCCTCAACGAGAACTGCTTAGAATGGGGATAAAGCATTGAGACCGGATGGTAAGAATTTCCCTTTACAAGAAGGTCGATGAGTAGCGTTTGACTTCCGTCAGGAGCGTGGTGCGGTCAGAAAACGTTGACGTAAGCGTGTGTTCGCTTTCCTTTTCACGTACTACCTTTTTTACCATCTGCCGGAGTGAGAGAGCGTGTATGCAAATCTCGTCCCACTCTATTTCGGCTTCAATTTTACGTTTTGACGAGCATCAATGTGTGTGTACGTGTGTCTGCAAAAGATTGTGGTTGCAAGTTATGAAAGTTAAGCTTGAGTGCAAAGTGAAGTTCTGTCCGACCCCGGGAAAGGATCTGTCCCGGGCGCACAACATGCATACACCGAAATCGTAAACATGCCTTTTTTATTATATTTCATCTACAACCACTTCTCGTCCCTAGCGTCCCCGGGCAATGCAACCCGTGCCTTCCCGAAACCTTCTCCTGAGGACCGTGCACCATGTCCTGGAGCTTTCCCGAGTGCGAAACGACCACGTGCACTCGAAGGTACTGGTGAGGATAAAATGTTGAAGCGATCTGCCGTGACAAGATTACCCTCTCTTTGCTCAATTTTTACGATGGCTGGGTTGAAAGCCAGGGAAAAACCAGGGAGAGCGAAAAAACGGGCTTGTGCAAGATATTTAACATTCGTCCTACAACTTAGATCATATATGCATTGCGAAACATTGTTACTTGCCGGCAGAGCACAGGACGGGGTTTGCCACTCGAACCCAAACCCCGAACCATAAATCCCCCAACCCGAAAGCCCGAAAGGGAATAGAATGGGGAAATCTTGCAATATAGTGCCAGCCGGGCATCTGCCACAACCCCGGGCGTCGCTTACAACACCAACAACATACGAGTATGATACTGGTGCCCCGCGCTCTGCATTTGCCTTTCAAATACGTATTGGGAGGGGCAAATGTTTCCTGCATCTTTTACCGCAGCATCAATGCATCAAACCACTGGCAGGCGGATGGGTGGGTTGCAAAAAAAAGAACGAACATTTTCCTACACCGTGTATGGGAAATTGAAATTCAAACGGAAGTCGAAATGTTGTGCTTGAATAATGTAGCACGAAATATCGTTCAGTCGGCAACAATACATCATGAACAAATTGAAACACGGCCACGCGGATAAGCGTAACGTACACATGCATTGGGCAAGGTGTACGAAGCAAGACGAATCACCGCTTATCATCGGATGAAATCACAAAAATGTGTACGTGAATGTAACATTAAGGGGAATATTGGGGCCCATGTGGGATGGAAAGCATTTCGCAAAGCGGTGAAACACCATGCGTCTCCATGAGGATGGAAGCCACGTCGTTACAGTTGCTGTAGCGCTCACTGACGCGCTCTCTGTCGAGTGCTCACTGTCGAGTGCTGTTGGGTAAGATATAGAGGGTAATTTTATGTCCTAGAATAGTTAAAATATTACCAATAGAGAGAAAAATATTATTTATCCTAAAAACATATTTGGTGCCGTGACTAGGATCCTTTATTTCTTAATTTTGCTTTTGAAATCGATAAAACCTCAATCAACGTTTAAGCTATTTGTAATAAGTAGTGGAGTATAAAATCTAGAGAAAGTTGTTTTTATTCGTAGCTTATGTCAAATGCATTACCAGTTGTTTCACAATCAATCAAAAGTATTATTCGATCTTGTTGAATGAATCCCATTTTCAGCATGATTTCCAAAAGATTCTGTCGGCTAGTGGAGCGGCGTGAACCACACACACACACTCATTGAAATTCGCTTACCGTACATCGAAAATTTGAAAGGTGACCGAAACAGAAGCATCAAGATTATGCGTCCCTTTTGCATGAATACAAAAAAGGGGTCGTTACCGAAGTGCTGAAACAAGTTTGTTCGGAACAAAACATTTGCTCGATGTTTCGTTTTATTGATCGTACACCTTTTGCCGCGTTTGTTCTACCTTATCTCACACTTATGCCCATTTCATTACCCAAATTCTCGCCCAATAATGATCAAACGATAACCGGCCGTGTCGTACCTTTTGATGCTTTTGTTTGCCTTTTCTTACATACTCCTGTAGTTGCCAACTACTAACAACAACAAAAAACACCTGACCAGGTTTGTGCCGAACAATGAACGAATGAATTTCATATTCCAGCTGCGTTTCGTAAGAAAGGCATGCTGGTAGGTTTTAATCATGCTGCCTTGCTGTCGAACCATTGCAACACGGACAAACAGAGGAACGCACAAAACGAAACGTGCAAAAAAAAAACATCAAAAATGTTCCTCGTTCCTAGGAAGTGGAAAGGAATGGTTGCTTGGCCAGGCTGCTAGGTATGTCTGCATTTTTTAACCAAAACCATCCCGGCCAGCACGTGGAGAATTCATTCACGTGTACACAAATTGGAAAAGCGATGGGGTTCCAGAGCAAAAGCGGGCACGGCACTCTGCTGTCTCGCAGATCGAACGCTGTCGATCGAATCTCTGGTTGCGATTTTTTGTTTTCGTCCTTCTCGCGCCACATTTACTCGGCGAAGGCATCGTGCAATGCATTTCGCATCAACTCTCTCACTGCATGGGGAATGGATGATTAGTGAACCGCTTCTGACACTTCAATCAAATTCAAGTCACACACACAGACGCACCGATGGCAAGCGTAGTTTGAACACGCAACCCAGCTGCTACTCACGCACGGAAAATGTATGCGTATGAGGCTGGTGCAACAAATGGTGTAGGAACGCAAAAAAAAAAACAAAACAGCAAACTTTTCCATCGAACATGAAGTCCGAATTGGAAACGTTCACATGTTGCGTGTGTTAGCATGCGGGGTCTGTTGTATTTTTTTTCTTCCTGCGCTATTTTTCATCTATCTTTGCTGGCACACAGTGACAGCACCTCTAACCGGGGCCACACATGCTAGCGTGACGATTGATTGACAGTCGCGAAGTGATGGCAAAACCCCGTCAATGAAATTCAACGGACCAGTGAACTGCATAAAACGAACGCCAAATGCATTTATGCATGAACTGGATCTGTCGATGTGTTTGTTTGAATCGACGGACAGGCGGGACCGATCTAACGAAACAGGAGTGAATGTTGAGATAAAACTCCGATGGGTTTCTTCACGCAAAACACGGTGATGGCATCAATTGTTTTTGTTAGTATTGTGCCACATTGTTTAGTGTATGCTCTCTGTTTTGCATTTCATTCTTATCAACAATCTGTGGCATGATTTGCAATTAAAAAGCGGGGAAATGTCTAAACCTGACAAGGGCTAAAGAGAATGATAATCAGTTAAGTTTCGGTCCTTTTCGAAAATAACTTTGGCTTTGTGTAGTCGGTTGCTTCATGGGACTGGGTGACTGGCCCTGCGCCCACGTGAAGTTTGGGTCCTACTAATATGTAAACAATGTGTACACCACATATGGCGATTTTTGTATAGATGTGTTACTTTTCTTACTACATACTATAACAAGGTTTTACACGATTTATTGGGCGGTTCTCATAATTGCCAGAATTTTTTGGTTCAATTGTATTGATATCTAATCGGACGATACCAAAAAATTATAGGAACGAACCAAAAATCTATGGGATACGGTGAATAAATCGTGAGACGAGTTATTATGAGATACTATCGCAAAAAATATGGAAACCGACCAATACGTCGTGGGAAACCCTGTAAAAACAATCATTGGGGGCCTTCACGATTCTAGTTAGTTTTTTGTATGGAGTTTGACAGTTGGAGGCTGAAATCATGTAAACAAGCCATACAAAACCACACAAAAAAACTAGCCTGCAATTTTCAGTCTAGATTATTCTAGCCCCAAAGCTATAATTAGATTCGAGTACCTGCTCGAAAACACGGTGTTGTTTACATTTATCCCAAGGTGCATTAAAGAGATCACGTGGTGGAATCTAGAATCAAAGTGTATGTAGTGCAGGTAGTCTCATAGCATTTTTTATAATAAATTTTGAACATCACTTTTTGACAGAACAAGTGAAAACTTTTGCTCCAATGAGCTTTCTTGAGGCTTGACGAATGCTCAAAACACTCTTAAAATCTTCATTCAGAAGCAGAAGCGAAAAAAGATCAGCCTTCTGAATACATACACCTTGGGATAAGCCTACCTGGATATTATACTCACTTAGATAGCTACTCGACAGCGGTTGTTGTGCCAAAGAAGAAGAAGAAGATAGCTGCTCGAAAACTGCTATACAATGCAAACAGCTGACAGGCTGAAATTTCAGCCTACGAACTTCAAACGGAAAGGGTCCCATTATCTACAATGCGATTATTCCAATTCGTTCGCAGAAACAGCTGTCAATAGTAATAGCATCAACCTATTAATTTGTACAATTTCTTAGTGAGAAAGCCATCCTGCTATCGTTTCCCAGGGCGAAAGGCTCCCTTTTTCTCGCGAATCAATTCCGAATGGCCTCCCATTCTAGGTAAGCACTTTAGCTCAATGGCAAATGAAGCCTCCGTTTGCTATATTACTAGCCCACACGGCTACTCTTCTGAGGATCGTTAAAAAAAAGAGGCAAACTTATCACTCCCAACCCCCCCCCCCACTCTTCTCCCCCAACCCGCTGCACAAAACGAAACAAAACATCAGGAACAAATTGAGTCATCGGTTTTGTAGACTATTTAATGGACCATTACTAAGAACCATTTGTTTGCTTTCGTCGAGTGTCTCGATCTGTTTCGGCGCGGATCTTCCCCCAATTTCCTCCTGCAAAACAACCAAAAAACACTGACGGAAAACGAAAAGGTGATTTGGCACTGCAACCAAAACCAACACAAGAACAAGACACCGCTCTAGCGTAACTTATTTACTCTCTAATCCACTTTTGCGCGGTCCACGCGTTTTCTCGTTTGCCCTAACCCCCCCCCCCCCCTCCCAAACCAAGGAGTGGGTAAAACTGTAAGCCGGTAAAGAATTACCACCGCTGCGAATGGAATCGAAATCGGCGCTGGAAAGTTAGTTGTTCAGGCATCAAAATGGCCCCACCACGATGGAGCGAACGACGGAAAGACGGAGGGGTCTGCTGCTCGGTGGCCGGTCGAGCGCGCGATTACGCCTAACGAAGCTAATTTAGTTCAACAAGATTATAACGCTAGATAAAGTGCCATTTTGCAGCGCCTTCTTTCCTGTTTCCGTGCCAGTGCCGGGATAGGCTGGACCTGTCGAAAACAACAAAAAAAAGCAAACGTAAAACACACACTGACACCAACGGCATCACCGAGAGGGGGGGGGGGGGGAGCGAAAACGAATCTCCGGTTCTCGGCGACAGTTACCCCGTATTCGGAACACTTCTTATCTTGGGCACGGTTTGGGCAGCAGCTCACCATCCCAAACACAAAAAAAAGAAAGCCAAGAAAGAAAGGGAACGCGTGTTTTTTGTTGTTTTCGTGAAGCGCCTCTTAAGGTCCTTTCTTTTTGTTCGCTTCTTCTCCCTGGCCCAATCCAAATCCATTTGCGCGATGGGGTGCGAGCGATAAGAACAAAAGCATCGTCTCTTTTCTTTCGCCGGCTTTTTATTCGCACCAAGTCGCGGCACTAATATCGGAGCCATTTTGATTCCATCATTGACAGTCGGAGACACACGCCGACACGCTTCTGCCCTTGATTGCCATTGCTAGATTTGGGCAATGTTTCCCCCCCACCCCTCACCCCACCCCACTCCACCCAGCCGCATACAAATCGGCGCGACCAGTCCAACCATTTTGTTTCTCCTGCTTTACCACCTCGGCCGATGGTAGTAGCGGCTCAAGAGGGAAAAGGCTTTCGATCCCTTTTTTTCAACGCCCTCGCAGCGTTAGCAGCCCAACATCCCCCAACAAGGGAAATCTGGCAGGGGCGGGGGCAGTGTACGTTGATCCGGGATAGCCCTAATCCCGTGCCGAGATTCTCCAGACCACCTTTACAGCATCCGCAGCCGCGGATCCTTGCCCGCGTCCCGCTTCGATTAATGCCGCAGTGCGGGTGCACGGATCGATTGACACAGATTCGGGCGGAAAAAGTGCCATAAATTTCTATTCCACCCGACAGGCGTACGGGTTCCGGGAAGCATTTGACGGGGTTAGGGCGCTTTTTTTTTGCCCTTTTTTTTTTGGGCGGACATCTTCAACGCCAAAGTCAGCATTTGTTATGAGATCGACTCTCTTTTTTTGTTGTTGGTACTGTCGTCCCCCGCACTTCCAATGATCGGGGGAAGCAGCATAACGAATGCCCTTTGCGCTTACCGCGCGCGTGAAGTGTGTGGCTGTTCCTCTTATCGTAAGAGAGCCACTCACCGGGATCGGTACCGGGCTCACGTGGTTCACAGTACGCACTCCCTTTTCGTTACGATTCTTAACCATGATTAATCGCAGAAGCTGGCGGGGAGAAAGCAGCCACCACGTCTGAAGAGGACATAGAGGTTGGAAGAAAGGCAGCACACGAAATCGAGCAATGGTGTGTAAGGAAACGGGAATGTAAGGAAACGGTGCAAACACACCGAAACCAAACGGACGATAATCGAAGTGTAAGCATTAATGGAAAGCTGCTGTGTAAGCAAAGTGAAAATAAACATTGTATACAGAGGGCTCTCTTCGAGGTAGGTTTCGATTCCTTTTCCGCCCCATTCTTTTTGCCGATAGACGTGAAGCGGCTTTTTTCTGTTGCTTTGAAGGAAAGCAATACAAACACATTGAACGTACCCATCCTATCGGATGTATAATAAGCCGAGCGGGCTAATGCTTTGATTTGTGGTGGTATTTTCATGACGCTTATGCTGCACAACCTGTTACGGCACCAAAGCTCATATTTACATTACATTGCATTAGAGCGATTGAGAAGATTAATGGTTCCTTCAAAACAAACAAGACGATGCAATGCCTCTAAATGATCGGTCAATAAACTACTACGCTTCGACGCGCTCAAAATCGCGCTCGTAATCCTTTTCAGCCAAACCTCCGCAGTGGAAACAGTGTCCCCGCTCGATGGAACAGTTGGCTGTCAGTTTAATTAGATTCGTAATCTTTCAAATGACAGTGAAGCTGAACCCCACCAGCTTTCATGCTAAAGATGCCCATTGTTGACCAGAAACAGCGACTTAGAGAGGCCGTGCTTCAGCATCATTAATTAGATTACGTCCCTAAGGAGGGACAACCCACGACCCTCAACCACTCACTACGTCTCAACCACCTTTTAAAGCCCGCGCTAAACGATTGTCTGGTGTCTGGCGGGCGTTTGGAATATTAAAGCTTCTCAAAAAAAAGCTCTCTCTCTTACTTACATGGATTCTATCGGTCTTTGGAGCTTACCATTTATTTCCTGCTCCGTTCTTTTGGGGGTAATGAAATTTTCATTTCCTTAAGTTCGAGTGGAGCTTCACAGCCACAGGCACATACACGGCTTCAGTCGGAATGAATGAACGAATCGTGTTTGGTACGTGCCGGGCACTACAGTGCTTTTAGCAAAATCCCTTGAGACCAGCAGGAAGTGAGAGGGAAAAAGGAAGGAAATGGAAGTGAAAGAGTAGAACTTTCTTTCCCAAAACGAATAGAGAATGGAGGGTTGTTAGATATATACACTACAGAAAAAAGAGGCTGAGAACACACCCAATAATAAAATGGCATCATAAACTGGTGAAACTTACACACACTCACACGCTCGTCTAGTTCGCTCGTGTTGGTTGTGTTGGGCGGGACGTACTACTGCACTAAAGATGGCGATTTTACACAGCCAACTTGTGTGCCGACCTCTGGTACTGTGGCTTTTGATTACGTGGCAGCAGCGCCAGCTCCACCGAACGAACTCAGGGGAAAGAGGTCGGTTTCTCTATCACGTGCACACACACACACGCAAGGGTTGGCGGAAATCACACCGCACAACAACGGACGCGCGGAACGTTTGCCAAACTGACACTGCCACTTGAACTAAAGCGCTCCGTCCCAGACAGCGCGGGCACTCGGATTCGACCTTCGAAACCACGGCACTGTGCACTTAATCATACGTTCGCGAAACACACACACACACACACACACACACACAAAGGACACACTCAGGCACGGCTCATTTGTGCACCCACGTACTAAGCACACTCGCGCACACAATAGCGCCCGGAATGAATAATACCGGACGTTCAGATTCTTCTCACTTCTTGCTGTGCCCACGCGCTGCTTCCGGAGCGAAGTAAACTCCCAACCGCACTGATGGTAAAGGATTACTCTAGCCACGCGCCCTTTCACTCCGCTACTACTGAACACTACTGCCTCAATTTCACCGCCACTCCTTCGGATAGGCTTTAAAGACTCTCCAGCGGAGAGTAAAGCCACCACTGAACCACTGAAGAAGCTGCGAGGCGCTAAGAGGTCGACAACGCACCTCGACGACGAACCAACGACTACTGAGATCCGTGCGTAGCGATGTCAAACGCAGCCGACTTCCGCAATCGAGCGCTACAAGATGCGCGCTACCCGCGCTACAACCTTACACTTTCACCCCTATCCACTGGCCGTTGGCGCCGCCGCTGCGATACTTCCGGAGGCAGGCGGCGACCAGTTGCGATAAAATGTGACACACTTTTTTGCACCCATCGGATGCGAAGAACAGAAAGAAGAACATGCTGCCTGCCCCCGCGATGGACGGAGGCGATGGGTGTGCAAAGTTCTCACGCACCACTCCCACTGGCCCGCCAGCTGGTGCGGTGGGGTATCGTTCACCACCGCTCCGATTGCCGGCTTGCTGTTGGAGGCTTTGCCGAGCGAACCTGTTATCAACAGTGCTGCACTGGCCGAAACTGTGGTAGCTCGTTCGGACGACTGCTTCTGCTGCTGCTGCCGCCTGAATGTAGCTCGTCCGACTGTGTGCCGGTTACGAAATTTGCGGTTAAAATTTTACGATGTGATTAGATGAGTAGTGCAAAGGACGCGCGAACCTTTCTGCTACAGCCGCAAACAACCGAACACGATGTGCACGTTAATCATCACAGTAACATGGGACGCACAACATGACAGCTGCTCTCTATTGGATGGCGTTTTTGGTTAACGTTTTCTTTACGAGTTAAAACAACCCAGCAGGCGTTGATGCTGTTTTTTTGGTTGCTTTTGAAACGACCGTTGCTGATATCCCGCTAACGACGTGAAATTATTTTAAACAAAACTCCTCCGCTTGCAGGTAAATTACCTTTCACTTACTAAACTTTGCCAAAAAAAAGTAGCTACAAAACTTAGCTACTTATAAAGCACCAAAAGAGAGCAATGTTTACCTCGGTCCGTATGTTTATAAATAAACAGTCGCGAGTTTTTCCCTCCTCTTCAAACTCAAACCGTTCCTTTCTGTCCCACTTAATGTGCCACTTTGCTTGTTCCACTTGTCACACTGCTTGCCGGCAATCAAACACACTCACTCCGCTCGCTCACTTCCACCGATCCCTCCACTTCCGGTAAATCCTTCCGGTGGTGCGTGTCTTTTACTTCCCCACTTACTTTACCTTGCTTCAATCTTTGACAGGTTGGAGGGAGACACATCGGGGGCAGAGCAGATTTAAACTTTTGCGCTTGCCTTTGCTGCCGCTAGCTTATCTGCCCGGTTCACCTGTTTTGGGCAGCCTTCCTTCCCAGCATGTGACACATTCCGCACGGTGAACCTTTTCGTTCTTTAATTTAGTTTTTTTTTTCGCCCCTGTTTTGTTTTCAATTTACCACCACTCGAACTGTAAGCACCAACTGGGCCAACTGGGTAACTCGATCAGAAAAGTTTCACCTTATGAGGAAGGTGGTTCCTTCCTCACTTCTACTTTCAACGTACCCCTGCCTTCTCGGCCTGCCCGCTGGACGAACGTGTCGCGGAACTGGCAGCAAAACAGTACGTCTACTACGATCCGATGGGATGAATAAAGCACTCGCGGAAAAATCCACTCCACTTTGCCCACAAGCTGCCACTGCGAACGCTAGCAACGCAACGACTCAACTGATAGCGGGCGCGTGCGAGTTGCAGCGTTTTTGTTGCGCTTTGGTACGCAGAGCAGCCGTGAAAGGCGTTCATGCGTGTTCCGACTCGAAGGACCAAGCTCAGATGAACCGTCGGATGAACACCAACAAACGGAGTCGAAGCCGAACGGGAAGTGCTTCATTTTTTCTCCTCCGTTTCCCACTGTGAGTCGATTTTGTCACGTCGCAGGATAAATTCACTCCTGCTCTCTCTCGCTCTCTCGGGTTTTGTTCGGCTTTTCGGTAGCGGTACTGTTGCACGACACTTTAATATCGCACTGCTGGGAACGTTCATTCATGAACTTTGGGCCCATGAATTACGCTCCTTCGTTTGCGTTGTTTACGTTCGCTCGAAGCCCCAGCGTCCTAGAAAAAGGATCGCAATCGTTGGGAACGCTTTTCCATCTTTGCTTCGTTTATCTGCTCCTTCCACAAAACCCCTCCCATACACCAACGCCACAGACAGCACATCAAAACCGATTCCAATCCGGCAGCAAAGGTGAGTAGCGTACGCGGCCGTGTACAAAGTCACGGTGCTCAGCCTTTCCTGGGCATTGCAGTGGTGCTTGGAAGCAGCCGTTGTTGTTGTTGTTCTTGGCGCTCTTGTCAGCCTCGAGCTTTATGTTTGTTTTAACGATGCTTTGCGGAGAAAGGCGGTGCAAGAGTTTGCCAGCTGCCAGCCACCTTCGGGCATGCGGAGAAATATATGAAATCCTGATTGAACCCGACAACCGTCTACCTATGCGAAGCGATCGCCTATTTTATGGCCCATATCCCGGTTCGAAGTAGCGTCTGTGGCACTACTAAACTCTAGCCAGCTTGACTCTGCAGCACACCTCTTGCGAGCTTGTATGCTGCCGGCGTAATGAGATGGGGCGGGGAAAGAAAAGAGGCAGATTGCACGGAACAAAGTCATCAAAGTTTTTAGTTATTCATAACACGTTGTTTTTATCGGACGAGTAGAACGAAAGAGAGTGAGTCGTAAAAAAACGAACTAATCCGTTCTTAGACAACAGCAACGGCTTAATCCACCACTTGCTGGATGCTGGCAAGCGATAGCTACTGCTTGCCCCCGGGACAATGTTTCCACAAGAGCACAACATTTTAATCTTCTTTTCTAGTAACTTCTCGTACACACGGTAGTCGCCCCGACTCATGTGCCACGTACTCATTTCGATTTTGCAAATCGAACACAAACAACCTGGGGGGAAATTGCTGTAAAAATTGCTCCTCACACACACACACACACACACACACACACACACACACACACACACACACACACACACACAGAGCTTCCAGACACAGAGATTCCTGAAGCATAAACAGCATACATTCGTGTGAGAAAAACATTTCCCAGTGCGTCACATTGCATACGCTCGGGATTTGGAGAGCACCTCGAGCAAAGGGACCCACATGTGAAAAGTAAAAATAAACAGCTATACCAGCTACCTGTTAAAGCTAGTCACGAGAAAAACACGGAACCGATAGTGAACCTGAAATCGGTATAGAATTACCTGATCACAGGAGCCAGTGCCGGGTGCAGATCGTTAGAAGAAGCTTACGTTACGCACTTCACTTTCAAGACACACGGTCCGATGTGTGCTGTCCTCCAGCACAGCCATCGTTAAGTGATTACGACCTGCTACCATCCGGTCGTGCTACCAGCGGCGAACGCCCATGATAACGAAAGCATCAAAACACCCAACACAGCATTAAGTCGAACCGTAGGGTAAGGTATGGCAGCGCTTAATTTACTCTTATTCTATCCCGACCCGATGTGACTTCGCTCGATTGTGACATCGAAATCAGACTCTCGGGATGGCTCTTAATCTACCATCTTCACCGGGCCTCTGGCCCTTATTTTTATCCACTATAAACGCGTATACGCGTACAGGTGTATATACTTAGCCACCTCTCCCTCCTCCCCCCCCTCCCCCCCCATTAAGACGTTCATTTGAGCGCCCTCATCAGCGTCATATTGCTCCTTGGAGAGCCAAAGTGTGCCGGGCTCTTGACTTCGAATGAAACAGCTTGCGTATGTACATCCTGCCACACTGACAATCCGCTTAGCTGCAATGACTCAATTTTCCATTCTCTCTTTACCTTCCCAGTGCCGCTTCCGCATGCCGGAACAAATGTGATTTTTTTGGCAAGCTCTCCGGACAAGCACATGGTAAGCGGCTGTTTTTTGTGTAGGGCATCTCAAGTGGGATAGGTAAGTAACGATTCGGAGATTTTATCACCTCGCTAGATTCATTAACCGTGATGAAGCTCGGATAAATATAGCAGCCTCCGTTCCGCGCACCGGTCGGTGCCGGTTTATTGCTGCAAAGTCAACGAGTCTATCTTTTGAATGGTTTTCCTGCAGCGGGTGTGGGAAGTGCGTTTTATTTCGCTTTTAGTAATGATATAAAATAGATTGGCTTTAGAAAAATCAACGAGGCAGTAAACAATCTTGCTCAAAAGAGGAACAATCAACCATTGGGAAAGGGCCTTAAGAGATAAGGTGTGCTAAGGCATACCATAAAAGGGCATTTGACGTGCGCATTGCATACCTTTGGGCGTATTTGTAGAAAATGTCTTCTGTCTCTTTTATCGTTTATCGTTTTTCTTTTCGCAAACATTTCTTTTAAATTCCTTTTTTTACTATCTTGAGCATTGTGCGCTTTCTGTTAGTCTATATTTAGGCGTAAACAATTTGACAATAGATCACTCAAGCATCAGAAATGTTGTTCAAAATCCAGCTTTAGTTTAATGAAAACCACCCAGCAAAGAGCAAATCGTTACACTCAACAAAAAAATGTCATAATACGGTCGGATATTGTTACGCTGGTTACGCCTCGGGACAAACCGGGCCATAAATCGGCTCGTAAATCGTTTGCTGTCCCGGTGACGCTAATAAATTCGCAAAACAACCAACCCACTCCCCCCCCCCATATTCACCCAGATCCTTTGTTTTTGGTGGCACTGGTCGTACAACAACAAGCCAAACCTCCACGCCAAAACACGTCCCACCAAACAGTGTGCCTAATTAAGGTAAAAGCTCTCCTGCCAACTACCTGACACAGCTAGCTCAAGACGCAGGATGACCTAATGGAATCGTTCAGCACACAGCCCGAAGCAATGACTTGAACGGTGTTACCATCCCCTTTTATTGTGCGTACTTACGCAGTTTTACACGACCGGCTTTGGGGCGTGTTTCGTGTTGTCTGTGTGTCCATGTGTCTTATGGTCATGGTCATGGTTTTACCTTTCCCGAGGTCGTTAAACAGTGGTAACAAGCGAAACGGATAATTAAGCAGCTAGCGCCCGCAAGCGCAAACCCCGCACTGTAATCTAATGCTGAAAATCAACAACAACCTTCGTAAGACGTCAACCATTGCAGAACGCGGTACCGCACGAGGACGAAAAATTCCCTCGAAATGGTAAATTAAAATTTCATCTTATCATTTCACATTCAATCGTTCTATCCACAACAAAGGGTATATTCATATTCATCGTTGTTTATTCCCCCCTTTTTAGCCCTACTAGGGCATCCTTTCTAGAATCTTCCACAACCACTTAAAAGCAAATGAAAAGAGCGTCATCAGGTTTCTCTCGTTTGGTTTCCCAGTTCCCAGGCGCTCCGAACGCGCTGCTAATGCTGATTTGCCCAACTGCGTAATTAAGCTACCGCTAATGTTCAAAAGCTCATTATTTTACGGGCCATAAAATTTATCTCCCGTCCCGCACACCAAAAAACTCCCTCCGACGACGAGTGCAGCGTACACCCGCGGGTACCGTAAGGGGTTATGCAGCCATTTACCGTCGAGCTAATGTGTCGTTAACGCGTTTTCTGTCCTGTTGGTTAGCAGCTGCTACGGGATGTGATGGTGTAACACTAAAGTGTGATAGTTTCTTAGCGTAAAGCTCACCTTAATGTGTTATGGTGATGGTGCATTAGCTCGAGAGTTTGCAACCAGAATCAGTGCTTTTCATGGTAATTAATTATAATTACTGGATTTTTGAAAGCAACTGAAATATTCCCCACTCACGTTAAAATGTGTTAAAAATGTCTTAAATTATTGGTTATGACTTCCACAAACGATGGTAACAGTCCAACGATCCAACCACAGTTAATTTACGCCTTTGAATTTTTCTCCCAAAGCTGCATCGCTCTACACTCACAACAACTGTATCTGTCGTCTCTAAATTTGCTCTAGTCACGTACCCATTTTCATCACCCATACATAGTGTGTAGCCCCTGAATGGAGCAGTACGGCACGTACCACACACAGTCGAGTCTATCCGCTGCTATTCTCATAAAATCACGACCATTCAATCATCACCATCACCATTTTCGATGTTGCTACACCTTCCGCTCTGCCCACAGACACTCTGGCAGGCCTACCAAAAAGGTCCTACCGATAGAATACCGTACCAACAGACCGTCCCTCCATTCAACCCATTACTGTCACCCATGTCCGAATGTCCATTGACCATTTTCTTATTGATCACGTTGCTTACGCTGCACCGCTGAACGAGGCCAAAACGCTTACAAAACTATCAGCACAGCGAAATGAAGAGCACGTTTTTGCAGGGCACGGGTGAATTCCGGTGAAAAATAAACTGCCCGTAGGACAGAGGATGGGTGAACAACCGTGCCATAAAATAAAGCAATTAAAGTGAACGATTTATGCTAACCCGTATTGGATCCAATTTTTGGTGAGTAGCAAAAGGGCTGGGAAATATGTTTTACCGTTCAGTTCGGACGCTCCAAGGCAAGATTCGGAGAAAACCATTAAGCCGAAATAGACTGCTAGACAAGATTGAATGGGGAAGCTATTACTCCTATCGAACTAGCGTTGAATTATGACGTTAGATGTGAGCGATTTGGAGCAGAGATAGATTTTCCAAGGGGCGAGCGGTATATTTTATGTATCCCATTTTCCCTTTTTTTATGACACACCGTATTTGCTTTCACTAGGGGTTATTTTGGAAGCTGTTTGGGTCTATTATCAAACATCTTTCGGGGCCTTTGACACATGGCTTTGTTTTGAAGAGCACAGAAATCGAAAGATATATAGCGTATGAGTCATGTCTAACTAAAGCTTTCGAAAAAAGCTTGTTTTATATGTTAATTTTCCTTCGGAGCGATACTATTCATAGCATGTCCCATCTCCAATAAAACTTATGGCATAGCTATAGAAAAGATTCTTTTTTTCACGATTTCATGAATATTTTGCTCACAAATCCCAAATCCTTAGCATACATCTCCTCTAGAGTTAAGACTTTCCAAGTAGAAATCTTCCATTAGCCGTAACCTTACGTGATACTTGATCAGCACCGTCTGTTACGGGGTTTCCTGAGGATTCGTTGTCTATTTCTACAGCTTATTGATTTAAAAACAGTTTATAAACCGTAGAATGAATTCAAACACACACAAGAAACTATCTACATTCCTGGAGAAACCGTCGTATTGGTATTGGTTATAGAGTGATCCTTGAAATCTTTTCTTACTCTGACCATGTACCACCGATGACCCTTGGAGCTTTAACCACGATATTCAACAAAGCTATAAACATTCTTAGAGCTTTTCTTATCTAAATATACAAGCAAAATGTTCACATTTGGAGTAAAAACAAGCCTCAGCCTTGGTACCTTATTCTTTCAACCTTTACTGAACACGTCCTATGCTGATGCTACAATCTTTCTTTCTTACCCTACTACCCATCGTATCATGATCGCATAAGTTTTCTAAGCTCGTATCGGAATCATATCATGTCAATTTGCTTTGCCTTGTCGCATGATGGCATCAATGTGTCACATTCTCACACCACACATTATACGCCTTCCTCGCCCCACACCGTGTCCGCTTAACTTCCTAATCAAACTAGACACAGGGCGTTCGCAACACTAATGGGAAGTTTCTTTTCGCTTTCGCTTGCCAAGCCATCCCGGCTAGAACCGTGACTCCGAGGACACGCACACACACACACACACACCCACTTCGTATCGTTCTCTTCGTCAACTTTCTCCCTCCCACACGACCGCCCGGCCGAGAAGGGGGATTTTCTCGTCATTTCGGTGTCACACTCAATTTAACAAATGTGTAATGTCGTAATGTCACTGCGCGTAGGCGCGTTACAGCCGCCATCCCCCATCGTTGTTACACCCAGTGGCAGCGGCTGGTACCACTTTCGTGTCCTGTGACCCCCCCCCCCCTCCGATACGTTTGCTTCCGAGCGCACTGAGCGTCAAGTGATTAATTCACGGGAGCTTGCGGTGCTTAAATTTACCGCACCGCACAACAATCTGATTACATTAAATTTGACACCCCTTTAGCACGCTTCCCTTCGTTCGATGACACGTTGCTCACGCGCAAGCATACAACCCAGACACACGTTTTGCGAGAATGATTGCTTTATTTTGTGTTTTTGTGGGTTTCCAGAGGGAGGAGCAGAGCGTGCAAGAAGCTTGTGGCACAATCCACAACACCACAGTCTTGTGTGAAGGTGCGTCACCAAAACACCAAAATCAACACACATACACACACATTTCTAAGCGTTTTGTGGTACACATTTGAGCGCACACACAGAACGTGTTGAGCAGGCTAGAGGGTAACAGGCGACCGCTTTTGAAGTGTCATTGCTGCCTTGCTCCACTGTCTGTTCCAGGCGGCTTTACACGTCCCGCATGCATTTCAAAAGGAAAAACACCCGTCCAACAATCATTTTCTAAGGATTAGAAGCTTTTCGGTCGAGGAAAAACCTGTCATTATTGTTTCTCCAATGCGAAAGTAAGCTCTTTCGATGCCTTAAAAGCTGTTGAAAATATAGGCGTTACATGAGCGAGGCCACAACAAATACGTTGTGGACTTGAACATGTTTTGAGATGAATTCACACGCTGAAAAGCGATTTGATAAAAAAAAATTATCTTCTTGAAGAACTTCATAAACTTTAAGCATCATAAAGAAGTATGTGTCCATAGCTACCATCTTCACACGTCATTACTTTAATACGCTGAAGCTGACGCTGCCCAATCTCTTCCGGCGTTCCAAAGTGCTTCAAAATATTTAATTATGCCATCATAAAAATATGCAATAAATTCTACACCATCCGGCGACTATCATACCCTCCCAACACTCCACTGAAGCATATGACCGAACAAGCAAAGTCAATGAGCTGACAACGGCGCTGCGGCCACGCTGAACAAATATGTGAATGATCTGAGAGACGTTTGAAAGACACTTTTTTTGTTCGAGCCAAACACGTACCGACATTAAATCCCAACCAAGGTCGTAAGAATTGAAAGCAAAGGGGGATCATAAATAGTTGAACAAGTTTTACCCGAAAAGCGTCGCAACGCGCAACGGTTGGGCGTTGGTTTTGATGGAGATGGTTTGCAGTTTTACGACCCGTGTGTGTTGTGGCCAGACCAGCGATAAATAATCTGCTCTGTTCGAAAGGACGTTTTAAAACTATAAGCTTTTTTATTATAGAACATGACACAACGTTAGTGGAGGTTAATGTACCATATTTCGAAGATGTGACAAGAACTTTTGGTTTCTCCCTTTTACGAGGCACGGGTTTCATTTCATTTCATTTCATTTATTTAATACAATATCTGCCATCAAGGCTAAATATAATAGACTTAAAACTAATTAAATACTAACAAAAAACAAAATGATTCATGAAAAACTAAGCCTAACTAACCTAGTCTTGACCTAGCAAAAAAGAAAAGAAAAAAACAAGGGTAGAGCGTAGAGACTATCATAAACTTAACAAAAAAAAAGAGAGTAATAGAAAACTAAGGAGAATAATTAAAGGGAATTAGAAGAAAAAATACGGTTACGGAAAGAGTTAAGAGAGGAGTCGAAATCAAAGAGATAGTAAAAGTGGTTAAACAATCTGAAACAGGACAGAAGAGGGTCATTGAAAGTATAAAGAGTATGACGTGTTTCAATTGACAGAGGATCACGTGGACGAAGAGAACGAGAGGGAACATACAGCGAGATGGACGAGAGTAAATCAGGAGCATCAGTAGCAGAAAGTAATAAGCCACCAATAAAACAAGCCTGAAACACTTGGCGGCGGAAGCTTAAAGAGTGAAGATTGAATAACTGCAATCGCGTTTCATAGGGAGGTAGTGAGGCAGCACCGAACAAACGACGAAAAGCAATCCTGGTAAAGAGGCGCTGAATGCTTTCAATTCTCGAACAGCCATCAATAGTGGGAGGATTCCAGATGATACTAGCGTATTCAAGAATAGGCCTTACCAAAGCACAATAAAGGATTCTTAGGATGCTTTGATCTCTAAAAATAGAGGTAAAACGTAAGATAAACCCAAGGGTTCGGTTTGCTTTTAGTAGCACCTCATCAAGCTGCAGTTTAAAGTTAAGACGACAGTCAAGTATAATACCAAGGTCACGGATGGACATAACACGAGAGAGGGAAGCGCTAGAGAGAGTATAGTTAAATAAAACAGGAGAAAGAGAGTGAGAGAAAGAAATAACAGAACATTTTTCGGGACACAGGCGAAGTAAATTGGATGAACACCAATGAACAAATGCATTGAGGTAATGCTGAAGTCTCAGACAATCAGAAGAAGAAGACACAGGTAAAAAGATTTTGATATCATCCGCATAAAGAAGATGACCATCAGGAGGTAAAACATTACAAACATCATTGATGAACAAAGAAAACAGAAGTGGACTAAGCACACAACCCTGAGGGACACCTGACGTACAAAAAACTCCTCAGATAAGTACGACCCGGTTTTAACCCTGCATGATCGATTATTTAAATATGAGGACAGCCAGCTAATAATGCCATCACCAAAACCAAGTTTAGACAATTTAGCTAATAATAAAGAGTGAGGTAAACTATCAAAAGCAGCATGAAAGTCGGTGTATATTGCATCAAGTTGGGTACCGGCCTCAAAAGATCTAAAAATATTGGAAACAAAAGACATGAGATTAGTTGAAGTAGACCTACCAGGCATAAACCCATGCTGTTTAGGGCTAATAGCTGAACTACAACTATGAAGTATGGTTGGAAGGATACATAGCTCAAAAGTTTTGGCTGTGGCGCATGTTTGGGTTATCCCACGATAATTAGAAACAATGCTACGGCAGCCCTTTTTGTGTACCGGAAAAAGCCAACAGGATTTCCAAAGAGCAGGAAAAACCCCAAGAGAAAGTGAAAGGTTGAAAATTTTAGCAAGGTGTGGAGCAAGCACGTCCTTACAGTTTATTAAAACAGAGGCAGGAATGCCATCTGGACCAGGAGTAAAAGAACGTTTCAACCCAAATAACACCTGTACAACTGTTTCAGAACTAACCGAAATATCGGAGAGATTAATTAAGTTCTCTGGCGTGTAGAGAAGCCCAGCCTCAATAAGGTTAGGGTCACTAACCGGTGGCTCAAACATTTGGGAAAAATGTGCAGAGAATAGCTCACAGATCTCAACAGGCGTAGAGGCAGTTCGAGAATCAAGTACCATTTCATTAGGTAACGTATTGCACCCTCTTCGTATTCTAACAAATTGCCAGAAGGATGCTGGATCAGAACGGAAACGCGATTGCAGTCTACTCGAATAGGCCTCAAAACGAGCCCTGTTGTATAGTCGATGCGCAGAGGCAGCGTACTTAAATAAACGAAAGTTGAATGCAGATCGGTTCAGACGATACCTGCTAAGATATTTCATTCTATCCTTTTTCAGGTTGCGAAGAGTACGATTGGACCAGGGAGGATTAGGAGGGGAACGAAAAATAGGTGTACATGAAAGGAGTGCAGAGGTTAACAAAGCATTAAACGATTGGACAGCCTCGTCGACCGATGTACATTGATAAAAAAAAGACCAGTCGGAACGAGATAGAATTGAATTAAGTTTACGATAGTCTGTGAGCCGAAAATTATAACGAACACTCAATGAATTAGGAGCAGAAGGTAATACATTCCTAACCCTACTAGCCCTAAATAAAGAAGACGGTAACGCAATTTCTAGGGCAGGATGATGGGCATCCTGGGGCAGGAGCAGTGACGAAGCAGGATACACAGAACAACAAGCAGCTGCAGCAGAGTTGGAGAGCACCAGGTCCAAATAATGATTTAAATGGTTATGCACCCCGTTCAGCTGATAGAGTTCATGCAAGTTTAACATATCCAAAAAGCAGGAACTGGATGTATTCGAAGAAATATGTGGCACATAATGTCTTATAGCTGAAGATGAATCTGGCCTTACTACGGTAGAAAGCGACCACTCTAACGCAGGTTGGTTGAAGTCGCCCAGAAGGATAAGATGATCATTCGGTTTCATTTGCATGTATGCATCACTGATGAAAGCAGAAAGGGATTCCAAATAGTTGCGGTCGCTGCTCAAATACGGTGGCACATAAACAATCCCCACATAAAGACGAAACTTAGAAAAAGAAACACGTATACATAAAGCTTCAAGCGTGGGTTGATTAATGTTAAGTGCCACAGAAGGATATCGAACGGAACATGCAAGTAGCACACCACCCCCACGCAAACGTTCATTGTTTAACCTGCTTCGATCGCAGCGGTATATGTTGTAGGCATCACTATCAAGGACCATGTTGGATGGAATCGATTCATTTAACCAGGTTTCAGTAAGGGCAAGCATTTCAAACCCTGATTCATTCGCAGAAAGGCGCAATTCATTGTATTTGGTGCGAAGGCCTCGAACATTTTGGTAATATATCACGAATGGGTCTATTAATTGTGAGCTGTTCTGTTGCTGAGATTGAATTGTGATTGAAGCCCCACCCCCGGTGATAACTGAGGCGGTGTGGGAGGAAACTCCAGTTGAATAGCCTCTAGGATCTCGGTCAACTGGGATGGTGATAGAATCCCGCGCTGTGGGGGTGGCGATCGATGTTCCAAAAAATGATCCGGATGAGCGGTAGTTTTTGGCACAGCTGAAGAGCAATTTTCACTATTTGTACGATGCGAAATAAGCTCAGAAGGGTCAAATCGAGCCCTTTCATGTACACGTTGCTTTGGTAGGCCACGAGCAACAAACTCCCGAACAGTAAGTGAAACTGGCCAAATAGTAGACTGCAGCGCAAGCTCCTTAAGAGATTTAGGAACACTCACTTTGAACGATATGAAGGACATCGAGTCCAGGTTCACACCCTTTTTCGTGAGACGGTAAACATTAATATCGTCCGTTGGTAGCACAGCTTTAAGCCACACACGCATATCATCAGCGGAGACATGCGATTTGATGTTCGTGAAGTATAACCATACTTTCTCGGCTATGCCCCTGTTGGTGGTGTTTTGGTTCAAAACAGGATGGTTCAAACAGGATGGTTCTGCGCTATGGATGACATGCATTAAAGTGCTTTAGCTGTATCCTAGAAATATAAACCATTTTATTTCAAAAGACCTCTAAAAAAAAATTAACTAAATTGCTGCGCTTTGTGTGACAACATGTTTATCCTTTTTTCCTATTTACAGCCCTATTGAAGCTTTCTCCAAAGAAGCATTTTAACGGAAAACGATTTAAATTCTGTCAATCCGAGGTGCTCCATTTATTCTCAACTAATGCAACCCCTTCGCCCAGCAATCGAGTATCTTTCGCTTCCCCTACTGCTCGACTAGTCACCACGGTTTAGGCAACGAAATAGTAATGTTGTCGGTAATCCCCTTGCTGCTACCCAATTCTAGCGCTTAAGCCTTCTTTATCCCACCCTGTGCGGACCCTTTTCGCTTCAATCCTATCGCCGTTCCCATCTGGGCGGAAGCGAAATGATACACAGCGACGGTAAAATGGAAACACGGAACCCATCCCACTCTGTCCGAATTCGTTCTCATCATCATAGTCATGATCGTAGGAAACGATCAACGTCATTGCACCTCGCACCCTTTCGCCACTGGCACTATCCTTACCACCCCAATGACACATGAGGAGAGTGACAGGCAAATCTCATCCGAAAATCCAATTTCTTTCCCGTCGCAGACAGTGCATCCGAACGGTCGTCGGCGGCTGGTGTGAAAAGAGCGGGGTTTTATCCCAGCTCGTGCAGCTCGTCCAGCAATCGTCCTCCTGCCGGCCAGTCAGAACCATTTTTGGGGGAACCACCGAAGGAACCGCTAAGCCACAACAACCCATTTCACAATCCGTTAACCTTCTGTGCCCATCCGTACTGGACCGCTTCACTGTCAAGATAGGTTCAAGATTTGGTGCAAACAAAATTGTAGACTCGAAATGGGAAATGTGATGCTGTAGGGAGGAAAAACTGGGAAACGCAACGCATGACGTTGCCATTTTAGTTTTCGTCCAGTATGGGGCTGTAAAATGGAGAGCTTTTTTTTTTTTTTTGCTCGGAGAAGCATTTGGCGATTGGCATTCTTTTCATGGTTAATGCGCCGTTTGGCCGGGTTGTTGTGGCCGTTCTAAAGAAGGGCAAGAATTGCAAATGTTCCATTAATGGTTTCTGTGGCTTGCCCGATGCTTAAACGCAAATGATCCAATAAACAGCAAGCTAAAGTGCGACAAAATTGATCTAGAGCGGTCAGAATGGGATCAGTAGTTCGCCACGTCGGGTTTCGCACTAACCCCGTATGGAAATCTTGAATGAATTTGTGTTTTATGCACCATTTACTATTGCTATATGTGTTGGACTGCAGTACAGGGATTCAATATTATCCTAATGATATTGAAACGACTAAAACCCTAATTAATGTTTTTCATCCAAGGGTCTTGAATGAGATTGCTATGCATTGCATACTTTTAGGAGTATATTACCACATTTGAGTTTAGTTAGCATAGAGATTGCATACTTTTAGGCGTTTAGTATTCTCAAATCAAATATTGCATCCACAATTGCATACTTTCAGGGGTTATTCATCTTAACCCCACACTACTGTAGCATCATTTAATAAAATGCGTTTGAATAATTTATCTGAAGTTTGTTTACGAAATATTACCATGTACCTTGTACCTTTCCTCCAACAATACATTTCCCCTGTCTGCACGCTGAGAGCATTCATAATGGATTACTTTCAACGGCAAAGTTAGACCATGCACATTGTTTAACCATTTTTCAATGTACCGAACTCACAAACAAACGGTCAGCACAATACCTGTATGGAAAGATCATAAATCTGATTCCGGTGCTCTCCGTGCTAGAGTCACCAAATGTATACGATTTCAATTATTGCACATACCGTACGAAACATGAAAAAGCTCTTCCTGGTGCTGTTGTTGTTAGTTGTACGGTACAGACCTGAAAGGTTCGTACACTCCTGAAAAGTACGACGGTCCAGCGAGTACCGTGTTTTTCCTACACAACTTCCGGAGTACAAGCACTCGAACAATGGGAATTGTTACCGACGGATCGGATTGAAAAGTTAGACTAATCTCACATACACGTACACACACATGCGCAAACGCACTCACATGGGCTTCCTAAGCCTCTCGGCAAGGTTTTATGTCCCAACATCCGTTTAGTGTTTTTCAACCATAGACAGGTTCTGCTGTTGACCGAGCTCTCGTTCACTTTCTTAGCACTCGAGCCCTGGCTGTGCTGCATAAATGTCACAAAGAGTGTTCCAGTGCTATCTATACCTCCAACACCTAACCTGACACTGTCCCAAACTCGGTGATAAATGGCCAACGGATGAGCCAAAGCGGACACCGTACGTAGGCAAAACGATTAAATCCCAGGGAGTGATATCTCACCTTTAACTGCTTAACGTGCACCGGGACCCCTCCCCGGAGGCTTTACTGCCATGTGCAACGAGCGCATCGAGGGAGGAAATTTCTCACCAGGGAACCTACACGTCGAGTGTCGAGGAAACAATCGCACCCGGTGTGTACATCTAAACTATGCCACGCTGGCTACACAACCACCCCCTAAAGCAAGCACATTTGCATTTGCACAAGATAGTCGCACACCCGCACAGGGGACACGTTCGTATACTTGCGCCTGTCCCCATTCTCGGCCCAACGCGACCTCCAAAAATTGCATCCAAATCTTTGTCCCAGGGTGACCATTCTCGGCCACTAAAACGTGCATAACTTCACCCCGGCCGACGACGAACAGCAAAAAAAAAACCGTTACGATGCTCATCGCACATAAATTCATCCCCAGAGGAAGGGACTTCGAAATGCGGAACCTAACTCGCCCTAAATGAGTGAGTGAGTGAGTGTACGTCGGATAGTTTACATATGGTGCTTTGGTGTGGTTGGTCGCTGATGCTGTCCGTGACATTTAGTTGCTGGTTGGTTTTGACCGCAAAACTCGACGACAGAACTTGCCTTTAAAAACGGAGCGACCAAAAAAAGATGTGTGTCTGGTGTTTTACCAACGTGGGCTCTTTTTTGCACATTGAAATTTGGCTTCGGCTTACAGCAACGCAAAACTTTGGCACTGAATAACTGAGCGTACAAAGCTAACGAAAAAAAAACGGCCGATACGAAGAGACTAGCTGCTGAGCCGTGCATATGTCATCGCCAAATTTGCACATGATTTATGATGGTGCAGGTTTTGGAGTAAAACTTTTCTACACTTTACACACGCACACACATACAAATACACACACATACACGTTTCCGTCTAGGAAGTATCCCTCTCATGTAGGATATAATTTTGCAGCATTGGACAACCGGCAGGCAAGTATGAAATGTACCCATCCTGTGAAAGTTTGTTCCTGTGACAGTTTTTTTTTTGTCTTATTGCATTCGAGTTCGTTTGTAATCCCACACAACCCAACCCGGTACGACACATTCCGTGGAATCGATCAAAACTTTCAAATTTGAATCTCATCGTTTTACGAGCACAGGAAATAGCTTCCCTCGTTGGAAACGATGGATTAGCTTTTTTATTCGTTGATGCATGGCCGCTCTCACCCTAGTGCAAATACACGTTGTCTCAAAAAAGCGTAACATTGGAAGAAGGCATGAAACAGGGAGCAAACACGACTATCGCGACATGCACAATGGAAGCAGGCCTTCAAGCTATGAGCAGATTTTTTACTGCGTGGAACTATAGGGACAAAAAGATTATTGTTCGAAATGCCCGCTCAGTTGCGAAGTGAAGCAAAGCATGGGCATGAAAATCGTTAAATTTTGGGAATGCTTATCATATAATGCATTTGATATATTTTTTTTCTTTGCATATCATCAGGCGTTTAACACGGCCTTGAAAGAGTAATTAAGTTCACTGTTACATAACTTTAGGCGCACTTTTTGAAACCAAGCTGGCGAAATTTCTATCGTTTGTAGTATTTTTGTATTGCAGATTATCTACTTTCGGGCATTTTGCTTTACGATAACAGTGTTTTTTATTCAAGAGCTGGGCTTTATCTCGTATCAAATAAAAGCATTAATACGGAATTGAAAAAAAATCTATTATTTTTGCTATTACTTTCATTTATCGCTTGTGTTAATGTACGCCTAACCGACGAAACTACAATTTTCACATATTATCCCTACATTGAATCCACCGAAAACGAACAATGCGAATAACAAACTAACCTTGCGAGACGACCAAAACACCCACAGCTCGAAAAAGTCGAAAAAGCGTAACGACAACACAGCGTACAGCAAACCGGTCAACTGTAGGCGCACGAACGGCGGTCTGAAAATAAAAACAAACTTTCCCTTTTTTTTCCTCGCTCACCAGCCAAACAACCAACCGTCTCCCATACCACCGCCACATGTGTCCACGGCCATGTTTGCCTTGTTGCGAGAGGCAACTTGTTTTTGTGTTTGAGCTTTTTACTTCATTCATGCGCCGGAGCTTTGTTTCCACGGGTACGAAAAACATCGGCGCACCGACCCGTGACGGGAATATTTGTGTGCGGAACCGTTTCCGTTTTCCGGGCACTTTCCAGCGAACCGTCCGGAGACTATCGTAAGCATCGTCCAAAATCTCGGCAACAATTTGTGAGCTTGATTGCGAGGTGGAGCATTTTCAGCGCAGGCAAGGAAGGCAGCGAACGGACCCAGGTCATTGTAGGGCAAACTAGTCGTCCTACGATGCGACGGACTCATATTTGCAGCCGAGCGCCTGGGTCTGCTTGTGCTGTTCGCAGCTTGTTTGGCAAACTGTCAACTCAAATTTCCACCTCCTCCTGCTTCTCCTCGTGCTTTCACTTCCTCGACCGGCTGACTGAACGGTTTCCCGGACCTTTCGGTCGGATGGAACCATAAAAAACCACCCCTCCGAACGATACCTAGGGATCAAGTGGCCCCGTGTATGATGCCGTAAAATCCATATACATATGAGCTCCCTGCAAACCTGCAACGCACCGGCAGGAGCGTTGTTAAGCGTTCTCGTACCTTAAGCAGTGCAACGATGAAGCGGATGTTTTGTTGCTTCCCTCATTCTACAAAGCTAAACAAATGAGAGAACGTGAAGGATAGAGGCAAAGCAAATAAAAAGTCACCACTCCAGCCCGGCAGTGAAGCGTGTGGGCATTAGATAGAAACCAGCTCGACGAAATTCCCATTTTTGTGCCAGTAAATTCTACCTTACAACGACGCAACCCCGGAGATTGGTGGACTTTCATCGAACGAGTTTTTTTTGATAACCCCCACAGGGCACAGACCAATATTCCTGATTTCCCGGTTTTTTTGGTCTCTTGTTGTGTTTCATTTAATGTATGCAAGTGACATAAATTATGCCAGCGGGTACGGTATCGGGTTGAAGTGGGCATACACTTTTTGCACGCAAAACTGTTATGTGACCTTTCTCGCTCGTAACCGAAATTGGGTGGGATTTCGGGATGGCCACAGCCACCGTTTTTGCTGGACCCCTGTGGAGTTGTAGTGGATTGTTGCTTTACTATTCTGTTTCCCTCTTCTTCACTTGCCCATCTATTAAGCTTTCAAACGATCGTTTCTTTGTTGCGCGCAAGCAACAGGGAATGAAAATGTCACCAGAAAGGAGAAGCTATGAAGCCATCAAATCGAACGTGAAAAGAATTCCAGCCATGAATGTAAAGCACCCATTACGGCGTATGCTCTTCTCCCCTTTACGAAGCACCTTCTATAGCACCCTGGGCAATGATTAATGTGCAACTTATCGGTGATTCAATTACACACCAATGCTACCTGCAACTATTCGCACCACATTAATTTACATTCCGGTCGTTTCCGGTGTTTGAGTTATGAGCTAATCAAATCTTTAATTACTTCTTATTCAACGCCGCTGCGGTGTGGTTTGCCGAGGCACGCCTCGAATTTGCCATACACAGCACGCCATCAATCGTGGTCGGTTTTGAATAGAACCTGTCAACAGATCCACACCTACTAGTCAAGGGTTGCGTTCGCTCGTTCGTTCTACCGGCGCTTATGGTAATCGATTGACGGAAACTTTCGCCAACCACTTTGTCCCGGCTGCGGTGCGGCGGATTGCCTATTTAATTGCCATTCTTGAGCAATCACAGGCGGGGCAGGAATGTCTTTAGTCTGTAACCTAAAACTTAAAGTGTTGTTTCACCTAACGGTGTGTAATTATCATCTCATAAATTAACGATTTAATCAGCTCGGGAAGTTTATCACCTTTCCGCATGTTCTGGTGCTTTGATGTTTTGATAGTAGAGATTCTGAACGCACATTTAATGAGACAACAAAGAGCTGTTGAAGCTAATTAAATTAGCCATAGAGTGCTGATTCCGGTGGTGCCTGGTAAGTATAGATAAATTGGTTTTGAGAAAGCTCTTCTACTATAATATCGGAATAAAATTTTCATCTAATCGATTTATTTTCCATGATACAGTCATCCTGCTAGAGCTCCAATCACTCTGAATTATTAACATTTTTAATATAAAGCTAAATTTCGCTGTATTATCGTACTATTCATGGAGCATATTTATATCATAAGTCTTGATGGTATGGTTCAGAGCCCTCTAATGACGAAGCTAATGGACAAAATATCCTTATACAGCTGATTCTGGTGGCATTAAAACTTAAAGCCATGTAAAATCTTTTTTGTTGTAGTTAAGCCTTCTATCTTTACTATGCATTTAATAAACACTAGGCGTCTCCATGTGGATGTTGTAAGACACCGGGCGTCTCCATCGTAAACCTTCAAAACACCATGCATTTCCAACGAAACTATTACCGCCATGTTTCGAGGGGCCTATTCCACCAAACCCACCACCAAACTTACTAAGAAAGCACATTACACGATGATATACGACACTCCTCAACCACCATTCCAACGCAAAGGAACCCCCTTTTTAAATGGATTGACACTCCAGCACTCCAGCAGCCGCCTTAAGCCATACGCCGCCAAAGAAGCCACTCTTGCGTGACGCATTTAATGCACTGCTCAAACACACGTCCCCCAAGTGCTGATAAAGAGATAATCATGAAGCAGTCCGCTCATCAATCACTTTCGCTCTCTTCATGGTTATCTCGTTTCATAATTTCGTACCAGCGTTCCGCAAATGATGGAGAGCACCGATAGCAGTGTCAACTATTTGTTTCGTCGTTCTTGCAATCTATCCTCGTCCGCCCGTGCCACTGCTTCACCGCCACATCTTACAGCCTCAATAAACACGTAGGCGCAATGTGGCACGAGATGGTTCACATTCATCGTCTGCCCGTCATTCAAGAGCCGTGCTTCGCTTCTATTAAAGCACGTAGCCGACCCTTCGGGCGATGGGACATCGAGGCACAACGACCGTCTTTTTCAGAGGCCCGGCAATACTCCGGCATGACAATGGCCTTCCGTTTTCTTGACTTTCGTACCGTTTGCGTTTGCTTCCGCCTTTTCACCCTTCGGCAATCCGCTCTTGCCACACACACACACAGTCTTGCACACGGTTAAATCCTTGCAAGGAGATAATTTCGAAACAATGGCTGGCAACTGCGCCCAACACAGTGTGCCTTGTGTCGGCTCAATCCACACAGAACGACACAGATAAATACCACACGCGGGACAGTGCGGGACAGCTGCGAACAGGGTCACCGGCACGAATGCGCCCGGTTCGAAATAAGCGAAAGTTTCGCCTCGGGGCACTCACAGCGAACGCCCACCTCGTTGTCTGCAGCGCCATTTGCTGCTGTTGACATTCTGACATCCGTCGGGATAGTCGTACCTCACGCCACTGGCCACGAAGGGAAACCGAGAAGCCCACTCTGCCGTGGCACCAATCCGGCAGCACCGAATACCGGTGTGAATGCGAAACGAAAAAGCTTCCCCCGCACGAACCGTTGCCCGCGCTTATGCACACCCCTCTGGCCACTGTTTGCAATGGCACACTGGCAGCACTGACTGTAGGACTGATCTGTCTTAAAGATGTCGGGGGCTAGTGGGAAGCAGAAACCCCGGCTTGCAATCATCATCACCATCATTGTCGTCGTGGTTCTCGTTCGTCAGTTTGTGTCTGTTTCGGATCCGGCTCTCTGCAAGCGGCTTGCCTGCAGGATCCGTCCTACCACGCCTAATTAAATTCAGACGATCCTGCCGCCTGTCGTACGCTTGAATGCAGCTGCCATCCGTACACCGGACAGCGACACTTCTGGCCCGACGATGGATGAAGGTGACATTGTTGCGGGTGAAATCACGGCCACCTTGGGGCGCAGGTAGATTGCACTAGGAAGAAGCAATCGTGGCCGCAGGTTTCCTTTGATATGTAGGAGGACAAAATTTAATTAGAAGGGAAAGAAATGGGCGTAATCTCGGATAAGAGTAAGACGGTAAGACAATTATTAAAGTCAGAGGGAAGCCAGTGATATGAGTGCCAATTAAAACAGTATATTTGCTGCCAGATGTGGCGCCTGTTAGGGAGAAATGTGAATGAAGAAAATAGTAGTGAAACGATTTCCAAAACAAACGTGTTGTTTTTATATTATGTTTACCTACACATTTGATGCCATAGCTTAGTGAAAAAGGATAACATATTATTTATAAGTTGCCTTTATTCCTAACAGGCAGTCTTATGCTTTCCAATTTGATTCTAATTATATCTAACTGGATGAATTGCGAGTGGATTTAGCTCTAGATAAATTGCAATTTAGACTTCTTTCGATTAGATTAATTTCAATTACATCTAAATTCTATCTGAATCTGAAAATAAGAAGTATAAAACATAGGTTAATAATTCATAGAAAAAATATTGAAAAAATCGATACAGCGAAATTAACAATTTACAATTAACAAGAATTAACAGTGAAATTTGATATTCAAGCTATCCTGAAATAAAAGAACAATTTATGAAGAATGCTTATAATGCAATGCTATGTTCAAAGACGTACCATCTTCATACCATGTAAAGCTGTCCAATTCTCGTGTAGCTTGAAATATTTGTTTACCGAAATACTCGAGCCATGGAAGGATTTCACAGTAATAAAATGTATTACCGCCCTAGCTACAACTGCCAACAAAAGCGCCAGCAGCCACCATAATCGAAACGGCAATGGTGCCGACAAGTCCAGTCGATCATTAAATTGTCCTCCCCTACAACAACCGGAAGCTGACCACAAATCAAGCATCGACAATGGACAATTTTCTAGCAAATTTGCACCAAAGTCCCCCAGTTCCGAATGCTTCCCGTTCCAGGGGTAGAGCGATTCAAGCGTCCCTTCGGAAAATACATTTTCATACATATTCGAACGGGGATGCTTCTCCTTCCCCCCCCTCCCCCGGAATCGTTCTAGGCTCAAGTTCACTAACCAAATGAATGGAGCATTAGGGAAAAACGAACATGAATATTCAACGGGAATGAATTTTCACACTCACCCGAACCGTCTCTCTCTTTCTCTCTCGCTCCCTCTTTACTTCCCCTTCGTACGTTAATCCATGTTTGTGCCCTTTTCACGCTTGTGGCACCTCGAGAGAAATAGACCGAAACCACATCAAGCAACCAACGATGGCGATGGTTCCGCTTCTCGCTTTCCCCACAAGCCAAAAGAACTCAAAATCATGTGACAAATCGAATTTGCACACTGAATAAAGCGATGGAGCGGAGCGAATAAAATGGCACTGTGTGTAAATCCGCCCCGACAAGCGTTCGGTTTCACCTGGGATCACCACCACACAGCAGCAGCAGCAGCCCTCGAGGGCTCGGCAAAAACAACTCAATGGGTTGCGGCAATTCAATTATTCTATATTCCGATTACAAACCAACACATACCCTCGGCTGTGAGGCCCTTGGCCCGCGCGGCGCTACAATTTGCATTTCAATCCATCCCTGAACTGATTGATCACCAGCCCCATGAAGTGAGTGGAAAAACAAACTCATTATCGTTCTAATCCTTTTGGGAAACCCGGGCGCGTGATAAACATATGCCCCTGTTTGGCGGATTGCCACATTGTACGATGGGGAGCAATTGTCGTCACCCCGTCGGTCGTTCCGGGAATGATTGAAACGTGACAATGGTTAAGACTGTTTTGTTTGCTCATTCGCGGCTGGTGCGGTTTTTGAGCTGGGGAACGGTGGGAAGCAATATAATGGTATCATTTGGCGCGGGTGGTGCTGGCAGTGTGAGCAATAATATGTGCCATTAAGCTATGAAGTGCTATCATTGTGCGATAGGGTAACGATCTTTATTTGCATGATTTATGTATTTGTTCATTTGATTGGGAATTATTATTCCTGCATGCAGTACCGATCCACTCAATCCGATCAATTACTTCAATTTTCAGAATGTCTCTTATGAGTTTCCATGTATCACACTAATCACTTTAAATGAATGTTCCTTCCGTTAAGCTAAGGCAAAAGGTTTAAAACAGCGGTTATGAAATATTGCATACCTTTTCAATGAAACGCCTAAATTTATGCTCTTCTCTTATTAAACCTTTCTTCTCTACACTGTTGGATCATTGACTTGGAGAAAACAATCAAAGATAGATGAGCTTTTATGAACTTGCTAAACACACAAACCACTCCCTCTAAGAACAAATTGACCTGATGTGCTCCACACAACATCCATTTGCATAAGCTTTGCTTGACTTTGCTAAATGAATAGTAGCAGCAACGACCGTTGGCCTCTAGCGACTAGAGTTTAGTCTAACAAAATATTCTTCAGACTTCAAATAAAACCACCAACATCGCTTTCATTTGCTTTCTTGCCACTTTTCGCTCATGCTAGCTCATTACCATCGATTTCAAACGCTAACGCCAAGCCCAATGAAACTATGCCCAATGTCAACAACCCGCATCCATGCGAATGAACCCAACCTCGATCAATCATTTACCGATCACAAACAAACGCACCCACACACACACATACACAACGAGGCATGAGGTTATGTTAACACTGTTTTAATTTCTTGTTTACCAACCTCACTTCAGCTGTGCTGGATAGCTGGGACGGGCTGACCGGGATGGATGAAACTTTTGCCAAACTAAGGGCCACACCACTCCCTGGAAGGACCGCTTGCTCGGTCAATGCGTCAACAGATGCTCGAACGAGCATACGTATAGAAAAAAAAAAACAAAACGCACACAGATGGTGGAAACGTTCGACCTCGGTCGACAACAAAATCAACAACCCTCCGGTAAAGCCAACGCACTTGCCGAAGTGTCGATGCGAAGCGACAAAAACACAAACAGAACAGAGGCTGCTTGCTGCAGGTTGCATACGAACAGGCGTTGGAAAGCAGACACTTTACTCCCCCTCCTTTACTGGGAAAAGCCCGGTTTGTGAAGGCCAGCTGTGTGTGTGTGTGTTTGTAACAGATGGATTTCATTTCATTCAAAACAGACCAACGAATGATTGGTGAAACGTGATAAATATGTACATTGCTGGTGATCCCCTTTGTGTCAGTACACTTTCGTACAAAAAAAAACGCAACACAGCATTGGTTGTCTATTGTTCTGGATAAATCAGTCGACTGTTTTGTTTGCAAATATCGGATAGCAGCACATCCCGGGGCGATAAAATGAGCAAAAAGATTTGTTTTTATAACGAATGAAGTAGGTCAATTATGCTGAGAGTAGGGAGAGGATATTAATGTTCCGTTTCCAACTCAACAATGTTGATCAAATAAATACATTGACTGCACCAGAAAGTACACAATCACAAAAAACCGCATTGATTTGCGATAGAAAATAATGCGTATTTTTCCTGTAGAAAGCAGATGTTCATGTTTATAAAACAACAGGTTTTGCTCCTGCAAACGGTCTGCCGTGCCCTGCCAAATGAACAGCGCACTCAGAAAAGGCCTACACCGCTCTGGGAAAATCGGAAATTAAAAGTGACCATTTTATCTTTGTTCGATTGCAAAAACCAACCTTGGTAATGCGTCCCTCAGGTTCGATGCTCGCTTTTGTACAGCAGATAAAAGGCTCAACTCCAAGCCCTCATAATACGAGGCCCATCGTCCGTCCTTCCGCTGTGACCCACAAACCGAGCACAACAAAACGGGACAACAGCGCTTGAACCGAATTTCAGCAAACGAAACGAAACGAAGCATTTCTATTCTTTCTTTACGCTTTAATTCTACGCAACCTAACAGCACGCGCGCGCTGCTTCCATACCGGATGCTTTTGTTCCATTTAATCGTTTTCCGGGAAAAGGCTTTCCCATCCCTTCCGCTCGCGGGTTTTGCGCACACACAGCGCACAACTCAGCTTTTCAGGCATACACTTTTTTGTGAACACAAAACATCAACACTAAGTCATGCTCTCAAACCAAAAAATAAATAGAATAAAATGACGATGAAAAGAAAAGCGGGAGCATAAAGACAAGACTTTCAATAACATTGAAAAAGCGGCCACGACATTCCTACGTGGATTGAAAGAAGGGAGAGAATGCCAAAGACAGTCCATAGACAAAGTTGTAGTAAACAGAGGAATGGTAGAAAAAGTGATGATGATGATGATGATGATGATGATGATGATGAAAATGATAATACGACGATTGTGTTTCAGATTGCGCGATGATATCCTCGGTGATGGCTGCAATATGAAGATCATATCGAGTGATAGAACTGTTTCATTCTATCGTGTCATTCAGGAGCCAGTACACGGCTGCATTATGCATAGTGAAATAAAAAATGCAGCAATAAATAATAATAAAAAAAACCTTTAAAATTAGATTTGACAAACGTTTAAACAAACGTCATAAAAAGGAAAAAGAAAATTATGACTTTAAACAACTTTACTTCTATACAGTCCGAAATTTTATACAATGTAGTCCATTTTTGCTTCTTTCCTCATGAAAAATGCTACTGTTTTGGCACAAACATTTCAAAAGATTATTGTTTCCTTGAAAATAAAAGACTTTTTCTCTCAAACGTGTCCACTCACCTTCACACCCAGAAGCCAACGGTACGGAATGGCTTTTCCGCCAGCTCACCGCGGCATCATATTGTTGATTTGTTCTCTCCCACTTAACCTATCTTTTTGCAGCCATTCAATCCTAGACAACGCTGTCCTTTGTCCAGCAGTGTCGCCATTGTTGACTTTGTAGCGCACAAAACAATATTCTCCACCACCGTGTGCGCTGAAAAGCGTTTCCCTACGTTCCTATAGCAACGAAACGGAAATAAAAGCTCACCCCGTCGCATTGTGCCCTGCTCTGTTCGCTTTATCTTTCAGTTCGCTTTTGGAAATCTTTGAAGCTACATGCTTTCCTTTTTGATGCTTTCGATGCTCTTCCGCCTTTGAAGCGATTCAATAATTTATCCAACATTTTGTTCGTGAGTGTGCCGCTTTTCTGTGCCGCCTTTCCCCTCTCCTGCCGAGCGTGTCTTGCTGCCGTCTGCCGGAAGTAAACATTATGCTTAAGAGCCTGCACTTTACACGAGCCACAAGTCTGACTGAACGCCAGCTGCCTTTGCTAGCAAAGGGAGCAAGCAAGATGTGCTCGGCAAAAGTTACCGAAACCGTTTAGCCCGATAACAACTTTTGCCACTGCCATTCTTCCCGACGCTTCCTTCACCGTGCAGCGTGCTGCCATTTTTTGATCCCGAAATCATTCGACGAACAAGAGCACCCATTTTGCTGCGCCCACAAAGATAAAAGCATAAATGCATGCTACGTTATACCATAATGGTAGTGCGAACCGTAAAAAAGGGGTACCAGGAAGCACATTTTCCCAAAGAGACACATTTTCTTCGCTTCCTTGTTGGCGGTGGGAGTGGGCACTTCCGAGTGCGTTTCGATCTTTCATCTCCCGGCCCACCGCCCGTGGTGACACTGTGCGAAAGTTCGGCTCTTCAACAGCACTCCGGAAGCTCCTTACACAGTTTGGTGCGCTAGCTCTGCTGCAAAGAAGCGGCCCGAGTTACTTCCAGCGAGGCTCGTAAGCAGGCTAGTAGGAAGTGGGTAACATGAGCGGCAGGAAGGAAAGGAGAAAACTACTTCAATGCTAAAAACCGTAAAAATTAAATGCGTTGATAAAACGTTCACTCACACTGGCAGTTTGTGGAGGTGGTGGTGGTGGTGGTGGTGGTGGTAGAAAAGATTGAGTAAACGGTTCAAAATTCTGCTCATAAATTGTGAGCCCCTTTAAGCTGGAGTGGGAATAGGGATGGGAAGTAATATTTTTTGTCACTTCAAACTGGGTACATAAAATTTCATGTTCTGCTTGTTGGTGTAATATTTGGAAGAAAACTTTCGAAAACTGCTACATTGAAAAGAGGAAGTTTATTTTAGTGAATGCTTGAAGATGAATTTGTAACAAGAATTTCACACAAATGATTCACAATGATTGTATGTTCTTGTGTATAGAAAGAAACATATTTTATTTAGTGAGTCATTTAGCTTTTCTATCTTTATGGTGTCATAAATGGTTTCGTATTTTGGCTATGTTGTAAGTCCTACTTTTATACGTTTTTCTTTTTTCATTCCTCTTTTCAATATGTGTTATTGTTTCTTGTTCTTTCAATTCTTTTTGTCATTTCCCTTCCCTTTGTTATCTAAGTAAATTGTATTTTTTTTCGTTTCCTTCAACAATAAATTTATTTACATTTCCTTTTGAGTTACTTTTTCACTTTTTATTTATTTATTCAAATTTTAATTTTACTAACTATATGAATCTTAATAACTATTTTATTAAAGTATTTTTGTTTATGATCACTTGTCTTATACAATTACTTATATTTTTAATTTTTCGTCGTATTTTGCACAATTCTCATGTAATGTTTGCTTTGAATTGTTTTTATTTTCATTTTATTCATTTTGAGAGTATTTTTGAAGGACCGATCAAAATATCAAATTTATGGATTTTTACAAGTCTTTATATATTTTTATGACTAAGCAATATGACCTTTTCGAACCGTTCCTCCTATTCAATCAAATATTTTCACGCCATTTTCGAATACATTGTCAATGGAGAAACTGTGCAAGAAAACGTAAAAATTCGCTCTGTTTTCGCGAAAAACGTCGAAAAATATTTTAACGATTTCCCCTCCCTCCAGCCAGTGATTCATTTGTATCTTTTGTTTTGTTTGTATCACATCTTACGCACTTTCGATTGGCCTGCTTAACAAGCTTCATCAACCAAACCCAAAATAAGCAATAAACCAGAACAAGCAAACCAGCCAACAAGCAAACACTCACTCAAAAGAAACCACAAAAATAAAGCTCTAAAGCAATCCTATTCACAAAACAAAACAGTCTCTTTAAACATTACCAGGACAATAACAAAAAAAAAACAAAACACTTCTCAATGCAAACCAAGTGTGAAATGTTTTCTTTCGACCTTTCGCTTTGCCACTTTTTTCTGTTCCTACTTTTCCTTGTTTCCATTTCCTTTGGTTTTGTTTTGCAAATTAAACCCTTCCGGCATGGGGGTGAAGGAAACCGATCCTTTATTGACGCATGCAGCACGGAACCTTTTCCATTCCGATTTGTCACCCGATCCCGGGAGGCGAAGCACGGATGTTTTTAATCGTTCGGTACACTTTCCGTTTTTATTCCCCCGCGCTGAGGGGTACTACCGAAACCGTTCCCTACTGCGCCGTAAACAATTCCTACTTCCTGGAATTTGCGTTTTTCCGGCCTGTCTGTAGGGGAGCCTTCCCCCAACTGGTACCGCGCAAACCAGCAACCAGGACACATTTATCGGGGTCCACTTCCCGACCCATTATTCATGACACTTATGCTCATCGAAACCACAAGCTCCACCTCGGGTTGGCACCCGGCCGGTCGGTCGGTCGGTCGGTCGGTAGGTCGGAGATGGTTTGGCCACAAACTTCCTTTCCCTTTCTGTGTCTGTGTCTCTTGGTTTTTCGTTGCGAGAAGGTTTTAATGTTCCCTCCGGGGCCCACCGCAAGCCCCCGGAAGAGGACGATAAAATGGTTGTGTGAAAACAATAGGGTTCCCTTTTCCGGTCCTCATTTTTCGATGAGGAGTGTGACAGGGAGCCGGGAATATCAATAGTGCTCAGCCGTGAACGGGTACGGCCAATCGAGGAAGATATTCCGTACAAAATAAGATCCTATTGTATGTGTCCCTGTTGCCCTGCTGCTGTGTTTCACCCTTCGTACGAGCTTCTCATTAGAATTCCATGTTCACAGTGTTTTGCATTGCTTACGTTTCACCATCGGAAAGAGTCTTTTCGGTGCCACAAAGAGAGGGAAAGCAATCCCATCTTTTTGTGCTGTAAAGCATCCTCTGTAATGTAATTTTACAAGAGCTTCAAAGCCCCCGTGGGAGTAGTGGTAAGCGCATTTCGTCAGCTCAAAAAACCATCCATCTCCCCCACCTCGCAAAAGTGGGTTTAGAGAGGGGGCAACAATGCAATGCCAACAAAACCCATCGTAGCGTGATTTCGGAGTAATGTGGTGCTTTGGTTTTTGCATTATTTTTTTTTAGCATTTCTACTGAAACGGGTTCCGGTTCCGGGGATGATAATGCATTGAGAAAAGATTACGAGCACGAAGGAAACCTCTTCAAAATTGTAATGGGCTTCGTTGTATTTCTTCGGCCAAGTAGAATAAAAAACATTTGAAAGGCTAAACATTAGTACTGCTTCTTGAACGAAAACCACTTCCTATTGTGTTAGTGAGTGGCAACGGAACATAACTGGAATGGCACAAAACAACACTGAGTCGCCACGATTCATTGCAAATAGCTTAGAATGCATCCCATTTTATGTTCCAAGTTATAATGCATTTAAAAGAGTGTAAAATACACCTTCATCTCGTTATAGTTGTCAATCCATCGTCTTTTGTTTCCAATATTTTTAGATCTTTTGAGGCCGGTACCCAACTTGATGCAATATACACCGACTTTCATGCTGCTTTTGATAGTTTACCTCACTCTTTATTATTAGCTAAATTGTCTAAACTTGGTTTTGGTGATGGCATTATTAGCTGGCTGTCCTCATATTTAAGTAATCGATCATGCAGGGTTAAAACCGGGTCGTACTTATCTGAGGAGTTTTTTTGTACGTCAGGTGTCCCTCAGGGTTGTGTGCTAAGTCCACTTCTGTTTTCTTTGTTCATCAATGATGTTTGTAATGTTTTACCTCCTGATGGTCATCTCCTTTATGCGGATGATATCAAAATCTTTTTACCTGTGTCTTCTTCTTCTGATTGTCTGAGAGTTCAGCATTACCTCAATGCATTTGTTCATTGGTGTTCATCCAATTTACTTCGCCTGTGTCCCGAAAAATGTTCTGTTATTTCTTTCTCTCACTCTCTTTCTCCTATTTTATTTAACTATACTCTCTCTAGCGCTTCCCTCTCTCGTGTTATGTCCATCCGTGACCTTGGTATTATACTTGACTGTCGTCTTAACTTTAAACTGCAGCTTGATGAGGTGCTGCTAAAAGCAAACCGAACCCTTGGGTTTATCTTACGTTTTACCTCTATTTTTAGAGATCAAAGCATCCTAAGCATCCTTTATTGTGCTTTGGTAAGGCCTATTCTTGAATATGCTAGTATCATCTGGAATCCTCCCACTATTGATGGCTGTTCGAGAATTGAAAGCATTCAGCGCCTCTTTACCAGGATTGCTTTTCGTCGTTTGTTCGGTGCTGCCTCACTACCTCCCTATGAAACGCGATTGCAGTTATTCACTGCATCTTCACTCTTTAAGCTTCCGCCGCCAAGTGTTTCAGGCTTGTTTTATTGGTGGCTTATTACTTTCTGCTACTGGTGCTCCTGATTTACTCTCGTCCATCTCGCTGTATGTTCCCTCTCGTTCTCTTCGTCTCGTTCACTCTTTCCGTAACCGTATTTTTTCTTCTAATTCCCTTTAATTATTCTCCTTAGTTTTCTATTACTCTTTTTTTTTTGGTTAAGTTTATGATAGTCTCTACGCTCTACCCTTGTTTTTTTTCCTTTTCTTTTTTGCTAGGTCAAGACTAGGTTAGTTAGGCTTAGTTTTTCATGAATTATTTTGTTTTTTTGTTAGTATTTAATTAGTTTTAAGTCTATTATATTTAGCCTTAATGGCAGATATTGTATTAAATAAATGAAATGAAATGAAATGAAATAAAATTCGAAATTGGATACGAACAATACAGTTATATTTTTTGTGGGAAAATCAAATTTATAAACTGATCCTTCCCACACAAAATTGACACACACACACACACACACTGACAAAGGGAAGCCATCAGCAAGAGTGGAACATCTAAATTCCACGACCATTCAAAAGCTTCACATCCATGTACCAGACAGAACGAAACTTTTTTATATTTAACAAACATCAACTCAATCACACGTCAGTCATCAACCTCTCGTGTGTTCATGTTATCCTCTCGCTCTCTCTCTCTCTCTCTCTCTCTCTCTCTCTCTCTCTCTCTGTCTCTACAATCTACACAACAGCCAGATGAAGTAATTACATTTATTTCATTATAATATTCCCTTTTGCCTTACACTCCATCCCTTTAACGATGATCCCTAACACAGTTAACAACACCTTCCCAGTAGTCTGGCTAACGGTTACACAGCTGACCCTTCCACAATAATGTCCATCAACGTAACGAGCATGTGCCAGTACCTTTGGACACACGGCTAACATTACCCGGCTGCACACAGGGCACATGGAATAATTATAACTTTGTTTGAGTTTCACCTGACGTGCACAAAGGGACGTGCTCGATGAGTTGGGTTGGATGAGATGAGTAGTGTGCGCTGCCATTTCTAGCTTATGATTTGATGGGGCAGTTACAAAGAATGTCTGTTTATTTAAATACATTTTTCTTACTTTCTAAATAGATTACATACACGTCGATCAGCTCGAATATAGTTGTAACAGCTTCGACCCTCCGATGCATATTATTCATAGCTCTTCCTAACGAAGCATACCGATGTGATTCGTGTATCAATATGTTCACCTTCACTCTTTGAAGTACAGCAATCATCTGTCTACCTACACACACACACACACACTTGCCGTAAGAAGCTTTGGTAGCATTCACCTGCCAACCCTTCACTCAACGTCCAAAACATACGCTCACAGTGCGGCTGAACCATCTCGAAATGCCGGCGTTAACCCGGGAAAGACGCACACGGCCTACCTAAAAGGTTTCCCCTTTTGGCACACCAACAGTCAATTGCTTCGCTTTATGTGTTTGGAGCACTCACACATACAACTCACACGCCGTCAAGCACACGCGAACCATCAAAGTCAATCGGTGGCGCTGTCGAGGAAGGGACCCGGGTTTATGGTTCGATCCGGGGAAAATTAATTTCCCATCTGCCCTCGGTTAATACGACCACACTGTCGATTAGCACAATTACATCAAGTTGCTTTAGCTCGAAATAGACTCTCTGAAGGCTTCTCCAATCACAATCTTGGGCTGAGAATATTCTTAAAATAAAAGGAAGATGGAGCTGGTTTTGTAAAGCAACAAGGTTCTAGGAAGTAATTACTTCACGAGCGTTTGTTAATACTAATGGCAGCTCCATACAGCTCCAAATACCCGGAAAAAGGTAAATTCAGATCTTTTCGTTACATCTATGTTTCCTTAATACCAACGAACTTTCGCCCACCCATCATGACTTTCACTATATTGACCGCCCATTTTCTGTCACCGAGGCAAATCGAACCGTTTTTCAATCTCCACACACACACACACACACAAACGTACCAAAACCTCAACCACAACCACACCGTTGCCCCCGTGCTTTCCACATGTACCGCACGAATGGGTGGGCTCGTTAGTTATGGTTTGCAGTTTCCATTAATAAATTAAATCCAAAAATAATACACTACCCCAACGGGTGATCATCGATATTGGCCGCATGATTGAAAAGCAGCTCGCCGGTTCGCACCGCAATACAATTATATCCATTTCCGTGTCCACTTCCCGCAACGAATTCGTATCGACGAACGCATTCCGGATGCAGTCGGTTAGTGCACGAGAGAAAGGGAGAGTGATAGGAGAGGGTGGAAAAAATATGTAGATCCGATGAAATAAAGGCTCATGCTGAATGAAATGCATATGAGCAAGTGGCTTTCATTTTGGGCTCGTTTTCTGTTTTGCGTTTGTGTTTCGTGCGTTTGGTGGGAATCACTTTCAATTACCGATTCGACATGATTTACAGTTTCGCGCCCCCGTTGGGGGAGGGTGTTTTATCATATTTTTGCCGCAAATGGAATTGAGAGTGGTAATTATTTTATTAATTATTTTGTTTCACTGAAAATTGAAATCGCTGCTTGAAGGTTATTCAATATTTCAAAAAAATAAAAGCTTTAAAACATAAAGACTTTTTTCGTGTTTTACACGATCTTTCACTCATGAGCAGATGTTGCTTTATACTGATTAATTATAATTCCACAAGCATATTACCAATGTTCCGTTCTTCTATGAATGAAGTACAACATGTAACACACTCTGCTCTTCCAACACCATTGCGAATGTGCATTCGGACAGCTACGCTGGATTATAAACAGCTGCTCAGCAACATGCTGGTTGGGTGCCGTTGCTGCCACACACCATAAAACTAACGCCAACAGCCATCCCAAAAACTTTACACCTTTTCATACACCGTTCACCTTCTTTGTTTCGCCAAAAACGGTAGGGGAAAGGGCGAGAAGCTTTAACTAAGGAAAGCTCTTCCCTACCAACTTCAGAGCTGGTGCCTTGTTTTCATAAATCTTTGCACCCATAACAGTTACCGCACCTTCCATTCACCACCACCACCACCACCACCGGACGGATAAAGCGTTTACATGCTTTTAACGCGCTCATTCCATTCATTTCCTTCCCTGCCGCTCTTCCATGCTGCTCACACTGGGGTTTGCATTTTTGGCCTTCCCGGTTGATAAAACTTTTCCCTTTTTGCCTAATGACTTTCGAACTCAATCTTGCTCGAAAGAAAAGAAAAAAAGGAAGCGAAAAGTTGACGACCATCGCCTATAAGAGGCGCGCCCCACACTGCCCAACGCAAAACGCTACAGGCCAGCGATGTTTAAAATCCTCGGAAATGGTGCAATATTTGTGATGTTTGCACCGCTTATTTTTTTGTTTTTGCACCACTTTTCATTTAAAGTACTTCCGCGCCACGGCGTGGATCGTGTTCTTCACACACTTCTCGCGCGTTTAGGGCAATGGTGAGTACGTTCGGGAGGGGAGGGTGCATAGAAGTGATGGTTTCTTGTTTTCTCACGGTACTTATCGTAGTTAAGAGTGCTCGTAACAGTGTTTCTAGGAAGAGCTTTTGGGTCAGTTTAAATTTCAACGGTAGTTAGGCGTTTGCTAACAAGAAAAAAACAACAACATTATCCACTTTGCGTGGAACTCTTTTCGGTTCTAACTGGTAGGGTATGAAAGGAACGGTGTTATAAATACACCATCTACCTGTTGCTATGCTAACGAGAGGTTTTAATCTTGCACTTGTGATTTGAAGTAGGATGTAGGGCATCATTTTAAGTAGTCACTCTGACCAATGACAGACTCAGCTTAGGACTGCTATAGCTGCAGGACATTGAAATACAAAGCCTGTTGTTTATGAACAGCGGCTCAAACTTGGCAGCTGCATTGTGGTGTAGTGAGAGACAGAGAGAGAGAGAGAGGAACAGGTAGGACAGATGAAGTAAACACGGGCGAAATAGCGAGAGTAGGTAAGGTTCATCCCGAAGGAGCTTCACGTGCAACGGATGTAACTGCAGAAATTAAGTGGAATGACAGCAATCAGGGTTTGCGCGAGGTTTTAAAGCGGGTACGAAGACAAAAATCGACCTCTTTCTACCATCGCGCCAAGAGAGTTCAGAGCAAGTTCAGTGAATTTTTAAATACAGTTTGAATTGCATTAAGAAATCTGTAGTTTTCGCATTTTTCCTACGCGAAAGAAAGAGCTTTGCTGCTGGACACAACGAAGCCAATTGCAAGATAACAACTCAATAACATTCCTTCATTTTTAACGCCGGGCTACATTGATCGTACTCTCTGGTGTAATTTCGATTTTCACTAGCGCATCTGGCGGCGGCTAACCGAAGCATTTTGCCAAACAATTTGAGGCTGCTCCAGAAAATACGTTATTTTTCCATGTTTTTCACTTTAACTGGACTGGGAAAGCTTTGTAATTGATACATAAATATGTTGTGCAAGTATTTCAGCCATTTTCGCATCCAAAAAACGGTGATTAAACTAATTAATTTTGAGATTCGGCACGACCCCACCGACAAACCGACGTGACACTGGCGTTACAAAAGTGTCCCACACGAAAGTACTGTCATTTATCAGTGAGGCGATCACTTCTGTCAAAGTAAGCTCTGTTCACTGCTGCTTCGATGTAAACAACTTTTCCAAAAACAAATGCTGAAAGAAGTGTGAGGCAAGATTTTGTGAGAATTATTGGACAAAACACCCAGGAACATCATTTTATAAGTTTCCAAATCAATGCAAAAGATGTGAGAAGTACATAAAACAATACGCATTGGAATTGGCGAAGAAAAACAAAAAGGGGATTTAGCAGTTCCTTCTCTGTGTCAGTGTAGTAAGCGAATCATTATAGAGATGGCGCTGGTGTTTAACGTATTATCATTTGAAATAAGGAGACATCTTTTGAAGCTCATTTTGTTCGAAGTGTCACGTCGGTTTGTCGGTGACGACCCTACCCACGACGACCAAAAAAAGGTTCCACCAGCCGCCGCCAGATGAGCTAGTGAAAATCGAAATTGCGAGTACGATCAATGTAGCTCGGCCTTTAGATATCGTTGGTTTATTATAAACTTGAAACTAATTTTGGGCTGTAATACGATCTCTAATTGGCCATCTGTTATCTAATTGGCCAAAAAGAAAGCAACATTAAAAGCGTTTATTAAGCATCCGGTTCGAAGGACCAAAAGAATCAATGATCAAGATACTTCTTTTTGGGAGTCGCTGTTGTAGCAGTCAGTCAGTAAAAGTTTTGAATAAGTAAGAAGGATTTGTTTGAATAGTCAAAGCAAATAGTTTATTTAAAAACAATAATATAAATTAAAAACACAAATAACAGTTATAAGAACGTTATTTGGTGCAGTGACCCGGATGTTTTGGTCTTTCTTACTTTTACTTTAATGTCATAGTAAGTTGGATTGGTTGTTAGCGTTTCATTCAAACTTACAACAAATATTATTTATAATGCATACCTTCTTATTCTTCTAATTTTTATTCTCTTTCGGTATTCTAACAGCATATTCTTACAGTTTCCAATTAAGTTTGCTCACCGTACTAACAAACGTGCCAAAAGAGTTCCGTTTATCGTCCAAATATCTTGTTCACGTATTAATGTTCACACCATGCTAATGACTCGGCAGCAAATCATGTTAAACCACCGATCGATCGTAGATAACCGTTTCGATTGGATAATTTAAATAGGATCCCCCTTCCCATACCTCAAATCGCAAACCGACAGCTTTCCACCGAAACTATCCACCGCCAATAATTGAATCTGTATCGCAGTGCAAAACGCCGTACCCAACACGCCCGAAAGGCACGTTTACAGATCACTAACGTAAGCAAAGGCAATCAACTGTACAGTGCAGTAGTTTTTCGGTTGACTAGAACGTGCCAATGACAACCAACGAACCAACGAGGACCACAAAGGGGAAATTGGTGCTTCGAAATCGAATGCACACAAGACCAACAGAGCTCCCGAACAGAATCAACAGCATCGACGATCGTTACAGTTGGCCGGGATGTGTACGGTGCGTTGTTGCTCCGTTGAGGGTTTTTTTTTTTCATGCTGGGGGCACACACTGCTTAACAATCATTATTCTCGAGTGTAGAAACCCCTTGGTAATTGGCACTTCTAGCCAGCTCGTACCGTGCGCGAACTGATGACGGAACACAATTGCGTCCCCAAAATGCTGGCGATGGTTGTTTTCTGCCGAAGTGGATTTACCAGAGCTACAGGGTGGCAGGTAGCTATGAATGTTTTGTAGTTGCACTTAATGGGAATCGTCGTAATGGTGCCCTCAGTTGCTTTGTTCTCGGAAAAATTGGAACGAAAACATATCATTTTGAGTTTTTCTTTGAAAATGGCTTACTGAAAATATTCATTTCTCAGTAATCATTTTCAGTAGGAATTTTCATTCCTTTTTGCATCTTTGATATATCACAAACATTACTATTTCTTCCCCAAAAAAACACAAAAAAAACTATCCCATTCAAACGATTCTCTCCTTCGTTCAACTATTTGCACTCTTTAAAAATTCTCTTGTTCTGTGCACGATGCACATCATATCAACCTTTTTGGAAAACCATCTTCCCACCCCTTTTCCCAACCCAACGGCAAACTCTCTAATCTCGTTATGGGGTCGTACACTCCCGGCCATGCTTTTCGTGCGGGGAAAACAACGAACGAGCCCGATGCGCATCATCATATCACGTCCCGCATTATCAGCACTTTCGAATCGGGTGAAAATTATTTTTCCACAACACCTCGCCTCGCCAGGTGAACTTTATAGTTACCGGTGCGCCGTTATGCACCGATTCTTGCTCAACTTTAGCACGCTTCTGCCCGTTAAAACCCACACCGAGGGGGGGAAAAGTCCAACGAAGCATTGGAGTTTATTTATCGTACCTATTTTCTAGCTCACAGAGCCCCCGGAATACCGAAAAAGGCGCACACACACCACCAGCGTACAACAATTTATGCAAATTGAAACATTTCCCACCGGGACCCGGTACGCCACAGCCATGGTAACAGCCATGGTTTGCAGCTGGTCCGTTACAGAATTAGGCAGCACACCGGTAACCGGTTGCATCAAAAGGGTGTCCATCATCGGGGCGTCCTTCCCTGGAAAGGATTCATCTGCAAAATGGGCACACACCAAAAAAAAAAAAGCACACAGCATAGCACAGCACACGAAAATGCAAACAAGTGGTTCACCGACCTTGACCATGATTGACACACGGTCCCGTTTTTGTGCTGCCACCGTTCTATCATTTCGCGCACGGTGATGCTATGCAAAAACACTCCGGCTCTCCACCCCAGAGTTGTCGAGAGTTTTCGGTGATGTGTGAAATTGAAAATGACCCCAACAACGTGTCGCACCCGGATGTCGTGCCAACCGCCGAGCCATTCCGCCGGTGCTATGCCAACAATTCCGGTTAATTTGATTTGTTCCGGTTTATGTGCGAAGGTGCTCAGGTGCGGAAGTGATTCGTGATGAGAGTCTGGGGTTTGTTTTTTTATTCTTTTTTGTTTTACTCCAGCGTTCCGTTTTGAGTGAATTTATATAAGAAATTGTTTATTCTGCTCTGTAAACGAATGAAAGGGAATGTAAAGGTCACATGAATTAATTATAAAGACAGTTTACATGGAATCAAATAATTATTGTATTTATTTACTTTTGTCCCTTAGAAAGACCATCAAATAAGTTTTTTTTTTTTCAAAAATTATATATTGGGAAATTTTAGACAATTTTGATAATAGTCTTGTGATTACAGAAAAGTGTCTATCGCATTATGTCATCAAATTAATCTTTTAAAATATTAAAAAAAAGCGAAAGCACAGCCCTAGAGTATTTACCGTAATTCCATATAATTACAGAGTATTCATAGATATGTTTATTAAACCTATTTTAGTGCTTAATAATACAGCCAATGGTATACCAGTAGTTAATAAAGGAACCAAACCGGTTACAAAAACCGAAATGTCATGTAGTTTGCATACCTTTTGGCGCTTTACAAACCTTCAACTTTCGCTCTTACATCTATGGAATATGGTATACGGTCTTATGGTGTAAAATGAGGCGTTCTTGTAGTCTAATCCCATCAGATGCATCAGTCTTTGTAAAGACCTATCATAGTGCAATTTAGGCGAACGAGGGCTTCCCATTTCGTAATGGAAATAAATCGTATAGGACTGTATAAATCAGGAGCACGATGACCACATCGATTGTTTACGACATGGAAAAGAATAAAGGAAGACATAATGGAAATAGCAATTTATTGTTCATGCTTCCCAATTTTAAAAACAGATAGACCAGCCACTCTCCTTCAGCGTGTGACATTAATGCCACGAGCCCTCCCGCAAGAGGAACATCAATTTCAATTTTTTCACATTCAATTTAAAATGCCATCCTTGATTGCAGTTGTGTTTCTGCACTTGGCTGCACAAAATGCCTCTAATGAATTTTCATTCCATTCCCCCCCACTATTGACCCTTCCACTGCCAAACGGTCACGTAAGCGACAGATAAATAATTGCTAGTTCCATTTTCTACCGACCGGTGTGGCCCGATCAACCCGACGAATGAGTAGAAAGAAAGCGCCAGTGAGACGCAAGAAGAGATTGCAAGAAACACAAATACTGCTGGAAGCAAAAGTCTCAATTAAAGCAATAAATTATTCCATAATGAAGCACCAGGAGCCCCCCGATCCGATGCCGGTCCGATAAGGTTGGTTGTTTTCCCCGCCATTAGATAAGCACTTTTTTCATTCCAAACACAGATTCCCCCCCACACACACATACACACAAAGGTACAGACAGACAGCCAGGGTTCGAGTGGCACATATGGGATGGAAGAGAAGCACCGCAGATACACACGGATAATTGCCACACCGAACCAGGGACTGCGAACGGACGACCGAACGACTAAACTGTTTTCATTCTCGCCTCTGACCCAATCGGAAAAATAGGCACCAACCATTTAACCTTCCAGCCACCAGCAGGGGTTCCTCCCTTAATGGTTGGTGCGAGAGGGGAGGAATTCTTTGAATCGGTTGTGTTGTCGATTGAGGCACGTCCGTTGCAATGCGGATGAAAAATAAATTAATTTACCATCCTCATCCATCCAGGGACGGGGAGTGCCACCGGCCAAGGGTTGGAGGTTTAAAGTGGAGCGCGAAAAAAACAACAACAACCATCCTTCCGGATGGGTTCCGATTGGTTCTGATTTGTTTTTCTTGTAAAATAGCACACGTGTTCCCTTTAAAAGTGGTTCAAATTAAGGTCCAACAAGCGATGGATGCATTATTAAAAATATGATCAATTCGCTAAACGACCCAGTAAACGTTTCCCTCCCTTCATTAAAAAGCATTAGAGTGGAGAGAACGAGGGACAACACAGGGTTTGAGGGTAGAATGCGCATTGCGATGGCCATCAATTAAATTGTGTGCTCCGATAAAAGCTTCATCGACGACACACACACACACGCGCGCGCACATCTAGCGGGAGGCCATATATTGTGGTTAAAATGTATTGGAGCAAACACACGCACACTATCTTGCAGAAACACGCACACGGGCAATGCATTTCCGGGTCATCATCAGCATCATCATCATCGTTCGGTATAAATAAACACACACTTTATTATGCTGCTGTCGAAACGAAAGTATGTTGGCGGTATGTAGCGCTGCTCAATATATGATGAACAATCGGTAAAGCGAACGCCGAGCAAATGGGTCAACCGTCTCACTGTCACTACTCCCGCCCGACCCCGGCACCATGCGCCAAACAAAATGGCACTCCCGATCCTTCCCGACGCTTCCCGGACACATCATTTTCGTCATTTGTATTACGCGTTTACCCATTCGAGAGTGCCATGAATTATGAGGGGTGCCACACAGCAACCGACCATCGCAACCAACCGAGCGATGCAACCACTCCTTCCCCTTAATTCGCAGTTGGCGTTGAAAGTGCAAACTCAATAAAGGCACCACCAACCGGAGGGACCGGAGGGTGCTACCGTTGCCAAGAGGGTTAAGCGGTGTGTGCAAAAAGCTGCCACTGCACATTCGAGTGCACTTGATTGCGGGAACAATTTGGCATAATTAATGTCATGCACCAAATGCAAGCTCCTAAAGGGAAGCGCAGAGACAGCGCGAGAGAGTGCCTGGTGGTGTGGCTGGCAAAAGGCTCTGCCTCCAATACACTCTGTGTGAAGCACATCAAGCACACGCACACGCGTAACGATAAAGTTGTAGTGCAAATTGAAAATTAATCAGTCATTCAAACGGGCTTGGTGTTAAAAAAAAATGGTACGATGATGGGCTTTAAATTAGTTCCGACAAAGCGATTGAGTTTTTCGATCGTTCTACAAAAACGTTTCAATCAACATCCAAAGAGAGAGAGAGAGAGCGATTATTGAGTTCAGTTTGAGCGCAAACTGTTTCTCAATCTGGCAGATGGCGCTAGTAGGGAAATAGTGCGTTTTTTTTTTAATTCCAATTTAAATTGCAAGACAATATTAACATTATTTGAAGGCTTGCCGCTAAGGGCTGATTCATCCATCTCGGAGCCTTAAGCGGTAGCACAAAATGGGAGTCCTCAATTGACCCCCATATGGCTCCAATAAACGGATAAGTAAACAAACTTTTTAAATTGACCAAGATTTCACCTATCTCGGGTCAAAGGTCAGCGTCGAAGTAAAGCTACTAACCGGCAGCTCTATAGCCTGAGGAAGCAGTTTACGTCATGGGTTCAAAGCTAGAATGGACCGTCATCCCGTAGCAAGGATTGACTATTCGACTGTGTGGTAATGAATTAAGTCTCGAAAGACTGTGTATAGGCCGAGCACGTTCGCCTAGGACGTTAATCCAAATAGAAGTAGAAGAAGAAGCGTCTTTAACTACGATCTGATTCAAACGTACTCCATGCTTCCCCAAAACAAGTCCAACAGCTTTCAACTTCTTCACGGCGTGCTTAGCCTTGCTTCACGGGTACGTGCCTGTAGCTTGGAAACGTTTTGCATTAAATAAATCCACACCTTCGACTGGATGCATCTGCACGGCATCACGTGAAATGCGATCGTTCGTGATAGCATAGTCTGAAGTAAAACGAAAAAAAAGGCACATCACAAACCACCAAAAGCCAAACATTGCCTGAGCGTGATGCTGCTTTTCCCTGTCGGTGTGCCGCTCGTGCAAACAAAATTAAATGCACACCCAACTAAAGCAGCAGTAGCAGCAACATAAGCAGCAGTTTATGCCCTTTTTGCAAGTGCATTTTTCAACACGTTAGCTCTTAAGTTCAGTGAGAACGTGTTTCTATGTAGCGTGTGGCGCGTGGCAGTTGTTTTCGATGTAAAGCAAAAATGGCATCACAAACCAATGGAGGAAAACGTTGAAAAAGATAGTGCTGTGTATGTGTGTATGAAAGGCAAAGGAAGTGTAAATAAAAAATGAAAGAAAGGAAAGAAATCGAAAGCATTTGTTGGGAGATTTTGAAGAAAAAAAAAATCACACCAGCATCACATACACTTAGAACACACAGGCGAAGGGTGGATGTGTAGCTCTGACCATTGCACACACCGTACCGGAAGTACCACTGTACCAACGAGACCAACGCAACGAGCAGGTTCGTATCAAAAGGACTCCCTGCTCACCACCCACCGATGGTCACGGGGTCCAAAACCATCACGAAACTTTCCCAGCTGCTTTTCATTTCACTCGTGCAGCGGCAAATGCACAACCAGATCCGGCAGGATTACGTCCACAGGAAGTGCATCAAGCGACGAACCAAAGGGTGTTGCTTAACTTTTTGCCCTTTTCTCAACCCGGGCATTTCCGTAAAAGTGCATCCAACACACTACTAAGCATACTGATTTTAACACCCGTGCACTTCGGCTTCGGTGCAGCAACGAGTGCACCATCCAGTAGAGGCGCCTCTTTCATGGAATGGACGTTTGCACGGACGTTTGCACAGAGTCGAATGTATCGAACCCAGGCAAAATGTGTGTGTGTACGTGGCATCAAGAACAACCCTCAACACCCAATCTTCAACTGCTGCACGAACATTTAACCTACCTCAACCCCCTGTTCACACCCCAACCCGTTTCGTTCATCGTCTAGCGTTACATGTTCTGTTTAGGGAATTGCTTCCCGGAACCATTACTCACGCAATCGAAAGACCAAGGGCACCGATATCGAGCTCAGACACTGGGCCACTGAGCGCTTGTTTTCCACACCACCACTCATTCCGGAATTTCCCCACGTGCGAGAGGGTGATAAGAGATTGTGGAACTTTCTCAGCCACTTTCAATGAACGTTTGCTGCGGAGTGCAGTGCTCAAAGTTCCACTTTAAAGCACAACCATACCACCCAGACAAAAAAAATGGTACAGTTTTTCATCGCTGTGCTAAAGATTTGTCACTAAACTCTTCTCATTCTTCACTTTTACTCCTCCCTCTCTCCTACTCTCTGCCTCGCGTAAGATCTTTCCCGATCTTGACAGTGGAAATTTCTCAATTGTTTCCCCAAAAACCCCTCCCGATCAGCCGCGAAATGTTCGCAATGGAAAAGTTAAATTAAATATGGCTCCCTCCTTTCCCCCAGTGCAATCCAGTATCACTTCTGCAGACACCCATTCTATTCACCCTTATCTCGCTCGCTCATCGCTAACATCGGTGCAGTGCGGAGTAAAGGCCGACTGCCGAAGGAACGAACGAACGGCAAGAAATTTGTAACCAAATTTGCATCTTCCAATTTTCCGGCTGAACTTAGCCTAGCCAGACCAGAAACTATCGCCTGTGTAAAGGGGTCGTTTTTGTTTTTTTTTTTTTGGTTTTATTGTGCTGCAATCGTAGCTCGTTTTTCAGTTTGGTTGGTGCGACACGTTCAAATTAGCGTTTCGATTGCAATTCTTCCGCTTATTTGTGTTTCCCAATTTGTGTGTGCGGAGGGAGGAATTGCGATTTGGAGAGCAAAGTTTTTGATTATTTTTGGTTTTTTTGCATAACGATTGGAAAAGTTTCGTTAACGATAGTTAAGGTGCTGTAAGTGATACAATTGGCAAATGATTTTAAGGACTTGTGGGGCGTTTTGAGATTGAGAAAATGTTTACAGTTTTACGATATTTCTACAGACAAAACTTGAAATATACTAAACACTATTATTGTTTCTCTGTCGTTTCAGTGTCTCAAATTTATTGAATAGGCAATCGTTCGCCATCTTAAAGCTAGGTTTCCACGGCAATCCAATGACGCTATCCATTCGACAGACAACACATTCCATCCCTCATCATTACTGATTCAATAGAGCACACCGATGTACACGGCGCACAGAATACACACAGGGACCACATATCGCTGTTCCACACTCGATCGCCTATCCATCCATCCATCCATCCCGAACGGAATCAATCCGTCCAGTGCCGTAACAGTGTCCCGCCCCTCTTTTGAACGTGTCACTCCAAAGCGTGTTTACTTACCCCGCCGAACCCAGGCTTATCAGTTACGGTATGTCCACCGCAGGGCTACCGCAGGGCCGCCGAAAGACGAATTGATTTAATCACAAACAATCCTCTCAACAGCCCGAACGACAACAACCAAACCCCTCTCCCTTCCAGCAAGCACTCCGGATGATGAGTGTTGCAGCTCGTTTCGTGGGTCGGATCACCTGATGCTGGCTGGCTGGCTGGCTGGCTCGGTCTCGGGTTGTCAGCCAGAAACCCCCGGAAGACATTACATTAGTTTCCGCACGTTTCGTTAGTGCCCGTGGTTGCTTACGCGCGCCGATTCGAAAGTGATGATGAATAAATAAGCCATTTCCCGGGTGCCGCCAGTGGGTGCATCATTTGCATAATTGATTTCGAAACAGATAGAGGCTCGGTGGCCCATTGAAACAGCCCCTGCGTGTCTGCTGAATGCTTCGTGAGGAAGGTAAATGCATTTGCTAGGGTGGGAATAGTGACGAAAGTTTTAGCTGCCATCAACAAATTACACTGCAGTGCAAAAAAAGGGCATTTTAATGAATGCTCTAGAACTGAACTGGGTGCCCCCTTGGGCAACAGGCTTTTGCAGCAGTAAAAAAAAAGCGGGTGAAAAGAAGGAAAGCCACATAAGCATGGCACCGGAAAGCCACTAATTATGAAATCATCGTAATGAGCCATCATGGCCTCTGTGACTATCAAGTGTCAAAGCTACCATTGCGGCCATCAGTCTGCAGCAGGTGGGTTTGAAAGGTCACGAGTCGGTAAAGCGTGTGCCCACAAACACACATGCACACTGTAATGATAGGCTTATGAAGAGACAGCTCTTCAGCGATCCTTGTGTGTATGTGTGTGTATGTGTGTGTGTCTTTTGAATAATGTATTCCATGGAACGTATTCAACATCTCATACCACTTACGCCTCAGATGGTAGGAATTACGCTTCTTTTTGCCACTTAATCCTACCACAGCATCCTGCCGCAGCAGCAGTACAATCTGAAGGTCTATGAAGAGGGAAATACGGAGAAAAGCGAGCAGGAATTACCCGGGCTTTTCCTGACAAAACCCCACAACCAACACACACACTAACCACTCACAACAGGATGCTAAAATTAAACGACGCGCATGAATGATTCATAATGATGCGCCTGGTAATAATTATCATTTGCATTTATGCCACATCCACACCCTGGGATAGAGAGAGAGAGAGAGTGTGTCGTCGTTTTGCCTTAATTAGTGGTTAAGAGCAAGGCATCAAGGATGAATGCTTTAAACTCCCTTATCGTTCTATGTGCCGAGTACATTTCCTGTGCAATGTTTAAAGAAACCCGACACTCACACACGCCAGGATTAGTCTCTCCTGTGATTAGTCTTCCAGAGGGAAGCAAGAGGCCCAGAAACCACAATCGCCCTACTTGCTCTCCTGCCGCAGGTTTTGCAGCTCCAGGTCCTTCAGCGTGATGCCGTACTTCACCAGCTTGCCCTCAATCAGCGACAGCAGATCATCGTACATCTTGCTCACCCGGGCCAAATCGTACCGCAGCGCCTGGATCTTGTCGTTCTTCTGCACCAGCAGCTTCTCGATCCGCATGCTCAGCGACTGAGGCTCTATCCCGGCCAACGACAACACCTCCCCAAGGATAGCTTCGCGCTGCTCCGTCTGCTTCTCGATGTACTCCAGCTTGCGCTCCAGCAGCGAGTTCTTCAGGCCCGACTTTTGCTGCAGCTCCAGCATCGACTTTTCGAACAGCCGCTTGAGCTGATCGCGCTCCTCCACCAGCTTCTCGCAGCGCATCTGCAGCACGTCCTGCTCGAGCTTCAGGCTGGCCAGCTGCTTCTGCGTACTGTTCAGGCGCGTCTTCACCCGGTTCAGGGTGGCCTTGTCGCGGTCGTAGTACTGCAGCTTCTTGCGCAGCTCCACCAGCTCGGCCTGCGAGCTCTTGAGCGGCTCCGTTAGCCGCTTGTTCTCCGCCATCACCTCGCCGAAGCTCTTCAGATCCTTGTCCGACTGCAGGCGCATCTCCTCCATCTCCTCCTTCATGCTGTTGATCAGCGCGAGATTGTTCTGGGTGATGGCGTTGTAGTAGCTCTTCATCTCCCGGTACGCTTGCTCGTTCGTGCTGATCAGCTCCGCTATCTGACCGTTCTTGCGCTCCTCCACCTCCGACAGCTCCATCTCGTGGCGCACCTCCGCCTCCTCCTTGTAGCTGGCGAGCCGCTGCTCGAACAGCTTCGTCATTGCTTCCATCTCCTCCTGAAACTTGGCCCGCTCAACGCTCAACAGCTCGCTGTGCTTTAGCTTCAGCTGCTGTATCTCCAGCTCGGTGTTTTCCTCCTTCTCGCGCAGCAGCCGCTTCAGGTCGCGCTTGTCGTTCAGCAGTTCCCGCTCCTGCAGCGTGTGGTCTTCCTGTGCCATCTTCAGCTGTGTCATCATCTCCGCCCGCAGCTCCCCGATGTGGGACTGATGCTCGTACTGCAGGTGCTTCATCTCCTGCATTACATTTTTGGTGTCCTGATCGGCCAGCTCCTGGGCGACCTCTACATCGCGCTCCTTCCCACGGATCACCGCTTTCGCTTCCTCCAGCTGTTTGCGCGTAATTTCCCAGTACGTGCGCAGTTTGTCGCGCTCGAGCTGGAAGAAGTTGCGCTCCTCCCGCTCGCGCTCCATCTCGTTGCGGAGCTTGAGCGCAAACTGCTCCAGCTGCTCCCGGGACATGCTCGAAGTGTCGACGCCATCGATGACGGCTGCAATTGGGAGCACGTAAGAGCACGGTGTAATTTACCAAGAAGAGGACATAAAAAGAGGCTACTTACTACTTCCTTTTGCTTTTTTAGGACCCTAGAAATAGTTAAAACGTGAGAAACATAATTAAATGTTAAATTACAAAGTCAATCCTAGCTTCTTGAAAACTTACCATCTTTTACAATTTTGTTCCAGTTGTTCACCAACACTTCACCAACGTCTTGTGGCACAATTTAAACCATCCCAGTTCGCGCACCGCTCCCTTCCGTGACGACTTCCGTGCTGTTGCGTGCTGGAACATCCAAACAGGCACAAACACACCCCTTATCCGGCGCACACCGGAAGCCACCGACTGTGCGTATAACTTCTCGTTAGGCAACACGGTAAAACCTAAATCAACAATTTCAGAACATCAAGCGCACGGTAAAGACGACGAGTCAATGTGTACGAAACACGCTTAGAGCGGGAGTCCTCTTTCGCTATCACCCGGTTCCTTCGCACTGTGCAAATACTGTACCTATCGGGAAGAATCCAAATATCCGCTGCCGCGAGATACAGTGGCCACGCTATATCCGGTGCTAGCTTCCGACTGGTAACAAAAAACACACACTCGCAATCGCACAAAGCTCGTTCAGCGGAAGATGGAACCAGTATCCGGAAAGTAGCGAAACGAAACGAAACTAAAGCAAACCGCGGCACCGGCACTGGCGCTTTTTCACTTTCTATTCGGCGCCCGGCACTCTTCAAGGTCCTGCTACTGCTGCTGCGTTTATATCGCACAAACAAGACTCGGAGGCAACCAACCGTGCCGTGTGTGTGTGCTGTGGGTTGCTATGGAGGCGCGCGTTCATCGGTTGCTCTGTTTGGACAGAACTCAGCGGTGTTTTGAATTTGGTCGTTCGTTTCGTCTGCTTTGGCGCGATAGTGTTGCCGTTTATGATGGTACATTGAGCGCTGTAGTAGCAGAGCACGCGCTCGGGCAGGGATCGGAATCGGTGCATGCTTCCGGGTAGATGGATGCTTATGGGTGATAGCGTTTGTAGTTTTACCGTACGATTTGCTGAAAAGCTCTTCAAACAGAGATGTTTTTGGCAATATTTCGACCCTTTTCTTGTAAATGTCTAAAATTATGAATAAATTTTGTCTAATTATGAAAAAAGAGGTATTTATCACTCCAATGCATCGGAATGTGTTTTATGACACAATATCACCATACAAATTGTGATAAATCTTTGCGCTTAATTTCTACGCGAATTTATACACTGCAGATATATTTACAGGAATCCCACGGATTCAGTTCCAAGACCGAGACAGTCGCACGATTGGTTCCGGAACCAGCACAGGTCCAGGACCGATATAAGTCCGTGATCGGTTCCAGGGTTAGTGGCAGTTCAGTCGCAGCTCTAGGAACGGTAGGAGCTCAGTAGGAGTTCTACAACCAACTCGGGTTGAGTGACAATTCCAGGACCGGTAAAGATTTGTGATAAGTTACCGGAACTGGTACAGGTTAATGATCGTTTCCAGGACCAGCATGAGTTTGTGGTAAGCTTCAAGACCAGTAGGATCTCAGTAACAGTTCCACTACCAGTATGGATGTAGTGTCAGATCCAGGACTGCTATAGGTTCGCAATCAGTAGATTTACTAGTAGACGCAAAAGGACCAAACAATCGTATCAACTCAATACCTTGCTGAGCAAGAAAAAACGAACAAAGATACAACAACACACATGCCAACAACAGAACAGCAACCGCATACCAATTCTGTTTGAATTCATTTCTAAAAGCATCACGCTTCCGGCGTGGATATCCAGTTGGAATGGTTCGGGCTCGATGGGCTCTTCCCCGTTTAATGCATCATGATGCATGATTGAATCCGAATGCACACGACACAGCATTGAACCGAAAGCATTCCCGGGCATTCGATTGCCATCCCACGGTTTACCGGATGGGAGGGGGGGGGGAGGTGGCCGGAGCTGGATATTGGGAAAACCTCGACGCTTGTTGTATGCTGCTGAGTGCTACTAAGTTGTATGTGTGTTAGCGGCACCTCTTGTCTTACCTCTAACGGCGCTGGTGCATTACCTGTAGACCAGAGAAAATTAAATTTTCCACCGGTAAAGAAGGAAAATGGAACAATGGAGGTGTGGCCAAAGGAGAGGGAGATGGTCTGTCTGTCTGAGCACGGACTGAGGCGGCCAACGGGATACGAAAGCTTTCACAACAGATTAGAGAAACCGGAGCCGTACCGAAAAATTCACTTCCAATCAGTGCTCTTCCCCGACCGGACCGACTGATATCTCGGGAAAGTGCAGGTAAACCAAGTGTGAACAGTCGCTGCTGCCGTTGCTGGACGCTCAACATTCAATTTGAGCTTTCCGGATCAATGCACCTTACACACCTTGACGAAGGTTTTGGGTCGGGGATGCTCCGTCAAGTTGTTTCAAATTTAGTCAATACAGAGAGAGAGAGAAAGAGTGGGACGAGGTCCGTGGCTGTTGAAAAGGAAAAAAACGCATATGCCTCGGACACACCATTTTGTCCGCTCGGCTAGGCTGGGGTAGAGTTTGTTCGGAACAATTTCCTATTAAAATCGAACACCTTCCGATCGTGGGCAGATGGAGAATAGATGCAAAGGCAGGTGAGAGCTGGAGAGCTATTTTTATCGTCAGTAGCCAGCCAGACAGACAGAGCATTTGACCGAAAAAAAATCCCCCTGTGGTACCCTTGTTCGTCGAGGGTTTTGCTCCTTCTTTTTTCCCACGTGGAGTCGACTTGCAATGCACTTTGGGTAAGTAAGTGTGAGGTTTATTTTTCCTTCTTTTTTTTTTGGTTGCTGCTGCTTCAGACTTCTCGAGATAAGTGGAATATCGTCCAAGAAGAGTGTAGTCCGTCCATTTCGATGCTTTCAGGTGCCTGATGGAATTTGTGAATCCGACCAACCGCACTCGTTCGATAAACGGTAACATCTGTTTTCGTAAGGAGCTTCTTTTGAGTAACGGTTTTTCGTTCATTTCCACACAAAAAAATGGAACAGAAGCAACAAAAATCATATCAAAACGGGCACAAATGTGCACAAATGGGCAAAAAAAAAGGATGCAAAATTATTCAACGAAAAATTAACGGAAAAGCGTTGTTAAAGCATGTTCCATTTCGTTTACTGGTTTGAAGGCAGCTGTTGGTTGTGTTCCTATTATCTCAAACTATTCCTTAGGACTTAACAAAAAAAAAACCCTTAAACGGTCGTGGTTGCTTCGAGGCACAGTCATGCGACAACCTGATGCTTAAGTACGATGCAACCACACACACACACCCACTAACACTGAAACAATCCTTAAGCTCCAACTCTAACGTTCCAAGTTTATAAAATTCAAAACACTTTACCAGCACAGTATGTATGTCTCTCTCTCTCTCTCACTCTCTCTTCCCATAAAAACGCGTAACCAACAAACCGCAACATTACGTTAGAATGCTTCCACTTCCGATTGTAGGGGCACCTTCCGGAATTGCATTAGGTACCCCCTCCCCCCTCCCCCTTCTCCCCCCCCCCCCCTATACCGACAATACTCTGCAGAGGACAGCAGCCACAAACACGGTCTGGGGTCGGGTGTTGGAAAGTTGTCGTTAAGATTGTTCAAATTTTAAGCTCCTTCGTAGCGGAGCTTAATGCTTCACCGACGGTTTACAGCGTGTACAGTTTGTGCTTTTCGGTTTTAATCCGCCTTAGCGTTTCAGGGCATTCAAGAACAAGAAATCGTCCAAACGCCTTCACCAAGCAGCGGTTGTTGTTTGATAGATTTCAATACATTTTCTTCGAACCGGCACACTTTAAATGCAAATTTCCTAAAACCCATCTCGACACTCTCCATCTTTGACTGGTGCCAGCATTTGACCCCTTTACCCCCTTTACGCTCGGATTAAATGGTAATTAATTCCATTTCCGGTGAAATCACACACACACACACATACACTTTCCAACCGCGCTGCAAGGTGCGAGTTGGCTGGAGTGCCCCAATTCGTCCAGGGATTACAACCGAAGGCTCCGGAGAGTTTCACGGGCCCCGGGTCGGCACCCTGCCACATGCCGTATAATTCATAACGTTAGGAATGTTAGGCTTTTCACGGGAATTGGTTGTTTTCCAGTGACAAATCGTAAGCTAAGGATTACGCCGCCGAGCAACACACAACTTACCTACCGGTGCAATTTAGTTTAGTTTGCTCGACGGAGATGGCTGTAACGACTTTGGTAATACTTGCTGCACGAGTTGGTCGTCGCCAAGAAGCTCCCTTTGCTAGCAACAGACCACAAAGCAATCCTGCTGTAAATGATTAAGGTAAGTGGATAGTATGAAATGTTTCATGAACATGAACCTCAGTGTGGGAGCACTCAGAACGCTTTTATTGATGTGATTTCGTTTTGCTTTACATACTAACATAGATGATCTTGTTGATAATTGTTAAGGCCGGGCTACATTGATCGTACTCGCAAGTGTAATTTTTATATTCACTAGCGCATCTGGCGGCGACCAGCGCAAGCTAGATGTGGGTATAATTTAAGTGCCAAAATTATTCATACTTGGTGTCTCATCAAGTTTCAACCAGGCTACCTGTTTGCCGTAGGAAATGTTGATAAACGTCCATAAATTGCAACAAAGTAGTTCGTTAATTGTTGTTGTTGGACAAATCGTCATTCATACAAAGCGCTGGGCAACATTTTTCCCCATCTTCCATTCTCTATTCATCATTGGGTAAAATTATAGGCTCCTCGACCCAAAACGTTTTTTGACAGATAAATTATGCCAGCATCTAGCTTCAACCCGCCGCCGCTAGATGGCGTACGCGTTCACAAAAATTACACTACGGAGTACGATCAATGTAGCCCGGCCTTTAAAATGCAGTTAAAATGTGTCGAGACGAGACACGTTACAGCTATTTCCAGGACCAAGTGATTCATTAAAAGCCTATATGTTACGCACGCGATTGTAAATTTCCTTTCCTTCATCAATTTGCTAATCCCAGTAACCATTGTTTTATACCTTCAAATTCTTCAACATCGAAATAAGAATTTTCTGAAAACCCGAAAAATCCAGTCAGAGCGAATAATCGGGTAAACGTGCAAGAATAAAATTTAGTATAAAAGTAGGCCTTGTTTTCAATCAAGAGTGGTTCGAACGCAGAAGTTCTTGGAGATAGCACCTTTAATTTTAACCAACATTCGAAATAGAACAGAGCCCCTGAATTTCTTAGCTAAACACTCCCTTCCGACTGCATACGCTTCCCAACCTTTGGATCAGAAGCAACTAGCGGGAAGCACTGGTTAGTAGCCAAAGTGTCAAAGACTCTGTCCAAAAGTCTGCAGTTTGTTTCTCCTCCGCTACGACCCTGCGACTTTTGGCAATCCTTCGCGGATCAAGCACTTGGTGAGTCTATGTTCCAGTATCTAGTATCTGTGTCAAATTATAATCCTCTTCATTTGCGTTAAAGTTAGTATTCTTATCAGGGTTTTGTCAGTACCACACACAACAGAATATTCAAGCATCTAAGACCGCACAATAAGAGGCTCTCAAATAAACAAAAACGTAACTATTGAAGAATCTGCATAGTCACTCCCTAAAACAGGTTGCCGATCACTGGTGTTAAGGTCGTTAAGTGTGGAGTACGTGTGTGCACCACATTTACATACGCGTAGGGGTCATTTATTTTCCTGGTAAACCCTCTTGTTTGCCTAGCTCCAAACCAAACGCAGCTAGACCGAGCCCACAACCCAGCAGTGCCATTTCGCGACAAAATCGCACTAATGAGGCAATGTTACTCAGTCCTTTGGCACTTGTCCTACCAAAGCAAAGAGGTGTGAGCGTACGAGGTGTTGCTTTTCCCTCCTGCCCGAAGTGTGTGTGTGTGTGTGCGAAATAATGTGGTTTTTAGCATTCGAGGTCACGTTCTTAATTACCGTCTTTGGGATTTACAGCACCATCACCGCTTGCACAGCACTGGGACTCAAGCGATGCCACAAAACGTTTTCCACTTTAATGTGCATAATGTCGCATAAGTACATTATCTCTTTGAACCGTTTTACCCTCCTCCCTCAAACGTTTCATATGGCTATTCACGGTGTGGTATAAAGCAATCAATAGAGTTTAAGAAATTCACTCAATAAAAATATATGACCCTTAGGTGCCGTAAAGAGCGAACCACATTTTCCCTAATTCGGATCCATTTAACCAAAATAGAACGGTTAATGCAATCGTCTCTGTTTGGGTCGGGTTTCCGTTCCGCTGACCTAATTCACAGTGCTCGCTCCGAGTACGTGACCGGCCCCGTTTGCACATCCCAGGTCGTCATCGTCACCGGGGGGAGTCCTAGTTGAATAATCCTAATCGTGCTTCGGGGCTATTGCACATTATGAAGACGGCCAAACCACCAGCGCCCGCTATATGTGCTTCTTCGCAGAGCGACAGCTCCGTACTGCATTCTGCCAGTTCCGTTTTTGGGGTGTGTATGTGTGTGTGTGTGTTTATCAGCCACCAAAAAGACACAAACGTGGGAAGAAACTTGGGAACGAATGTGTCTCGTACGCCGGAAGAACCCATTGGCAAAGATGCCATGTATCAGCATATTAATAACCGTATTACCACGGAACCGAGAGCGTTGGTGGCAAGGACGCACGAGTTAATGGGTTTTGGATCGGAATGAAGTTATGATGCCTGTGCGACCGGTAATACACACCCACACACCCACACACACACACACACACACACACACACACACACACACACACACACACACACACACACACACACACACACACACACACACCGGGCTTCGGCAAATCGCCCAAACTATTGGCGTAAAATGTCCTTCCCCATTGCCATTCTTGGAATATGGTGCACATTTGAATGAAATCGACATTAGGGACTATGAGCTGCTTGCGGTTACGGAGTTTTTTTCGGACGGTATGGGAATATGAATGAGTAGTCTCAACACCTAGAGCGAACACTATTCCAAGACAAGAGAAGAATGGCAACGGTGGGTTTGCTTTGAAGAGGGAATCATTCTGTGTGAGGAATGTACAATGTAACGAATAAGAAACATTAGGCAACGATATAATTCAATCAAACGGATCAATTTCCAGGAGTGGTATGGGTTCAAGATCAATTCCATGGCTGTTATGGGTTTGTGATCAGTTTCAGGATCCGAATCGCCACGTAATCAGTTCCAGAAATAGTAGGGATTCAAAATCAGTCCATGTAACAATATGGGTTCAGTAATAAGTCCAGGACAGGTATGGATTTGGTATCAGTTCGAGTACTGCTATGGGTTCAGGACCAGTTCCAGGAACAATATAGGTTTCGTATCTTGTTCAAGACCTGTAAGGGTTAAGTGTCAGTTCTAGAATCAGGCTAGGCTCAGGAGCAGTTTCAGAGACGGTATCAATTCCAGGGAAGTGAGTTCCATGGCGGTTATGGATGCAGAATCAGTTTCACTTGATGTGCACTGAGTATTGCAGAAGCATCCAGGATATCAGATATTAATAAAAACACTACCTGCACCAATCATTTACTATATTCCTCCGAAATTATTGCTCGTAGCCCTGTAACCAGCCCAAAAGAAAAGTTGATTAAAAATGGAGGAAAAGACTGATCCACTACCGTTTCCAGTGAAGCATCATTCATCAAATGAGTCGATGGCAGCCTTCAAAATTTCCACCGAAAATCCGTTCCATCAGTTTGATTATCCCACAATCAAGTTTCTCCACGGAATTGAGCGTTGTTTGCACGCAGTAAATATTGATCCTTTCGTTTCATTTCACTAATGCAATGAACACACACTCACTGTGGCAAACAAACGAACAACGCACACTGTTTCCGATAATCTTCTCCACTCTGCAATACACAGTATTCCCAGCTGCTGTGGCCGAATTTCATCCCTTCAACGAAAATTCACTCACACACAAACACACACAGACAGGTAGATCGAGAGCAGCGAACGCCCAAAAAGGATGAAAACCCGGATGAAAGCCCCCGCAAGCGAAATGATTCAATTGTTTAGTTCTCCAGCTTCACTTCCCCCCACAGGCATTAGAAAAAGGATCCATAAAAATTCATAGTAATAAAATGAAAACGGATCCGTTTTGGAAACGCGTTGCTTCGGCAGCGTGGACAATAGAGACTACTGTCCCATCTTTTTGGGATATGAAACCGACCGGCGACCCATCAGTCGGATCGCATAGTGTCTCTCGTATCCCATGGAGATGGCAAACAAGCAAACGTTCCGTGTGAGCCTACGGATTAGTGTGGGAAAATCAGCTTCCCCTGAAAGGTACATCAGTAAGAGGGTGAAAAAAGGCACACGTACAGCTACACAGTGGTATAAGAAGAACAAAAAAAAAACAAAGATCTAAAAGCATCATTTTCCATCAGACGATCAACATGCCTTCTGAATGTTTCCCAGTATTAATGGAATAACATTTTCATATAGAAGAATAAGCCTTACCGGTCTAGTTCAGTTTGCTTAGGCTGAACAACCCTTTTCTTTTTATGAAGAACCTCCTTTTGGGTCTTCTGTTTGGACGATAAATTTGGTGTCTAATTTCTTTTAACACTCTCCAAATCCTACCTTTGGGTCGGTTATTACAACCACTTTCAAAATGGAAGCTGACTTGCAACCACGTGGCAAGAAAGGAAGTGTACCACGTGGCGCATGTGGTGGCTGTAATGGGAGGGATTTAAATTGTTAATCAATTTCACATGTGACTCATTGGTTGAACCCAGATGGGGGTTCCTCTTCGAAATGATGCCTCCTTTATTTGATGTAACCTTTTGTAGCTTCCATTATTTTAGATTTTGTTTCCCTTTTCTAGGCGGCATTTGAACTTTCCGTCCTACGTACGCAGCCATTTGGACAGCGGTTTCTGCTTCTTGGATGAGCATCATTTTCGAAATGCATCAGTTGTTTTAAATGTTTACAAACCGTAAATTTTCGGATCTTTTTATAAATGCTTTTAACATGCAAATCTCATCGAATAATTGTATTTTCTTATTTTAATATATGGTTACAAAAACTATTTGTCCACTGCAGTTCCATGTGTGGCTCACTTGTTTGGGGAGAAACGTCAAACCTGTTTGTGCTGTTTTGTTTACGCTTGTGTTTTGTGCTCCAGTGCCGGCTCGGAAGACAGAATTGTCCCCAAAAAGTGTACCACATTTTAAACTGCATATCGAAGTCATGACTTCAGGTTAGTTAATTTCGTTTGGGTAAACTTGCACCGTCGATTTAATAGCATACATTGTGTTTTTTATGTTGCCCTTCCTCCAGATTACGCTGATTATCGGGATCCGAACCGGCCCGTCCATCGCAAAGGGATGCTGATGAACTTTCGCACCAAACAGTACACGGAAATTCGGCCGCAGGATGTGGTAAGCCTTAAATATTTATAAAGCGAGGCGTATGTGCTAATATATTGTTTCTTCCAGTATGGCAAATGTCGCTACGTATCGTCGTTCCAGAAATGTAACCGTGTTGGCGAAGGCACATACGGAATCGTTTGTAAGCACTTTGTTACTATCTCTACTCTTGCTCGTTCAACTATTCCTCTTTTGCTTTCTCCATTGATTTTAGTTCGTGCCCGAGATACGGTTTCAAATGAAATTGTAGCTCTCAAGAAGGTTCGTCTCGATCAGGACATATTCAAGGACGGATTTCCGATCAGTGGACTGCGCGAGATTCAAATCCTCAAAAATTGTAGCCACGAAAACATCGTCCGGCTGAAGGAGGTCGTTGTGGGCAACAGTCTGGAGAGCATCTTTCTCGTGATGGAATTCTGTGAGCAGGATCTAGCCTCGCTGCTGGACAACATGGAGACACCGTTCTCGGAATCACAGGTCAAGTGCATCATAATACAGCTGCTGAAAGGTTTAGACTACCTGCACACGCGCTACATCATCCACCGGGATTTGAAGGTGTCGAACCTGCTGCTCACGGACACCGGCTACCTGAAGATAGCGGACTTTGGGCTGGCTCGCTACCTTAACAATGCCAACAAACCGATGACGCCGGGACTGGTGACGCTCTGGTACCGGCCACCGGAGCTGCTGTTCGGGGCCAAAAAACAAACCACCGCCGTGGACATGTGGGCGACGGGATGCATTCTCGGCGAGCTGCTGATCCACAAGCCACTGCTGCCCGGTACGAGTGAAATTTCGCAGATCGAGCTCATCATTAACCTGCTCGGCACACCGACATCGACCATTTGGCCCGAATTCGACAGCTTACCGTTGGTGCAGAATTTCACCCTCAAAGAGCAACCGTACAACAATCTCAAGAGCAAGTTCCCTTTTCTCTCGGCGAGTGGGTACGATCTGTTGAACAGTTTGTTCATGTACAACCCGGCCTGCAGAGCTACGGCCGAACGGTGTCTTCTCAGCACCTACCTAAGAGAACCGCCACTGCGTGAGTGATTCAACACTTTATCATGGCTCGGAAAACAATTGGAATGAAACGATTGAATCTTTCTTTCAGCGTGTGACCCAAACTTGATGCCAACATTCCCCCATCATCGAGACATGAAGAAAACAACACCCGCCAAGCAGGACGATTCGCGCAAACCGCGCACCAGTGGACTGGCGAACAACAAGCCCACGTTCGATGTCGGTGGTCAGGCGCCAACTATTTCGGATTTGCTTGGCTCACTAATTAAGAAACGACGCTTCGATTAATGTGAATTAGAATAGATTTCTCTTCCAGCAAATGCCTTTTTGCGTGTATTTCGCACTACTACACTAACACAGGGATGCAGAGTAAACAATGCACCCACCCCCTCGCACATTACAGGTACGGTCGATCCATCGGCGTCTTCTTCGCCCGCTTGTCTCGTGCCCTCGGGAACCACCGGTGTTTCGTCGTGAAGGTTAGTTTGCTCAGCTCTTGGCGCACGAATTCCGGATGTTTCGCTTTTAACGCACCCCGGCTAGCGTTGATTATGTCATCTCGCACAAGATTCACACTCGGTTCCGTGCCCACCGCATCGAGCGGTCTGCTGAACTCGTACGGAAAGTCCGGCTTGGGGTGCCAGGCCACGAAACAGTTGCCGCCCTCCGCTACCGCTACCTTCTGCACCAGATCTTGTGGGTTTCCGCGGGCAACTTGAACGTTTTCGTACTGCTTTAGCGTCAGGAAGTGGTTTCCCCGGCGAAAAATGCGTCCCAGAAACGCCATGTTTCTGTGCCGTTTGTTGACAAATGTGCTCCTTGTAGAAGAAACGTCAAACACACGCGTGGCAGGGTTGCCAGACGAATCAACCACAAATGGTCAGATGGTTTTGACAGTTCTGCTATGTTTACGCAAAGGTAAACAACAAAACTGGTAACGTCATCGAGTTGGGTGCAGGTAGACGAATTTTCGCTGAAATAATCCCGAAAATGACCGACGAATTGTGTGAAAAAATTGAAAATGATGGTAAATCGAGGCTTCTTACAACGCTACTCAACAAAGCTAATATGAATCTCATGTTTTCCAGAGTTTTACAAAAACTTCTTGGCCGATAAGCCAAGCCCGGAACTCCAGCTAACTGTGGCCATTAGCGACCAGATCTCCAAACTCTCGGACGGTATCGAACAGCTGTCCAGCGCGCTGCAGAAGCAGGTACGGGAGCAGTACGGTGCCCTGATATCGCAGGCCAAACATGCCGGTACGCTTAACGCTTCGATCGAATCGATTACGAGCCACATCGAAACGCTCCAGTTCGGTGCGGAACGTTTGCGCCGGCAGATAACCGTACCGTACGATCTGCTCGAAACGCAAACCAAAGTGCTCGGTCGGCTGCACGAGGCATCGCACGTGCTACGCCAGTGTGCCCGCTTTCTGCAGGTTCATAAGGAGCTGGACGGCACGAACGATCTGGCCGAACAGGCCAGCATCGTGAACGAGCTGGAAGGGTTGATGGAAGATGTGGATCTCACCAAGATTGACTTTCTGCGCGACGAGATCGGCACCGTCAAGAAGGCCAAGCAGCGGCTGCTGAAGGTAGCAAATCGGGATCTTTTCGAGGGCATACTGAAAAACAAACCCGACCAGGTCGGTGTGTGCGTGCGCATCTTTCACAATCTAAAGATACTGCCCAAATGCTTGAACAACGTGCTGGAAACGTTTGGCAGCTATCTGAAGGACGCTATCAAGGAATCGTTTGCGGGCACGGACGTCGCCAAGCTGCGCAAAACGGGTGTCTCTTCGCCGGCAAAGGAACGGGCCGAAGCACGCCAACTGAAGGCGCCGGGCAAAGCGCCAACCCTTACCAATTCGTCCAACTTCCGCACGAAGCTGTGGCAAGCGCTCGAATGGCTGTTCCTGGACGAAATGTACGGCCACTGTACGCAGGTACTGTTTCTGCAAAAGTGTCTGCTCGAGCTGCCGCTCGGCGATGACTACACGCTGGCGAAGGAGTTTGATCGCAAGTTTTGGAACAACCTGGAGAAACAGCTTGTGAGCTCGTTCAAAGCGGCCCAATCGCACGTAACACAAGCGCTTCAGCAGGGCCTACCGAAGCTGCTTTCGCTTGCCCGTGGGCTGGAAACGAAAATCGATCAGCATTTCACGTTCGGCGAGCAGGTGTTTGGTTCACTGGAGGCGGGCTATCTGGAGAAGTGTGCCAACAACTTTAAGGTGGCCCTGGCAGATATCGATTTCCCCAACCAGGAGGTGATCGATGCGCTGGTGCGCGTAGCATCGACCGAGCTGAATGCGGCCATCGTCGACCCACGGCTGATCGGGCTCGTAACGGGTGTGCTGTGTGTATCGAACAAGGATCTTTGGAATAAGATTGAACGTAATGTGAAACTGGGCTCGGAGACGCAGCAAGTTTTTGGTAAGTAGGGTCTTGGCTTTTGGGTGCTAAATGCAATCTTTATTGATTTGCTTTCTTTAACTTTTTTCAGACAATCCAAACGTGTCACAGTCGCAAAATATTACCCTTGCCAACGTGATCTGCTACCATCATGAAGCAATAAATCGATTGGTGCAGAATTTGGGCACGAAATTTTCCGCTCTTGACGCAGCGAAAAAGCTCACGTCCAGCCTGGTAGAAGGGAAGACAATTACGATGGCCATCTTACAGCCGCTGATCGGTAAGCATACGACGCCCTAGCAACCGTGCGATCATAACCCCTTTTACAACCTAATCATCTCGCTTCAGCTTCAATCCACTCCGCGGTGAACGTAATTCTGCTCTCCATGCACCGTGAACCTGGTCTAAATTCAAACAACATTTCCACCGCCGGCCCCTCTCTGTACATGAAGGAGCTGCAGGACTTTATCGTACGCGCCTGGAGCACCCACATCCTACCGTTCAACGATCGGGCAGTGATCGAGCAGGCGGGCCACAATCTGGCCATACGGTGCATTGAACTGTTCGTTCAAAACCTTGCCACCATTCGACCGATTTCCTCCACCGGCAGACAGCGGCTCAAGGCCGACTGTCACCACCTGGAAGGTGCACTGAAACCGATCGTACCCGATCTTTCTTCGCTCGGAAAAAGCTTCCGGCTGCTGCGTGCCATCGCTTCTCTGTTCACCGTGCCGCCGCAGGAGCTGGTGGAGCAGACGAGCGAAGAGGGTGGCGTGGTGCCACCGTACATCGTTCTGTTTATGCTGTTTGGACACGCGGGGAACGAAATGGCCAGCCCGCACGTTACTGCTGGCTGGGGCAACGAGAAGCTGCTCCAATGGCTGGAAAGCCATACGTCCGAGCGTGAACGGTTGGAGTTGATTACCGGAGCGCTGCAGAAGTATCGCACGGTAGTGCGGCAGAAGAATATTACCCAGTACGATCCAATCTATCCGATCGTAACGAGCTATTTGGAGAACGTGGTGAAGCAGTTACACTAAGGAAGGAATAATAAACGTTGTATGTATATCATTTTATTCAATTACATTCAAATCGTACATCGTTTTATAAAGCTGTTCAAGCGATGGGCTGGCTTGCAAGAGTCTCGCGGTTCGTGATTTCGTTCGTGTGACAGCGAGAGCGTAAATTAGGTACGTCTTTAGAAAGATCCAAACTTTAGCCACGAACGCCACTATTGCCAACGCTTCAAAAGTGGTAACGTGCGCGAAAAAACCTAGCAATGAGAAAAGCAAATATTATTTTCTTCAATTCAAATTACGATTTGTAACTATTATTACCAACTTCGTTAAAATAATCATCTGATCGTTTTGCAACTGTTCCTTTTGTGGTTATAGCTGTTACATTAAGTCCCTCGTGTTGGGTGAAAGCTTTGCAGCCATCACTCGCAATTAATATCAAAATAAATCCCCAGAACATCCTTGATTCGGCTGTCGCTATCACGAATGGTTGTTGAACGTTCAACGAGGCAACGGAAACTAACGACTTCATCTTGCATGACGCGGTGACTTTCCATCATCGTGCCTCCATCGCACTGCGTAATGCAATGTGAAAATTATTTTGCATCAAAGGGAAAGGTGCTAAGTAGAAGCATTGCTATTAGTAAGTACACGTTACACATATTATTACATTGTAAATAGCAAGTAGTTGCATAAGCAATAGAAAACGTAGTTCAAATAAATAGGCACAATTTTATTATGTTTAAATAAATACACTTGAACGTTTCAGTCTTAGTGGTCGATCCTTGCTTCGCTGAATCGTTTACGAGTTTAGCCCCAACTCGTGAAACTCGGCGGATGTCTGTGAGAAAGTAGAGTGTAGTATCAGATACATTTATCCACTTTTTTACATTTTTCTCACTTACCCCCAATCGCCGTGGGCCGGCACGGAATATATTTCCGGCAGTTGGGGTTCCGATCGCTGGTACACCAGTGCCTGCATGATCGTGCTAAAGTACGTGATGAACAACAGCCACGCCACCACCTTCGCCTTGATGGCCATCGTCACAGGAAAGGTCCAGAATCGATACCCTAGAGCCGTTAGAGAAAAGCCAAGTTGAGAAACGGTTCACTTTTTTTAACTATTCCAAACAAGTGTTCCTCATTACACATCTCATCGTAGTACTGATCCGATCGTGCGGTAAGCGTAGTTTCACTATTAACCTCACTGCCCTGTACCAGTACGGTGCACAGCCCGAGCAAACTTCCCAGTACCGCAAGTGCTATTTTCATCGCCCTTCCCGCCATCCTGTCCGGCACCAAACAAACCCGATCCGACGGTCAGATTGTCTCATATATAGTGCACACTACCGCAAAAGAAATTGAAAGTGTCACTCGTTAATTAGCACTTTCAATTAGGAAGGTTCCGAGAGGTGGTGCTGGGGTTTGGTTATAAAAGACTACTAGCAGCTGTACCGCATGTTTTGATCGTCATTACGTGTCGAAAATGGGTACCAAAAGGGTGATCGTTATGGGGCTGGTTATCGTCTTGTTGGGTGTGCTGGACGGCGTTCGGAGTTCTCCGGTGTTGGAGGAGTTGAGCGAAAGCTCCAACCAGGATGTTGTAGCAACTGGAAGACAGCGAGGACCTTTTCATTCTGCAAGTAAGTTCAAGTTGTGTTAGTAACGTCAGCTCTTATTTGAATTTCAACCATTATCTGCACTGCTCTCTATCAATCGTTCCAGTTTACCCATTCGGATGGGGCTGGGGCATTGCCGCGTTTGTGATCGCGATCGTGAAGGGTGCCATCTGGCTCGGCATCATCATGCTCTGGGCGTTCTTCAAAGGCTTCCCGGCCAAGCACGGCTGTGCGCCGATCATTCTGCGCGAATCCGCCCCGTACTACCACGATCACCATCACGATCATCATGAGGAAATTATTTGGGACAAGCCTCCATCATTGCACCACCATGGTCGTTCGATCCGTGAAACGGTACGGCCGGGCGAAGAGTCCGATTTGCTGCTGACCGACATGATAACTGATCTGGCGTTCAGCTTCCTGGGCGTTCATACCACGGACTGTCGCAAGCGGTTTGTGTGTGAGGTTGATGTGCGGGCAAAGAGTGACTTCCTGCTGAAGCTTGGTACGCGCATGCTCGGGGTGGATATCTTCCGCAAGTACCGGTCGGCAGATGATATTGCAGCTGGCAGTATGGAGCAGTGTGCCGAGATTTATTCCACGTGCAAGGCACAGGGAAGCTCCATAACGATGAACGTGTTGGAGGGACCGATGCAGGGATCGATCGATGATTACGATGAGGCGATGGCAGGTCAGGATCAGCAGCAGCACCAGCAGGGGAATGGAGTCGAAAGCTAAGAGTGTGCTCAATCCTTATTATATCGTTATTTATTCTAGATTATAAGAAATTATTTATTCCGTAAGAATCTGTGTTTGATGTGATTTTAAGCTAAATAAATCCGGATATTAACAAAAATTTTCACTTTTTCTTGCTTTTTACTTATTGCACCTATTTTCGACCTATCGACATAGTTGGATCAATCTTGCGGTTCCAAGGATTTAATGGGCCAAAGTGTAGTTCGTTTCCCATTTGGTGTACCGAAAAATAGTCTTTTTATCAGTAATTGTATACTTTTGATATTTTGTTTATTTTTGTTACGTTATCCAATAACAAATCCAATACTTGTACATGCATCTTTCCATCAGATCTTGTCGCTCCATTTGATTTATAATCGCTTTTTGTGTGATATTTAAATTCAAAAAAGGGTACTAAAACGTTTTGTTATATTTTAAAATTTATTTCACTTCTCCAAACAGTCGAGCAGCCCTTTCAATCTTATCAGTCCAATAGAGCACCTCGTCGTTGCTGTATTCGTTGTTCGTTGTGACACCATCGCCCCTGTTAGTACTGAAACCTCTAAAATGACTGTAAAAATAATGATCATTACATCTTTCCCAGAAAAAGTATGCACGTAAACCCGAATACTTACTACACAGGAGCATCATGGCCGAGGTACGTTGGTGTACTGTTCCACCAGGCCAGATGGCGAAAGACAAACAGTAGCATTAGGCCAGCGAATATGGCTCCCAGCTTCAGAAAGCCCCACACGTACGCCGCACTGACCCAATGCAGAGGCCATACTGGAACGAACGAAACACACGCACATTGTAATTGTCTAACCTTACCTAATTCTAACCTTACTTACAAATTTCAAACTTTGGATAGTGTGGATGCCTTCGACGCACACGCTGTGCCGTGCAGAGATCCGTTAGGACCAGCAACATCAAACACACTACTACAATTCGCCACATCCTTAACGACTTCTGGACCACTACAGTTGCTGTTGATGGCATGATGATGCTGAAAGGGCGGTAAAGTCGGTACTCTTGACATCGGAAGCAGCAAAAATCGCATCAACTTCAACAACTCACGAATGCACTCACGAGTAGGGTTGGTGATAAACGATCGTGATCAATTTACGCCAACGCTCGAACAGGCGAAGGAAAGTGTGTGAGAGACGTGTTGATTTGCTTCCGGCTGTTGACCGGAAGTTGGTTTACACTTTCGCTTGATTCGATCGATTCACGATCACGATTTGTTTGTCAAAATAAAGCACGGAAAAGAGAGGAGATCGTTCATTTTTTAATGATACAATTTCGGTTGAAATTTCGCGACGTCACGGATGAGTAAGTGAACAAGTTAAAAAAGTCACGTACACGGGTCCACATGGTTAGGCATTAAAATGGTAAGTGGTTTAAATTTATTGCTTTTTTGAATGCATTACCCAGTTAATGCTGCTGACGTGTCTGCGTTTCAGTGATTTAAAGGTTTAAAATTGTATGACCCTGGAAAGCATGCATGCAGGATTTTCCTACGCTTCTCGGAATTGGTCTAGCTTGACGATGGACACACGTGGATGCAGTAATGCCAAGTTAACCGCTATAGGCTCGACATGAAATGAAATTAAATGCTTAATTGCTAAAACATGCAAGTTAAACAACCAGATGGCCCTACTTGAAGGGTTTAGCATTACATTAGTTTCGTCTCCTTGATGGGTACGTTTGTTTTCGGTGTGAGTATTATATTTTATTCTATTTTATTAATGGAATTTTTCGATTGTCGCGTTCCCAATAAATGATGTTCTAAACACAAAATCATGTCGATTTATTTCTGGTTAAATTTCAGCACAATCTTCTTTTATTTATTTAAATTAATTACTTTCAATAAATTATTACAGTTTAATTGGTGTTAATATTACCTAAATTATAATTAAACTAAGCTCACTATCGTAATGTTGATCGCACAACATCTATTCGATCGTTCCAGTAAAGACGCACGTCTCTTCTGCTTCTTGGGTGGAAAAGGTTTGGCTCCATCGTGTCCAACGACCGATGATGGCTTTGAAACGAAAAGTAAAACATTAAATCAATAAAATTAAATTAAAAAATCTTAAAAACATTTCATCACAACTCACTAATATTCAGGTCCAGTTTCAAAAACAATCGGCTGCCGGTTGGTGTTCCATTTTTTGGCAAACAGTAGCAACAGCAGAGCGCCTAATATAAAGCCCAACTTAACGATGTACCAGATGTAAAGCGCAACCGTCCAGCCAGTGGGAGCGTCTGGAAAAAAACGATTAAAAATAATAAAATAAAGACAAAGTATGTTTTTAGATGTAATTATTCTATTTGTGATCCTTACATATTCCATAGCTATACTTGAGTGGCGTTATCCGATGATGATGGTCATGATGTCTCCTTGCTGAAACGCATCCTACGACGAGCATCAGACTGATCAGTAACAAAACCCAACGGCTCGACATGACTTGCTACCGGTAAAAGAGCTTATCACTGACTGATTTCAGGCACAGCACGCGCGCGAAGGATCCTTCCAAACTCTCCCTCGATCCAGTGTTCGATGCACTTGAACTTTCGTTCGAGGTTGGGATAGAAGGGGAGGTGGTTAGATGCCATATGCTAATTGAGGATGAGTTAAACGTAAACCAGCAACAATGTTGTGCAGGGGAGATTTTGCTTGATTTTGTTGGACCTCTTCTTGTAGGAACCAAATAGGACGAATGTCATAGTAACATTTTAGTAAAAAAAGAAATACAGATATCAGCGTTTTTGGAACAATAAATAGTAGGATTTATTGCAATGTACAAATAAATATTATTAAAATATAAATAAATATCTAATACTAGCCACAATATAAAACAGCACGAATCTATTCAAATAAATGATCCAACGATGGATATCGATCATCTTCAGCTCCAGAATGCCTCGCACTCCACAGCTGTTCTGCCTCCCTTTGCCGGAAAAGCCCAAGATGGATTAGCAGGTAGGTTTTGAAGAAAATCACAATATAGTACGTAAACGCTGCAATAGCGGCCGCATGTGATCCAAACACAAGCTCGGGAAATCCTGTAACAATCGTAAGAGCAATTGAAACATTTAACGTATCGCATTTTATTTTTCTATATTTTCTTTCACTTACCATACTCATTAAAATCTTCATGATGTCCACGACCGGAAACGACAACGCTTGTATCGATGCTGCTAGATTCATCGAACACCCCATCATCAAGTGCGCCGATCGTGGTTGCTAGCCAACCAAGCAGTACAGCAATCGCATACATCGTGCAGCTTCCGCATCCGCAGACGATCGTTCACTGAGAGTGGATCATTGTGGGGGACCGTTACCGTTAGCAACGATCGCTCCTTTACTCCCTCCATACACGATCAATTAGAGCTTCGATTTTGGGGTGTCTCTCTCTAATCCTACGACAGATGTCTATCGAACGTTTAGCTCGACAGCTCAGTAGTGCCTTGATCTTCAAAGATGTGCAATAAGAGAGTAGTAGCCTTGATCTTCATACTTGAAGCAACCATTACATTAGTGGCAGCCAATGCAGACACTTCATTGGAGTCAAGAAGACACTCCAGTCGTAAGTGAAATGAGCCGAATAAAAACACAGAGTTGAGTAGAATTAACACCAATGGGAAACTTCTACCTTCCAGCTTACCCATACGCCTGGCGCTGGTGGATCGCACACAGTGTGCTGTGGATCATAAAGGGTGGCTTTTGGTTGACGGTGTTCATCATCGTGGTGTTGTTTAAAGCATTCCCCGCAAAACAGAGCTGCTGCTCTGGAGCAATCATTCTGGATGAACCGACATTTGATCATCATCTTCATCACGATCTTTCGCTGGGGACTGGCTGGGGACGACAGGCAGATCGAGGGCTTTCAGCTGCAGATTTGCAGCTCCATTGGAAAGATAAGCTGGAAGCTAGTGTTAAGCATTTGCTTCAAATTTAGATTGAGTTATTTTCTTGTACAATAAATAAACATTAAGACTACAAGCCCCAATGCACACATTCACATTAAGTTTCATACACAATAGAGAAAAGTATGTCTGCTTTGTTTGTTTTCTTAAGATCACGCAAGCGCAGTCTCTACACGCATCGTAGGTCACATATTGCCCGCTCCGTTCGAGTCATTTTAAATCTTCCATCAGTAGGAAGCTTTACACTCCGAGAATGTACATCAAACTATGTATCTGTGCAGTGTTTATGATGGTGCTAGTAGCTTTAACGAGCGGTGTAAATCATACAGATAACACTGCTGGATCCAATACTACATCCCAGCTACAAATATCGATACACAAACGGCCAGTCAAACATCGCCCCAAGATATCTGGTAAGTTTGGTGTAAATCTAATTCAATAAAAGTTGCTTAAAGTCTTTTTTTTTGCTGTTTCAGTAATAAACACCATTCAGTACCTGCTTGTGTTTGTGTACATTACGCAAATATGGCTGTTTTTCAAAGTGGTACTGCTCGCAGCTATCTTAAGCCCTTCACTAACGAAGCAGTACTTCGCGACTACTCCATACACGTGAAACAAGAAGTGCTTTGAAGATTTCATATGCAATTTATTTTAAAATTTACTCTTACGAACAGTGAAATAAATATCTTAACAACAATTTTCCCGTGAACCTCTTCCTTACCGTGGCCATCGCCAATCATCTCCATCCGTATCAGTTAGTGCATTTGGTTGCTGAAACCACCCCGCTGTTCCATCCTTTCTATGCGAAAGCTCACACTGGTAAAGCTTGCGACATTGTGCCGAGCTACGAACGGTCGCTTTTGGACGATAGGCACGAAACACTTCATATCCTGGGGCGGCCAACGCTCGCCACAGCTCCGGCACCCGTTTGCCTTCGAGATAGAGCTCACACACGATGCGCTTTCGGCATGTGTCGTCTTCGATGTCGAGCTGGTTGAAAATTAGCTCCGCCATGCCCGTATCCTCTTGGTCAATAGCCCTCCGCTTACGACGACCCCAACCAAAGCCTGGCGGTTGATGGTAAGTCGGTTCACCGGACCCGGTCCACTTGGACCAGTAGTACCCATCGCCGAACACGTGCATCGCTACCAGTACGATCCAGATCTTTAGCTTGATCGCGACGACCGTCGATAGGTCCGTGAACCAAGGCCACCCTGCAAAAAGTAAAAGAGATAACAGATTGCTAGTACTCCCTTCAAATAGTGAACTAATCTACTTACAGTATCGGAAGATGTCTTCATAATGATCGTACCTGGCCTCTACCAGTGCACCCGCAGTGGAGTTAGATCCTTCCGTTTCCACTCCAACGACGGCAACCACCGCTGACAGAGCAAGCAGAGCGACAGCTGACAGGTAACGCTCCATCTCAGGATGGACGATCGTTTGAAAATGACCCGATCAGATGATACTTCACCTCGATGCGATCGCCCAGTTGGCCGGAAAGGAAAACCAAAATAGAGCCATCTGACACAATCTTCTTCCCTCTCCAGCACCACCAAACTCCAAAAGCTATGGTGCTAAATGTCGCATGTATGGCAAGGAAGAAAGTGCGCGACTTCCATATTGCGCATATCGCTGGTCTGGCACTGTCTGGCTGTCTGTGGCTTAAAACGTTAAAGCATAATTAACACCATCCTTTATCTGGGGGATGGCGAGCGATGGAAGGCATGTAGGCATGTTAGTAATCGGAATATTTTCTACCCGGAAAGTGGTGCACATTCACTTTCATTTCAGCACCACTTTTTGTTGACACTTTCTTATCGATCGCCGGTTTTCTAATGCGCAGCGTGGAGAAGATCGCGGTGCTGGATCTTCTTCTTGCGTATGGCCTTCTTTGCGTAACTTACGCAACTTAGAAACGATGATGTTGGTTACCGGAACCGGAGAATGGAACAAGAGCAGTCGGTTGCGCAATTGGATTGCGTAACGTTGTTCTTAACAATGATTCGTTTTTCTCCTATCGTTGGGGTTCCACGGGGAATCTTTTTTGTTACCTTTGCATGATCAATCATTGATGTTTTACTTCTACGACACATCTTCTTTATTACTGCTTTTAGACAGACTTTTTTAAAGGTATTTTTGTACTTGTTTTCCTTTTTCTGTCTTGTTTTTGTGTTATTTATAATTTATCTTTTTTCACATACTAGTTCTTTTTAGCGTATTTGTTGTTTGTTAAATGCAAGCAACGTTTTTTAGTACTTTAGTCTTTTGATTTGTTGTTATTTATGTTTTAGTTTGAATAAACTACTTTTGATTTTTATTTGTTATTTGTTTTGTTTATTTACTATTAGTTTGTTGGAATAGGTTTGCTATTTTGTTTATAAATTCATTTCTTTTTTATCTTTTATTGTTGTATCATTTTGTTTAAGTGATTTATTTAATTTATTATATTGCATACTCTTTCAGTTATATCCTGTTTTTATGATTGTTCTATTTCAATAACAATCATTATTCTTTTTTCTCTTAAAATCCCGTTGTTTGTTAGTTTAAGAATTCTCGGCTTGCAGTAAATAACACTTTTTAGCATGATTACAAGTCCTATCGACTCTCTAGCCCCATCGACCATCTCCTAATTATTTACTCCTGTTTTGTGTATCAAAAGTAAGTCATACTAATTTTTGATGCTAACCGCATTTACTAGACGAATCGCTCAGTAGCAACCAAACAATAGCTTCATTCAATATTAATTTATCCCTTCGATGCACTTTACCATACTCGGAGTGTTTTGGGGAATTCTCATCCTCAATGATCCACATCACCATCCCAAAAATGGTAAAACAACAAGCTTTACCCGCCGCCAAAAACAGCTCCACGTGTTCAACGTGTCTGGTCCATCTTTTGAGCCCTCCCTGAATATGGCATGGTTCCGATGGGGCATCGTGTTCCGCTTATTTCCACCCAGCGGAAGAAAGTGAGATGCCCTCCCCCCCCACACACACACACACACTAACACACACACACACTAACACACACACACACACTAACACACACATACACAACACCCGACCGGAACCGGAGTGGCGCGGCAGTTGAGAATTAGCTTCAATTATTATTGAGGTTCGTCGTTCAGCGTCGATGTGCGATGGCAGCCGTATAAAATGCTGCCCACCCATGCTTTTGGGTCGCATTCGCGCTACATCCGTGTGCCACAGTGAACGGGGACAAATTGTACAGTGATATCGGTGGGGTGAAGTGTGCGTGTGTGTGTGTGTTTGTTTCGTGTTTGTGGAATAAAAGATCAGTCAAACGTGTCTTTGTCGTTTCGTGTGCTATTATTGTTGGGTGGAACATTGCGTTTGCGTGAAGTAGTGAACCGGTGATCATGGCTTTACTCAAGCAGCTGCTGCTAATGGCAGCCATGCTGGTGCTGGTGGCAGGGCAAGATCTTGCCGAATCAAGCACGCGATCAGTTGATGAGGGTCGGCGAAGAAAGCGGTTCTATAAGTTTTTGTTCAAATCTCGTAAGTTTGGCTAATTTTAGCTTTTAAAGTGTGTGAAGAAGTTCCAAAATACTTACCACCATTCCTCTATTTCCCTGTCGCGCACCAGTTGGCCCGATCCTTTCCACCCTCTCGACCGTGGTGCTGGTGAAGGCAAAGATCGTCCTGGTGGGTCTTTTTTTAGCTGGAATTTACTTCTTTGGGCACAAAATATTTCCCGGTGGCTTTTTCGGTTCATCGTACATTAGCGAGACACCGCCACCGTTCCTGGAGTCGAGCCCGTACACCAGCTACCATTCGGGGCACGAGATCATCTCCAGCTACCCGGGACCGGAGCCGACGTTCACCAGCTTCGATCATTCGTCGAGCAGTTACGGCACACCGGCTGCCTCGTACGGGCCACCTTCGAACGCTTATCTGCCACCGTCGTCCGACACTTCGTCCTACTCGTCCTACTCGAAGTACAGTGGAACGAGGCGCAAGCGTGCTGCTGAGGCGGGTAGACAGCAAACGGCCGGAAGTGATGCGAATGAGGATGAGCTGGAAGAGAATGAGTAAGTTTGTTTGGGTGAAACAACGAAAAATACTGTTTGTTATACCGAATAAGCTCTCTTCCTTCTCTTGTACAGGATGTACTGGACGGACACGCTAACCGATATGACCTTCCGCTTTCTGGGCGTGAATCGTCGTGTCTGTCGGAAGCGATTCGTGTGCGAGTTTGATTTCCAAGCGCGGCGGAACCCGCTGCTCCTCTTCGTCACACGTGCCATTGGGTAGGTTGAGAAGGGCGAGCTCAAAACTAAACAAAACTTTTAATTCATTACTTGCATTCCTTACCATTAACAGCCGTGATGTGTTCCACAACTATCGTGACGCTGGTGATGAGAAGGCGGTCAGCTACAGTGACTGTGGTCGCATCTACGAGGACTGCAAGGTGCCGAAGAGGAAAAAGTTTGCCCGTCGACCGGTTCGCCCTGTAGGCCCTCAGCAGCATTGGTCGTCGTCTGATACGGTTGATGATATGCAAGAGAATGAAATTGATTCGACCGCTTCGACGGAGGAAACTACCACCGTTAGCCCTGGCAGAAGCAAATTGATTCTGCTCCCGAAACATCCGAATCGCTTCCGAAGAAACTAACTCGAGGGTTCGTCGCTTGGCCGTTTCGTGAAGCGTGATTTAGCTGTAATTAAGAAGAGAATGTATTTTTAGCGCGTATTTATTAGTTTTCGGTATTTATTTATTTATTACAATTAAAAGGAAGGCAAAATAAAAAGGAAAATAAAATAAATAAAACACAGTTTTTTTTCATTACTACCACACACCACACCATGTCGTCCCTTTATTTTTCTTCGAAATGATTCATGTCTGACTACAACACACCCCTCTTTCCGTGCTACACGATGATTGCCTCTCTACCGATGACGCAGGCCTTTTCTAGGACACTTTTTTGGTTTTCTTCTTCTTCATTCCATCGATGGTCGACGCAAGGACGTCAATGTCGCGCGTATCGATGTGTCCGCCATCGTTCTTCTGCTCCTTGCCGGTAGGGCGCCGGTTGCTCATCGCACCACCGGCCAGTGTGCCCACCTTCGCCCAGGCCATGCCGAGCAGCTCGAACGCCAGCTCCTGCTTGAAGAACACGAACCCGATCAGCGCGATCAGCACGATCGCGGACAGGGAGCTCTGGTTGAGATCGCCCTCGGCCGTACGCAGCTCCGGCTCGAACGGCAGCTCCGCGTAGAAGCTGCTCGCGTTCGCCACGAACGACACCGCCGACAGGCTGTAGCGGTAGCTCTTCTCCGACAGCGTGCTCGTCAGCTCGATGTGGTAGCTCTTGCCGTCGAACGGTATGCGCGGGAAGAACACCATAATGCCTGGGTTAATCTTGGACTTCGGGTTGAGCGGTGGCTCGATGCGCTGCGTGTGCACGGGCGAATCACTTCCCTTCCGGTACAGGGCAATCTTGAGCGTCTTGTAGTGTTCGTTCTGCGACGCAACCACGCGCACCGTCACATCGACGAACGCGAGCGGACTGATCGCGATCAGATTCACGTCACGCGTGTCCGCCTTCCCGACCGTTACGAGCCGCTCGCGCGGAATGGATCGATCCACGGCCGCCGTCGGTCCGGTGCCAGTGCGCACGCGCACCCGATACTGGCAGCCGGGCGTTAGACCGCGGATACGATACTGACCGTTAAACTCACTCGTCGCTTCCTCGAGCACGCTACCGCACGACTCATCCGACACCGCCTCGACCGCCACATTCGGGAACGGTTCACCGTTGAGCGAGGTGAGCGAACCGTAGATGGAAAACTGTGTCCGCTGGCCGACCAGCTCCTCCTGCACGGTCGCACCCTCCTGCACCGTGATTAGACGCGAGTTGGGCCGGAACTCGTACTCCTTCATCATCGCGCGCAGATAGTACTCGCTGGGCGACAGCGAGTGGAACTTGATCGTACCGTCCTCACCGGTGACCATGTTTTTGCGGTAGCTTTCCGCGCCGGACAGGGAGAGCAGCACGCCCGCCAACCGGTTACCTGCGTCATCTTTTACCGTGACGATGATTTCGCACAGCTTGTGACCGCTGAACGAGCTGGTGGTGCGATCGAAGGCGGAAAACACGTACGATTCCTTCTCGGCGGACAGTTCCACCGCGAGGGATGGATCGATTGGACCGAACCGGAACTCGCCACGCTCGTCGGTGAGCGCTACCTGCGATGCGAGATCGGCATTCTTCGGGAAGAGCAGCGTAATGGTCGCATCCTTCACCGGGGGATCAGTGCGTCCGTTGATCAGCAGTCCTTTGGTCGCTCTCAGCTTCGTTGAAACGTCCGCACAGTCGCTTCCACCCGTCACTACCAGCTGCGTTGGGTTGAACAGCATGATTTCGCTCTGCGGGACAAGCGTGACGCGCTCACCGTGCTCGAGGAAAAACTCCTTCCGATACACGTACCCTCCATCAGCCCGTCCATCGGTCAGTTCGAGCTCGACAAGCTCCCCGGTCGAATCGCCATCACGTACCACCCGGACACGGTACTGTTCCTTCGCCTCCGCTACCAGCTTCACCACATTCCGGTGGCTCTTGGCATTGACCGAGATGGGAACGGTGCTGGCGGTACTGAATTCAGTCGCCGTCGCCTCCTCAAACCGATGGCATCCGCTCAAGCGCATCTCGTACGTACCGGCACGCTTCACGCAGAACATGTTCATGCCGGCGGTCAGTACGATCTCTTCCTCCTTGCTCGGGGCGGCCGCCGCTTCCTCCCGTGCGGCGGTGTCCTTATACCGGTAAGCCATGGTTGCACCGTGGCTCGACAGGATCGACACGATGTAGCCCGTCTGCACGAAGGCCGGCACCGACTCCTTGGCCGTCTTGATGTTAATCTTCACCGTGTTCGATTGCCAGCAGAGCTTCGAGCTCGGGACGCTCACTTCGTAGCTGCCCGGAAGCACATTCTGGAAGCTGTAGCTCCCGGCATCCGATACGGCCGCATTTACAGCCTGTCCAACGGCATTTCCACTACCATCGAGTGCTTGCAGCGTCACCGCAAGCTCACCGCACGATTCCCGCCTTCCCAAGCAGCGCACCTCACCCGTAACGGTGGCACGCAGCTGCGAAAACACGATCCCCTCTACCGGCGAATAGTTGACCTCGATCGTTTGCGTGACGGGGAAAAATTGAATGCCGCTCGCGTGCTCCGCATCGCTCGTCAGCACCTGCACCGTGTACGCGCCATTCTCGAGGTACGTGCACCACTCCCCGCTACCTTCCCTGCTCGTCACCTCCACCATCATGGTGGACGCTTTCTTGGTGATCGCGACGCGGTGCGCCTTCTTCGACACGACCTGCCCGCACACCTTAAACCCGGACACGAGCACATCCGGCAGCGACGGGTTGGCGAGCGACACCTTCACGATGTGGTCCTTAAACTGCAGATCGTCCGCCTGCACCTGAATCGTATACGTGCCGGGCTGGATGTTTTCCAGCGTGTACGCACCATCCTGCCCGGTGGTGGCAATTTCGCGCCCATTTAGCTTGACCCGCGCATTCGCTACGCTGGCACCGTTGGGGGAGCGCAGCACGCGACCCGACACGCTGAACCCGGTCACTTCGAAGTTTTCCTTCACCCGCACACCATCGTTGCCGACCACCAGCTCGACGGCTTCGGGGCGAATGTGGAACTTGATCTTGCTGTCGCTAAAGTGCGGCCGGACGAGATACTTGCCGCGGGCACGCCCGCAAACAGATACTGGCCGGTGTTTTTGTTCGGTGTGGCAAAGCAGAGCGGGTTCGTCTCGTACGCTTTGTTGGCGGCGTTCGGTACGGATGGCACGGTTTCGGAAGAGCATTTGGCAGTCGATTTTTGCTGTACGGAAAATGGGTAAAGGGTAAAGCGTTAGTAATAGGTTGGGACGTGTTGCGCAAATTATTGCTTACGCCTTGGCTGCTGTACAGCAGGAATCCGACGGCAGCGAACGGTTGACCATCGCTGAACACGCTACCCTCCACATCGAAGCCCGCCACGACGAGCGATCCGGCCGGGATCTCGGTGTTGCCCGAGGCCACCGTTACCTTGTACTCCGGGCGCTCAAAGTGCCACCGCTGGTGCTGGACCTTCACCACATATCGGCCCGGTTTGATCGGTGTGAACGAAAACACACCGTTTCCGTTCGTGATCGTTTGACCGATACGGCTCCCGTCCTCTGCCACCAGCTCGACCCGCACGTTGCGCGCCCCAGCCTCCGCTGCACCCTGGAACTCGACGCGCCCGGTAATGCCGAACCCCTTGAACAGGAAGTTCACATCCTTGCCCTGGCTGCACACGTCCGTCTGGCCGTCGAACTTGATTTCCACCTGTTCCGGTTCGAAGCTCCAACCGGGTGGTGGTATCACCTTCAGCACATAGCTGCCCTTATCATACACCGGGATGAAGTAGTACCCGTTCGACGGTGAACATTCCGTTTTGATCTTTAAGCTGCCCTGTGGGGTGAATCTAGCAAGGAAGTACCAGAATGAAAATTTAATTTGCGGACGTTGGCACTGTTGGGGAGAGTTAGTTAATTCAATTAACTGAAAGGGAAGACTTACAGGCCGACCTCCACCTTGCTGAGATCCAGTTCGGAGTTAACATTTTTCACAAAACCCCCACAGCCGAACACTTCGTTGGCCGTGCCGGGCTGCACCACCACCGCCAGCAGGAGCCCCAGCGCCAAACCCAGCACCGCAGAACGCACCATTTTCTGCGGCCGTTTTGTGTGATGAAAATGGGGTTGAAATTGGACGAGATCCCTCCTCCCGGTGCGATACGATGTGATTTCGTGCTTTTTCTCACGGCGATTGCTGCACGGGGCCAATGTGACAGAACAGGTGTGATGTGGTTGTCAGTTGTGTTGACAGCTGCTTATCGCGGCAGTGCTGCCAGTCTGTGTGGCAACCAAGCGTGAAGATGTGCATAAATTAATGAAGTATTATATTAATTTGTTAATATTTTAACTGCTAATACTTTTGCTTTTTCATTTCAATAATTCTCTAGTTGTTTTAAAATCTTTCTTTCATTTCAAAAGGTAAATAAAGTACAATAATCGCCGTTCCTACACTCCATACAGCTTCGTCCATTTTGTTTGTCACTGTAACTCAACAACAACAAACCGATGCCGGTCGTCCTGGCTTGAAGAACTAAAAGTGAATCGAAAACGGAAGCAAAAAGCTTCCCAAAACCCTTTCCCTCATCATGGGCGACAATAACGCGTTCGTGCTGGATAATGGCGCATTCTACGCCAAGCTTGGTTTATCCGATGACTCCGAACCGAAGTAAGTCACACACACAGCAAGTCTATAGTTGCGTCCTTTCAATTTACATTGCCAATCTCGCTTTCCATTTCCAGAACCATCCTGAACTGCATCACAAAAGCCAAATCCGAACGGAGGCGACCGTTCATCGGCAACCAGATCGAAGAGTGCCGCGACGCGTCGGGCCTGTTTTACATCCTCTGCTTTCAGCGCGGCTACCTGGTGAACTGGGATGTACAGAAAACGGTCTGGGACTACCTTTTCAGCCCGGACTGCTGTCCGGTGCAGTTTGCCGACACGCCGCTCCTCATCACCGAGCCGCTGTTCAACTTCGGCTCGATCCAGGAAGCGATGCTGGAGATCCTGTACGAAGAGTACGACTGCGATGCGGTGTGCAAATCGACGGCCATCGATTTGGCGGCGTTCAACTACACCCACAGCGAGCAAACGGAGCAGCCGGAGGGCAAACGGCCACTCGCCTGCGTGGTGGTGGAGATGGGCTTCAGCTTCACGCACGTGGTGCCGTTCGTGAAGGGCTGCAAGGTGCGGGAAGCGATCCGGCGCATCGACGTCGGTGGGAAGGTGCTGACGAACCATCTGAAGGAAATCATCTCCTATCGGCAGCTGAACGTGATGGACGAATCGTACGTGATCAATCAGGTGAAGGAGGACAGCTGCTTCGTGTCGCAGAACTTCAACGAGGACATGCGGATAGCGCGCAAACGCATCCCGGACAATACGATCCTGCGGGAGTACGTGCTGCCGGACTACACGCAGATACGGCGCGGATTTTTACGCAAACCGAACGAATCGGGTGGGGCGGGCGATGGTGGAGAGGAGCTACAGACGGTGCGGCTCGGTAACGAGCGGTTCGTTATACCGGAGATACTGTTCCACCCGTCGGACGTCGGGATACAGCAGATGGGCGTACCGGAAGCGATCGTGGATGCGATTAATCTGTGCCCGGAGGAGACACGGCCGCATCTGTTCGCGAACATTGTCGTGTGCGGTGGATGTGCCCTGTTTCCCGGCATGCAGTCGCGCGTGGAACGGGACGTCCGAGCGCTGGCACCGGATGAGTACGACGTTAATGTGACGGTTCCGGAAAAGTGAGTCTGCCCAGCCAATTTCTTTGTTCCTTGCTTTAAATAGTGGCTATCGTTGTCTTTCTCTTGCTTCCAGTCCAATCACGTATGCCTGGCATGGTGGTAAGAAGTATTCCCAGTCGCTCAGCTTCATGAAATCGTGCATGAGCCGAAACGAGTACGAAGAGTACGGCACCCGGCATCTGGTGGAGAAGTACGAGAGCTAGCAGCGGCGCAGAAAGGCGAAATGCCGCAAGCAGGACGATATTTCAGGTAAACTGAGGCTACATTTTATTACATTCTTACCGTTTAATTACATATTTAAAAAAGAAAACATTTCATCGCTAAACCGTACATGAGAACAGAAAGTCGTTAACATTCTAACACAAAAGCGAACGTGGTGCTGTTGCTGTCTAGTAAAAGGAGGGTAGTGTTGTGAGCTGTTTCTAATCTCTCTCTCTCGGTGTTTCACGGTTTTCTATATTCTAACCATGCACCATCCGTCGATGGGAACTTGAAGGATAACATCCAGCACGCATTTCCCGCCCTACCGCCATCGATGTTCGCATGGGCGACTAAGATCAACTTCATCATTATTCCAACATCGACGGGATGTTACACACACGAGATGAAGGATGAGTAGCAGTAATACGGATGAGTGTTACTCTATACAGGAAGATGTGGAGCCTGTATCAGGATTGGTCACATTTTTCGTCACAAACTAAAATACACTTCCTTCGAAGACTCTCAATTTTCTACTAAATCATCGCGTGTCCGCTTACAATGAACAGAACACGGGGGGTGGTGGTTGGGGTGGATGAGAATATTTGAGAATTCAGTTCCGAACACAACAGACACACCACACACTCACACACATAACATGAACACGCACACAAACAGGCAGCCACCACGTTTTTTTGGGATGGCTGCTGTTGGGATGGGATTTTTGCTGCTCTAGAGATTAGTAACACGCCCGTCCTTAATACTGCTGGCGCCTTCGGGCGGCACGCTGCTTGTCGAAGCGCAGCTCCATCTCCTCCAGCACCTTGGGCGTGTAGCGCACGACCAGCTTCACCGAGCCGACCGCCTGCTTCAGCAGTTCGACGGCCTTCTCGTGGTTTTCGCCCTCCACCGACACACCGTTGACGGAGAGCAGCTGGTCGCCCCGCTTCAGCCCCCCGTGCCGGTCGGCCACCCCGCCCGGGATGATGCGCGAGATGTAGATCGGCGAGTTTTGCTCCTTGCCGCCCATCACGTTGAAGCCCAGCCCTTCGTCCGTCTTCGGCAGCTCGACCACGCGCGGATGGGCGTGTCCTTCGCTGGCCGCAAACGCGGCAATCGTCGCCTTGGCCGTCGCGGACGCACGCACATCGAGCGAGCCCTGGATGTCGACCGTCTCGTACACATGCTCGTACACCTCCCGGACCGCGTTCAGGAAGTCGCTCTGCAGCACCTTCTGCAGGGCGGCCAGCTTGGTCGCGGGCACCTCGCCACTCATCTGCAGCTTTTCCAACAGCTCGATCGAGCGCTTCACATCTGCGGGGAGAAGGGGGGGGGGGGAGCAAAACGGGGGGAGGATGAATTGATCGCTCAAGGTGCGGTGTGGTTTGCTTCGTTTTTCTTTACCTTTCGCCAGGGTTAGGGGCTCACACACGTTTGCCATTATTGATTTGTTTATCTTACTGCTTCCAGATGGATGATATACGATACACTTGTTTCGCGAGCTTCTTTCTACTGTGTTTCTCTCGCTGCCAGAGAGAATAATATTGCGTTGAACGCCTTTTGGGCGATCCCAACTTCACGTACACTTTTGCACAGTAGCTTGTGTTTATTATTACTACCTTTAGCAGCAGCAGCAGCTCTCGATTTTGCCTGCTAGCGAGCGCATACGTACTCTATGAATAGCATAGAGGATTTTTTTTTTCTTTATATTTTTCCCCAACTCCGCTCATCCAGGGCTGAAATATGGGAAAAAAGAAAACAAACGTACGCACAGTGGGTAACAGAAGCCAGTCAGATCTGGCCATGAATGGTGACACTTTTGGGTTAACTTTTAATTTCAAAAATGCTTTTTAGAGCGAAATAACCATGAGAGAGATTGTAAATATTGTGTTAATTATTAAATCCAACCAATGACGGCTTACATTTCATGAAATTACAGTGTTAAATAGAATAAAAAATGTATTTTTGAGAAAACAGCTCCCATTGTGCAAACGCACAAGGTTAACACAGTTGCAGGACTTTACTATTATTTTTTTGTACATTTTCCATTTTTACAAGCTCTTCCATTTTGTCGTAGCCAGTCAAAAAACACAATCAATTAACATAAAAGTTGTAAAAGTAGTGCCCCCAACTTAATCTATTTCATATGATACCATTGAACGAAGCTTAAGCGCCTAAATGTATGCAATGTTAGGAGGTTGCATGCGCCTAAATCGCCTTTCGATGTAAGCTACTTTCAAATTTTTGAATTACAAGAAACACGTGGCACCTTTCCAGAAACGTGGGTAGAAATAAAATTAGAATGCTATCAAACGCAAATACGCAAATGCAGTCTAATCAGTACATTCCCAAGCAATTAAGGATCGATTGAATTCAAAGTCCTATTTTCCGTTTGACGCATTTTCGAGTATTCTTTCTTTATTTAATCATGAACTGTAATTAAACCCAGCGATAACGACAGTCAATAAACCGGTAATCAAAACTGCAACCCAACTGCAATGCTGATTTAGCCAATTCCCCCCACCCCCTCCCCTTGCACACTCATTATTTCAGCTTTCGATAAAATGCGTCAAAAATGAAGTCCTTTTTCACATGCAAAGAGAGCCCCGGAAAAATGGTAATTTATTGGTCCACAGTTAAACAGCGATAAAACAAATGGCCGAGAAACAAAACGCACTCAAAATAAAAACAAAAAAACAATAACACCCAACAAAGGCTTAGCCGCGTTATCACGTTTACCCCCCACTCACACACACACACACACGGGCGGGCGTGGAGGGCGAGATATCGATTTAGTAGTCGAGCCCGGGACAATCTTTGATGTGCGTTTCGAGCGTGAGGAAATCTCCGAACACATTGTTACAGTGAGGGCAAGGTTCGATCTGCCGCTCAAAGCCCCCGGGCGAGGTGCCGTACAGTTTCATGCTGTCCACCTGCGTGGCGCGAACCTTGTGCTGGTGGGTGGCCATAGTTCCTCTGCTGCAAAGAAAGAAAGGAAGTGGTTTTTACCTCTGCTAAAGAGTTAAAGCAACCGCAAACGACGAACCTGTTTTGTGCGTGGTTCATCGATAGCTGATGGTTCTTCTGCAGCAGCGTCTGCATCTCGCCCGTTATTCGATTCTTCTCGATCAGCAGCTCCTGGTAAGCGGCCCGCTGTTCGGCAAGATCGTTTTTGCACACCTCCAGCTGTGCCTGCAACGCGACCAGCTCCATTGTGTTGTCGTTCGGTACTTGTGCGGATTTGGTGTGGCCACCCTGCCCTCCAAAGGTTGAGCTTTCGAGCATCTCGTGGCTTAGAATGTTGGCGCGACACTTCATGAGCGCATCCTGCAGGCCGCCCAGGCACGTTTTCATGTTGCTCAAATCGTCGATGTAAATTTTGCGCTTGTAAAACGATGAATTTTTGTTATTGAACTCGTACGGACATCTTGAAAACGCACTCTCGCCACTCACCAATTTTTCCTGTTCCAGCAGTTTCTCGCGCAGCAGCTCGTTGGAGCTTTCCAGTAGCTGGTTCCGCTTCACGTACTCGCGCAGTATATCCTTCAGCTCGTCCATTGTTTTCCAAAACACACACACACACACACACACACACACAGCCAGAGGAGAGTGCTCCGATCTGACCCCCTGTAACGGTTCGAAGCTTCTGCCCCACGGTTCCAAGCCCGTAACCGTGTGCGGTCTGTGTGGTCGGGTTTGGTACCAAAAAATGGTAGCTTATCTTCCGCCTTTTTGCATCCATCGGGGTTCGCATGCCCCTTGCCGATAAGCACCGCCACCGATATGTTGGGGTCAAAAGGGCTGGGAGTGTATCGAGATTGTGCGATTAGCCCGTTCGGCGATAAGCTGTGATTGTAATTTGTAATGAACATTAAGCTGTAGTAAGAAGCGTCAAAGGCAGTCGATTTTGGGAACTGAGCGAATGCGCATTGCTCGCTATTTTCGGTGTTCAAATGAAGAGCAAACACGTTAAAATACTCAGAAAATTTAATTTGAAGGTTTACACGGTTTAAATTAAAAATTATTGCACTTAATTCCGTTATCTGACAGTAACCGTTGTGCTTCAAGCATGGCCGAACACGTGTGACACGTGTAATTAAAATCGGTTTATTAGTTGGCATGTACGCCGGGTTTGTTGTTTGCATTTGCGCGAATGCTTGCCATGAGCAGTGTTTATCAAATAAACGAGATTGCAGTTCGTAATCGATTCGAGCTTTATTATCTGCCTTACGCTCGATCGCTTCCTTGTTTGGCGCTCGCGTAAAGTGATAACATTTTTATGAGACGCAACAACCTGCGGGCTACGCTTGAGTGATTCTTTCCATAAGAGGCATCATCTTACAGAGACTTTTGTTTCATAAAACCAAAGCAAAATCAACTTTATTTGTTAACGACATTTCCTAAACACTATTTAAAACAAAAAACACACACAAACACATACGGTGAAGGAAGGCATCGCAGCTCTAAAAATGCACTGCAAGCTGCTGCTACTACGGAGCGAGACATTCGACACCATGCGTAGGGCCAATTGCAGCCATTTACGTGATGACGGTCGGTGCGTTGCGGCCGGTAAAGGTGGGCAGCTTCGACACCTCGAGCGCAATGTCGATCAGCGGTTTCAGCATGTCCGACGCGCTGCCCAGCACGTTCTCCTTCTCGTACGAGTCGATGTACAGCCGGACGGTGGCGCCCGAGCTGCCCGTACCGCTCAGCCGCATCACGATCCGGCTGCCGTCGGTGAACACGATGCGCAGGCCCTGCTTCGTCGACACCGACTTGTCGATCGGATCGTTGTAGCTGAAGTTGTCGCCCAGCCGCACCTGGTACGTTTTGCCGCCAGCCGTCAGCTCCCTGCCCACGAACGCCGGATCGGTGATGGTTTTCTCCAGCGCCTCCATCATCTCGTTGCACGGGGCCAGCTCACACTCCTCGTAATCGTAGCGGGTGAAGTAGTTGCGGCCGTACCGCTTCCAGTGCTCCACACAAATCTCCTCGATGCTCTTGCCCGTGTGGGCCATGATCGAGAGCCAGGCCAGAACCGCCCACACGCCGTCCTTTTCGCGGATGTGGTTCGAGCCGGTGCCGAAGCTTTCCTCGCCGCACAGGCAGAGACGGCCGGCGTCCATCAGATTGCCAAAGTACTTCCAGCCCGTCGGAACCTCGAACATCTCCTTGCCGAGTGCTTCCGCGACGCGATCGACGGCCGAAGCGGTTGGCATGCTGCGCGCAAGTCCCTGCACGCCGTGCTTCTTAAAGTACGGAATGCATTCCAGGTAGTGGGCAATGACGGCGAGCGAGTCGCTCGGCGTGACGAAGAACGCTTTGCGCCCGATGATCATGTTACGATCACCGTCACCGTCAAATGCTGCCCCGATGTCGTAGTCCCCAGCCCGCACCGTGTCGACCAGATCCTTCGCGTACGTTAGGTTCGGGTCGGGATGCAGCCCGCCAAAGTCGGGCAGCGGTGTCGTGTGCACCACACCGTCCGTCGACGCACCGAGACACTGGACGAAGATCTCGTTCACGTAGCTACCGGTCACACCGTTCATCGAGTCGATGCGCATCTTGAGCGGGGCGCCGCCCGGTCTCGAGCTGCCGCTGACAAAGCCCCGCAGCTGCTCGAAGTCAAATATTTCCCTCATCAGCAGCACGTAGTCGGCAACGGAATCGATCACCTCGACGGTGAACGGTTTGCCCTCGATCTGCGCCTCCTTCACACCGACCTTGCCCACGTCGACCGCGACGGGCGCAATTTTGTACTGCCGAATCTCACCCGACAGGGCGTAGATTTTGTTCGTGAACGCGTCCGGCGCTGGGCCACCGTTTTCGCAGTTAAACTTGATGCCGAAATCGTTCTCCGGGCCGCCCGGGTTGTGCGACGCGGTCAGCACAATGCCACCGAGTGCCTTGTGCCGGCGGATCAGGCTTGAGACGGCCGGCGTCGACAGGATGCCGTTCTGGCCGAGCAGTATCTTGCGCACACCGTTCGCGGCACACAGGCGAACGATCAGTTCGGACGCTTCCTTGCAGAAGTACCGTCCGTCACCGCCGAGCACGAGGGTAGAGCCAGCCAGGGCCGGACCATTCGCGTCCAGGATGCATTGGACAAAGTTTTCCGTGTAGTTCTTCTGGGTGAACACTTTGACCTGAGCGAAGGAGAAAAGGAGGTTATTTGAGAGGGAAGTGAGATGGAATGCTGTACTTCCGCGGGAATCTTACCTTCTTGCGCAGACCGCTAGTGCCTGGCTTTTGGCCCTCAAACGGGGTGGTCGCAACCGTTTCGATCTTAACGCTCATGACGCTGGCGATGGTGCGGAAGAAGCAAAAGCCTGGCCAATTGTTTCAGTTGTAAGCGCGCTCAACCTTTACCGCACGTCCGAACGGAATGAAGCCTTCTGCTGCTGCGTGAAACCGAGCCGAAGCGCGAGAACCTTCCGTCGTGTCGCGTTTGTGTGATCGGAGATAAGCAGCGAGCCTCTTGTAAATTCCGCAAAACTCCTTTCTATCTGTTTGAAATCACCTTCAGCCAAGGTCGTACGGAGACAATTTATCAACTTGCGCTATTTGACCGTTCTTGACAGAATGATAACAAACGCCCGGACCAAGGTGCATGGACAGAGGGTTGTAGAGGCGAGATTGAATTAGGAAAAAATACTGAAAATAAAAATTACAGGAAATTCAGATACATCTTTGCAAAATCCATTTTATATGAAGATGTTGATTTTGTTGTTGAAAAAATCATTGAATAAAAGAAAACTGACAACAATAATCTATTAACCTTGACACTTCACTGTGGGTTTTCTTCCGAAATAGTTCAAATATTTTAAAGAAATTTACACGAATAGTACACGCATTTGTATTGTTTTATTAAACAAGAGTAAAATAACGCTTATTTTCGTGCCACATAACTTAAATAAATTAAAAACATAGCGAAACTAAGCGCTTTTTTGAACTGGTGCACAACTGTCAAACGCTCAAACGTCAAACCGGCACAAGGCAGCGCCCACTGTGCCGCTCGGTTCGATGTGTTGGAACTTGACGAGCGAGTTTGGCCTGCCAACATAACATAATTTCTGTTCGACGTGTACACTCCGCCGTCGCCGCTGCCAAGGAAGAAAGTATTTACATTCGGCTTCCCGTTTTTCTCTCGGTCGGCACACTACTCGCGAATTTTGGTAAGGAAACTGCAACGAACGCACCGCGTGTTGTGAAAGTGAGATTTGTAATCGGAAAAGAGGCGTCCCCCATTTGTTCCCCCATCCAGCAACGATGAAAAGCTTCCTGTACGCACTGCTAGCGCTGCTCGCCGTCAGCCAGCTCGGTTTGGCGAACGAGGAAAACACCGCCCGGTTGCTGGTTTCGAAGCACATCCTGAACAAATACCTGGTCGAGGCTCGTGATATCGTGGTGAAGTACACGCTGTACAACGTTGGCTCCGGACCGGCTGTTAATGTGCGCCTGGGTAAGTGTAAAAGGGGTGGTGGTGTGTGGGGAACATCGAGAAGCAGCGTGTCTAATCGATCTAATCGAATGTCCTTTTCCTCCGACCCACAGTTGACAACGGATTCCATCCGGAGGTGTTCGAGGTGGTCGGTGGCCAGCTGACCGCGTCGATCGATCGCATTGCGCCGCAGACGAACGTGACGCACATCGTGGTGGTGCGGCCGAAGCAGTACGGCTACCTGAACTTCACCGCCGCCGAGGTGAACTATCTCGCGACGGAGGACGCCACCGAGCCCCAGTTCTCGATCAGTTCCGAGCCGGGCGAGGGCGCGATCGTGGCCGAGGCACAGTTCAACAAGCAGTTCAGCTCGCACTATCTGGACTGGCTGGCGTTCGCCTTCCTGACGCTGCCGTCCCTGGCCATCCCGTACGTGATGTGGTACAGCTCCAAGTCCAAGTACGAAGCGATGGGCAAATCGTCCAAGAAGGCCAACTAAGTCATCCAAGTAGGCAGCAGTAGCAACAAAACGGCGATGTGCTCCAGTGACCGATTTTCCAGTCGTTTGGCAGCGCGAGTCACCGACTCAACATCCATCTTTGAAGACTAATTTAATTTGTAAGGCCGTAAACCCGGAGTGTGCAGCAGCAGCAACAGTAGCATCATTGATCGTCATTAGTTTTCGCCTCATCACCCCCACGTGAGGCTCAATTTGAAACCGTTTTCATCCTTCTAAAGCCGCATCACCCGCATCGCAATCCCACTCCCCATAAATGCTCCGAGGTCACAGAGGAATCACAAAGAAGTGGAAGAAGCAGAGAAGGTTGGAGGAGCAGATCTATTTTTTTTTTTCATTTGGTTTTGTGAATAAACCGAATGCGAACTACGTTCGTGCTGAAAAACAAACGTACAAAACGCCTTGGAGTTCATTGGAAGTGTATTTAAGTTCTTTAAATTATTCAACAGGAACGTAAGTATGTAATAATGCGCAACCAACCACTCACTCTACATGATATTTCTCTTGAATGCACCCTTCCGGGGCTTGCTCCGAACATGCCGCAGGACGGAGGCTGGCGTGCGGGAAGAAATAATGGGCCCACGGACAGTACCCGGCTGGCCGCTTGTCGATGGTATCGGCGTGGATGATGCCAGCGGGTGCATCCGGGGTGTACCGGACACCTCTAGTCCACTCGCCGGTGTATCATCCTCCGGCAAAACCGCCCTCTCCACTGGATCCGCCCCATGAAACCGCTCATAGCATGCCATGCCCGGCTCGATGCAGTTGAGCAACGCAATCGAATTGGACGTCAGCACAGCAATGCGCGATAAGCATTCCTGTGCGTCGAGCGTCGGCTTCGTCTCGTTTTCATCCTCCGTCCAGAGCAGTTCGCTTAGTGCGGCGGCCACGAAGCTGCGGATCTGTGCCGTACTGGGCGTTATGTAGCGCTTGGTGGCGCGTGAAGGAGCAACCAACCCACCGCCCGGCTCCAAACACAAAGGAGGCATCTGCGTGCCGTTCGCTTCCGTGCGTAGATCGGCCGGATCTTCCGCGTACACGTAATCGATACCTTCGACCAGATCCCGGTACTCGAGCACCTCCTCGCGGATCCGGTTAAACAGCGGGTTAAGGTACTGGATCACCTCGTAGGAGAGATTGCTCCACTCGCGCGGGTTGCGCATTACTTCATGGAAAAAGTACGACCGCAGCGCTTTCGGCTCGAGTGTTACGTCTGGATGATGGCGGCGAAACTCCTGCCAGAAGGCAATGTCCCACGCATCCTTGGCGATCGCTTGCCGGTGGTAGAAGTAGTGTATTATCCGCCGGGCAAGCGATTGTGGTCCATCATCTGGGTGAAAAAAGGATGATGCAAATGGGTGGATTATATTTGATGAGGTGAATTTGTTTATAATAATGCGATTTACCTGTTCCAGATGAGCTGATTTCCTCCGTACTCATACTTTTTGCTTTATTTTGAATTGGATACGCTTACTAGACGCCGCCATTATTTGGATGCGCCGTTTTAGAACAAAGAATTTGAACCGAAATGTTCAGAGTGACCAGAACTATCCATTTATCTGTGATTCAAGCGATTTTTCTTAAGCCTATTGTTTCAAAGACTTGCACCCTATAACTAACGAAGTTTTATTATTACTGCAGAATATCACAGGCTTTTTTCCAATATTGCGATAAAAATATAAAATTTATCACTCTGTCCACTCTGCCAATGCCGCGAATTTTTAGTACAAACGGGCCGTAGCACAGTGGGCGACTGATAAAAATGGTAAATATTTGTATGAGCCGTTATTTCTGTGCCATTCAAATTTTGCAAAATATTCAAAACAAATTCATTTTGTCATTTGTTATAATGTTCGGATGGAATAACTCCAGCAAATACAAATTGATTACTATTTTTCCGCTCGAAGTCGTACACAAACCATTCATTGCTCATTTATTACTCTCTACTGTGGTAAAACGTGTTCCGGTGGAAGCTTTCTATTGAAATAAATAATAGCACATGAGCACAAAAACTGACTTTACTTCCTCTGCTTGATGATCGGAAAGTATCGATGGCAGGAAAAGTCAAACTCCGGCGGCTGCTTCGACTGCCGGCTGTGCCCACTGGCCAGCAGGTTCATCATCACGTAGTTCGTTTTGGCTACCTTCACGATATCGTGCCACTGAAATGAATGCGAAAAGAAACGGCATTAGCACAACGACGACACGCATGCACCAGGAAAGAAGGTCTTTCCCTCCCTACCTCTTCGTCCGGGTTCGGGAACGTTTCGAGCAGCATGCGCGCCTCGTGGAAGTGTTTCGCGGCCGCCGCATACAGCTCCGTCGCCGGTGATTGTATCATGATGAACTTCATCTGCCGAAACTCGCTGTACGGCATCGGGGGCGGCGTCGAAAGGTTCGCGAACGGTGCGAACCGATGCTCGAACCGTACCTGCTCGTTGTCGAACAGTGGCAGCGGTTCCGGGATGCGATCCTCCTTGTAAAACCCGACCAGCGCTTTGTAGTAGCCGCCGCACAGCATCTCCATCGCTTCGTTAAACAGTATCTCCTTTACGTCCGTTTTCGTTTTGCGCTTTTTCGATTTCGGTTTCTTCTGGCTCGCCTTGGCCGCCTTCGGGTCGGCCGCATACTCCTGCTCCGCGAGGAACGTTTCCGCCCGCGTCAGTGCGGACACGATCCAGCTGAACAGGTACTGGTACAGGTACCAGAAGATGTACAGATACTCGTGCACACTGTACAGCTCCAGCTCTAGGCCGGCGAGCAGATAGAACGACATGGCGCGCAAACAGTGATAAAACACCCACGTGCCGAAGCACGCCAGGTGGCGGGAATTTTCACTGCGCGGCGTGAGCGAGTGCAGGTACACGTCGACCCGCTCCGCCCCATCCTGCAGGTGGGCAAAGTTGAGCAGCAGCAGCCCGAGATGGTCGCGCTGGCGGGCCCGATTGTAGCCACAGATCGCGAACAGCGAGTAGAACGTTTGCTCGTGGTACTCGAAGAACGAGTTGATGCAGTTTATCGCCTACAGTAAACGGGAGTGTGCACAAAGCATGTGATAAACCAATTTAATCATCATTGCACTGCAAATGTGCTCACTTACGAAAGGATTGTTGTACAGCGGATTGTCCGGACGGAGGGCTGGTGGGGCGATGAAAGCCCGTACGGATTCCTTCAGCACCTCGATGAGTGGTTTCACGCCAAACACCAACCGGCCGGCGGGTAGGTACAGCGTTTGCGGTATACTTCGAGACAGCAGGCAGGGTGTAAACTTCTTGTTAAAGTCCATCAGAAAGTTCTTGAAAATTGAAAAAACGGCAAAGAAGGCAAACATTAACTTCCAGCGATCGTTTGTACTTATACACGCAACGACCGAATCGGTCACACTACTCACCAACGCTGCATGGTAGCTGGTGCAGTTGGCAATTTTGCACGCATGCTTGATGCGCTGGATTAGCTCGGTCAGGTATTGGATGCTCAGTTGGCGGTCCTTGATTTTGGTGCTGCGTGGAAACGTCGGCGGTAGCAACCGCTGGTTTACCATCATGGAAAAGCCCATCGGGTTCGGTGCATCCGCTGGGAAGGGAAAGATTGAAGTAAGCAATGGTTTGATTACGTGCACCTCGTAAACGAAACCGCAAGACACTTACATCCCTCCACGGGCTGTGTGCCCAGCTCAATCGTCTTTTCTATGGCCTGTGCCAGCTCCAACGCCCCGTTCAGTGACTTTACGATATCGATCATTTCGGTTTTCAACGGTACGGCCGTTTGCTGTACAAAAAAGGGGGGAAAACTCATTAGCTCTTTCGTTGCAAATGGTACGCTTATACGCTTTTCCATGGCCTACCGCTGCAACTTCCTGCCCATACCGCCAATTGCCTTGCTGTAAAACGGAGGACGATTGACGGATTAGTGACCAGTTCTGCCATCACTTCCTTCCTGCACACAATTACCTTCAGCGGGTACATTCCCACCAAGCTGTGCAGAAGCAGCCGCGTGAACCGAACGCGTGCCAACAGTGCCTGCAGCTCCTCCCTTTCCCGCTCATCCTCCGTGTCTTTGGTTTTTTTGATCAGCTCCTCCTCGGCCGCCTTCAGCATGTTCATCGCCTTCGTTTCCGTCACCTCCTCGCTCAGGTTGTAATCGAACGAGCTGTGCTGGAAATCTTCCTCCTCGTACACGTTGGCTCTATAGGGAAGGGGTGGAGGAGAAGTGAAGTATGATACACACAACAGCCTTTTTCTAACACTGCCATTTCAGGTACCTGATGATAAAGTTTCGTATCAGATTGATGATCTTCTGTATGGCGATCGAAAACGAGCGCATGGTTTTGCATTCGATTCGGTTCGGTTTGTGCAGATACAGACAGGTCAGCACGGTCTGGGCCATCGAGTGTCCCTCCAGCCACGAGACGGTACACGAGTACACCGCATCGATGATGCCGATCGATTCCTTCGCCAGCAGATTGTTTAGCTTGATCTGTCCTGTCTGGGGGAAACATGGTAAGCAAATAAGCTGGCAGTAGAGCACCATTGGCCACCGGGTGGTAGCGATTGCTCTACCACGTTATCATACCTCCACCGCTGTATCGAAGGTTAGCGGTGTTGCCTCCCGGTTGCAGCTCATACCGGCGTCCATTTTTGGGTCCATCATTTCGATCGCGGACATAGCTTCCAACAGCCCGAACGTGGAGTCGTGCACCAGCTCGCCGAGCTTGAGATCTGCCGAGGGCAACAAGACGCACACCGGGGATTAATGTTTGCGACCATTCGGCGCGACCGTCCCTTCCCGCTCTTACCCTTCACACAGTCGAAAAACTGTGCGGTAATTTCATTCCAATCATCCGCGCACGGTTCCATTTGGCCTACCGTAGCAGCAGCAGCAGCAGCAGCTTCTGCCTCAACGTTGGACGGTGGGTGGGATGGGTTTTCGCTTTCTTCATTCTGGTGCCTGTTGGGAAGCGAAGCGGAGACGTTGTTTACTTGCGGACAATCGTTTCCCGAAACCAACGCCACAGCTCCGGGAGGCCTTACCCTTGGGGCAGTACTTCTGCTTCCGATGATTGGTCGCACATTTTCCCCGTGAAAACCCGTACAAAAAGTCCTTTTTGTGGTGGCAAAATGCACGAAATAGCTAAATAAATAAAACGGGGCCAGCAGGGTGTCTGGAAGACGAGCTGTCAAAATAGTTTTTACTCCCCCCCACACACAAACACGCCAATGCACACTGTAGCTGTTCGAAGGACATATAAGGCGTGCGATTATTTTGTTCGCAAAAATGCTTGGGGTCAACTTCGATCTTTATCAGAATATATCTTCGCTTGATGTTAAACTTCCCTTCATTTTCTCAATACTTTCTTGTGATCAAGCTTCCTTTATACAAAAAATATTAAAAAATAATAATAATTCTTGCTTTCGCCATCTACCAGTGTGCGCAGGGCCTAATGTTTACCGCCAAGCTGTCAAACGCCGACCTCCCAGTTATTTATCTACTTAATATTTTATACATTTCTATTAAAAACAAAAAAAAATAAAAGGAAAACCTTACCTACAACTCGGGACCTCCATCGTATTTTTGAGGAGAAAGGGCAGGCCACATGCATCCTTCAATTCCACGAGAATTGCAACAAGATGAATAGAAAGCCATATGCCACTAGTCACAACCAGAACACCCTTTCTGCTGGAATTTGCCCTTAAGGTGGCAAATCCCAATTCAGAAACAGAGGGACGTGAAAAAATAAAAATAATAAGCAGAAAAATAAGCAATAACCATACAACCGCATACAAAAGAAACAAACAGAACAAATATTCTCTTACCTCACAAAAATAATAATAATAACAACTCATTCATAAAAAAAAAAAAACCAGCACAACCCACAAACACAAACGAAAAAAAAAAGAAAAAAAAAATATTTAAATTTAAATTAAGGAAAGACCATGAAAGGGGAACCATAATGGAAAATCGCTTAGAAATAATAAACCGAATCTAGCCCGGTATAACGTAGTCAAAAATACAATATAATACAAAAAAAATAAAAATAATAATAATAATAATGAACGGAGGAAATAACGGAAAAAAGACTAAGTAACTAACGACACAATATAAACCAACCTGGAAAAAAAGGAGACATGGATGACAGTCCACTCCCAAACTCAGATGGTACGCCTCTGATTATACCTCCCAAAAAGAGAGTATAGGAGGATGTAACCCATCAACCTAAACAGAAGAAGAAGAAGAAGACCTCCCATTCGCACTTTCGCATTCTCACAAACGGTTTTCGCGAGCTCCATTTCCACGAACGAACCGGCACCCAAGCGATTCAAAACAGTGAAAAGTAGCGAAAAGAGTCGCTTGTGAAGAAGCTTCTACTTCCCGTTGTTGTTGTTTGAATAGTTTATAGAGGCTTTGGCTCCAACGGAGTTTCGAAATTTCGATGCACATAAACACATAAATTCTCACTGCACGGGTTGAACTGCGAATACTCAGTTCTGAGCGAATATACTCGAGCGCTCGCGTGCAAGCAAGCGCGGTATAGAGGATAGAGGGAGAAAAACGATTATTTAGCTCCAAGCTTTTTATTTTTGTCCCATTGGGCAAGTGCTGCACCAAGGTGTCTTTATTAAGGAGGTGAATTGTTAGCGCGTTTTCCGGGCGCCATCATTGAGTATTCCCGCTGCGCAAATTCGAGCAGTTTCCAGCGCAGAAAATGCACCAAAATCTGCGCTGGCCAGCGCAGATTTTGGCTCGTCTGACGCGCTGGACTTCAGCGATTCCAGCGCTGGCTCGCGCAGTTCGGGCAGTTCGGGCGGCAAGTTCGGGCAGCGGCGGAGCAAAAAAAAAAAACGGTCAAAAATTTAAAAAAAAATGGCGCCCATTTTTTCTTCCGCTTCCTCTCCCTCCCTCACCCTGCCTTGCCTTACTTGCGCTTCAGCCCGTGCCTTCCGCCGCCAGCTGATTGGGTGTTGTGGTGTATGCGTTGATACTTCTAAGTGCATTGCGGTTGTGTATTGTTATTGGTGGGTGTTAGCATTTATTAATTAGTGTGTGACCTTGAGACGATGCGGGAGAAGCTGGATTGGGATTTAAAGTGTTATCGGTGTATTGATGGATTATTTTATTTCGTGCCGCTGCTGATGAGACCATTCGACGCCCGTGCCAATTGAGGGTGAAGAAGCCTATTTAAAGCAAGCGTAGGAGAACGTCTAACACTAATCTAATATTTTTTTATTAGAACATGTGTGATGCTTCAACGACCTTCTAATCATCATGTAGCACGGTGTATAGTAAAGTGCTATATTTTTTTTTTGTAAAGTGCTGAAATCTGTCTCGAGTTTTGGGTCTCGACACACACACGCACACACACAGCGCGGGGAAAGTGACCGTTCACTCTATCATGTCGCGATCCCCCACCCCGCCCAGCGCTTTGGATGAGGATGCGCTACAAGATAGCTGAACCAGCCTTTCTTCCGATAAGGTAGCCGTACTCGCTCGTGCGGGAGAGGGGGGGGGGGGACTGGTGGTGGATGCGCGCTCGCCTTCGCGCTTTCGTGGGTGCGCGTTCGCGTGCGCACATTCGTGGGTGCGCGCTCGCGTGCGCGCGTTCGTGCATGTGTGCGTGCATGCGTGTGTGTGTTTGCGCGCGCGTGTGTGTGTGTGTGTGTGTGTGTGTGTGTGTGTGTGTGTGTGTGTGCGAGCGTGTGGAAACCCCAAAAATATTTGATTCTGATGCGTAAATTTTCATCCACTGCGGCAACAAAGTCCGTGCATTTTCGATCTCGCTACCTGAGAGACAACACAACCATTGGATTGGCACCACCATCTTTGCGATCGGCTCTGCTGTTGGGGGTATTAAAAAGACACACGATCGAAGCAAACGTGCATGTGATATGTAGCACATTTCTTTCCAATTCTGCTATCGGATGCAAGTTGAAGCAACTTTTTGAATTGAATCCATACAAAAAAGGATCCTGGATTTGTTTATTACGGTGCGCGTATGGTGCTGCACCTGTCCGTCCAGAATCTGGTGGCTTGTTGGCTGGGCAAGCCGGTATCATGACGCCGAGCGATCGGCACTGCCTTGGAATGAGTTCGGCTCGGTAGGCTCATGTCCTTTGGTCGAGGGCATTCCGTGCATTTGTCGCGTCAGAGTGGTAGCGCGGCAGCAACAAAGACAAGCTAATCTCTTCTCCGGGTGTGGACTGTTATGCTAAGTTCTTCTTCTTATTATTGTTATTGTTGGCGTAATAGCCTACGCGATCATGCCGGCCATTTCAGGACTTGAGTACCACGTAGCCGGATAGTCAGCGCTTGCTACGGCGGACGGTTCATACGCGGTTAGAACCCATGACGGGCATGCTGTTAAGATGTGCGGAATGATGGTGGTGCCGCGGGACGGCTCCTATCCAGCGGGCAACTTGCATACTGCCACACTGTCTTCTGTCCGATGCATACGCTGCAGGCAGGGGGAAGGATGCTCCTCCACAAAAAAAAACACCGTCATGAACCAGCGGCGGATCTAACGGTAGGCGGACTAGGCGGTCGCTGAAGATCTCTAGTCTATAGTATGCCGTATGTCTACAAGTGGACAGAGGCCTCGTAAATAAAACAACAACAACAACAAGTGGACAGAGTATTAGCGACAAGGGCCCCTGGAAAGATGGTCGTTGGGGCCCCGTGGCTGGAAAACCATTTGCACCGCTCTCCCCCTCCCCATGCCGGCAACAATTTTAGGGCTTGTGACCGATGATCGTAGGGGTCCCTTGGCGACCCCCCCCTCCGCGCCGTCGATTTAAGTATAATGTTCAATCTCCCAACAGGTGTGTGCCAGTACCCCCTCCTCCCGGTCATCAGTTACCATTTACATGGACCTCAACTCGTCCTTCCGCCACAGTCATAAACACCTTCCTTTCTTTGACCGATGGATCATAACATTCCGGAAGAAAGCACATTTGGCTAAAGTGCATACACACGCACGTACACACCCATGCGCTGACGGCTCAGCATATCTGTGTAATCTAAACCATACGAAAGCAAAAGCTTAGTGTAAGAAAGTTATGCTTAATGCTTAGCACATTCAGTTCGATGGCAGGCCCCAGGAACTGCCAGTGAACTTTCCAGTATACCGGTTTCACAATCAGCTTGCGTTCTAGATGCCGGCGGAACGGAAAGCTGATGAAAATCAGCGCCAGGCTGTACGTGATCATGCGAATTAGGGTTCTGCGCGTTGCACAGCAAACCCTCCAACGTGAGCTAGCGATTCCTTGGTCATTTTTACGTGGCAGCGATTGAACTCATTGCGCTTTTTCGGTTTGATTTGTAAAAATGCAACTTTACCGGCGCAATGTTTATTAACGGCTTTTTAAGCGCCACAGCAACTCATGAGCATTGTCCACACGCGAGAAAGAGATAGCGCTATGGAGAGAAAAGGCACGGACGACGGCTGATAGCGATTGGCCGTCTGACGCACCAACACATCGATACCTGTAAGAGCGCTCTCAGGCGAGGGGTATGAGGCGGAGCCAGGGACGGGTAGCTCGACGAGCTGCTCGACAAATTTGCCGTTGGAGAGAAAAGGAAGGCATGATAAAATTCTCAGAACGCCATGATTTCTTGCGTCGCTTTGCGCAGCGGGTTGTTATGTCAAATCGCATACAATTTTCTATACCCCCCTACAGCCCTCCCCGATTTTAATACCGGAGCCCCCAGTATTGTTATGTCAAGTCGTGAAATGTCAATTTGCTCTGAAGCACTTCACCTCCTATTATCCATACACCTTGTGCTGCACCGACAGTCGTTCAAAGCAAAGCAACTACGTCGCATCGAATCTCACCCGAAAATGACCTTCCAATCAAAATTTGTGCAAGATTTATGCACAACCGATACGGAAGCGCACGAGCAGCTGATACAGCTCGCACAGAGCGAGCAAATCTTCCTGCAGAATGTGCACAATCTGCACAAACCATCGCTCGAAGCCCTGGTGTACGCGCTGCTGATGAAGCAGCGGGGAAAACTACCCGCCTCGCTGCTGCATGGCGTTAACCTGCAAACTATCCTGTCGCTCGTGGACGGCAACCACGACCGCCTGCAAGGGGATAGCGATTCACTCCGCTGGACTTTGAGCGCCCTAGCGCTGACGGCACTGCTCGAGTCCGATCTGCAGATCGTGATCCGGGAGCTGACAACGTTTGTGGATCGGTTCGAGCGGGAGCTGCACGCAACGCCGGTGTACTATGATGTGTTGCAAACGTTTCTCATCCTAGCACAAGAGCTTCCCGAGCTGGTTGCCATCTGCAACCGAGCTAACGGTGCGGACATGGTGCGCCGGTTGCAGTCGGACTCGAGGGTGATGCGCACGAAAGCGTTGGCATGTCTGCAAACGATGATGGAACTGAATCCCGATCTGGTCGAACAGTGGCTGTCCGAGACGCGCAGTCCGGCGCACCCGATTGAACGGAAAGTGTTTCTGCTGCGTGAGCTGCTAGAAGCGTTGTTGCGGTGTACGGGCGACAGGAAAGCGGACATACTGAGCGCATTGCAGCTAGATCACCTGTGGTTGGTCGTGTTCGAGGCGTTGGTCAGCAGGGACGCCGTGTGCCGAATGGAAGCCGTAGCCATTCTCCGGCACGCCATCGGTTACGCGATGCACTGCGAAATGAGTTTTACCGGACAGTACTTTGCCTGGTGGCCAGAGTGGGAGAAATGCTGCAATGCGTGGCAATCGATTGTTGCCGTACTGGAGAGGCTGGACGAATTCAAACTAGCAGTGCCGATGGAACAGATCGAAAAGCTGTTGGACCTGCTGCCCTGGGAGTGGAAAACTGTTCTGTTCCGTTTGCTCCTGGACCACACCAACGGCCAGGTGGTAATGCATGTTCACGACTATTTTTTGAAGTATCGCAAGTTCAACGCCACGGAGGCGGAGATGGAAAAGCGACTGTTGGACGGCTTAAACCGAGCGCCACTGGCGGACGGTGGTAGTGTGCCGAAAGGTGTGATTGACAAGCTGGGCAAGTACTACGGCACACAGGAAGCGTACGATTATCTATTGCAAACAATACCGGAACTCTCATGGAACCCGGTCGCGTTCCATTGCATCGTCAGCGTAGTGCACCAAATGACGTTCAAGCTGGCATCGAAATGCAAACGCAGGCAGGAAACGGCAGCAACGATACGATCGCTTACGAGCTGCGCTAAAGTATGCCATGATATTAAACACTTGCCCCTGCGCTTCGCGGCATTTGTGCTGCTGGTGCATTGTGTCAATCATCTTGCCGAACCGACGACCGATGCGGCCGTTCTGCTGGCCGTAGTCGCGGAAATGCAGAAGCTTACCCCAATGTTCGCCATCACCCAGAAACACTTTCGCAGTCCGGATGGCAGCTTGTTCCTGGACCGTCTAACGAATGATGCCCTGGAGCCGCACTGGGGAAGGGTCAGCCCTGCGGACACTTTTCTCATCGAGCAGGTGCTGGTACAAAGAGCTAAAAACAGCCTATACGCTTGCCTTAAGTTGAGTAGCCATATGCTGGAATCGAATATTTCCGTTTGTTGCAAGCTGTTGGGACATATGCCCGAATTATTTAACAGCGTATTTGATAGCATTTGCAAAAACTTTCAATCTGCGGTGGACAGCATCAGACAGGCGCAGGAAGCAGGCGAACGTATACCGCAGCAAGCATTCGCTGTGCGTGAGCAGCTGATCGCTCTGCAGGAAGCAGTTGACAAGAGGAAATTTGATTATCGGCCAAATTTGAGCGGTATGATGAGTCTGATGAAGGAATTGCAAGCATTTGTAGACGAGCGGTTGCAAAGCTTCGACTACGCAGACCATGCAAGGGCGATAGAAACGATACAGCTAACACATCTGATCGCATGGCACGAGGACTGTTGTAGAGTGGCTTCTCTTTTCTTCCAGTCCGTATCCGTTCAAGAGCTCAAAAACAGTCTCGATCGTCGCGGTGTGGGGGAAGCGCCAACGACCGATCAAGTGTATGCAATGGTTGTGGAAATTCACCTCAACTATCGCCAGCATGTGCAGAATTTCATTGAGATATACGAAACGGAAGAGGATTGGTCGGGACTGCACATCTTGTTTGATATCGATAACGTCGACGTGTTAACGCTGGCGGTTGAGCTGCTTTACGCGGACTGCAAGAAAATGGAAGACGAATGTTACGGAAACTTCAACCGAGTGAATATGATCGATCGCTGCTATGAGAAAATTTTAACCCACCACCAATCGGAGGACCACTTCCTGACACTGATGTCAAAATTTGTGAAAATGCTGCTCGATCCATTCTGTGCGGAGTACATGGAATATGACGATGTGTATATTCCTGACTTTGTTCTAAACTACGTGTCCATGTTTTTGGAGCAGGGCAGCAGCACCACTCAAGAACTGCCACTTGTTGTGCTGGAATGCCTGGTCCGCTTTCCGGATGAATTTTTCCACTATTTTGATAGGATAATTGTCAACATTTTAGCACAGGGCATGATCTTTGGTGATGGACCAATGCGTGATGCTAGGTATGTACTGCTAATTTCCCTACTACGACTTGAAAGTGTTACTCAATTCGTATTCTTGTTTCATGTTCAGCAGCCAAGAAGTGGATGTGATAAAACGGTTTGGTTTGGACGTACCGTAAGTTGCATCAATAAAAACATTTTTTTTTACATTTAAATACACATTGACAACCAACAATGCCCTTGTTTTGTAGGTTGAAAAAACGCTACCAAGCGGATGGGCGTATGGTTCGCGTGATGTGCAGTTTGTTTCTCCATCGATTCAACCATTTCGAAGACGGTGCTTTTAACAGACTGGTGCCCAAGGTGGAAGAATATCTAATGCAATGTTTCCCGGAATCTAAAATGGTTTTGAATTCGGAACATCGCTTCGAAATCTCCCCTCAGCAGAAGCTTTGGGCGGTGCAAGCGCTGTGCATAGCGGTGTCCATCGCGGGCTGCAGCAAACCGGACGCCCTGCTGAAGGCACTGCTGTACGAAGCGAACCCGACCTGCATACAGCGTCTGCTCGAGCTGATCGTGGTGGACAGCGAGATTAGCACGCTGGCCATCGCCAACTCGCTCAAGGACGGGAAGGTGACGCCGGCCGGCATAGAGTCGATCTGCGGCATCCTCTGGCTGCGCTGCTGTCGCGATAAGACGCTCAATAATCAGTCTATCTATTTGTTAATGCCCTGGACGATGGCCGAAAGCTTCACCATTGGCTTGTGGGCACAGATCACTATAAGCAAGCTACTGGCACGGTTTGCACGTGCGGATAAGCCGCAGTTCAAGCAAATGTACACCATGTTCAAACAATCCCATCAGCAGACTAACATTAAGCCGCACGTTACACGGATACTGCGGGACGTTCGATTCCAACTTGACAGCAACTGTTTGCTAACGTTCGAGAACGTGTTTCACAACATACCGAAGGCGGCCGGTGTACCGGCCGAGGACGTCGCAGGGACGGCGCTGCTGAAGGCATGCGTTCAGCTGCTTGATGGACTCGGCGAAAAATTCCTCGGCAAAGCAATGCGGGTGCAGAAACTGCCGCGGGAAGTGGTGGAAACCAACCGTGTGCCTTACCTACCAACAGACTGGACGAGCTACTTCGTCCCGCCAGAGCATGCGATCGTGCCGCTGAAGCGGTTGGATCCGCGTCAAGATCTGATGCTTGAGCTGCCGTATTGGTTGTACAATTCGCAGCAAAAGAGGGTCGGTTAAACAAAACGCTGCTGAGCTGAAGTTGATTGCGCAGTGTTCATGTATATTTACATTCTTTTTTTTTGCAGCAAGCTTCCGAAGGATTGTACGTGGTAGCCAGTAACGTTACCGATGTGCCCGATCTGGCGGACCTTGCCAGAATGGGCAAATGCTTTGGAATCAAGCAGCTGTTCATCAACTCGCTGCAAGATCTTGACAGCAAGCAGTTCAAGATGCGTAGCGCGTCCGCCGAACAGTGGCAAACGGTGCGTGAACTGAAGGCCCACAATATGTACTCATATCTGTGGGACTTGCAGGACAAAGGTTACACGGTAGTGAACGTCAAACACACGGAAACCCCCCAGAGCACACCGCTCCATCAGCTACAGTTGCCCAAAAAGTGTGTGCTTGTACTAAAGTACGTAACATGTGCTGTTGGTGGTGTTTGTTATTTTTCTACTTGAGAGTTATGTTTTTTTTTCTCGCTCCCCTTGCAGCCTGCTGGAGAGATTTCCACACGCGGTCCTGAATGTGTACATACCGCCGATTGGGGCTAAACGGTTGCTAACCGTTCCCGAAACGGCAGCCTTGTTGATGTGGGAGTACGCGAAACAACACCACGCTGCCGCTATGTAGGGTTGATCCATAGCATCGGGGTAGTATCCGGGCGCAGTTGGAAGTTGGAAAGGGAAAAAAACCAGGAGCTTTCAATTAGTGGCGCTTTGAATGCTGCGAAACAGTAAGCTTCTCCTGAGGATACTTACACCTTGAAAGAAATTTGTGTTGCATTATTCTTTTTAAAATCATTATCTTTTTCTGTTTTTTAAATTTGTATCATCTTACTTTACTATTAATCATTTATAAAGTATTTTCAATTGAAATCGAGATATCGTTCCCCCTGTCCCTGTCCGGACAAGCCTCCGAAACGACAAGAGAGCGAGAATGCAAATGAGGCATCCGCAGCAGCCGCCGTTATCTCCGGTTGCGCTGCGTTCCAGTCTAAAACATTGTTGTTCCCATGCGACAAACAAACAGCATGAGTATTAGAAAAAAACACACACACACACACATTCCACGATGCGGTGGAGTGATCTCACAAACACCACCATAACCGGTCGCACGGTCGGCGCCGTAAACATGGGCTCGATCGTGCTCCCCTCCACCCGCACGCGCGGCAGGCTTTCTGTTCTGGTTTGGGGCGTAGAACCACACCGGAACGGAATTAGTTATCGACCGTGAGCGCTATCGCGAGGTAGCATACGAAACGTTGGCTCTTCCCCGCTTGCCGTCGTTAGCGACACTCGTCACAGTGCTTTGTGTCTGCATTCCGTGCCCGTCGTCTTTGCTACCGGAGCTATCCACGAACCCGTCGACGCCCGGCCGAACCATGTCGTTTGTTACTGTGCCGCAGGGAAGCGATTTCCCGCTGGAGAACCTTCCGTACGGTGTGTTCAGCACCGCCGGCAACGTAAGTTGGTTGGTTGTGGGGGGGGGGGGTATCGCTAAGCATAACGCAACCCGGGCTCTCATGGCAACGCGGTCCGCTCTCTTTCACAGCCTACTGCCCGTATTGGCGTGGCAATCGGTGAGCAGATCCTTGACCTGTCCGCGGTGCTCAGCTTCTACCCGGAGCGAGTGCAGGTAAGCTTATTTGTTACGATTTACCTTATTTTTATAATACAAACTAAAGTGTTCTTTCTTCACCGTTCCATTACCGCCCACCCCCTAAGGGTGCGCTAAAGTCGACCGTCCTGAACGATCTCATGTCGCTCGGCTGGGAAGCGTGGGATGAGGTGAGACGCACTACGAAGGAGCTGCTGCTGGAGGGTTCAGCGCTGCACAAGGACGCCGCCCTGCAGCAGCGAGCGCTGGTGGCACAGTCCGACGCCCAGATGCACCTGCCGGCCACGATCGGCGACTATACGGACTTTTACTCGTCGATCCATCACGCCACGAACGTGGGCGTCATGTTCCGCGGCAAGGAGAACGCACTGATGCCGAACTGGAAGCATCTGCCGGTCGGGTACCATGGGCGGGCGAGCTCGGTCGTCGTGTCGGGCACCCCGATCCGCCGCCCGTACGGCCAAACGCTCCCGGTCGAGGGTGCCGAACCGGCGTTCGGCCCTTGCCGGCTGTTTGACTTCGAGCTGGAGATGGCATTCTTCGTCGGTGGACCGCCGACCGCGCTCGGCGAGCGGGTGTCGGTGCGGGACGCGGCCCGGCGCGTGTTCGGCTTCGTGCTGATGAACGACTGGAGCGCACGGGACATCCAGAAGTGGGAGTACGTACCGCTCGGCCCGTTTACGGCGAAAAATCTCGGCACCACGATCTCGCCGTGGGTCGTACCGGTGGCGGCGCTGGAACCGTTCCGGGTGGATAACTTCCCGCAGGATCCGGCACCGTTCCCGTACCTGCAGCACGAGCAGCAGTTCAACTTCGACATCAAGCTGGAGGTTGACATCAAACGTAAGTCGTAGATAATGATTTCTTCCCCTTGGAACCGGTCTTGGCATCGAAATCGAAACCTGTTTTTGTTTTCTTCGATCGGCATTTGAATATTTCACGTTTCTTAATGCGTTTCTCGTGTGTGTGCGCGTGTTCTTGATTCTTCCTTTCCACCCAAACCCGCAGCGAAGACAACCGGCGTAGCAACGACGGTCTGCCGGTCCAACTACCGCAACCTGTACTGGACGGCGCTGCAGCAGATCGCACATCACACCGTCACCGGGTGTAATTTGAAGCCGGGCGACCTGATGGCGTCGGGCACGATCAGCGGCGACGCGTCCGACTCGTTCGGCTCGATGCTGGAGCTAAGCTGGAAGGGCACGAAGCAGGTTTCGCTGGCCGGTGGGGAGACGCGCAAATTTCTCCAGGACCACGACGAGGTGCTGATCCGCGGCTACTGTACCGGGGCCGACGGGTTGCGCATCGGGTTCGGATCTTGCGCCGGTGTCGTACTTCCGGCCACGCCGTTCGAGTAACACACACACTCATCCACCCAACCACCCAGTTTCTTCAGTTTTCGGAGGCGCATTACACGCGGAGGAGTAATAGCTGGCAGTGACCAGTTGCAGTCGTGTTGGTTTTTTACAGCTACAATTTCCAATAGATATTATACGCCTTTATTAATGCATTCTTATCCAGGTGTTTTGTTTGTGTGTGTGTGTTTGTTTTTTTTTCATGCTCTTGTTGATGTTGCTATTGTTATACCGTCTCTTGTTGGGGGCAAGTTTTATGTTCGTTTTTTGTTTGTTTTCTTTTCGTTTTGTTCAATTCTTTATTTTAGTTCCAACAACACATAACATCTATGGGGATAAAGGAGAGATTCGTTTAATGTGTTTTTTTTTTGCATGTTTTGCATATTCTGCTTGTGTGTATGTATTTATGTAGTTTCGTTTGTTACTTTCAACGCCACACGGGTTGTCCTGTTCTGCTGTGCGTTTGCTTTGTCGGGATTATAATTGATTTTCGCTGTTTAGTTGTATGGTTTTTTGTTATCGATTTGTTTTTCTTCTTCTTTTCTTGTTACCTTAACACATTGTACAATCGCATCGCCTATTGCATTGGAATTTTTGGCTCGACAAGCAAAAAGTGGGGCGGGACAGTGGGAAGGGATAAATGGAAGAAGATAACGTTAGGCAAACGTACGTAGTGGTGCTGCTTTTTTCTTCTTCTTCTTCTTCTTCTTTTTTGCGCAGAATATTAGATGCATCTCACTCGGATGCAGATGCAGTGGTGAAGCAACTGAAGCCAAACCTATATTGTACATGTACGTGTGTAATTGTTTTTAACTGCTGTTTCGACTACGGCGGTTTTAAACATGCTCTCTCCCCCATGTGTTAATGCATCGTGTATACATATATATAGTTTTTTTTGTCTGTGTTTTTGGGGGGAGCGCATTTTGGCTAATTTTGCGTTCACATTACAATTACATAAACGATTCACATCACTTTCGAGATGAAATATACAGAAGGTGACGATGGAATGGGTAGGGAGATCTCTTTTACCATCTCTATTACTCTCTCTCTCTCTTTATCTCTCTCTCGTTATCTCTTCTTCCTTCTCTCTTCTTCCTTCTCTCTTAAGTTTAGAGGTTCATCCCACACCGATCATATCCCATCGTCGGCAAACGAGCGTGTATCTGAGAGTGAGCGCGAATCGTTCTATTAATTAACATTTCATTTGAAGGAAGACTTTGTGATTTTGTCGTTTCGTTTGTGTGTGTGTGTGTGTTTGTTACATTCGTCCTACACTCACTTCACTTAAAAGTAAAATTCGCTACTAAAACAGCGGATACCCCTTCAACCCTGCGTTCCGGTGCGCCGGTTGCTATGTCGACTTTGTCGACCGGTGTCGTCGCGGGATCTCTACTCATTACAGCATAACTAACTTACAACTCACCACACATTCTCCTGCTATTCTCGTTAGCTCTACACGCTGTGATTTGTGGTTTGTGGCATCAAAACTACGAACGTAACAACAGACTGCTGTAACGGAATTACTAAAACACGGAACAGTAACAGAAGACGGCTAATACGAGCAACTTAAACGAATGCGTTTCAGTCCCTTACCGCGAAACTTCCGGTCACCATACAATTTATAACACTTTTTTGCTACACATTCACACACACGCGCGCCTCGTGTGGACTAACTCTTTGATCGCCCATCGCATTTGCAAGATTAGTCTACATCTTTCTTATCACAATGGGCGATGAAGGAGCTGGACGACGATCGCGCTACTACAGGATACACACACACAGCACAGCACAGCTCTCAACAGTATATATATATTCGCGTAGCGATAACATTCTCAGTCACAGGGTTTGTTTTCTTTTCCGTTTTTTCTCTTTCATTCGCTTGTCGTTTTTATCTTGCCACATACCTAACCAATGGTTTTTATCTCCCTCCTTTGCTTTCCTGCCCACACGGTAGGAGACATGAAGCGTTCAACATACCTAAAAGCCTAATATTTACATATATCTTTATACCCGGTCGTACAACAATCGCTTCTTTTTTTTGCTGCAACACAATGTCCGGTGTAAAAGGTTCACCTTAAGGGGCAACCCCAAAAAAAAGGACATGATAAGTGAGATATGCTTACTCAATTGTAAATAACGTAATTTGTCACTAACTTTGCTTGACTTTGGACTATTGTAGTGTGGTTTCGTAAATGCCTTCGGTTTCGTTTTTACGGTTATAGACGGTCGAAAATGCAACGTGGTAGTGGTGATAGCTTTATGGTTCTGTTCGTTCTTTTGCATCTACATCGCGCACATTCAACTATCTCGAGTACGTCGAGCAACACCGCGAGACAAATTTGCGTGAGACATTGTGGTAGTAGTCAACAAGTAACTTTGGGTGTTTGGGGTTTGATGAGGCAATTTGAGAAAAACCAAATTACTAGAACGCCATCGATGCAACCAATTTGGTGGAACTGCGTCCGCGCAAAGACTGGTTGCATTTCCCCACGCGTTCCAAAACGCCAAAACACGTGGCTGGGTTCTGTGATGTGATTGAAGGTTGTCGTAAATTCCGTGTATAAGTATATATATATAGAGTGGGGAGGGTTGTGTACATATGTATATATATCTCTCTAGCGTTTGTATCGTCATGTTTTTGCTTTGCTTTTTTTGTAGTTTTTTTTTTGTATATATATTTCTTTTTTTATCTCCCCACCTCTCTTGGGCTTCCCACAGGCAGGAGGAGGAGTTTCAACAGTCAAGATTCCGGTAAATAGTTTGAGTGGCTTTTTCAAATGGGAAATCTTAATAAAATTTCACTAAAAACAAACCCATACTAGAGGTAAGTAGGCAACGGAACCGACTAACCGTTTCTTTTTTTTTTTGGGAAGATTTAAATGCATCCGTTTAACAAGGGTTCCGAACAAAGTGATATGTCTTTGACATAATATGCAGCTAACAGAAATAAATCTCTTCCCTACGCGGAGTGGGGGTTCATCTAAACTAGTATTACATCTTAAATAACGGTTATTGCGATTTTAAAACCACACTCACAGATTTCGTTATGATAAATAAAGCCAGTTTTTTATGTGTGTGTGTGCTTATGTTTTGGCTCGCCAGTTTGTCCTTTGCGTGTGGCGTCTGGAGATGTGGCCACACCACACTACAACTTGGTTGAAGATATTGATATGTCTTCACAACTGATACTCATTGGTTGGATTCGATTTGTTTTAAAATGTGTGTCTGTGCACTTTTAAATGCGTTTTTGGCACGTACTTCCACACATACAACACCCATCGCCGACCTCGCCGGCAGCTTACAGATCCTGCCCGAGACGGTCGATCTCGTTCAGCATGAAATCAACGTCCGCCTCCGTGACGGCAATCGAGGAAATGATTGAGCGGAAAAAGTTCGGACGACGGTCGTCCGGCTGGTAGCCGACCATCAGCGTGCCGGACATCATCATGCGCGACTTGATGATCGGGCAGATTTTGGCCAGCTCCTGCTCCTTCTTCGCGTCGTGCGGTACGCCGCGCAGGCGCTTCGGGATGTACCAGAAGGAAACGTTCACGCACTCCGGCTCCATGATCAGGTAGAACTTGTCCGACTGCTGCTTGATGCGCTTCACCTCGTACTCGGCCAGCTCCATCAGGTGGTCCATGTGCTTGCCGAACCCTTCCGTACCCTTGGAGCGCCACTGCAGCCACAGCTTGAAGATGTCGTTGTGCCGGCCGCACTGGATCACCTTGTCGCCGGTGTCGTAGCTGATGTCGTACAGCTTGTCCGTCATGAACAGGTACTCGGCGGACATCTGGTTGCAGCTAATCAGGAGACCCTACGGGACGGTATGGGAGGAAACAGTATGTTAGAAGTTGGAATGCTTGGAGTATGTTAGGGATACATTAGAAGGGCATATGCTCCAATTACCAGAGTTAATTTGAAATGTTTAAAATTGACTATTTATACCGGATTCTAGCTTGGTAATTGAAAGACAACTTCTAGTAGTGTAGCAGCCTAAATTCATCAGAAATCCTAGAAATGTTTTGTCAGCTGTAAGCTATATGTTTTTTAAAATGAGTTTTCGAATTCAATCTGAGTTTTGGAAGATCATTAGCACTACGATGGCGTTTATGGAATGTACGTTCAAACGAACGGGTTCCTACAGTTCCGGCAACTCCAATGAGACAGTGTACTTCAATTTGAAATTGATTTTCTTCATCTCACCAGACCATGTTTCGGGCAATTCAGCACTGCCTGTGTTTTAAAAACTTGCACCATTTAAGACAACCCGTGGGCTGGAAACGGCCACAGCTGTGGTTCCCACATTGTTCGCACAAATACGGGCCTCTCCCAAACACTCTCATTCAACGGTGGCAATCAATCGTAGGAGCAAATAATGCGCCAGAACATGGTTCATCAATTTACTGCCACTTTCAAACCCCAACTCGGATGTGTTCATCGTTGGGAAAGTCGGTATCAGGGAGCAGGGATTTGGAGGGGATTACGCGACTAAAACTTCCATCATCCAGTTCCCTAGCATCTCTCTCTCTCTCCCTACACCTTCGCATATTGGGTTTGTTGGAAAAGTTGGATGAAAAACACTTTACGCAAGCAAATTGTGCTCCGCACGTAGAACGCCGGACAACGCCAACATGGATGGTGGGCAAGCACATTGCACCCAGATTGCGCCATAACGAGCGCATAACGTATTGCGCGCAAATTAAATGCGTCTGATTTACGACTGCTCGTCATATTCTTTTTTTGGGGTTTCTCTGGGTTAGTTTCAGGGCAGAACTAGTTCAATCACGGGGTGTGCATGGTAATAAAAACATGCCGGTGTACGGCGGCATCAGGCTACTTACATCCTCCTTGAAGTGAATCGTTGAACACTGCAGCAGCGCACCCATCAGCTTGTGCGGGTTCCATGTGATCGAGTCGCATCTGTGGAAGTGAGAAAGAAAAAAAAGGGTACCATTGTAATATTCCGGTGTTTTTGTTAGTCAGTTTGCTGTCCTTTTCTTATCACACCACCAGCACCACCACCACCAGGAAGGGCATGATGATTTGGGAAAGGATCCGGAGAAAAAACAGGGGGAGTAAACTGTTTAAAGAAGGGGTTCCATGCGGATGCGCCTTGCCTACGCTTTCCTCGGTGGCATTTTAGGGCGATGACAAATTTTTCACGAGCAACCACACGCACACACAGACACCCGGGGGAGTGTTTAAGAATTAATTTTATGTACACAACGGTCGCGTACGTACGATTTTTCATTTGTTAGCACAAGGGAATTTGCATGAAGTCGCTTATCGGTGTTTGAACAGAAGCGCATTGGATTGTTTATTGGAAGCATAAGGCCTTAAAGTGTACCACAAAGTTAGTCTGCGACAGTCACTTCTCGCTGGGAGTAAAAGGTTGAAATGATAACGTAAAATTATATTTAAAATAAGAGGCCCATTCTTTAAGTGAAGTCCTCAAAAGCACGCATCGGTGCTCAAATCAGTGCAGTAATCCTACATTTCAAACATTTGGACAACCTCTCGTGCTGTAGCTGAAGGTTTGTTTCACAGGTGTGTTGTGGCCATATCTCGCAGTGCCCTGGATTAAACAAGTCAGGGATTTGGCCGTTACAGGTCGCTTGAGAGCCATTATGTGAAATGCCGGTAGCGCACATAATTCACTCACTGTTTGCAGGGTTTTAAGTGCATAATCCAGGTACCATAGGAACATGGTAGCGAGTAAAGTTGTTGGTTGGAAAATAGCCTTTCTAATGGGAAATGTTTCCTGCAGGTCTTGGAAACTACATGTTATAAAACCATTGTTTTCTCTGCTTCCTTATCCTCTGTACCATATAGAATAAACAGTCTCGAGGTAATTCTAGACACTTTAATTAAACGTTAATTATTTCCCCGAGCAATTCAGTAAAGCCTTCTAATCTATTCAATTTTTACGGAATTAAATTTGCGCAAACATTTTACTAACGTTGTTCAACGTCATCTGCCCAATAATGCACACTCACACCTACCAATTGTTACCGTGATTGAGGTTGAAATTTTAAACGAAAAAAAAACAACAACAAAATCACTCAGTCTAGTTGCGGTCTACCGTGCAGTCGTGGGATTATCATAAAATTACAATTCATTCCAACACAGCATCCAACTTTCACCTTTCGTGGGATAGGGATTTCGCGGTTTGATTCGCGCACTTTCCTCGCGTCAATCTGGAAAAGCTTTTAGCCTAATGACAGTTTGAATGTCCTTGGGCGTACGACCTTTCTCTCGGATAGTATGTTAATGATTGGACAGATTTTCGATGCAAAGTGTTGTTTAACTTTGGGTGACTTTTTTCGTGAGTGGCCCTGGCAGACTTTTGATTAATTATGTAGTGCAATGGGGAAATGATGTGGCAAAGGCGTAAGTACACGAGCACACGAGTCACCACTCAGTAGTGCATGGGAAGGTTTTTGGCACAAAACTGTGTGCAAAGATACATTGTATACGAAAAGAAAAGTCGTGCCAAACTCCAAAGCCCATGTCTGGCAAGCTGTTACAGGCATAAAATCGACCCAACTCGAACCCTACGCTATGCGTTGTAGGAATTTAATTTCGTAACAATTAGTTACAGACTCCGACACCGAGTTCCGTTCCGCCTTAGACCGTACCCCTGGTAAGTCCTCGGATGTGGATGAACGCAAAACCAATAAGCATTGCCCGGGCCCATTCGGAAAGTAAGAAAGGGTCGCACAATGGATGAAGCTGCCTGCCGGATGTTGCCAGTTGTGACCATCCTGACTTTTCACGGTTTGGGTATTTTAATTTTCCTCTCTTACCGACAGATTCCTCTATATTTGTGTGTGTGTTTTCATGTTTGAAAGAGAAGTTTGACAAAAGGAAATATTAAAAAAAAATAAACGCTGGTGCTACAAGAATTAACCCTCAAGGTATTTCTAAAGTAGAAGTATTTCTAAAGCCAGCAAACGGCACACACTTGCGACTAGAATGCGCACACTAAATGCACATCCTTACAATAGTCCTAACCTGTTTCCATCAAAGCAAGCATCGCAGCGTGACGCGAGCACATCGTCACTGCCACATGGTGCCGGAAGCTAGTGAACAGGAGGGGCAGCCGACATTCAGTTTTGACAGTCGAGTGAGTGATTAAAGTCACCGGCATAATAACCTCCAAACCGACGCGCACACACGCAGCTGTAGTGAGTGTGTTTGTGGGTTGCAGCACGTGGATGCCCGGGTAAGGATAAAAATTACGTTTTTCACATTTTCCTTCTTCCATTTCCACAGAGAAGGTTGTTCTGGGGAAGGATTTTTCCTCACTGTTCATTCCCAATGTCAATTGTTTGACTTCAGTGATGCGTTCAGATTGGGGCTGTGTGCGAGAGGGAAACCAAGGCCATCTCCGTTGGAAGATTAAAGCGTCGGCTGCCTGTGTGTGTGTGTGTTGTTTCGCTAATTGCAGGCTCTTAACATGCTGGTCGGTTTTTGGATGGCAATCGATTTTATTCAAGCCACAGCATTGGAAGAGATAGAGCAAGTGCGTGTCCAAAGGCATGCCGGAAGCGGCCAACCGTTTTGCTACGTACCTTTCGATGCCGGTAAAGCGTGGATGGCGGTACTTTTTCGACAGCAGCAAACCACCACCCCAAGCGGCCTGAAAGGAAAGCAGAGTTGAAGAAGATGGAAATGCTTTAAAATTCATGCAAAGTGTCTTAAAGTTATTGTTAAACACGTAAAATCAGAAAAAAAATAATAATGAAAGGAAAACTGGTATGAAACGAAAGCAAAATGGCAAAATGAGTTCCAACGAATAATAAAAAGACACAGTTACAAAAGCACTAAAGAACACTTACATCAACGTGGAACCAGCAGTTGTACTTCTCGCAAATGTCGGCCACCGCATTGATTGGATCGAACGCACCGAGCACGGTAGTGCCGGCAGTCGCATTCACGAAGAACGGAATCTGGCCCCGTGCCTTGCGCTCCAGAATCAGCCGCTCCAGCTCGGCCGGAATCAGCCGGCCGTGCTCGTCCGACGGTACCATCACGCAGTTGTCCGTGCCGAGCCCACACACGGCCGCACATGACTTGACCGAGTAATGGCATTGGTCCGACGTGAACATGACCAACTCACCGGGCAGGGCACGTGCCCCATGCTCCTTGTAGTTCGGGAACATCTTGTGCCGGGCGGCCAGAAACGCGTACAGGTTCGAGATGGAGCCACCGGGCGCCAGGATCGAATCACCACCGTCCCAGCCAATGATCTTGCGCATCTTCGACAGCACGACGTTCTCCATCAGGATGAACACTGGGGCAATTTCGTACGTGAACATGTTGGTGTTGGCAGTTGCCGTCAGCCACTCGCCCGCCATCGACACCACGTCCAGACCGCACGACAGCTGATTGAAGAAATGGGGATGTCCTGTCAAAAAAGAAGAAGAAGAAGAAGAAGGAGAGAAAATATAGTACAACGGGAACCGGATTTTAATAGACACAAATCGGTACGAAGGGGACAGACAACCTCCTCAATCCATCAAGAGATTTGCTGCTGCCGGGAGGCTTTAGGCAGGATTTGAGAGCTTCGGGGCCATTAATTATGGGAGTAGAGTCCGCTGTTACGCGGGATGATGGAACCACTGGGCGACTAGGGCAGCCAGCAAAACAATCACCATTTCCTGCTAAATGTGGCGTAATAATCCAACCTGCCAGGCTCTGCTCCAGGATGAGTAGACGGCGTTCGGACGGAAGAAGTCGGCCTGCATCATCTGTATCATAGCAGCCTCAGGAAGCGTAGGCTCTCGGAGGCTTATGTAAATCTGCTACTCAACCACTATCGGATCGAAAACAGATGCTGGAAAATGGAATCAGTTCCGAAAAAAACCTCTACAAGGGGTAACCAAAGTGTCTGTTTATTTGTTTGGGAAAAGGATTAAATCTCACTCGGACTTCGTTGGCCCATGCGTTGCAAAAAGGCTAATCTATTGCTGTTGCATTTGCTGTTTTACAAACAAATCGGGGAGCGCAATCGGGAGGGTGGTGCTCCTAAAAGAATGTCAACAATCAACGACAAAAGCCCTCTTTCCTGAAAGGGGAGATACAGAGTGGATTACGGCGAGAGTGAATGTTAGGCAACCCTTCGACCATAATCTCGACCGCGACTACCGCACACGTTCGAATTCAATTACAGCGAGCTGTGTCTGTGTGTCTCTGCGCAAAGTTTGTGCGTACCCTGAATTCACCCCTGCTGCTGCTGATTACTATTTCATCGAGCCGCAACGAATCGATCTCCCTCGTCTTGGGATTTGGGAATGTTTTCGACGACCATTCCGACACTTCCGGGGTAGCACATCCGGTGCATGCCGGGTGTAACTTTGAGATGGGCAGATTCGATGTCCTGTAGCGTTGGAGTGTAATTCAATTGAGGAGAGATTTAGCAGCAGCAGGACAGTGGCAGAGAAGTGCAATCGATTGAGCTATTTAGTGGTTTGGAATGTGTAAGTGTTTGAGAGTGTATTGATGTATAAATTGATTGCAAATCAAGAACACTTCGGCGTACTAAAGCTGTTTTAATATTGCTTAAAATTCATTAAAAACACCCTAAAAATCTCTCATGACTTTAAACACCAAAAAGAGGTCCTCCTCTCTCTCAACAAAAACGCACACGCTCGTCATTAATTAAATGCGGTTGGAGTGCTTTTGAGGTGATAACAAAAAGCCGCAATCAATCACGCACCAACACAATAAACACGCCAATTGATCTCCATACCACACTTTGTCCCCGAGAAAACGCAAAAACACATTCTCCCACCGACTCCCGCTGGGAGAGTTTAGCCTCAAAGGATAATGGAATTAGGTGGTAATAAAATACATTCAATCTGCCAACCCAAGGACCTTCCCTTGTTGTTGGCTCAAGCCGTCTGCACGACCCGAGTAATGTTAAAAAAATAATAGCAGTAGCAGCAGAGGCAGCATCCTGAAGAATTTAATCCTCATTCATCGTACATTAACATATTTCACTCTTGCTGAAGGATGATGACTGCTGCCTTCTGCTGCTGCTGTGGTTGACATCGGCCCGTCATACGCATACGCTTGTGCGAACCCTGCCTCGAAAATTCGACTTATAACGCGCTTTTCCCTCTCGCCCTGATTTTTCCTCAGTCCCGATGCAAGGGTTTTCCCTGACGGCAAGCCGACAGTTGGTGGTACAGGAAATGTCGGCTCGCAGGCAGTTTTCTCCCTCGATCCGCTATTTATTACTGTTTATTGATCTAATCTTGGCCACGTGTCCACGTGCGATGAAAAGGTGCCTTTTGGCGGGAGCAAAAGGCGACCACGGCAAAGAAGATTACATGTATTGTTTGTGGTCGCTAGTCAAAAAAAAAGGGAACACACGAAGAAGAAACTTTATAATCACGTTCCAATTGATAGAAAGGGAGTGCTCAAACTTGTAGGAAAAGGTTTATAAATTCAATTAAAACCCATCTATGCATCTTGACTTTTCGATCCCGCTGGTAAAGCCTCTCGGCGCCTACTTCGATTGTCAACATTTTCATTCCATTATTGCTATTCGTTCACACGCCTTCCAGTGTGCTTGTGGTGGCTGTTTCCGTCTGTCATATCTTCATCATAGACAGCGTTCCCTTCCCGTTTCCCCGTCAAGGAGAAGGTGAAAAGAAATCATCCAGATTATGACTCTTGGTGGTGAGATTTATGTCCCCCTGCAGCGAAGGGGTATCGAATATCATCCGCAAATATTTTAGCTTCCTAAGTGTCGCTACTCCAACATTGCGAAGCGGGGAAAAGTAGGTCCTTATCGCACCGACCGAAAGGGGGTGGACGCTTATGTCAGGAAGCTCCGGGAGGAATGACAGGAAGTGAACACAAGAGAGCGAAAACAAGATGAACACCATACCATACACCGACCAGATAAGGTAGGTAATATCCGGTGTAATCGGATCCTTATTTTGCGATTTTTTTGGGAGTGTTTGAAGATGGAAAGCTGGTTACAGGGAAACTACGAGTGTAGAAATCACATCACCCGTACAGATAAGAGGCTTGCTAGCATGTCCCTGTACGTCTGTGGTGGTCTGAATAGTGGTCTGAAGTGGAGTTAATTGCGTCTAAATGGCCCAACTAATGAGCAAGCGTTTCCCATTGGTTAAGCACCTTTTTCACGTCACCTCCGGAAGGTATACGTTTGATAAATGATTCCACTTCCTGGCGTTACAGCTCCTTCACTGAATTCAATCTGCGTGTGGTGAAGGACACGCGTTGCTCAAGCTGTTACGTACATCTTTCGCTGCATAGGATAGTCGCCCACGGGCACTAAGACGCATTAGGTGAAACCTGTAACCATTTCGTTGAGCATGTCCAAATAAATCAAACCCCTCTCGTGAAGCTAAAACGGCCCAATTTGTTGCCCAACTTTTCCCGGGGCTTTCGGTTTGATGCTGATCCGGATTTACGTCTGTTTTCACTTATTTTCCCATTTCGCACCATTTGCACCATGGAAACCCAAAACCCGCATCAGCGCGCCATATTGGATGCCAAAGCAGTATAATCTGTGGGAGTGGGAATTGTTGGATTGTTTGTGTTTTGCCCCCAAAACGGTTCCGGATTTAATGTGTGACCTTTTTTTCTTCTACGTCCGCGTATCCTTCCCACGTCTACGCCTACCTGTCTTGACCTGGTACTTGAGCGTCATGGCACAGTCCTTCACCAGCTGTTGCAGTGTGACCGCGTCCTCGGGGATGTCCAGCGTGAGCAGCTTCTTCATGTCCTCCGGATGGTGGAAGTCAAGGATCTTCTCCTTCCGGTCGTTCTGTATGTTGACGTAGTCGACCAGCAGCTCGGCGATTTTGTTCAGGAACTCGCGCGTCTCCGCCGAATCGGACGACTGCACCACCGGGATGATGTCTTTAATGTGTATAAAAAGAGAGGGTATTTGGTAAAAGAAAAAAATACGTTTATAATTCTCTTTTCAGAAGATTTTAAGTATTTTTATGAACATTTGGCATATAGATGCAATATTTATCTTTCAATAACTTCATCAAACAATGCGACAAAGATGATATGTGTTAAATATGTATTGCTGTTCGTTTTTAGGAAAGATTCTTACCATCAACTGCCCTCAATTAAAAAAGATGGATTTCCTTGGAGATGCCGGGTATCGATCCCGGTACCTCTCACATGCTAAGCGAGCGCTCTACCATCTGAGCTACACCCCCTGGTTGAGAAGAGAGCAATTGTTTTGGTAAAATTGTCTGCCGCAGCATACTTTTTCGATCAACGCGCGCGTGAACTGGTTTAAACTCGTACAAACACACACACACCCCGCGATCCCGATTAAATGTGTCCATTATACCCCTTCCACCCTTGGGCGTGGTGGGGTGGTGGACAAACGAGTGCGTGCGTCAGCATACCTTGCACTGTGTTGGCACTGTAATCGCGCGTAATCAGACAGTCCGTTCACGTTGGTGTCGCGACGAGTGAAAGGGCCACCGTATGGTTGGGCCGGACTCAAAACACCTGAAGTTGGGTGTTTTGTGTTTATAAATAGATCAGCTCTGTACGATTAGTGGGGGGATGAAATGAAGCGAGGGTAGTTAAATTGTTTTAAAGAAATACTAGCAGCTTTAAAACATGCTTGGTTTGCTCTATATATTTATGCTCTAAATACAAAAACAGTAGACCACAAGCATCAGAGTTTCTTCGAATAATGCTGTGCCATAAACTTGCCCTCGAAAGCCAGAATAATAAATATAAATATATCCCAGGCTTCGAGCTGGCTTTAAAACTACTAGTCTCAGAAATCCTCAATTAGCAATTATTTGTGTAATAAAAACCTATCCGAGGAAGAAAAAATCCTACTACTGGCATCCGTCTGCGGCGTCCTCCAATAGCACAATATTGCAAAGCCTGGCTGACTTGGCCTAAGTGAATTGTTCTTTTGCCGTGTGCGACTCGCCCCTGCTGTGTGCCGTTGAGAGAGCATCACCACCCTGTGTAACAATTTCGTACACCATTGGAACGAGGGATTTTGATATTAAAGTTCCCATTCACATCCATCCACTCCTATCCGCTCCGCTCCGCTGTCTATCTTATTCCCCCTTTTTTCTTGCAAACAAACAATTTCACCCTCCCGTGCTCAAACGTGAACATGACGTACACAGCTATTTATTTCCCTATTTTCGTCTATCACTGCTAAAGAACGCGCTGGGAATAAGTACATTCCGAATATTCCCTTCGTCGTCGTTTGACAGCGAAAGAATGTGTGTTTCATTCGAGCAATTAGTGTTGATATCGTTTTAATTAAGGATTTCTTAGCGCCACAGTCTACCCTTGCAGTGGAGTGGAAGGATTTTTCACACACCCTCGCTCTGTCTCTACCGGAGGAGGGAAATCCTTCCCGTAACACGCAACACTTCCCCATCATCTTAAAACGCGCCCGCCTCATGCAGCCACAATATGTCTCTCTGGGGACACATCACCCTAGTCGCCCTCTACAGAGCCAGAGGATTAGATAAAAAATGAACAGTATTGACAGGTAGTGGTGGCCCAAAACAACCGGCTCGACTCGTTCGTCTCGAGCATCGCTCCCCATCGTTGGCAAAAATGGTGAAAAACGATTTTTATAGACTCTTTGGGACTAGAGGAGTGATCAGCTGCAACGGGGCCAGCCTGCCTGCCTGCCTGTGCGCGGTAAGCAGACCAATCTATCTATCCATCATTGGGCCTAATCCTGGGTGGCGAATGAATAGGAAATTGATTTTCCCTTCGCAAAGGGCAGGTTGTTGTTGTTTCACCGTCTCCCGGCATCTGTTCTAGATCCGGCTAGAATGATGATGAGGATGTTATGGCAAGTGCAGCGAACTGAGATAACCTTTTCGCTCTTGTGACCCATGAAGAAGAATAAGCTTAGCTCGCCCGTATTTTGTGGCCATTTCTTCTCCGTTTCTTTGTTCCTGAGACGTTGTGTGTGGATGTTTTTGCTGCTGTTTCTTTGGAGGCAAACGTCGCAACAAAAGGATACCGCCTTCTCTGGGGCGGTTATCATAACTTACAAGATTATGTTCGAATAATGATAAATCTATTTTGCACCTTTTCCTATTGATTTTCTCGCACTCCGCGTTTCTGAGATCGAAATTCCATTGATCTCTCCGTTGGCTGTTACACCATTGTATTTTAAGAGGGATTTTAAGCGAATTTCTACATGCTTTCAAAGGTAATACTGTTCATCGTTTGCAACACAATACAGTTCTCATTATATTATTTTCCTTTTTTTAAATTTTCCTGTGATATTGTTGTGCTCCTTTTTTACTTCTTCTTTTCTTTTCTATTCCTTTTACTTCTTTTTCCACTCCTCAGTGGAGGGAGATTTTATATTCCTTCTTTAAAAAGATAGCCTTTTTGGTTGTTAGCTATTCTAATTTGCCCAGTTGGAGATGCCGGGTATCGATCCCGGTACCTCTCACATGCTAAGCGAGCGCTCTACCATCTGAGCTACACCCCCTGGTTGAATGTGCTGCAACTTTAAGGGTAAAAATCATGCGTTTGCGCGTGTTGTTTTCGGTCACCGGTTGAACGTATGGCATTTATTTGTCGTGGCATAGCCCTTCCCTTTTATCTTTCTGCTTTACCCTTTCTCCGATTCTTCGTTTTACGTTTTCGAAGGCAGTTACCTGACTTAAGGCTTTACAGCATTCGTTTCTTGGCGATAAATTCTTATGTATGTTCATCCCATCCTTAGAAGATTTTTTACTAGCTCTAATGAACACATGCTGTGGAAAACTTTCCTAAGAATATGTTCATTCACTTTTCTTTTTCTATTGCTCCTATCTAACCCAACATCGCTATCATTTGCAAACCTCATATCAAAACCATTTATGTCTCTTTCTTCGCTTGAAGTATGATTCTTGATACCACTAACAAAAGATCCTTCGCATGAGTGGTCACTCCAGTAAACGTTTCATTTTTCCCTCCGCAAAAAGAAAGCTGTCACAACCGGATGCAATCGAGATTAGGTTGAGAGCAGGGAAGGTAGCATTTCTTAGCCCAAACTTTTCGTCCTTGCTCGCAATTCTACAAGAGCTCTCAAGATATGAGATATGCGAAATGGCAAAACAAAAACCCAATCGGTAGCACTAAGCCCGACATGTCCTGCATTTTCCTGACAGGTCTAGCGACAAGCGCATTTGCAGCGAAGTATCCCCGGTCGGCAGGCGGCTACTGGCGTTTGGCTTCTGCTGCCCGGCCCAGGTCCGGGCCACCGTTTGGTTTGGTTGCGCACGAGTGATTTCAATTATGTCTGCAACTAACGATCCGTTAAAGTGTAGATAATCGGTTTTATATCGCAAGCCAAATATTTGTGTCCCTTGCTCCCGTGCGCGCCCGCACCAGTGACACGCGTGCACCCTTGCTCCGCTGCTGTTTCACTTTTCACGCGCGCGCGACCCTCCAACACGGGATTTTCCCATTTGATGGTACCATCGTTTTCCTTCCTGAACGGTGTGCAACATGGAAGAGGAATGTAGCCATACAATGCTGCACAAGAGGGAAACTATTTTCCCAATTCCGTTTCGTTCCCTTCTTCGCTTCCTTGCTCGGAATGCTTGTGTCTGCATGTTGGTTTACCTTTTTCCCCCCCTTATGTAGAGGAACGGACAAAGAGCGCAGAGAATTTAATAAACGACCACATTCTTCAAATTCCTTTGCGCAGTTTCCCCCCACTGCAGGTTTGTTGATAAATAGCACACATACAAATTAAAACTTGTCCCACAGTTTGGACGCGGGCCACATTTTACGACCTCCGGCGTTCTTTTCAGCGTTAAAGCTGTTTTAACAACAAAAAAAGAAACCTTTTGTAAAAGTTGGTCGACATAAATCAGTCCCCTTCTTTTGCACCGTCATAGATTGGGCGCAAATAATCAAACCTCTTCCCGGAAGAGGGGAGAAAAACCTTCAAACCGATCTGTTTCCTGCCATCCTGCGCTTCAGCTTTAGTGACGTCGGAGGCTTCCCCCTTTTTTCCGTCGGATGGTCTTTTTATCTGTCGAACAGACACTTCGCAACACACACACACACAAACACACACACACACACACACACTTTGTGCTGTGGCAACCCTCCAGCAGCATGGGTAAACATTTTAATATCGCAAACATATTTCTCATTCTGTTGGCGCAATCTGTTGATGACGGGACGGAAGTAACACTTGTGACGGTAGTGCGTCAGAATTAGACAGTAGACAGGATGTGATACACGTTGATGCAGGTGTACCTTTTTGAGACTGTACTTTGTTGTGTTATTTCTGATCAAGCACGTGTAAAGTATATGTAACAGTAATGTAATGTAACCATAAGTAAAAATGTGACATTTTAAATGTCCTCAAACAAAAGCTATTCAACATCATCAGTCTTCCTGGTCCTCTGACGTAACAATCCCCAAAATTCGGTGGTGAAATTGGGTTCCATTGCTTATTTCTGTTTACAAATCCTTGAGGTCTTCTGACCTAAACTCATACACATGCGCATCGTGTGTGTGTGTGTGTGTCCCGAAGTTATGCAATCGTCCGTGACCACTCGAAAAAGGCTCTGCTTTCCTTGTTTTTTTGCCTCTGTTCCCAAACACGAAAAACATCCGATGACGTCAATGGAATATTAATTTAGGCAGCCTGATCTACTACCAAGTGAAAGAAACGATATCGATGCTACAAGATGGATCTTTGTACTTCCTGTAGAGGCGCCTCCATTCTGTAGGATCCCATGCAATTTGTACGCTGTATCAGAATGTACCAAAAAGAACCGAAAGCTCATTTCCGATTCCAATTTCAGCCACTATACTGCTTACAGCAACCCAAGGCACAAGGCGCATGAACTGCTCCAAAGATCCTGCGCGCAAGCTCCACAAAGAGCTCTGGATAGCAAAATCCCCATTTTGTATCGCCCGTCTCTGTGTGTGTATGTGTGTGCGTCCTAATGAAGGTCATCAACCGAAATGAGCCCGAGCTGGTGGAAATTAATGAAACGATCGTTAGCCAAACGAAGAGCTTAAAACGTATAACCCCCTCTACCATTTTGGTGCTTTTTATTTCCCTGCAGCTTGCAGCCATTACAGGGAGCAGAGGCCATAAAGTAGACGCTCAATAAGAGGCGCCATTTTTCAGCGTAAGTACATCGTTTGATAGGAAGCTCATTTCACAACATTGTGATCCGTTTTATTGCGAGCATGATGCTGGCATTACTGAGGAATCATTTATCGATCATTCACAAATGCGATTGTATGGCATGAATCTTTTCAAGAATATTAACATGAATGTATTAAAACTTTCTTGCTATCGCTATCATTCCCTAAGTGTTACGCAATGTCCTTGCGTTACGTAACACTTCCTGCCAAACACTTACCTTTGGCTGTGAGCTTTGCCGTTTTGTCGGACAGTTTGTACTTTTCCACGTTTATCGACGTCATTTTGCTGTCTGTTGTTTTCTGGGTCTGTTGGGGTTAGAAAAGTATATAAGTATCTTATTCTTATTAAGGAAATTAAATCCATCTTTTCATTACCTTTTGGTATGTGTTGCTACTTTACTGGAAAGTGTTTGAACTGTGGTCTTTGTGGATTCTCTCGAACTTACTGTTGGCGTCTAAATGGGTTATCTCAACGATTATGTAACAATTCTTCAACGCACAAACACACCGACACACCCACTATCACAACCTTCTGACGACAGGGAAAACAGGGTTCGATACACGGGAAAACTGTACAGGTTTTGCCTGAAGCTCACGTGGACCGTTGGCACCGAATAAGATTCGCACCCAGATTCGCGTGCTCTAAAGTTGTTACACAACCAGATGGGGCACACACCAAACCGATGGGACGCTGTATCCACAAAGGACGGATCCACAGGAGCTCAGATCTCCGCACCAAACAAAACCGTACTGTCCGACGTTCTCGCAAGCTGTGATGGCTGTGCTGGCACGGATCCACCGTCGAGCAGAGAACGAGAATTTCGCCTGTGCCAGTGCCACCCACACAGAATCCAACCTCGGCTTCGGTTTCATTACGTCATCGTTCTGGGGCATCCTAAGGATTCCCTATCCCTCCGCACGCTGTTCCCTGTGGGAAGATGGGGCTCTGTGGCCGCCATCATGGTTGGGGCGGAGCTACACCGCAGGAAAGCTACTGCTACTGCTGCTGCTGCGCAAGGATACGCAGGATATGCTTTAACGCAGGAGGGGAAAAATGAATATTTTATGTACTTTAACCACCCTCAACCCACTCACCCTGCTCGCCAGTGGATTGTGGGGGAGTTTGTGTGGGATTGTAGAATGGCTTCTACGGGGGTACGATTGTAAAACGCTTGCACAAGCATCGAAATCCATCCGAAATTCCACCCGCCAACGTGTCAACAGGATCGATTGCCCCGTCGTGGTGCCCGTGGTGTCACACACCTTTCTGACAATGTTACACAATGCGCTCTGCGTGGTGGTTGCAACGTGGTATAAATAATAAATAGTTTTACCTTGTTTTGTTCTTGTTTATTTAATGTTGTTCCCCAAAGGGTACGAAATTTATGCAAAACGGTACCTTTCCCACCGTTGGCTGGTACCATAAACTACGATGAAGTGTCTTGTTTTTTTTTGTTACAAGAGAGCCTGGTGGGACAGCTGGTTCGTACGCAAATGTACCATTTCTGAGGTTAGCTGTTTTGAAGAACCACAACCCTAATGGCCGGAAATCCTTTGCGGGTGTCGTGTCCAATTAGGCGTAGCTGATCCTAGCCAAGTGTCGTCCGATGACGTCAGACAAATGGGCAAAGTGTTTCTCGTTGCATTGGATAACTTTTGGAACATGTCGGTAAATGAAGTGAAAGAAACGTCGAAAGTACTTGTGATTCAGACAAGCAACTGTTACTCTATTTCCTTTGATTATGAAATCGTTTTAGAACAGTTTAAGCTTTTTTACTTTCACCATCAACCTTTAGATAAAGTTTTTCAGATAATAAATTTACAATCATTCCAGCACGGGACTTCAAAAAGTATCCAATAAAAAACAAAACTCCAACCGGCAAAAACAATACACTCGAAAATGCCATTTGCTGCTGCGGACGATAACGGAGACCAAACGCAATGACCGCATGTAAACGGATTACCCATTTTACGATCCACCGTCCCAGCGTCCTGCGTCAAACTGACAGCGTGTGTGAGTGTTCATTAGTGCCACGAGCACCATCATATCCTTAATCCCGGCGACAAATTAACCCATTTTCCAGGCCCAGGCATGCCACGCTTTAGTAGTAGTAAGCGACATGGAAAACGTGTCCCATAAAATCTATCTCACAGGCAGCAGCTTACCAGAGTGTGCCAGATGTTGGCGTGTTGGCGTCAGTTGCCCTCTTTCGTCTACTCCTACACAATCCCACTTGCCAATCTGACTATACAACATGGTGTTGAGGTAGACAAGTGTGGACGATATCTCCGTGGATCTGCTTCACGTGGCAAAGGACAAACGCAAAGGTTGTAAAATCGATAAAAAAAATCATCCCTCCACTTACTGTAAAACTATAAACTATGAAGTGCATCGATATGGATATCAGTGACGCAAGTGGAATAATGTGCACCTATTTCATAACGCTAGTAGAACACTCTCGCAGAAAAGAATGTGGAAAGCCAACAGTGATGAAAAAACTCGATAAGTAAAGGTAACTTATAGGGTTGTAAAAATGGTTCCCGGAGCGAAGCAATTTAGGCTATAAAATGAACATAATGTTGTAGGCAGGTGTGTCATTAGCATGAATCAATATCTTTATGATATGATCGGGAACATAAAAAGGAAAATTAAAAAAAAAGAAAAGTTCAACGAGTTCTAATTTCTTGTAGGGCTATCATGTAACTAGGTTGTGATGAACGGGATGTAATAAATATAAGATGTTTTCATGTATATACGACAATGATTTATATAATAACAAAATGGCCTGTAAAAGGTATAATAATATACTCGTGCTGTGACAATGTTGGTATTACTGAATAGGACCAAAATAGTAGAACATAAGAGTTAAAAGTGTTCTAGAGTAGTAAATACCTAAAATCGATAGCAACCAGTCACGAGCATTGGTCCTAATTTAATTTATTTCATAAGCAGTATTTAAGCTTTTCGAGGTTGATGTTCTGTTTCAATTCATCATAAGATTACCAAACAACCTGCACACTGTGATGAAATAAACTCCAACAAATTCAACCTTATCTGGTAACACCCTAGAAACATCAAACTATAAACCTTACTCCTCCTTTACACCTACAGACTGAAACTTCGTGGTAAGTCGTCGTCTTTTCCAGACTATTAAATCGGAATTGGGAGACCCTTTAGCGTACACTGAACTGTCCAGCCATAAGACTAAGCTGTTACTCTTTATTCCTCTCCAATAAACATTTGGCTCTATACCCGTAAATGTTCAATTTAACCTAAAAATTATGGTATGCTTTGTAAGAAGTTTTTCGGATCTTCTAGACTTATCAATGTTATAAGAACTTCTGAATAATCGATTGCTCATATTATCAGTTAATTGTTAACAACAAACTTGACACAGATCCAAATTCCAGATACCCCATATCATCATCATCATTCATATCATTTTAGAACCAAAATGAATGCTCTTCGCTGTAACAATCCGTTCTCATTAGCTTTTCTATACATAATTGTACAGAACTAAAGTCTACAGACATTTTCAAGGTTCAAGTTTCTAGCCCGGAACCAAGCCAGTTACATCATATTCTTTCTACAAACACAGAGACTCCAATTAAAGTACTTCAGAATGAACTGCAATTATACCCGCAGGCAAAGAGCGACGCGGTTCAGATTTATTGTGCCGCGACAAATATTGTGCTAGGTAAGTAAACTAAAAGCTTACCGCCAGCCCCACAGCTCGATAAGAAAGCTCCCCCGTAACAGCAACAACAACAACCACAAACGAGCGCGTGTGCTCCTGCTGTCCCACACCGATGTTGTTCTGTACATTGTTTTTCCCTATTCCCTATGCCATATGCTCCGGCACTTGACAGCAGCAGGGCCCCGTCAGCGGACCCACGCCCGCGACCTTAGCAAGGAAGATAATCAACAAACACCTACGACACGGTTTTCTGTATCGCAAACGCTTTACACCGCCTTCGTCTCCCACTCGTCGCAGGGGCTGATAATTGATCCCGGAACGCGATAGATCGATACCGGAACGCGGGATTTGGCGGGACGCACGGTGGCCAATTATCGACGGTATCGCTGTAACACGCTGATAAAGCAATTTGAAGGAGCCATCGTAATCCGCAGAGGAGGTGTTCGATAGCGAATCGGGCTACAAAAATCGGCTCGCTCGCAAACGGTTCGTGCAGTGATAATTGACGTGACTGTTCGGTTGCACGCAGCGAACGGATTGATGCAAACCAAGCCCAATTTTACACCATTGGAGTATACACACAAACATATCTATATAAAAGAAGACGGAACTGTAGCAAATTGCATTACTGCAGCCAATGCTGAACCGCATTTAGTGCTTTGTGATACATTTTGCATTTAAATAACATGAAAGTGAGTTGACTACCGTTTCTCATTGCTTTGTCTTCTACGAGGCAGTAGTAGTGTCTTAAGTGTATTCATTGTTTTTTTTTATCTCTTCAACGTCTGGTGCGGAAATGAAAAAAAAACGCTAAATTATACCTTTCTGCAATACAAACACCGACCGAGATGAAAGCGCGACCATAAAAGTGGTCAGCTCCATCCATGCCCAGCCCGTGCGAGATTGACTGGACACAAAGTGGTCGCAGTACTTCAAAGCTGAGCTTGTCGTTGAGTGAAACGGCTTCAAAAAGACTTTCTCAAGGAGGGATTCTTATAAATCACTGCTTGACAAATCGTTGTTAAATCGGATAAAGCTAACCTTAGCTCAAACAGTAACAATGTAGTATGTTTGTAAAAGAGACTCGCTCTATGAGATAATACAAAGCTATCGGAATATTCTAGAACACTGCCACGAAAAACGGGCTCAGATTGGAGCTTTTCCACTGGTGACCGAACGGAAAAGTATATTTTCCATTTATTGGAGCATGTGATTTGCGGTAATGGAAAAACAAAGGCCCTTTCCCCCGGCTCCTCAACAATAGTCATCTCATTTAGTTCCGAATTCAATGGACCAAGAAGCACGAGAAAAGTTCTTCGCTCCAAACAAACACAAAAAAGTGATGATTTCCAACAGTTTGATGATTTTGTTTGTTGGTGGCAAATGAGAATTGTTCGCTTTCCCGTTTCGTTGTGTGTGTCGTACTTGGGAAGTGAGAAGAAAAAATATCGATCCTTGTTTTTATGGTGAATTCATACAAACTGTGCAAAAACGTTGGGCCAAACAGTTAGCTGGAAGAAAGTTGATCTTTCTCCTTTGCCGTTCACGGTGAACAACAACTCCATTGCACGTTGAACCTTTACCAAGTATATAAGAAACGCACCGACCACCAGCGACCACTGCCGTGGTTGTCCTAGATAATTGAATTAAATTATCCACGCCCAATCGTTGTTATCCGTTGTGTGATTTTTCCCCGCTTTTTACGCCACCCTTCCCTCGTTCTCAGCCTTTCCGTGCAACCGGTCGCCTTGTGCTGGGATTGGAGCTGGCGCTACTCCTGCTGCTGGTGTGCGGTGTAACGCATGCCCACACCGAACCGGAGCTCCCGGCGGCCGCGGCGAGTGCGCAGGTTTCACCCGGCGATGCCACGGGACTCGCAGCGGACGCAGGGCAGCATCTTCCTCCGGCGATAGACGCTAAAACGGACGACAGCGCTGGAAAAAGCGTAGTTGTGAACTGGAAGCTGGCCTGCAAACAGCTCTGCAGGTGAGTGCAGCTCGTGTGGGTTGGTAGTGTGGTACCGGTCCGTCGCTTTCTCGGGCACCATGGGAGTGAAATAGTGAGCGGACATGGCGTCTCGAGTGCAGGCAAACAGTCTGTGGCACGATTGCCGAAACTAGATAACGCAAAGTTCTGGGTGTTGATGGGAAAAGTTGAACGCCGGAGGGATGCGTGTGTGTGTGTGTGTGTCTGAAGTGTTCATGTGTGTGTATGAGTGTGTGGAAAAATGGAAAATTTTACATCTCAACGCTCTCTCTCATCCGTTTTATGTGGCTCCTCAGGCAGCAACTGTGTCAAGTGTGAAGGAAAAGCTGCAGATGATTGATGGTTTCCAATTTTACGGGCGAGGCTTTTGTGAAGTTTTACAGATTGCGTGTCAAATAGCCAAACTGATGTGATGTGAAGATTGACTCAGATCTATCATTTTGTCCCCTTTTTTTGCTTGGGCACAGATTTGCCGACGGGATTAAACGTACTGCTATGTAGAGTTATCCTTGCACGAGTGAGCCATGTGAGACGCTTCTCCAATAATGTGTTCAATTTTTTATAGACATTTTTCCAACACTTGATATGCAAGAGCAGTTGAAATAATTCACACTTCTAGACGACGTTTTTCTCTTCACCGTGTGTCACCTATTTTTCGCGTGCCCATGTTATCAGCGGTCTACTGCTTTTAACAGGCGCAATTAGGCGCAATTGCCATCAACCGGTAGCCACCACAACCATAAAGCACACACTACTGCCACACGATCGCAAACACATTCCGCCGATGGCGATAAACCCTTGGCATCTGGACGGGAGTAGCAGACGAACAGATAATCTTGTGGTGTCCCAATGACGGGACACTTTTGGCCACAGGGACCTCCCGAATAGTCCGCCATAGAGATGCTTATGTTGAGCTGATTTTATATTTAATATTTATACATTTTAATAACCCCTCTTTCCCTCTTTTCACAGTGCAGGGCTTGGCGGTCCCAGCTGCGGGTCAACATGGCTCCGCACTACCACTTCCGACTCCCCCACACTCCCGGTGGATAAGGACACGCTGGATGGGGTGTGTCCATCGCTGTGTGCCAACGGGCTAGGTAAGCTTGGTTGCTTTTCTTTCACATCCAAATGAGTATGCGTCAGTAGACTATGAGACCACGGGTCGAAAGGTCACTTCAATGACGTCAGTTAAACGCCGTAAATCAATCATCGTCTGTGTGCATCGATCCAGCAGGTTCGGCTGAACTTTAGAATGTAGATCGCGCGATAGACAAGCGCAGCTGCGTGCCGATTGTAATATCTAAATCCCTTAATTTTTTGATAATTAATCAACGCCCCTCCGACTTCGGTGGCAGTTAATTAGGTTGTTTCCCAATACGGGGATAAAGCATGATACTGCGGGGGTTTTACACTAAGCCGATATTGTTCGGGCCGACATCGCTTCGATGAAGCAGTACGTCATAGATAGGACGCATCTGGGGGGCTCGTCTCTGTGCGGTCATTTGGAGTTTAGTTATCGCCAGTGATACCAGTGTGCTGGATAACAGTATTTAGAAGATTAGAAACCGTTCATGGATGAACACGTTTGAACGAGTTCGAAATAATGAATCACCCTGTTGTGTTGTGCTGTTCAGAGTATAATAGCTTGGGTAGTTTGGTGTCATCTAATGCGACTGATAGCTTCATCTATGTAAGGATTAGTACTAGCGTGAAGCATCCTGACACGTTTAATGTTTAGTTTTCTTGCTGAACATTTACTGACGAGTCAAGAGGCTCTTACTGGGAATGGTCTTAAAGGGAGCTTTGTCTGGACTTACATTATTTAGAATAGCACATTTTTGAAATCAGTATTAAACTTATGTTTCAAACGACATTTAGTATAAGGTTATAGGTTGAAATCTAGCGAATAAGTCATTTGCCGACGGCACTTGATAGTGCTGTGCTACAAAGTCTTTTGCTACCCCTTATCAATTCGTTAATGCTTAACAACATGTCCGTCATGGGCTCAAGCCCCGTATGGACCGTGTCCTTCATATGTAGGACTGACTATCATATGGTACTATGGTACAAGCAGGCCTTGACCGACGACGGCAAAATGACCTCTTTTTCAGATGAATGTTTTACATACCTTCTAACCTCGGTTTGGTTCGTCAATATCCAGGTCGGCATTAGAAATGTTCGAAATTGGCACATGATTTAGTGCCTTCTTCTACTAATCACTTATTTCGGTGTTTGTGATAGACTGTGCGCACAACAATCATGAAATGTCAGCGTTGGCCCATTACTCTTCATCTGTCCAATTGAGTGCAGTCCTACAAAGACAAAGGCTATTTATATCCATATTCTAAGACCTGCCTATGGGAAGGTTATGTTTAACGACTGTTCTACTGGACGGACCCATATACTTCGGCCAAAAACTCTTCTGAGAACCTCTCCTATCGAGCGTGATCAACAGAGGTTTGCCTTAATGGATTAACTATGAATCACCGCTGTTGTCCTTGCTTGGGAGCTTTGCCAACTCCAAGGCTACCCAATTTTTGCTTCGTGATTATCAAAGTATTCATCAATGATAATTATGATGGCCGATAGTAGAAAATTACCCTGAAACTCGTGAACAAAAGACTGTAATGCGATGATCGTACAACTGTACTTCGAGTACCGTCGCGGTAGGTCAGTTTTTACTGACATGAGCCGAGGTGGATTAAAACATCGATCGAACGGACTTTTCAACACTTGATCGTCCAGGCGATCATAGAAACCTTTAGGAGGTTTCCCTTACTGGAAACGTTGGAGTTTAGAAGCCTTACCTTGGGAAGGGGGACATAACTAAACTCTTGAAATAAGTTTGAAGGCGAAGATTTTGGACAGCGTAATGTCCTATCTTGACAGTCCGAACGAATCTGACTTGCCACGGTTGGAATTGGTTTTATTTATACTCAAATGAAGTTAAGGGTTTCGCACATTTGGTTCCGGGTTTTATGTTGGAAAGTTAATGTTTTCACTCAGCTAGTTACGTTTGTCTTTTGTTGACAAGAACGATGGTTCTTGTCACTAAGTTCCTGTTTTGGGTTTAATGCATATGCTGTTCCTGCTTTGGTTTACATACTGTTCCTGCTTATGTTGTGTGTTTCGGTTGTTTTTGATAAGTGTGTCACATCTGTTATTTGTTTGAATGGACGGCCTGAACTCTTCCGGTTGCGTTGCTATGGTATGATCTGATTTGCTGAATGTGTTATAATGAATGTGTTACAATGGTGTGGTTTGGCTTTCCAAAGTGTGTTACAATGTGTCTATAGCTGATAGTGTGTATTATAATCAGTTTTGTATAGCAGATATGCTACAAAACATCACTGAACTGACTGACGTATCTTGTGTAGAACCGTTATGTAACACTGACATTTATTCACTGGCTACTAAGATGAGGTTGTCACATTGCAAGAATACCTTCTTTTGGTTTCCATAGCATTCGCGAAGCGTGAAATAAAATATCTGATAAAATTTATTTTCCGTTCTCTCTCACTCTCTTCCTCTCACTAGGTGTTTCCAAATGTAACTGCACCAGCTTCCGGCCGAAGGACCAGTTCAACCAGAACCTTATCTGCCAGGCGTTCTGTACCGTCGCCAGTGTGCAGCTGGCCGGCTGCAGCCGTTGCGACGGAACCGACCCCAGCCTGGGCAACTTCGGTGCATTAGAAATCGTCGAAACGACGACACCGAACTGGGACGAGCTGTGTTCGATGTTCTGCAAGATGGGCGACGGCGGAACACTGTGCAACTGTGATTTGCCGCCGTTCTTCTAATGTGCACACAACCGTGGACACACCACATACACACACAAACCCAACCCAACACAGAAGACATTACGTTCACGCTTACTTCAATTAATTTACCGCGGGGTAACCCTACCCCAATGCAGTACAAAAAAAACAAAGACGGCGTTGGATTTAATTTCGTGATTTTTTTCTTTCACAAACGACAACAGCACAACATGTGAGATACGTTTTTGGGAGGGATTTTGTGAAGAAGACCGGGTGCAAACGTTATCATTACATATCCGCAGGGTTTGCGTGACATGTGCGGCACTCCGCACCAATCTCAAGCTCGCACCGTTTATGCCAGTTTGTTTGCGTTTCAGACGTTTCAGTTCCATCCGTTCCTAAGGTCTTGCTTGAGTTTTGAATGACTAGGATAGTGGAGGAGAAAGCAGACAGTAGGATAAGGCAGTCGTCGTTCGTCTTTGAACGATCAATGACAAATATCACTCAAAAGGGCTTCCAGGTTGAGGGTGAACATACAGAGGGACGCGTCACACTACGCCAGCATCCTCACTGGTGTGGCCGTCGTGTCCAGGCTTTTGGGGGGATTAGAATAGAAGATGCGAGAAGTAAGTAGTAAACGTAGCTGTCAGTCAGAGTCAGTTAGGAGTCTGTTGATCTCTAGTTAGGATTTTGTGTTTTGGAAAGTTTTAGTCCCTTTCCGCGCATGCTATAGCGTAGCGTAAGCTGCCAGCATTTGCGCGAAACTAGCGAATGCAACAACAACAACAACAACAACGTAACGCATGTCACGCCAGTATGCATCCAGCACGCGGACATGACGTTGACTACCCTTCCATGTGTCAATTTGTTTAGGATTAAATTCTCTTACGAAAAACACCTCTGCTTTCGATAAAGCCACAGGGGTTACACGCTGAGGGCGTGAGAGATGCAGAGTGTGTGCACACAGTTTTAATTAACAATTTAAGACACGTTCGTCCGTTCAGTTCCGCAGCTGTCTGAGGCTTTCCTGCGTCCATTCAAACCCAATGTTCCTCCTCTCCCAACTCCTCAATCCTATTTAGCAGAACTCCCTCGAACGAACGAGAAATGCTGATGCTGCGAAGAGAGCTAACAAGCCGATCGACGACCATATCACATTGTAACGACTACTCATACAAAACAGTCATCATCATCATCATCCTAATCATGTGAAAAGGAGTGGAAAACGATTCGACATTACTTTGCAAAAATTTCAAGCAAGCAAACTCTTACCAGGTATTGCACAAATGCTGTGAAAGACAATAATTACCAAATACAACCCTATTTGGAAACTAGAGTAATGTGGGAGACGAAAAAAAACAATACATGCGAAGAAAGAAGAAGAAGAAGAAGAGGAAATATGCATTTACAAATATTGAAACAAAATTAAACCAAACAACAAAAAAACAGCAACCGCTTTAAAAATCACAAACACACGATATCTAAATGTTGTAACTGTTTCCCTTATTTCCGTGCCGTAACATACATATATATCTATATACACACATATACATATATGGTACGGTCCCAAAAAAAAAAACAACTAATAATCAATGTTCCAAACATACGGCCACTGCACGCTGTATGCGCTTTGTTCGGTCGTGTCAGTAAAGAGAGATCGCGAACAAAAAAAATCCTGCAAACTAACGAACATCTAACATCTCGATCTCGATCTCGTTCTCATCGGACACAGAGCCACCCAGAAGGTGGCAATAAAGTCACGGGTTGGTGGTGTTTATTGATTTTGTCGTGGGGAGAAATCAGCTAAGCCGAGGGTTGCCGATTTCGCTCAACTGATACGCACGGTTGTTTGTCTGTACCGCATGAAAAATCCAACCAGAACGGTACAGAAAGATAGTCAGTGAAAAATGCTCGCTATATGTGTTGTAACAGCAAAGAAACTAGAGCTCGTTTCATTACTGGTCTTGACAATAGGCAATGTTTAAATAAATGTGTTTACACTAATAAGCGGTGCTTTGTTTTTGAGAATTAATTTGAGAAAATAGAAAATCCATCTTCATTTTCTTTATATCCACTCACCAACCAGCATGGTAGTAACGGATAAATTCAAATTTTCCTTACTTCTTCAATCTCACACATAGGTGGCGCTAGTGTATCCTTTGCTCAGGGGCGCGTTTAGGGCGGTGGCAACGTGCAGCAAAACAACTCCTTTAGCACGGTTTCCTTTTTCCATGCCCTGTGTTTCACTGTTTCTTTCCCTTTTGTCATGCGTAACCATGCTTCACTTACTTCTTTGTTATTCTATTAGTATCTTTATTAATAGTATATGTTACAAGAGTTTCGGTTGTTTTCATGAATTAAATTGATTTCCTGTTTCCTTTCTTTCTTTCTTTTTTTTTGTAAGAAAAATCTGTTTCCCCTCGCAAAGGAACGTTTAACCTTCACGCTAAACGACGCTCTTTTAAAGAAGACATATTTCTAGCGTACTGTAGCCCACCCAGCAAAGCCTTTTTTTCCACTCCCACCCAATGCATGGCTCCGTGGTCAATCGTCGTTCATAATAGCAAAACAAATCGCAAAGAATGAGAAAGCTCAACTCATTCGATGTAATTTTGTTGGCTCGGTATTAATGCTTTTTGAATAATATACAAAAAAAATAAACGAAAGCTTTCCATTCTATGGTGGCTTGAATGCCTGGGCGTTTCTGATTGCACACGATGGCCATTGGACACGAGGACGGATGACGGTTGAATTGCTTGATTGAATCGGGTTAAATACGCCTTATCATTCCTTACCGGCCAGGCCGGGTTAAAGAACTCGGCGAAAAAAACCACACTGTCCCGGGTGCTGCTGGCTTACCGTTTTGAACACTTCCGTACTAATGCTAAGGCTATAATGACGTGGATAGAGCGAAGGGTCCTGTGGCCCTGTGCTCCTCTAACGAAATTTGTACTGCCTTCTCGACTTTGCTATGCTATGGAGTACGCTTTAACTGAAAACAAGCACGGTAAGGGGATGATGTAGTGGAGTACATCCATACACTCAACCGTTAACTGGGAGCTTTTCGTTCCCTCTATCTCTCTCACTTTCTCTCTCTCTCTCTCTCTCTCCTCCTGCTCTCTGACCGATCCAATAAAATGCAATTCGTTCCCTTCTCGACGTGTCTAAATCGACATTTTCCTACCTATAAAAAACCTGTCTTCCTTTTTTTCCTATTAACATTATTAACACACACACAAACGCATTCCCAATTTCCCTTGACCTTACTATCCCTCCCCCACGTCTTAACCGTACAATTAACTTAAGAAGGCAACAAGCTAAAGCATTAATTATTTGACGCGCATTCTGGTGCATTTGATGATAGTATAGGCTAGCTTAAGTAACAGAAACAAAATTGAGAATGGAGCTTATCGATCGATTTTATCGTCCCATAGTCATTCCTTCTACCTTTCGGTCGCTAGGTGTGTGTGTGTGTGTGTGAGGTTATTTTACAGCTTTTTTCATAAATTTTCATATTGTGTCTACTAGTTGCTGTTTGTTGTTATAAGTTTTTGCAGCTACAAGTTTAAACTACCGTTGTTCTACTCGTTTGTATTGTTTTTATTGGCAAATTGTGCTCCCGGCGCTTCTTCTCTGCCACTCCTTCTCAACCTGTCCGTTCGTCCACACTCCCGCGGATATGCAGTTACCCCCTGGTTCTCCCTCCTCCCCTGCTAAGGTTATATTGTTTCGTTACATTTATATTATTAAGTCTTTTTTTCCTACTCTGGGTATACTCGTACAAAAAGAACACGCGTACATCATGCTCAATCTTCTCACGGACGACGACTCCGGATGGGTGGCGCCGTGTTCAGCCGTCAACCAAAAAAAGAGAAAGGTAGAATTATCTTCCTGTATTTCCTGCCATTTTTTTTGTCATCACATCCCATTAGTACAAAGTTATTGTGAGTAGTTCGCTTTGCAAAGAATCTCCCCATTCTTAGATTACCCTAGTTGAGTTATTGCTTTCAGAACGAGTTGTTTTGACGAGTTGTTGAAACGGGCAGACGAAAAGATTAAGTGTACCAGTGTACGAAACAGTGTCTTGTGTACAGTGGTATAAGTTTAAACACTTGCAACGAACGTGATGTAAATTGAACGGCGAAAGAATCTCGCCCTCTGCTGGTTAGTTCTCCTAGCCGCCATGCCGCAACTTCCTTTTTTTTCCTGTGACGGAAGACTTTACACACAAGCACGCATTTGCTTATGAAAGTGGAATGACACAGTATGGTTTGCAACCGATTGGAGAAGGAAAGTTGAATTTCTCTTGTTAACGCTTTTCCTTCCCATGCGCCAGGCAAGGAAGGTAGCAGCATCGATTGTGGTAAATCCGAACGGTATACACGTTAAAAACCGATTAGCGAACACATTTACTTCCTATTCGAGCACGTAAGCTGAATGAGCTGCAGCACATGAAGCACGCGATGCTGCGACGGATGCTGCTGGGCCCGGTTTACCCGCTCTACTCGGCCAGCTCATCGATGCGACATCGTACCGCATGCTCCACCACCTCGAGGCTCGGATAGTCGAGCTCCTTCACCAGGCAGAGGGTGGCGGACAGTAGGTTGGAGTTCTTAAGAAGGGCAAAATAACAGATAAATGTTTAGAAAAGGTACATGGCTATAGGGCACACAAAACAACATACCCTACTGACGGGCCTCCGATGAACGCCGGCAAAGTGATTCAGCAGTGCGTTGGAGATTACACTTGCACTATCGTTGAACCGAGAGTCGGATCTCCTGCAAAAGAGAGAAAAAGAGAGAGAGATATTAAACAACATAATTCAACCATAAAGTCCCTTCTTTTTCGTTTACCTGTTTTCGTTCCTTCGCCGATCAACATCCTCCCATTCGTCGCGTGATTCCGGTCCCTTGCCATTGCCGTTCCGGTACTGGTACAGTTCCCGCTCGTTCACCGTACTTCCGGCGATGCTACGTCGGTTCTGCTGATAGTTTGACTGGCCGTGATGTTGCTGCTGCTGCTGCTGCTGTTGCTGATGATGACTGTTGGATGAATTCTGGCCACCGTTGTTGTTGTTGTTCTGGTGGTGTGCGGCCGGGGAAGACTCGTCCCACTCGGTTAGATCCATCTGGCTGTGCCGGTAGTGGGCGGGAGGATTCTGGCGCTGATAATCCGACTGATAGTATTCCTGTTGGGAGAAGGGTATTTTGAAACAATTTTATTATAAAGCTTGTTTTTCATGTAGACATTTAAACTTAAGCATTAAACTGTTGAATACCTCTTACTATCTTTTTTTCAATTACTCCTATTCCGTTTAGTAAGGTTAACAATATGCCATAACATTAAACATTTCATAATTTCATTATGATATCTTCCCACCCGGTGGGGCGTATTACATCACCCGCAATTCGAACGGCTTCGCGAGGAGGGGGGAATGTTCGATGCTTTTGCTATCGTTAGAGCCTCACCATACATTAAAACGTTAGCCACTGCCAATTAATTTACTATCAAAACCCGCTAGCAGCCGAGTGTGAGAGGCTAAGGGGGCTGGTTGTGCTCTTTAATTTTTCACCGTCATGATTTGTGGCGAGAAAGAAAACCTTTCCACTCGATGCACTCCAATCGGGCAACCCCCGATCGCGTAAGCGATATATGGTTGGAAACAAAACGTTAACAAAATGTTCATCTTCATCGTTCAATCGTTTCACCCCACCACCGCCCGTAGGCAATTGATCGGGGAGAGATATGTTGCTCTTCCGGTTTAATTGAAAGGGCCAAAACATTGTTGCTCTCGTTTTTTTTTTCACTTCCATATGCCTTCCTGCCGTGCGTAGCGGTGGCTCACTGCTGGGAGGGAGTGGTTCACGATGGTTTAATGTGGCTAATTACACATCCAATGTGGAGGAAACAAGCTAAACCCATGTACTACCACCCGTCTGTACATGCGTACTCAACCGTCTGCTGCTAATTCCTGTACAGCTTTCAACAAGCTTTCCACTGCAGCGTTGGAATGCGTTGGATTCGGGGGAGGCCAATTTTGCATAATTTTTTTCACCGTTTCATCTCACCTTCATCGAGTGCGTTGACATGCTGGGTGCAATCGGGACCCGTTCTCGGTAACCCGACACCGGGCTGTCCTGGTCCGAGCCCGGCGATCGCTACAAGGGCAATGATGTTGGTGGTAGTGGCAGTGATGGTGTTGTGATGTGCAAGTGATGAGTGATCGCGACGCCAGGGCCAAAGTTGGTTATTTTATTGTTGTTGTTGGTGGTGATGATGATGATGATGATTGTCGTGTGTTGTGGAGTGCATGTCGATTAGAAATAGATTACATTAGTACCGTGTTTTGGAATGCACCGGACATGGGTTACATCATGATGCGACAGAATCGATTGCAGTGGAGTAGGGGAGAGGGAGATGGATTAAAGCGCTGGTGGATTTAATTTATAAGGCTTCTTTGCTACAAGAGTGTTGCGATTTGGAAAGGCAAAAGAGCAAAAGGGTGGTGGTAACAGGCATATGTTCGCTTACATCGTACTGCTGGTAGGAACCGCGGTGATTGTTCGTGTTGTAGTGCGAGGAAGCATGCGAATTCTGTGCCTGGGACGGTGGTGAATAGCAGTCCCTGTTCGGGGGGCTTCGCTGTAAAACAGAAGATGGGGCAGTTTTCGAACGTAAACAAACAAAACAAAAAATAACAACGTGTAAACGTGGTGGTGTCGATATTAAAAAGAAAGAGAGTAAATAAAAACGATAAAACTATTAATCTACTTAGGTCGGGTGGTGTAGGGTTTGAAAGATGATGGAAATAAACGATACATCATGCAAGTGAATGCTTAGTGAGTGCACATAAAACAGCAAAACACATAAAACGGAAGACGTAACACCATGCAACAGGCAATAGCGTCCGGGGTTAAAGAGGCGTACTGCCTTGCTCTAAAACATAGCAAAGGGTTTTTGTTTTTACGGCACCGCCACGAAATGGTCGAACAGATGAAGTTGTTGCCGGGGTGCTGCATGCAATCGGAAGCTTCAACGAGGTGCTGCTGCCTGTGCCGGATACTTGGGGCGCGAAGTAAAGAAGGAAAAGCATAAAAAAACACACACACCCCGCAACAACCGGACACAACATAAACTTGCTCAATTTACAGCCCCACAAACGGGTGTGCGACTGCCGGTGCATATGCTATAAAAAAACGAACAAAAAACTGCAAACGGAATCAGGAAACTACGAGGTGGGGTTGCATTGGTGCCTGGGCAGGAAGTGTGGGGTTTGCAAAAAGCTGTAGGACTTTTTGTGCCGGACACGGGGAAAAACACAGGTGCAAAGTCCGACAGGATGCATTCATGATTGGGCAAGGATTGAACACAACTAACAGACACGGCGTGGTGCATTTTATTACCTGCAACGGTGAGGATGGGATCGACGCCCGATCGGCCGGATCGCTGATGCACTCGGATTCCGTATTTTCCGGGCTCATCTGCTGCTGGGTCGTTCGTGGGAGCGGATTGTTGTGTGATGGTGAGGTTTAATTGTGTGTTTTGTTTATATTAAAGCAACCGATGACGATTTTTGTTTTAGTAAGTTAGGACGAAGACACACACGCAGGGACGGACAAACATTAACGGCGACATCACATTTGATCGAGAGAGCGAGGGAGAGCGAGACAGTTCGATCGATGGTTAGTGGCAGCATGAAAGAAACAGAACAAAGACAACATAGATAAAGAGAGTAAAGTCAATCAATTTTAGTCACGTTAAACAACAGAAAGATGATATTTCAATGCATGCATGAAAAGTTAGTCATAGTCTTTGGTGAAATCTAACGACACACACTCCCTCCATATTTACGCCGTACGAACCTCAATGACGGGGCTCTGCTGACGGTACTGTTGCTGCTGCTGCTGCTGTGGCGACGTTTGCTGATGCTGGACCGGCGGTGGCGGTGAAGGATTTTCGTACACCTCGTGCCGTTGCTGCGGTTGGGCGACCGGCGCCCGCATCGCTTCGGCCACCTCCTCCGGCGACACGTCCACGTTGTCGAGCTTCTTGAGGTTGGGCAGGGCGCGCAACACAATCTGCCGGTAGCCCGGCCCGGCATGCTCGACCAGCGGGTTCTCCTCCAGCCATAGGTATTTCAGTTTGGGAAGATTCTAAAAAGCAAGAAGAGGTTGAAACATTCAAGTCAGAAACAAAGACGATTTTTTTTTTTGGAGTTTATAAGCGCACCTGCAGATACACCAGCTCGTCGATGTCGGTCAGATTGTTTTTCCTGAGGTACAACTCCTGTAGATTTATACAGTTTTCGAAATCCGCTAGTGTACTGATTCGATTAACACTGGAATGAGAAAAAGGGGAGCGAGAAAGAGAAAATAAATATACCGCCGTTAAGTATTGAGCAACATTGGGCGCAACCTTTAAAGCAGGGTGTTGCAGCAAGACAGGAAATGGCCACAGTAAAGGAAAGACGCATTTTGCACCACCCATTTTCTTTGTACATTAACTTGTACAGCTCACAGTAAAAACGGTCTATCGCATAACAACGGTATTGTTGCTGGCTTCCCTTTGTTGAGTACCCGCCGCGAACCGCGGTTGGTTTGTTGTTGACTCTGTGTGTTTGCCACACTCGAACACGAGCCAAACCACGGCAACCGCTAAGAAGTAGTGGCCATCCGTTTGCGTTTTGCTTGCATTATTCATGATCGACCGGTGCAACCGGCTGGGAGCTGCCGACCGCAAACGGCATGGATGCGTGATGAAGAAGAGATGCGCTGATGGAACTGAACTGGGTTTTCCACGGCCATCATAGGCCCGATCGCGTGTGTGCGGCGGCTGCACCAGCGGCAACGAGCAACAAAAAGTGGACGGAAAATCTGCTCAAGTTCAACGGTTAGTCGTGGGGAAGTTGCACTAAAAATCAAGGTTCGAAATGAATAAATTGCATTCAAAAAACAGGACCACAAAAAGGCAGACAATTGATCGGAAACGCTATTCACGACTAGAAGGTGTGCTAAGCGTTCTCCTGTAACTCATTTCCAACGCTCATTAGTTTAATGTTTGAAACAATAATCTCGACAAATGACTTCAAACTATCTTTGTCTCTAACTAACCACAACGTACAACCAACAACACGGTGTAGGTAATTTCGCCAAAATGCGTTGTCATTTGCGGATAAGTATTTTCTCATCGTCAAACACACAAAAGCGCCACCCACCTCTACGCTGATTGCCTGTGTGTGGGAAAGCAGATTTAGCAGGTTAATGAGTTCTGCTATCTGGCAAATTGGTGGAAATCAACGCTTTTGCCAGTGAGTAGTGAGAGGAGAACACATTCACACATACACTTTGTTGTTCTCTTTATTTCCCTCTTTATTCCAACGGGAAGCATGAAACATAATCAACAGATCACGAACACAGTCGCCACATGGAAAGCAAAAGAACGTCGACTCATCTTCTTCTCGTTTTCGTGTTGAGATGAGCTTTTGGCACCCATTTGGGAATTCCCAAACACAACGGTTTCAATCTTGGAAATCATTATTAGCCATCTTTGGAGACGACGAAAATGAGAGCAAGCTCGCCGGTAACCCTTCTTTTCGTTCCCTGCTATGTTTTCAAAAGGGAAAGGGCTCTAATGTTCGCTTGCCATGCAACAGAAAACCCCGTTGAAGCACGCTTTAGTCTCCCTCAGTGCGTCCCACTAGGCATGGTGTGTTGAAGAATGGTAGCGGGAATTTCGGCTTCGAACTGGTCTCAGCATTGGAACCTTTTGGGAAGGGGATCAGTGTCGATCGATAGAGCAATTTCCACCTTTCCAGGTGATTGATCATCATTAAGGGGACAGACAACCAGCCTGCTGATAAACGAGGAGAAAGTGAAACCCGCTTATTGGAAGTGTTGAAAAGGTAAGGTTACCCTTTCTTCCGTTTGTTAACATTAGAAATAAATAGCTCTATATAATGATTCCAGGTGATGATTTTTCTTCTCCTGGAGCCCCACTGATCTTTAAAAGGTTGCCCCGAGGAAATCGAAGAACTAACCAACAGAAGCTGGCCTAATTTCATACTTCATGTGAGTGTTTTCATAGTCAACGTTTGTCTTTTGAGCGTGATCATCTCTTACGATGACGATTGGGACACACACCGCAGCAGCAGCAGCAAAAGTGAAAGGTGATATGATTTATTACTCGAAAGCTTTGCGCCTGATAGTCAGGCTTGCAATGCTCTGGGCTTTTCAAACTGCAATATCTCAGCAGCTCATTTTTCTATGACTATTTTTCGCCTTTTACACGATCGACCCCAAATGCCAGGAAGCAGCCAGGAGGTAAGAGTTTTCACAGCATGATCGATTGAAGTACACCCTCTGGGAAGTTTGTACTATAATTTCCTCACCAAACCAAGCCACTACCAACGCCCAACTTCTTTCCAATGTGGTCATCAAGCAGCTCTCGCGCTTAAACAGTCCAGTTTTGAGTTTGGAAAGTTTGGAGCTCATTCTGGAAAACCTTCAGCAACTTTCAACCTCGCTGGAGAGAAGTTGGAAGTTCTCTCTTCATCGGAGGGGAGGTCAATGTACCGCTCAAAAACTGTTGCACAACATAAGCTTCGAACGGGATTGAACTTCCTTCCCAACCTTTGGTACCAGTGAGTCGTCCGTCAGTCTAGTGTACCTTGCACCGTCTCCCCACAGCACAGACCAGTACACACGTCTAACGCACGATACCAAATCGGATCGAACTATGGGGAAGGGAGCACATGTTGAAGCATAATTGGATGCCTCTGGTTGCCCGCCCAGCAGACCCAGAAGCGACGACGACAAGCCGATTTGCTGAGGTAAACCAATCCCGACCCGGAAATGTTGCGGTGTACTGCACACCTACCCACAGCCAAGTCTTAGGTTCCCTCTGCTTCTTCTTCACGTCTTGCGTTCCTTTGCGCCATCGTCGTCTATTAGCATTTAAAGGATTGAATTAATTAACCACCGGTCGGATGGCGTTGGACATTTCCGGACCATGTAGGGGCCAAGCCTACAGCGGAAGTACGCACGTGCTTTTAGCGCACGGTCGGATGAAGAAATTCGATATACTTTTCCTTTGGAGGCTAGTTGCAGTACCACAAGATCGGGCTATTAGGCAATGGGAAACGCACACCAAATTAGTCAATTTCATGCAGCAAAACCAAGCTCAAACTAAGCTGCGGGTGCGCTGACGAAAGGGTATTTCTACAATGCCAGCTTCACATCGTTATCATTACTTCCTTCGTTACAAAAGCGTTTCATAATCCATCCAAGACAGATAACCTCTTTATTGGAGCAATCGAACTGTATTACCAGCACGTGTTCCGATTTAGAAAGTCCGATGATCGTTCGTTCGTTCATTGCTCGATCAAGCATTCCACCCACCGGTAGTTGTAAGTAAAATCATTTCTCTTTTATACATTTAAAAAGGCAAGTTACATGGTTCACACGATTGATTGGCCTTCAATCTTTTCGATTCCTGTTCCAAACGGCGCTCAAGTAAACGTCATACTAACCTGCAACGGCTAGGTTGTAATTTCAATCTTCACTTATTGTGCCTCACGATTGATTGATTGATCGAATGAATTTCGTAACGGCAGCAAACATACCAGCGACAGATTCGGGAGAGAAAGTACTGATTCAATTGCATTGCAGATGGAGGAGACAGCATTGGAACTGGTTGTGTAATACTGTGTGTGCCTCCCGATCGCCGATCATATGATCTTTTGCCGCAAAGGTGCGCGAATACTTCCTTGTGCAGCATTGAATGCGGATTCAATGAGCCATCAAACAAGAGTTTGTAATGAGTGTTGATCGTTCTCTGCTAAACTGTCCATTATTTGCTTCCCTTGGAGTTGGATGGAAAATAGGGGACGCCTTAAATGGAAAGCATTCCGGAAGCTAAGACAAACCCGCCAAACCATCTATTATACCTGTGAACCGATGACAAGTTTGGTTGGCAGCGTTCCCGAAAAAGGGCAAAGCCCATCATTCTTGCTTCCCATTTCAACGACATCATTAGCCTGGTTCCTTCCCATCTCCGCCACGGAGACCAACCCAGTGAGCTTCTCTACGGGCGCAAAGCCCCACAACGTAGCAGCATACGGGCAAAAGTGCATCATCATTATCTGCTCGGTGTATTAAAAATTTATCGCAGAGAACCACCCGTTTTCGCGGGGACTGGGCTTTTAGTGCAATTTTCCAGCTCCATTCCAGGCGCTCTTCCCTCGTGTGTCATCGTGACTTTATGTGGGGTTTTGTTTTTTTATTTGCCCTACTCTTCTACAATCTACCAAGCTGCATATCTGCAAACTGCACTACACCTGAGAGGCCCCGTCGAACGGTGGCTGGTTGATTTCCGGAGAGAGCAATTTTCCAACCGGTGGAGCATCGGCGGTATCGTGATGCCCGGATAATGTGCCGATCTTATGGCGTGGTGCTCTCTCATGCACGACACGACATGTACGGGAAGATGATCGTGCACCGCGGTGAGCTTTACTATATGCCGAACGTTTTGCTGTTGGTCCCTTCTATACTGGTTCACTGCTACATTCCAGCGAGAATAAATTATGCATGGCACACATTTCCCCCTAAACAATATTGCTTTGAAAGACCGAGCGCCACCGGTTGAAACGAGAAGAGTCAAGGGATGGAGAGAAGTGGATTTTTGTACATTTCCACCGTTCACTTTGTAGGTTTGAGCAAGTAAAACTATCTTTATGGGTAGCTGGAGAGGAAAAAATGCTGTCAAAACCATTGGATGAGGAGCGGTTCGGTTACATTGAATTCTTTGCCCTTTCCCTTCAAGGATCGTCCAACATCTCTAGCACACGAAAGATCCTCAAACGAAACGAAAAACAAAAACGAACGAAGGCCTTTACAGCCTTCAGAGCCTTACAGAAATAACAAATATCTTCTAATAAAAGCCATAAAAAGGGCAGAATAATCCCATCATCAACAAACTTCCCTTTAATAGTTGTTCTCCAATCGAATAGCACAACAGCATTGTGCATCCAAGCGGAAGGCTTCAGCTGAACACGATGTAAGTACGAACCGGACGGAGTGTGGCGCAAAAAGGGTTACAGAATTAACATATCAGCTGTTAACAACGGAGAGTTGTGCATCCGATTAGCCCACATCTCGCATTTCTAACCCACGCGCGGCCCTGAGAGTATCCACCGACCACACAAGCTCACACCGACATAGTACTGTGGACGCCCAAAAAGCTCCGAAAGTGGAAAAATATAATAAAACAAACCCAAACACAACACCTTCCTGTCTTACTTATTTCGGTGAGCTTCCAATTCCGGTCGACTTTTACTCCGCTCCGAGCCATACTCAAACCGTTTTGTGGGCTAAAGTGTGTGACCTTCGGGAGTTTGGAGCAACTTGAGCAACATTTTACCCCACTGCAAACCGGGGCTGGTAGGTAATTGTATGTTTGCATTATTTGGAACGTAAACACCCACTAAATCACGAACAATCTACACACACAGTGCGCCATGGTGCCCTAGGGCTAGCATTCCGTCCGCCGTTCCGCCAGGGTTAACCGGGCAATAAAAAGACGCTAAAGTGCTTTGATGGGAGGGAGATGGCTAAGGTCAGTGACATAGTACCACGCAATTTTTAACCAAACCATTCGGAGCCAGAGGCAGAGGGCTTTTTCCGCATTTCCCAATGATTGCTTTAAGTTTCACCTTTTTTTTTTGTAACAGAACTCCCGCAATGACACAGTTCTCTCTTCACCTCTTGACAGGTATGTTCGTGACACTCTAGGGGGAAAAGCGGCTATTTTATCTGATAATTTCTGTTTGCGTGGCCGATCGTTAAGGGAATGTGTAGTTGTGCGTGTTTTTTCTCCACACAACTTCATTCAAGAAATGGTCGTGCGCGTGCGAGTCCTTCCAGTGGAGTCCCTCCTTCTTAACGAGCTCGGGAGCTCCCCTTTTTCACAGTGTCCACCATCGAGTAAGAATCGATCGGCGAGCTACATCGCGTAAGTACCCTTAATTTGATATTCATAATTCATTAGTTGAATCAATATTTTCCTGTCATTGCTGCGCGTTTTGATGTGACGGTTTTGTTGCTGCTGGCGCACCTTTTGGAACTGCAATGTTGTGTGGGCCGGGCTCTCCTTTACCCTGCCCGACGGGGTTTTGTGTTGCTGATGAGAATTCCATCAGCATAAGGAGAGTCACAAATCACGGACACAAGTGAACATGCGTTCGCGGAAATTCTGTTTCGATCGGTTGAAGTCGTCCCGTCCCGTGATTGATGAATTGTCGTCCGGGAACGTAATGACAAAGCGCCCTTTTTCGTGGTTCATTGGAAACGCATCATCGCTTCACACGCTCGACAGACGGATGATGATGGATAGGAAAAGCATTTCCAACAGTCATGGGCTCATTAATTCTATCCGCGTCTATTTATCCGGTTCATCCATGACATTCTTACGGGTCAAAACCAAAACAAATTGGGCTAAATTGGGTTGGAACCGTACGGTTTACAGGGCATGGCGATAAAAGAGCAAGAGTTTTCCATCGGCAAAGGTGGTCTCAAAGGAATTAAGGTTGTATATTTCAGGTATCCACAACAGGTATCTTTTGATTTTGTAATGATCGATTCTTGGTCTATAATTGACCTCTGTCCCGCATCTGCCTTTTCTCTCACGAACTTTTGCTAGTAACTGCCAATTATCGAATCCTCGATTCCAGAGCCGAATCTAGATAACAATTTTAGAATTTGTACCAGTTCAAAGACTCAGTCTCAGAGTTTATAATTACATTTAGAGATCTCCAACTATAGCTCAAGTATCCTATCATATGTCTGATAATGTTATTAGGTTTTGCCTGGACAACTATTATAGACTAACTATATAACTATTATAGATCCTACATCTTAAATCCTATGAAAATCCCGATCCTGAGGTTCCTGTAGTAATTCTTATGTTGATATCATGGGAATGTGGTCACAGGAGCTATAAGCACCACTCTTGAGATTCAGAATTTCCACTCTGAAAATACCCCCAAAACAACGTGGTTTGGGGTTCATGTGAACAATTTTTGTCCAGATAATTGTGTCTGAGTTTCATTAGAGATTTTGTCCTTGATGCATCATGTTATGATCGTACCACGTTACTGATTGTACCATTAATCTGACTGATAATAGCCAACGAAATTAACATCAAAACTTGCCATGCTTACACCTCTGTAGCCTTTAATTCAATCATCAACACCTAATCCATCCAGCTCACAATTAAAAATTCGATCTACTTCCGATAGTTTCCTCTATTCCGCACACCTCAAGTGCCTACACAAACACTTGACTCCTACATTGCGTTAAAAGTCATTTTACAAGTGCGCGCAGTCATTTGCATCCAAGGCTACCACCACCATCCGCTGTCTAACACACCTCCGCTGTCCACGGAAGCACAACAATTCGACGCGACGCGATCGACATCGGAATCGATGTGTACTGCAGTTAGTTAATCGTGGCTGCACGTCCACCGCGTCCGTCATCGCCTCCTTGTTTGGCTCGCAAGCGCAGGCAAGCGTGCGCGTGTTGCGGCGCAATTAAAGTTTTGCGCGCGATCGCGGTATGCAAAAACAAACACGGAGAGACGCGATCGAGCTCTGGTTCTGGCGTGTTGATGATACACAACATATGCTGCTTCGTTTGGTCCAACATGAGTGGAAGCAGAAGAGGGAGAGACGAAAAAACGAAACCAAATTCCACGATGATTGTTTTTGCTAGCTGATGATGATCGGCGGAATGTGCTTTTAATGCTTGATTGATTGATGCGTCGGCCCCCACCCCCGCTACAGGAACCGGGTCAGTCTGGTATGTTTCATTCACAAAAAAAAAATCCATCCAACACACCGCGCTCTCCTCATTGCCATTTCGGAAGCATAGCATGGGTGTCTCGACAATCGATGAGTCTATTTCCGTTTCCCGGTAATGAACTGTAAATAGCTTGTTAACTGTCTCACATGCTATCGTTACAATTCGTGTGTGTGTGTGCGTGTGTCTCGTTGGACTGTTTTTGTTGCTTCTTTCGCTCCACTTTGGCTGGCTGGAAGGAAAAAGCCACCAGCACCAGTACAAATTAACGTCTCACGCATTATACGAACGGTTATGATGTAACGAGACGTTCCAAGACGCTCCTCCCCGGGCCAAGAACGCGAACGGCAACGGTGCGGTGTCAAATGTTTGTGTGAAACAAATTGAATTACAATGGATCTATGCACGACTCCTTCACGATTGGGACAGCAAGAAGCATAGCATCCGTGGCCGTGTTCTGTGTGTGTTTGCGACCGGGATCCAATTTCAACCATACATAATAGATTCGAAATGCAATCGACACCTTTTTGGCCAACTTTATGCCCCTGTCTCGTCTCATCGGCCGGCTCGTTTCGTAATGCAATTGTTTAACGTTTGCTGGAGCTTTATAGACCGTCACAAACTGTGGCATAATTAAGCCAGTTTGTGTGAGAGGGTCTACTACTATGCCAAGCATAAAAGAACACAAAATACATAAACGTTTGTAAAAGCCAATTATTTCACTTTTATCGCCGCATTTCGCCACTCAACGTTTGAAGTGGTTTATAACAGACAATTGTTTTATTGAATGCTTTTAAAGCTAGAGCTAGCGAGTTTTAACATCACCACCAGAAATGGTATGATTAGGAACTTTGCGCTATTTTGCTCTTCAAGCTGCTTACTTCAAAAGCTCAAGCCCAAAAAATGTTACTACCCTGATCGACCCTGTCTGAACCTACGTCAAACTTCAAACCTGTTCCTTCTCACATCACGACCAAACCTGGAACGACGGTGTGCCGCCTCTCGGAATCGTCCAAAAAAGGCAAGGATGGCTGTGTGAAGTTGTGTGTCTTTCGTTTCAAAATCAAGGTTAACTACCCGTTCTTTCCTTTTAGAACCGGAATCGGTTGGTGCCCTCGCAACCACCCGTACCGCACCACGGTGGAGAGCACAATTTGCCTATCGCTGTGCGTGGGTGCTGCCGTACCGATCATACCGGGGACAGCAAACCGACAGAGCTCCGGGCTTCCGTGGTTGACTCACACAAAACCCTGGCTCACACTGGGTAGCTTCAACGCTGGCAGTATTGACTATTGAGGCAATGCGAAAGTAGCGACTAGTATGGGCGACGAGGCGGCAAACGAAGTAAACCGAAGGCTTCCATAAAAAAAAGCCGGCGAGCTGTGTGTCGGTCGGTTCCGCCACGGTCGAAGCTGATGGTGAAGAAATAGAAGCAACCGGCAAACCATAAAAAAGAGAGAAAAATAGATGGCTAAACCACCACATACACCCACAACCACATAGATACACTTTCACTTGCGTATGCTAAAGTTTGCAATAAAAAGCTTCAGAAGACACCCTGCTACAGCAAGGGAACCCCTTTCTGGGCGGCGAGTAAAAAAGCGATGACATTCTTTCTGCCACAATAAAAGAAGAAGCCGCAACGTAACGTGTGGAGGGAAAAGATAGGACGACGACGACAACACAAACAAATGCCGTTGGCGATGATGGTAATCGTTTGGATGGTACGGCATCATATCCAATTTGGACGGCACAAGAAGCTTTACTATTCATTTATTCAACGCAGTGAATGGGTATGCAGGATGATACAGCAGCATTTGTGGGTAGGAGATGCAGAAAAATGCGGCCAAATGTTAATCTATTTCCTATCAAAAAAGGATAATAGTAAAATGAAACACTTCCAAACCGGGGGAGAGAGAGAGAGAGATAAATTATAGTTACGAGTTTTTTGATTAGGTTTGCTCTGTATCTAATGATGCAATTTCCAAAACAAATCTAAAAAGAAGGAGTATTGCAATCTAAATATATGTGCATTTGCAACAGCATAGATAAGTAAACCGGATTGAATATACACTCTTATCACATTTCTACCAACTCAGGGTTTCGTTAATTATGTTTAATTATATCAATTAGCAACTCAAAACTATGACCATTCCAGTCCCTATCATCCACACAGTCTTACACACACATTACCTAGTACCCGAGTAAGCAAAAACGAAGCACCTGCATAAGAGGCTGCGCCTTTTCAGCATTCCTCATTGCATAGTCCACCGTTATCAGTATCAATGCCAACAGACGCGTGATATCGGACGGTTTTTATCGCAAAAACCTTTACCTTGCCTACCGAAGCGTACCGGCAACGCTTCAGGCTCTGTGCCACACATGTGCTGTACAGTGGCAGACATGTATATAAGCGTAGGCAGGACCAATTTCGATTACAAATCTTTGGTAGCGAAAAAACTCTCATTAGTTCGTACAAAGAAAATAAGTCTTATGAGATGCTTTTTTGACAAAAAAATCCATTTAATTGATTGAAAAAATGTAGGAGTGCACTGAGAATTTATATGAGGTATAATCATTCCACCTGGTATATAATTACAGGGTTTTCCAGGGGTTCTCATAGCTGTGGGACACTTACTAGACTCTTTCCCATGATGTGAACGTTGGAAATTGAACTCTATGGCACCCTTTTTGAACAGTCTCGTTGGAAATTCCTATAGGATTTGTCCAACAAGGGCGCTAGTGAGTCCAATTTCCATTACATTAAGTTCATTTCATGCAAGAAAGAGTCAATAAAGTGTCCCACAGCTATGAGAATTCCTGGAAAACCCTGTATCTGTGAAGTATTGAAGTCCTTCATGTTCCTTCATTCCATAAAAACGAATAAAAGATTGTTTGTTAAAGTTGCAAAGGAACAAGTATAAGTTGAAGTATTTTGGTAACATTAGATGTTAAATAGGATTTAAAAAAAACTACCAGGCAGAGTATTTAAAATGGATTTATTGAATGTGTAGAAAAATCAGGATACTAGAAAGTTATTCCAAACTTCAAGGAACTATCTAGCTTGGTGAAACCCGTGCGCTAATAGTTGACAAATATATACAGTCATTATCCGATATACGCTATCGTACGGGACCGAGCGCAATAGCGTATCTCGAGTTTTCGCGTATAGCGGATTCCTATGGAAAAATAGTTTACACTACCGGTTCGAGGATTGAAATATATCGCTATAGAGTTTTGCATTAAAGTTTTTTGTTATAAAACAGGTATATTTTGCACAAATTTAATGCAAAATGCATTAAGAACATTAAGGAAATTCAAAAATAACATAAAATATTTCAAATAAATAAAAAAATTGCAAAAAAACACATGGAGTTGTCAAATTTAGAGGAGTCGCGTAATGCGAATTCGCGTATATCGAGTATCGCGTACTGCGGATAATTGCTGTAGTCAGAACATTACAGGGTTTCCAAGTCACTTTCAAATGTAAACATTGTTATTCACCGCGTGCAAGATGTCAATCAATTATCAATCAATCTGGACATTTCATTTCCATTAACATAATCTTTAATTTCATCAGCATGATTTTCAACACAACGCAAGCTTGATTGAAATTGGCAGTTCTTTGTGATAAGTTGAAAATCATGTGTAAAAATTGAAAGTTGATTTTGAAGTAAATACACCATTTGACAGCTGTTGAATAACATATTGGATGTTATGGTGAAAAAATATGTGCACATTTGAAAGTGACTTGGAAAACCCTGTATGCTCCATTAGAATAAATCTATTAGTAAGGACGTATTTACTCCTAATGAAAGTAGGAAATTTCCTCAAATTTGAAGATGTGCTTACAGGTATTTCCAGCACTGTACCTTATGTACCTCGCATACTTTGCACAAGGGTTCGAAAAAAGGGTTCTCTTTCTTCAGCTCTCTTTCGCTACGGACGGGAAGGTATCATATCAAAGTACATTCAAAGACGAATCATTACTTGCCCCAACACCATCATCAATGCATCATGCAACACATCCGCTTTTCCTTTGGTGCATATTAAACCAACAAAACGATGCACCTCGGACCCTCGACGGGATGAATGATGAGCGCGCGTACAGAAGAAAGTAATGTATTTGCTTGCTGCTTAATTTCTGACACAATTATGCTGAAGGAGCGTTTCTACCTTTTACATCGTGGTGAAGGAAATCGTAAAACACTACATAACATGCATACTTTCCTTTCTGCATAGCATGACACAACATCAAACCATCCATCTAACCGTGAGTTGATGAAAAGCTTAATCAAATGTGCGCTTTCCGTCTGTGTGTATTTGAAACATAGAAAAGCACGATTTTACCGGCAGGTATGTCAGGTGTTAGCCATGAATAAGGGCCTTTCTGCCCCATACAACCCCAATCGAAATACAAACAAAAAAACGGCGTGTGGCAATATTTTCCCACCCGCTCAAAAAGGACTCCATTTTCCCTCGTGCCTTATTGTGCCCCCGATTACAATTACCCGCCTAACCTTAATTACCACCTGACCACGTGTGGACAGCTACGTCACGGTGGTGGTAGCAGCGTTCATTCTAGGCTCACTAATGTTGCCGTGGCCAGCCAGCCAGCCAGCCCGATTTATGCCAGCGCAGGGAAGCAAATAAAGCTTTCCACTACAACCACCATCACACCCCACGGCACGGCACGGAACGGCAGAGAGTTTGGCCTTGGGTTTGATTTCGTTCTGTCGTGGTTTGATTTGTGGCGCACAGTAATGCTAGTTTTCAATTTCCCCCCCCGTACAATGGTTCTGTTTTTGGCCCACAAATAAAACAAGCACACATATTTTCAAGGCAAACTCATGCTTCGACCACGCGATTATTAAAGCGTGCTTCAAAATTGAACCGAATTATTTTCGGTACAAAAAGCAAAACACATAGAGGCTTTAATACCCAATGTTTGCCTTCACATTTTTACATCATACACATGTGTGTGTGCTGGAATTTAAATGGGAAAAATATCCTTCCAGAGCGTGGATGAGTTCATCGAGCGTTTAGCTCAACGTTTGGTGCCATCAGCAATGGTGGAACACCGCGCGCGGCACTAACCCGATGATAAACGATGGCACCAGCTGGACTGGGTGTGGCGTACACCAGGGTGGACGGTTTAAACGGTCGGCTGGTTCGGCTAAAGGAGGGACACCATTGGGGAGGAAGTGTCACGTAGTATCGATAAAGAATGAAGCCAGCCTTTCAATAAGAATATCGATCGAAAGGGAGCAAAAAAAAAAAAAACGGGACACAGAGACGAGAAAGACACCAAGTGTAAAGGGTTACTACTTTAGCAAATCAAAATTCATGTAGCTCTCTGGGGAATGCATTTTACGACAAAGGTCTATTACGCGATGGAAGTACAGTCAATAGTGAACATATTCTAATTTCCTCTCACGCTCCGGTGGGACTACACAAAAGTGGTCATCTCCACTCCAGCGGAATCGGCGGAGACCCCGGCACAAGCTGGTTCTTTTTTAATTAAACAACATGAAAAAACATACACCCAACCCCAGCGCAATCATCATGCTTCGAAGCGTGCGAGAGAAAGTTGTCGCCATCAGCGGAAGCAATTTGTGCGACGCTTGCCATTCTCGTGTACGCAACAAACAAACAGCAAAAAAAAAATGTAGAGTGAGAGTGACCATTTTGCCCATAATAACGTAACCGAATGACTGCCAGCACCAACCCCGGGGGAAGCGCTGTTGTGTACAGGAAATGAAGGTGAAAGAAGAAAACAGTACTGACATCACCTAACAGCGGTGACGCTGGATAAACCTGGAGATCCGGACCCATTACACCTAGACCCATTCATACCACACCAGGCCGAAGGTGAGATCATCGACGTGCGCCAGATCCGGATCGATCGAGTGAATTTGTATTTCAACTTAAAGGGACGGGGTGGACCTTCGTATGTAAAATGGATGGTGTTTTTTTTTTTTTTTTGCAAAAATGAGTTTAGTTTTACCTCTATAAAGGAAGATTTCAAGTCTTCGAGTACCCACCAGCACCGCAAACGTTGGCGCACCAACCAAAAAACGCGTGGTCGACCAATAAAGCCCCCACACACACAGCAAGAGACAGCATCGTGTTTGGTAATGGACAGCTCCAAAACAAGCTCTGAAGTGTACTTGTGGAGGAGGACGTTGAGGTCGAGAGGGTGAGAGAGAGAGACTGAACCATGTTGGGTGGATATTCGAGGTTGCTTTCGGGCGCAATGCGAGACTCCATTAAATTAAAATAAAGTATCGAATGTGTGCATATTTGGGATTACAAACACCACGTGCCTGGCACACGGCTCCCCGACGACACAACTGACACGCCGAGATGATGTCACTCATCTCGCGGACTCCTCAAAACGACTCATTACGCAAAACCTTGACACTTGAGCGTGCGTCTCCAGTTGAGTTTAATGCCCGTTCTCACCTAATAACAATATGCAATTTTACCCTTCCACGACCCATCAGAGGTCGCTTCTTGGAGCCGTAATTGGACTGGAATGCACAAAGAGCTAATAAATTTATTAACAAAGAATAGTTTGCTTTCCTGCCAGCCCAGCCTTGTTTCAAATGCAGACAGCTAACGGATGCATTGAAGAAGGGTAAGCAGCAGCAGTAAGTAGTTTGCCACTTTAGTCTTATTAGCTCCCGTGTGTAAGCATAGACAAACGAAAGGAGCCCTGCGTAGTTTAAAAAAAAAGGTAAATGTGCTCCATTGTTCTCGTCCAATCTCAACCAGGTCTCTCCCAAACACGTCATCTACCGTGCCGTTTCGCGTGTGTTGGCGCTCTTGAGAATCGTTTTGGTTAAGCCATCTTGCCGCCTAATTTAATGCATATCGCTCAACACGAGCGTTGCACTGAAGCGTTTAAAACTTATGCCGCCAACTGATGGTTCAAGTCCACTTCTAGCTGACACTACCTTTACACCTCCCTCTTAACAGCACTTCAGAGAGCCTTTCCGCCCGTGTGTCAGCTTTAACTTCTCGCGTAGGCTCCACCACACACACACACACACACACACACACACACACACACACACGCAAAAACGTCTCGCGTGACTCGCGTTTCGCGTGCGTTTTTCTTTCGGCGAGTGAGACTTTTATCGCACAAGTTCCATGCCGCAATACGAGAGTGTGGTGGCGTGTTAGCTTAACGGCGGCGGATAGTTTTCCCTAATTTCCACAGCTCCCACTGCTTCAGAACGTGCCACTAACGAGGTGGCGCAAAAGAGAGCGCCGCAACGGTTTGGCAAGAATCGGCGGGGTTTTCCCTTGAAAAATGTTCAACCTCCTTGCCCAAAGCCTGCCATGCCCTGTTCCTTGCGTGGAAATGTGGCGGTAGTCCTGTATCAAAGTCCCCGGCGAATTCCTACCTGAAGGCAAGCACTTCCACTCCACGCATGCGTCTGATGATGGAGACGTCGCTCAGTTCGCTGCCCCTGAAAGAGAGGAAGAAGAGAAGAAACCGATTAGAAGTGATTTACGCTATCAACGATCGACGAAAAGGGAGGGGGGGGGGGTTGTGATAAGCCGGGGCTACCGTTGGCTGTCGAGTGACAAGGAAATCCGCCGCGCTTCTATTGTACGGCTGGTTAGATACAACCGTTTACCTGATAAAGCAAGATACCTAAAACGGAGTGTATTTGCCGTAGTTCCAAGCTGTGGAAAGTCGTTAGAAACGTTTACACGATATCACAAGCAACAAATTGAAGCAATTGCTTCCGTTTTGGTGATAATATTAATTAATCATTTTATTAATTGACTGTTTCACAAGTAACTGGACATCAAGGCAATTGAGATTGAGTAGGAATGACTAATTCAAACAACAAAGTGAAGAATTCAACAGTTATGTCACGTTCAGCTTTAGGGCCCACGCGGCCATTAAACAAGGCGGACAGAAACTTCAAAAAAACCGTAGTATTCATGTCCAAAAAAGGTTAAGAGGCTCTCCTCTGTGAAGTCTTTGAAGCTTAACTTGATCTTTGCTAAGGAATTATATCTGATCGACCTCAGAATTCTCATTCAATGCGATCTGAGAAACCCAAGGCAAAGCTCCTCTACCCTATGATTCATGCCGGTGCAATGTAACCATACCCAGGCTGCTGCTTATGAAATTACAACCCCTCTCGCCTAACACAGCCCGAGATATTTTCCTACACGAAAGGCCCAGGCCAGAACCGGTTGATTTGAGCCATCGGGGCTGTGTAGGATGATGTCGGCTGCAAGGCGGTTTGTAGAGAGGGCAATTTTTCGCCGCTCATTCTTAGCTTAATGTCACGAGCTAAGAAGCTGTAGCTGTAGCGAAAAGATCTATGATACACACCAAAGGTGAACGCGCATTCGGTCCGTCAAGTAGCGAGCGGTTTGGCCGGATTTTACCATCGATTAAGAAAAGTCACACCCATCGGACCAGTCGCGCTCGGTAGGTAAGAAGCGAAAAAGTAAACCTACCGCACAATCTAAGCTCTCCAATCAAGAAATTAAATATCTTCTTGTGGCTTTCCTTTTTCCCTTCTCTATCCCTAGCAACACATGTTGGAGTGATTGTGATTGTGTGTGTGTTGAGGGTAGAATAGGGAGAGAAGTAGGATACAACAAAAAGCACCGTTGCATTCTTTGATCGGTATCGCTCTGTGGGGAGTAAAACGGGGTGGCCACGGAAACGCGCACGGAACGAACGCGCGCACACACATCTGTTGCGAATGGCAACGCCGTTCTCGCGCTTCTTCATACCAACGTGGTCCGGTGGCGCGGTCTAATGAACTTCCCCATTGAAGTTTATCAGCGGTTGGTGATGTTATGCCCGTCGTTGGTATGGTTCTCCCGTTGCTTCCCATCCCGTCGTAGCGCTGGTTCCCATGTGTTGAGAATCATCATCAAGTGTAACGGTATCGTAACAGGGGGTTGGGGGTTCTCTCCTCTTTAGATATTGTGCTTGATGTTGCTTGCTTCTTCCGAAATTTGGAACTGCTTCGAATATGATTCGTGCACGTTTTGGGGCTTGGGTGCAAGCAAACGACGAGAGTGGATTGTGTGTTCGGGCTTGAAAGGGGAAAGGCAGTCAATTGCAATGTAAACAAAGGCCGGTGTGTGTGTGTGTCCGGCAGCTACTTACCAGCAGTTCAGCTTCTTGATTGCGGCCAGATCGGACTGCTTCGACCGTGCAATGACCATTTCCTCCGTAAGCCGCGCCATCGTGTCGGTTTGGGCTTTGGATGGGTGCTCGTAAACACACAGTGAGAGGCCAAGATCCAAGGGGTTTCCGCACAGATTGATTATCGCTTTTCACACACAGCAGGAGATACACTCACGGGCAAAGGAGACGGACCCGGGGAGGGATAGGACAGCTCCAGCAGAGACACGGACACACACACACGCGGCCTACGCGATCGATTTAAAACACACACACGCACACGTACGACCTTTTGGCTCCTTCGACTAGCCGCTACCGAGCTGGTACTTCATGCTTTGCAATAGCACCGCACACAGCAACCCTTGACATCTAGTGGGACGATAAATTCACTCCACTGACCGTGCCGTGTGTCCTTTATGCTCTCGCCACTATGCACCCACGGACACAGACTGCACACACACGTGCGCACAAACTGCACAGACACACGCACGGACACACACACACACAGATACTTTGAAGATGTACCACTAAAAGAACACACCTCTTTACATCGCAAAGTGCGAGGATCTTTGTTTAAAAGAAACTAATAAAAAGAAGCTACCGGTTGAAAAGAAAGAGAAACACGAAACGGAAATAGGTTTAGATGCTTCGTAACGATGACACACTAGTTTTCTTCTCTTTTGCTATGCAGCGATGCCTTTGGCCACTGACTAAAGACTGGCTTTTCTCTGGCCCGCCTGCTTGCCGTAGAAGAAAACCCTACGGTTGATATTCTCCCTGCCACGAGAAATCTAATCACAGCAAGCGAAAGGTGTCGCACGGTGACGATATGTGTCAATGGCTACACACATAAATCACAAGAAGACACTCCGCGCGCCACATCTACCCCACACGCAAACACGTCGGCATTGCACAACGTGGAGAAGAGAGAGAGAGAGACAGAGGCTTACTAAAGACGGCAAGCATCGGGCACAGCAAGAGAAGAAAGCAAATTCTTATGCGGTAAAAACCTGTGACGAACAGACCGCGCGGATACACCCAAGACCCACCACATTCACTTGGAACTTGGTACCCAGCCACCCCCTCACATAAGTCACACACAACGTAAGCAAACAGCGAATGGATAGTTGCAGCTGGCAGGTAAACGTCGCTGGTGCACACTAAAATACCACTACACACCCACCAGCCAGCTGTGGTGGTGCAATTGGTGCAGCAGAAGAAACCCCCGTGTCGGGTCTCCTGGTGCAGTATACGTACGAGGGGATGCTGTAAAATAACACTCGCGGCCCAAGACTTTCGCACCGCGCACACGTCCGCTCGGTACGGTTGCTAGAAAAACATAGAAATAACACGAAAAATAATACGCTGTAAACAAAGTGTGGCGAGCGGGCAGGTTGGTATGATGCGCCAACTGTCAAAGGGCCTTTTGACAGAGCAGTGCTGGTTTGACAATAAAGGAATAGGGGAAAAAAGTGAAAATTGAATCGATATCTGGCTCAATTTATGTACAAGATTCTTGTTTTCGATTATTGTTGGCTCAAATTGATCTTAAAGAGATTAAATGAAAGGCAAATTCCTTTAGAAACTGATATTTCTAAACTCTCAATTTGTCCAATGGGTTATCAAATTCAAATGTAGTTGACACACCTGCTGTTCTGCACATTTGTCCTCGCGACTGTCAAAAATCAATATTTTTAATTAAAAAAATGTACAAAATATGGGATTTGGTTCTTAATTAACATTGGAGGCATCAAAAAATAAATGTAATTGCATAAAACCTTGAAACTTTTCAATATTTTCCCAAATCTATTCCATCAAATGTCAAATTATTCCAAATGGCAGTACCTGCCATTCTGCGACCTTGCGGCATATGTCATCCGCAAAGATGTCAACAAACTCATGCGTGTTTTGAAAGCATGCGGCATGGTGTGCCGTGTTTAAACAGTTTTCTTTCCGCTAAAATAGTGTGAAAAAAGCCACCGGACGCAACCATGGCGGACGATAGTTCCCATACCGAGGCCAAAAAGGCCCACAAGAAACGCCATTCCGGTAAGTAAGCCGTACATAGTGGCCCTTGAACCACAGTCCCAAAAGTGTATGTTTCATCTTCATCTCCTGCCTTCCTTTCAGGCGTAAAGGCGGACAAAAAGAAGGCCAAAAACAAACCGACCGATCGGACCAAGAACCCGAAAGCGTTCGCCATCACGAAGGCCCGGTCGGCGGAGAAACGCTTCCGGTACAAGGAGGACATCATCACCAAGAAGCAGCACATCCCGCTCGTCGACAAAACGCCGGAAGAACCGCCGCCCGTACTGATCGCGGTCGTCGGTCCACCGAAGGTCGGCAAAACCACGCTCATCAAGAACTTGATCAAAAACTTTACCAAAACGAGCGTCACGACAATAAACGGTCCGATTACGGTGGTCACGTCGAAGAAGCGGCGCATTACGCTGCTCGAGTGCAACAACGACATCAACAGCATGATCGACGTGGCCAAGTGTGCCGATCTCGTGCTGCTGATGGTCGACGCTAGCTTCGGCTTCGAGATGGAGGTGTTTGAGTTTCTGAACATTTGCCAGGTGCACGGAATGCCGAAGATTATGGGCATCCTGAACCATCTGGACGTGATCAAGAACGCGAAGGCGCTGAAAATGCAGAAAAAGGTACTGAAGCATCGCTTCTGGACGGAGGTGTACAATGGGGCGAAGCTGTTCTACCTGTCCGGGCTGATCCATGGCGAGTATTTGCGGAACGAGATCCGCAACTTGGGGCGATTTATAGCGGTGATGAAGTTCCGGCCGCTCAGCTGGCGAGGAGCACACAGCTACATCGTGGCGGATCGTATGGAGGACATTACGAACGCGGAAGAGATTCGCTTGAATGCCAAGTGCGATCGGAATGTGGTGCTCTACGGGTACGTGCGCGGTGTTCCGCTGAAGAAGGAGAACATGGTGCACATTGCCGGGTTGGGCGATATGCCGATTGAGGAGCTGAGTACACTGCCCGATCCGTGCCCGCTGCCGTCGGGCGAGAAGAAGCGAAGTTTGATGGAAAAGGAGCGTCTCCTTTATGCGCCAATGTCCGGCGTCGGTGGCATCGTGTACGATAAGGATGCGGTTTACATTGAGCTGTCCGGGTCGCATAGCCACAGGAAGGGTGTGCCGGACAGTGAGCAGCAGCAGATTGTCGATTCGTTCATCGAGAAGAAGGAAACGTTCGATGTGGCGATCGAAAACCAGGAGTTTCGGCTGTTTAGCGGCGGAGCGGTTATAAAGTCGTCCGATTACGTGGATGACGCGAAGCGTGTTGACGACGACGAATCGGACGAGGAGGAGGATCGAGAGGAAGATGAGGAGGAGGAGGAGGATTCCGGGTTGGAAGACTCGGAAGACGATGAGGCGGAGGTTGGGAAAGGCGCACGGCTTGGCTGGATACCGGAGGAAGGTGAAGATGATGGCGAAGAGCGTGAAGATGATGATGAAGATGATGATAACGAGAACGACGAAGACGATGATTCAAGCGGCGACGAGGAGGATATGAACGATATGGACAAGCTGGGGCGAAAGTCACGCACCAGCGGGTATCTTTCCTCGGACGATGATGAGCAAGCCGACACTTCCGGTGGTAACACGATGGCCTGGAAGGATGGTCTAGCCGCCCGGGCCCGCAAAGACTATCTCGAACGGTTGGCCACCAACAAAAACTTGATGAAAATAGTGTACGGAGTATTTAGCAAATTCCACAAACGGCAGCAGCAACAGGCGGCCGAAGCGGAGGAAGAGGCCGATTCGGAGGACGACGGACTGCTCGGTGGCATTTTCAAGAGCGTTAGCCAGCGGCAGGCCGAACTGCAGAAGAAGAAAAGCGTGCAGGATGTGGATGAGTGTTGCTTCTTCGAGGAGTACGGCGATGGCATCCGCGATTGGACGAGCGAGCAGAACAAGGACCTGATCCGCAACTGCTTCGTGACGGGCAAGTGGAAAGCGTCCGAGGATGCGGAGGAGCTGCTCAAGCTGGACGATATGAGCGACGGGGATAGTGATGTGTACGGGGATTTTGAGGATTTGGAAACGGGCGAAAAGCACGAGGCACCGAAGGGAGCTAATAAGAAGCCAGCGGGAGGAAAGGGTGAAGAGAAGGCTGTGGATGATGGTGAGGATGAGGTGGGGAAGGGCGATGAGAAGTCACTGAAGCGCAAGGCGACCCGAGTGGAGGAGAAAAACATGTCCCGGGCGGAGCTGATGGCGAAGAAGATGAAGCTGAAGGCCAAGTTCGACTCGGAGTACGACAACCCGGAGCGGGACGATCAGCACATCGAGGGTGACCATCAGTACTACGAGAAGCTGAAGGCGGACGCGTTGCGCCAGTCGGAGCTGAACAAGAAGGAGTTCGCCAACCTGGACGAGGACGTGCGGCTGAACATCGAGGGCCACCGGGCGGGGCTGTACGTGCGCATGTGCTTCAAGAACATTTCGGCCGAGTTTGTGGAACACTTTGACCCGTCCTATCCCGTGCTGATCGGGGGGCTGAACATGGTGGAGGAGAACGTGGGGTACGTGAACTGTAAGGTGAAGAAGCACCGCTGGTACAAGAAGACGCTGAAAACGGGCGATCCGTTGATCATCTCGCTCGGCTGGCGCCGCTTCCAAACCGTCCCGATCTACGCCAAGGTGGAGGACGACTTCAAGCATCGCTACCTGAAGTACACGCCGAACCACGTGACGTGCAGCATGAGCTTCTGGGGTCCGATCACGCCCCAAAACACGGGCGTGCTGGCGATCCAGACGGTGGCGTACGATCAGAAGGAGATGCGCAAGCTGGGCTTCCGAGTCGCGGCGACCGGCGCGGTCAGCGAGTCGGACAAGAATGTGGAAATCGTGAAGAAGCTCAAGCTGATCGGTACGCCGGACAAGATCTTTCAGAAGACGGCCTACATCAAGGGCATGTTCAACTCGCAGCTCGAGGTGGCCAAGTTCGAGGGCGCCAAGATACGGACCGTGTCGGGCATCCGGGGGCAGATCAAGAAGGCGGTCCCGCCCGAAGGTTCGTACCGTGCGACGTTCGAGGATCGCATCCAGCTGAGCGATATCGTGTTCTGCCGCACCTGGTTCCGGGTGAGTGTGCCGAAGTTTTACGCCCCGGTGACGAACCTGCTGCTGCCGGCGGACCAGAAATCGCAGTGGGTGGGCATGAAAACGTTGGGCCAGCTGAAGCGCGAAAAGAACATCCAGTTCGAGCCGAAGGAGGACAGCACGTACAGCAGGAAGATTGTGCGCGAAAAGTTGGCCTTCCGGCCGCTGGTCATACCGAAAACTTTGCAGAAAGCGCTGCCGTACAAGGACAAGCCCAAGCTGGGGCCGCTCAAGCCGAAGAAGTCGTTCGAAAGCGAACGGGTGGCGGTCGTGATGTCGCCCCACGAGCAGAAGGTAAGTCAGAACGAGAACAAATGTTGAAATAACGGTTTTAATGGGCGCTTTTTGTTTTCAGGTGGCAAAAATGATGAACATGATCAAAACGAACTACAAAGCGAAGCAAAGCAAACAGCTGCGCCAGACACGGGAGCGGTCGAAAAAGTTCAAGAAGGAGCTGGTGAACGAAAAGTTTAAAAAGCTACAGCGCCAGAAGGATCTAAAGAAGAAGGTGTTCCGTGCGATCAGCAAGATGGATACGCAGAATGAGGAAAAAATGAAGAAGGGCAAAAAGTGATTTTTTTTCATTTTTCGGTTGCTGAAATAAGTTTAAAAAATAATAAAAACTAGAAAGTTGAAAAATGAACAACCGTTTTCGGACAACTTTCGCACGTTCGAAAATGCCGCCACGCGCGCGCTCCTGTCTTTCGAAGCTCCCGCACCCGGAAAGGGGCGCAATCACGTCGCCATGCCAACGCCGCAAAACAAATAGGCTGTGGAAAACAGCTGAAAATTTCCATCCACTGTGCCTTTAGCTTCACTTTGCAGTCAAGTTTCTGTAGTGCAGGACGTACGCCGGTGTGCTGTATTGTCCAGTAGTGTTGTGAACCTGACGGCATCTGTGTTTTTTTTTTCTCTCTTCTATGTGGTGTTGCCTCTCCCATTCCCCAGCATCAACATCAACAGCAGCATAGGGACGCTGTTTCTCTTCGATTTCGGTTTTAAAAAGTTGTGTGTTGGACAAATTCAACGTGTGGCGCCCACCCAGTATAATGTCGACGGCATTGCGTTCCTCGTGAGTATACCGTTGCAAAGCTGTATTGCCCTGCGGGAGGACTCATCCTCCCTGCCCAAACAAGGAGTATCATGTAACAACGATAGGAAGGTGGCCAGGCAAATCGTATTTGCCGTGTGTGCATCGGCGCTAAGTTCCATTTTCCGGTCAACTCCTCTCAGGGTGGTGGTGAGTGATCGTGACAGTACATTCGCTCCAAGTACACTTAGTGAAAATTCACTGCGCTCATCATTTTCCACCGTCATTCATATATGCATTTTTTATATATACACAGTTTTCTTTTCGCCCAACTCAACCAGTGCCTACTACTATGTGGATATATCCTTGCGGAACGGGAACTGGTGTTGGTTGTTTTCTTGTCGCCCCCTATCACATACCCTTGTCATTGTCCTCCGTCGCCCCAAATCACTTTCACCCTTAGTAACGGAAAACATTCCCTTTCGCTCGCTCCACCTTTGCACCTTTCGGCTCCTGCTGCCCCCGCGAGGGTGAGGGGAAGAAAACAACAAACTGCTGCTGGTGCTGGTGCTGCTGCTTATTATTCAAACGGCACAACATGTTAGCGAGTGGCTGGGCAACTGGGCAAGGACCCGTTTTTATTTACCAAAGTAAACATCATTGCCTTGGTCAGTTGCGCGCCGTGCGGTGTTCACCGCCAATAGATCGATTTAGAGGGTATTTTCTATCGGGTTTCATCCTTATCATCTTTTAAATGAATTTGGATCACTCACACGAGCCTTAGGATTTTGAAAATTATAAATAATTATAATCTAATTGACATTTTGCTCCCGTTCCTCAGCTATTCTATGCAGAGTATGGAAAGTCTCTATTCAAACAGCTCCAAGTTTTCCGCCCTGCACCGACGCAAGGTTGCTGCTAGGCAACCGGGCATGGTGCTAGCGTCCGACAGCGATGTGCGGCACCGGGTAATGTCGGCGCGCATGTTGCGCCTGAAGCAGTTGCAAAATCAGCTCGAAGCGGCCAACATGGTCATTGCGGTAATTGTTTGATTGTAAATATTTAAACATATGGAGCTATTAATTTCTGGCCTCTCTTTTCCCTTGCAGGAGCTGACCAAAGATAATCGGGTGCTGAAATCGGTACAGAAGCGCCAGGATTCGGCACTCTCCAAGTACGTCAACTCGAACGCGGAGCTGCCGAAGCTGCTCAACTCGCACGCGGAAGAGGTGCGCACGTGGCAGACGAAGTATCGCAACCTGCAGAACCAAAACAAGGAGCTGATCAGCAAGCTGAAGGCCAAGGATGCCCACATACTGACGATCACGGACCAGAACAAGCATCTGGTGCAGCTCAACAAAGATAAGTATGTGTGGGGCTGATTTTATACCAAAAAGCCGCGGGTCATCTCAACATCTTTATGTGTCCACCGGTGGTCCGCCTCGGCAGACATTTAGAAGAACGCGAAAGACTGGCCGACAGGGTGCGGTACCTAGAAAACAGGCTCATGGAGAAGGACAACGATGCCAAATTACTCTCTAGAAGGATTCAACTCGATTCGAAAAATTTCAAAGCCCAACTGCAGCAGGAAATGCTGAAGCAACGGGAGCTGGCGCAGAAGCTCGAGCGCACGCAGCATGAAGTCAACCGGCTCAACTCTGTGATTGAGGTATTGTTGAATTAGAACATTCTCTCAATGTTGGATTTATGTTGATTCTTGCCTTTTTTGCTTGTAGATATACGAGAAACGCACTCCTTCGACGCTGTTGAAGAATAGCAACTTTCTGATGAAGACGTCCAAACCGTCCTCAGGACAGCAGCAGCAACCACAACAGCCAATGCAGCAGCAAATGATTCGATACGGAAACGGTTCCTCGCACAAATCCCCTTACCCGGTAAGATGGCAGGTGGTAAAGCATGTATATTGTACCCAAATTAACGTTTTTCGTTCCATTTTGCAGAACTTTTCTGAACCTTCCCCGGTAACGAACCTGGACATGAGCCCGAAGGTGAAACCAAACGCTCACGAAGGAGGCGAAGGGGACAAATCACCCACTCCCAGCCCGAGAATACTGCAACCCTTGTCGCCCCGGGACGAGGAAACGCCTGCCGCTCACCAGAACTCCTCCAAGCTTAGGAAGAGACACAGCTCCAGAAAGCATAAGGGCGACGCACAATCGGACGAGACCGGCACGAACGGAAAGCCGGACGGAACGGCGGAGCACCAGTACGACGAGGGCATGTGCTCCGAGTTTAACCAGTACGCGCTGGAGCAGGAGGCCGAGTTCGACAAGGCCATTGCGTCGGAGCTGTTCCGGCTGCAGACGGAAATGGGTCCCGGTGCTGCGGCCAAGCTGCTAAAAGGCCAAACCGTCAAGCGGTACAGTGCCACGACGGAAACGTCCTACGAGGATGACTACGAGACGGACCTGTCGCCGGAGAAGAGTGTCGACCATCTGAGCGAAATCTTCGAGCATAAGGCCCACATCAGCGAGCTCGAGGAACAGTTTCGTGAGGCTGGCTCGTCGGCCACCACCACCAACGGATACTCGGCCGGCAAGGACAATGGCAAGGGGCGTGCGGTGAAGAAGCGGGTGATCAATTCGTCCGAAACGAACGATTCCGACTCGGTGGAGAGCGGCAGCCGGTCGTCGGCGGCAAGGGATCTGGAAGCGATGAAACAGGAGATGCATCAAAGTATACTGAAAAAGGAAGCGCTGCTGGACACGTTCTGCGACGAGCTGCAGCACGGTAAGGAAGCGTCGAAGGTGGTGGCGCCGCTGCCTCCATCGCTCAACCGGCCCAAGCTGGACAACACCAAGCGCGTGCAGATCGATCCGAAAAAGAAGCAAAACTTGCTGGAAGTGTTGAAGGCAATCGATGGTGATAGTTTCGAGAAGTGAGAGGCTGAGGTGTGGAACCGGAAGCTCTCTGGCGCATACTTTTTCGAGAGTTTTCCGAGTGTGGGCAAGTTGCGGGCAATGAAATTGATGAATCCTATTTATGTAGGCAGTAGTGTGTGGTGGTGTTGGTGGTTAACGCCAGGGACAGTGTAGAGATATATTTTTTAATAAATCGTATCTTTGAAAGGAATTTAGCTGTTTTTGCCATATTTTTATACAAGCTAACGGTTTTCTGTTCGTTATTGCAGTTTTAAATTCATTCAGCTGCAACCGACGCACGTTTAGACCAGTTTTATACCACCCTTCACTGACAGCCGATTTGACGTCTGCGGAAGAAACGTCAAACAAATAGCCATCAACAAAGCGTTTGCTAGACGGCGTGCTGCGGCGTGAATTTTCCAGAAAAAGTTTCTCGAATTTCTGCACACTTTTCCACCATGGATGATGGCGATTACGATAACGATGAGTAAGTAAAGCGGCCTTCCTACGATTGTGCTTGTTTGTCTAATGAAACACTTGTTGCTTTTCCCGATTTTCCCGACGTGCGCAGTGTCGGTGGGGATGAGTTCGACGATGTCGAGGAGGACGACAACATTGACGAGCTGAACCAGGAGGAGGATGGGGACAACATCGAGATCATCAATCCGGGCCAGGCCGGCGGCGGTGTGCCGAAGAACAAGCGCATCACGACCAAGTACATGACGAAGTACGAGCGAGCGCGTGTGCTCGGTACGCGCGCCCTGCAGATCGCCATGTGCGCACCGATCATGGTGGAGCTGGAGGGCGAGACGGACCCGCTGCAGATTGCGATGAAGGAGCTGAAGCAGCGCAAAATTCCCATAATCATCCGGCGCTACCTGCCCGACTCGTCGTACGAGGACTGGAGCATCGATGAGCTAATTATAATCGACCATTAAAAGAGAGTGTTAAGCTGCGAGGGTTTTGAACATTGTATATTATATTAAGGTGAAAAAATACACAGTCTTCTCTACACAGGCTGCAAACAGGATACGGAGTTGTGTGGTAAAAATTAAGCTAACTCCAGGTAAATCCACCCGCCTCCTGGCTGTACAGCAGTCGCTCCGTATCGAACACGGAATCCTTCGTGGCGCGGCACATGTTCTCGACGATGCGCTTGTTCAGCCCACAGTCGGACAGGTTCTCCTTGCCAAACACCGGCCCAGCCAGGGCGGATGCATCGTTCTCCTTGTCCGCGTCGCTGATCAGCTTCTGGGAGGCGGCACACAGTGCCGCCGTGCTCGGAACAGTAGCCATCGTAACGCTGTAGTTGTCCTTGCTCTCGCACAGCAGATCCGTCACGTACGGCAGGATGTGGGGCAGAACCACACCCTGCAGCTCCGTACTGTGGTACTGCTGGCCATCCATCTGGATCTTGCTCGAGCGGGTCTGAAGGGTGCGAAGTGTTGCGCCAGCGAACGATACCGGCGCCAGCAGGGTCGGTGGAATGCCCGCCAGTCTGCCCACCTTCGCGATGGTGCTTTTAGCGTTGAGCAGAAAGTTAAAGAACGCCTGACACTCGGGGCCTTCGATGAGGACGAGCGATTGATCGCTGTAATCGGATCCGCACTCCCGCTTCTGCTGCTTCCTTCGGTGGACATCGCTGATTTTGCGTATTTCTGCCGCATCCACGCCCATACTCTCCAACCACTGCTCACCATCCATATCGTCGTCGTCCTCGTCCTCCTCTCCGTCCTGCTGCTCTCCTTCCAGTGAACGATCGTTGGTAAGCTCTTCGTTCGGTGCCGTTTGCGATTGCTCTTCGGACGAGTTGGAGAAGCTGCTGTTACCGATGCCCGATTCCGACGAGCGATTGTGCTGGTCCTGTGTCTGTGTCGATGCTCCCTTTTTCAGTGGCATGGTGAACTCGATCTCTTCCTGCTTCAGTGCCGCCCGCATTCCCCTCGTGGTGGGTGTGAGCAGTGCGTGCGTTTCTACCCGTCCGCCGATACCGGCCGCCCGGAACAGCACGGTGAATGAGTTGGCACAGAGATAGAAGTAGGGACACTGGCGAGCCCGCACCAGCTGGAACAGGTTACGGAAGCTTATGATCCACTCCTTCGCTAGCACGTTCCGGATCGATTCGTCCACCAGTGGAGCTTGGGTGTTGTTGTTGCGCGAATTCCTTGGGAAAAGGGTAAACCATGGCAGGTACGGATGTTGCCAGTAGAGGGTCGCCTGATAGAACCGGGCCCCTGGGGAAATGTCCATCCCGGTGGAAGACTCCTTCGAATCGATGCAGCGTACGAATGAGGTTAGGCCGCTCGCTTCCTGGTTGGTTTTGAGATTCGTGCCCGGTATCGGCGTTCGGCAGATGATGCGCAGCTTGCTCTTGATGCTCCAGTGGATCGGGGCGAACTTGCTCGCTTTGCACTGTTCCTCTTCCGGGTCGGCGGGTAGGTACTGTTCTACTGGGCAATGGTACTGCTGAAAGCGTGTCTCAATGGCGGCGGGCGTTGTGCTGGGAGCTTCCAAGTTTGGCACGACGCCTGCTGTTTGCGGTTTGTTCAGCAGCTCGAAGATGGTTGACTCTCCAACGTCCTCGAGCTGACTCGCGGTGTGTGCTTCCTTCTGTCGTTTGGCCGCTGGATCAACCGCTCTGAAAACAAAACAAAAAAGACAAATAAGGACAAAAGTCTACCACTGCTGCTTTTAGGCGTCTCTTACCTCGAGAATGGATTCTTTCGCTTCGGATTCGCCTCAAAACGATTCGCAAGTGGATCGTCACTTCCGGCGGACGATTGATTCGGTTTCGCACCACCACCACCTCCGCCTCCTCCATCACCTTTCGATTGATTGTTGATGCGGTCCTGCAACGCTCGCTGTTTCCTCTTGAGCCGTTGCATTTTTAGTATATCTTCCGGTCGCTTCCATTGCGACGGGTTCGATAGCATACCTTCGGTGTTGGAGTTCATTTTGATGGATCCCGGAAAAGGGGGGTGGAAAATACGTCGACCGAGAACTAAGAGCGCGCAGCAAGGGAAAATGATGCGACGCGATTGTTTACATCAGCCAGCTGTCACAGTCGTTGGTAGCAAAAAGGGAACAACAAGCAAAAGAAGGGTCCCAGTACGTTGGCTGGTTTCTTCAGTTTTGCAATAGATAGCGCTACTGTTTGTTTGAATTCAAATTTGAACGCTGGCAGTGTCGTTATTTCAAAATAACGCACGTGGCTAGGAATCGTGTTCGATAAAACAATAAATAGATTTTAGTTTCAAAAATCAAGTACATGAATGTGGTTCTTGATTGCAAATAGTTTTTGTCAAGTTCATTTTAACAAAAAATAAATACGACAAAACGATTGTCCTAAACTGAAGGAATGTTGAATGTTTGGTGTTTGGTAGCGCCTGAAGGTATGCACAATCAATAATCGATTATGCGCTTGAAGGTATACAATCGATATAAATATCAAGGAATTGAATTGGTTTTTACAGTAAGAAAATATATTTTGCCTAGCCAACTTTACTTTTCCTGTTATTTTTGTTGCTTTAAGGTTTTATTAATCCCTTGAACATTTTGTTTTATTAAGCTGAGTTATATTTTTCAATCTATTCATCAATTGCATACCTTCAGGCGTTTTGCAATGCTTGGTGAGGATTGGTCTGTAATTTTAACCAATTTTTAAGTAATTTATCAGTTGCTTTTATCCTAGCATTTATCCTAGCAGCTTTTAATTAAAGAGGAAATTTGAGACAAGAGCAGCTCAACTGGAATGGAATAGTAAATATTTGTATTTAGATGGGATTGCAGGCAACAGAAACATCTCTTGTAAGAAAAAATCCAATAATTATGCAAAGATTTAAAAATGTAGTTATATCATGTAATATATGTAGATCTACCCTACACAAAATATGCAATTTATACGATTACAACCGAACTACCAAATAATTTAAGGCCTAAATCGCAAGCTATGGTCATTCAAATTTTAAGGAAAATTCCGTCTCAAGAATAGTTATATTTGGAACTCAAATGTCTGCAATAGGAAAACCGCTCTAGCTGTGAGGATTTCTTTCCTGGCGTGAAAGATAAAGCTATTATAGTATTAAGCTTCCATTTTGGCATGCTTACTTCCTGCTTTTTTGCTCTTCCCTTAAGCAACGCCTGTCTCCCTTTTAAGACCGCTTATCCTTCCCCCGCCGGAGGTGTATGAAGGCGCAGTAATGCACACTCGAGAAGGGGGCTGCCGTCTGTACATCAATGTCTTCATTTAGGGTTTTTCTTTTGTTGCTGCCTGCTTCTTCCAGAACCACCTGCGTTTGCTGGATTGTAGCGGGTGAATGTTTTTCCTATCAGAGCTCGCAGAAGTGGTTGATTTTTACTTCAACAACACCTAGCAAACAAAGTACTGCACAGGGAGATGTGGGGGTAAGACTGCAACAGTAAAGGGAAAAGTCTTTCTTACCTTTATCCCGGTTCGGTACCGGCTCGTGTTGCCCACCGTAGCGAACGATCGTGAGAACATTCTTCTTCGGTCCGCGAGACTAAAGATAGAAAATACTTAAAGTATGTTTCTAAATCGTATTGGATCTGCATAAAATTTGAATACGCTTAGGAAATGGAAGTTTTCCCCCCGTTTCCTCGAGTTTATTCTCAACGAAGGGAAGGCCAAAGTCCTGTTCAGTCCCCCCCCCCCTCCCCCCGTCTCTGCCGTCGCGGTGATGGTGCGTAGGTTTTTCTACGCTAAGAAGGACAGTTTGTTGCCACTTGCTTGTTGGCGTGTCGCGAAAAAACCCAAACGGGGACGATTTTGCTTTCACGTGCAAAGATCCCTGCCCTGGGAGGAAGGACGGAGTGGAGCCCCTAACGCGTTCAAGTGAATGAAAAAGCTTTAAAATTTTATTTATTTGTCTGCTGATTTCGATGTCTGATTTTGTGTGTGTGTGTATATGTGTGTCTTGTGTCTGCAGTTGTTCGCTTCCCTGTCGCGGCTTTTTTTTGCACTCGCATTAAACCAACGGTGTGTCAAATGGTGTGCCCCGCTCCCCCCCCCCCCCCCTCTGTCGCCATTGTAACATCTTCCGGATTTAGCACGTTTGTGTGGTACTGTTTTTGCTTCCCTTCCATGCAAAGTCTCTAGCAAAAATAGAAGAGAGAGAATAGAAAAAAACGCCGGAGCCCAAAGAATATGTTTCAATCTGTGTCACTTTAACGCCCTCGGTAATGTGGCGTTCTCTGCTTTTTTGGTCGCAATGTTGCGCCACTTTGTATCGGATGTGCAGATGACAAGCAGATAAATTTATCTATCATCGGGGCTTTTCATGTTCCAAAGGTTTGACGTGTTTTTGCTGGGCTTACAGGGAAGAAAATTGTTTTTTTTTCTTTCGATTTAACACCGTTAGCATATAGGTGATTTCAAGGAAAAGTTTAAGTGAATAGCAGTAAAACTGGTAATAAATTGTATAATTTGCTATTTCCAATGCTTGTGCGCCTAGATGTAGGCTATGTTGCTCAGCCAAACGCTATTAAAAGTAAATAAAATACTATTTAACACAGTTTACAAGTGTTTGATGAGGTTTTATTCCTTAGAAACTATTAATCTTTTGCCTTTTTCATCTAAAATGTAACTATTCTTGCATCCAAACAATAAAATATGATAATCATATTATTGCATACATTTAGGCGACGAAGGTGGAGGTGTAAGACCGACAAAGGAAACATATTACTTTTTCTAGCTTTCTGCGAAGGTTCTTGATTGATATTTTTATTTTACAGTTTGAAATATTGAGGTAAAAAAGATAGAAGATTATGATTCAAACTAAAGATAACATTTTTTATTCAAGATCTGCACGTAACGAACGCCTAAATGTAGGCTAAGTTGTGTAGTAAAATGCAGCTTTTAAGCATTACAAGCTCTATTTTTCGTGAAATTTCTTTCTTTTCCCCAAACATAACAGCACACATAATCCATCTAGTAGAACGAAAATCCACGTCTCCAACTACCGATCCTTCCACCTTCCAGCTGCCTTAAAAAAAAACTATTCAAATCAACCACATCTTTATCGCCCAACGATCGCGCGGCCGGTGAAGTGCGAAATGTTTCACTTAATTTGCAAATCGACCGTAAATGCGACATGCGACACATGCCACACGACACGTGGGGGGGGGGGGGGGGGTGATAGTATGCTTACAGCAGTAGTAGTGTATGCCATTCCCTATGCATAATCAGTAATAAAAAAAAGAGGAATTGAAGAGCATTGGTGTGAACGAAATAAAGAACGTGGTCTGAGTTTTCTCCTCGATTTGTTGGTCGGACTATTCCATCAGCGTTATAATCCATCACAATCACCTTTCGGACAAGTGTTTATCAATCTTTTACTTACACACTAACCTGTCTAGACGCAGAGGGGGAGAGAAAACACGAAGCACGGTTCGTTAAAGTTTGGTGGAATTTCACCAACCCGATGTGTTGAACGATTCATCAGAAAGTTGCAACTCACCGTGCAAGGTTGCCCTTGTAATTTCCAAACCTTGTCATAATTACAACTCTTTCTTCTTCACAAAAACAGAGAAGAAAAACAACACCTTTAATTTTGGGGACGGAGCTGCATCGGTTAACACCTTTCCACGGGAAATTGTGATAAATTATTTATAAGAAAATTCCCCACCAACCCTTGGAGGGAGTCTTTGCGGTGGGTGCAAACACTATCTCTCTGTTATCCAATTAAATCTAATCATCGCGTTACAGAGCGCGAAACCGACTCTGTGCTTAGTTCGTGTGTGTGTTTGTGTGAGAGCTTGTGCTGATTTGTGCCGGTGTGCGACCTGACCTCCCCCATCGAAGTTTGGTGATGGATCGGGTTTTCCTCCATTTCAGCGAGAGCCTCAGGGTCTATCATTAGCTGAGGAGTGTTAGCAAACCGGCCCACTTGCTGAGGAGAACTTTCTAACAGAGACACACAAACACATACTCAGCCACTCAGCCACTTTCCACCTCGGGGACTTTGACCGGGCTGGAAATGACCCCATCCGTTGAATGGTCGAACCAAAAACGCCAGCCCCAAAACATTAGCTGCCGCCATTTTTCCCAACTTCCCTCCGCAGCCGGAAGGGGTCTTCCGTGGTGTTCACCCTTTTGCGCGGTTTGTTTTTTGCCCCGGGGGTTAATGATGGGTTATGACGGTTGTACCTATCCACAGTGTAACACACAGTTGGAAATGACGCGGGAAATGGGTGAAACGGCTGAGCGACAGACTTGCGTGTGTGCGTTTGGAAACCCCCGTTGGCGCACATTTGGATTAATGGTGGCAATGGTGGCGTTTATTTTGCTTTAGTTCGCCCTACCCGGTGGCCTATGATTACTGGCCACTAAGCGCTGGCAAGCCGGAAAGCCGTTGCGAGGTTTGAGCCGTGGGTCAACAACAGCCAACGCCAACAATTAGAATTAGAACGAGCCTAGAATTAGAGAGAATTAGTCGTCCGGGGACTACGGATTTTGAGGTGAAGTAAGCCGGAGACCCCATCTAATCAAACACTGGGGGCTTGGGGCACATAGGGCCTCCATGTTAGCCACTAATTTTGGCTTTGATTTGAAGGGAGGTTCCATTGCGTCGGTATGCGGATATCTATTACAAGAAAGTAGTGCAAAGAATTTATTGCTTTGTGTACAAATGTTCTTTTTCTATGTTGTAATAACTTCATTTCCCTCATTGTTTAACATCTCTTGTGGTTAGAATTTTGGAAATTAAACCTTAAAGGATCATTCACCTTTAAAGAAACGAAGACCGAACGTCTCCTTCCATCGATAGCTCAATCGACCCCGGAACTAAAGAAAGCCATTTTCACCTTCACACACAACCGCACCGGATATTGAATGGGAAAATCCCTTGCGGAAGAAGGAAGAAAGGTGAAAGGAAGAGATGCAAAAAAGGGCAACGAAATAGAGTAATTAAATTTACATAATTTATTTACACACTTTTCCCCTCTTCTTCCTTCAAAATAGCTCCCTATAGATGGGCATAGGCACGTCCTTTTTGGCGTTACTTTCTAACTTCCTGTAGTGTGTAGAGAAAAATAAACACACACACACACTAGCTGTGAGGAGCTTGAGGTGATATCTTGAGGTGAAAGTTAACCCACTAATAAATGAATAATAAATAGTTTTTGGATCGTAAATTCCAGCTAGCAGCGCTTTGTGGTCGCCCTGCACCAGGGTAGTGTGTTTGTGGTAAGTCAGGTGGGACGCTGACCGATCCCGGTGTGGATTAGCCCAATTATACATATATATCCTTCGATGTGGTGGACGGTTTCGGGACGAGAAGAATTTCGTTGTACAGAGGGGAGAGGATGATTTACGTTCGATCAGCTAGTGATTACCGGTGACATTGTTCGACGTAATGAAACGAACATGAACCCCAAACTGGCTGTGGGTTCTTTTGGTGACCCGGCTTATACCTTTAAACTTAGAAGTGCTTTAGAAGAGTGAAGTGAATGGGAGAGAAGGTGGTACAGGAGCTTTCAAATGCTGCTTCTAATAATGGCTTTAAGACGAGCGCCAGTAGGCCGTGCGAAACGCAGTATCATTAATATAGAGCTACAGTTATTGAAGTTTAGTTCGAAATGACGTTGAATTGTAAATGTTTGTAAACGTATTTTAAATTCATGGCTTCTTTGGAAACCTCAGAATTAAGTCGCAGTCTCAGTTGTATCTCTAGAATCTGTTATAGAATGAAAGTATTTTCATGTAGGACTTCAATCATACAGCAAAGTAGTATAAAATTTTCCAAAATCCTCGCCTGCTTAGGGATTGTATGTTATTAGTACGATACCAAAATTCAATGTTTCATTCAAAATAACAGTCTCAGAAGCGATTAAGTCATTGAAGTACTGTGTATGATGCATCTATAGGTCATTTGTAGCGATCGGGTAGCAAACAGAAAGTGGTTAGGCACGTTTATCATTACTAAACGATGGAGCAAAACATGACACTATAAGAATTTCTAGGATATTTAAGACCAATAGTTAGTCTGTAGATACATCACCGACAAACCGACGTGACACTTCGAACAAAATGAGCTTCAAAAGTTGTCTCCTTATTTCAAATGAAAAAACGTTAAACACTAGCGCCATCTCTATAATGATTCGCTTACTACACTGACACAGAGAAGGAACTGCTAAATCCCCTTTTTGTTTTTCTTCGCCAATTCCAATGCGTATTGTTTTATGTACTTCTCACATCTTTTACATTGATTTGGAAACTTATAAAATGATGTTCCCGGGTGTTTTGTCCAATAATTCTCACAAAATTATGCCTCACACTTCCTTCGCCATTTGTATTTAGAAAAGTTGTTTACATCGAAGCAGCAGTGAACAGAGCTTACTTTGACAGAAGTGTTCGCCTCACTGGTAAATGACAGTACTTTCGTGTGGGTCACTTTTGTAATGCCAGTGTCACGTCGGTTTGTCGGTGATTTAAGACCAATAGTTAGTCTCTAGATACATTTCCATTACATATTTTTAACTCAGTTTCAAGATCATGTTCGATCTTCAATGAAACAGCACGTTAATCTTTAGATAATTTGATGGGAATACTATACTTTAAACTTTTAGTATCATAATTCCTCAGAACGTTATTAATTGAGTACTTATGAATAACTATCGAGAAGGCTGGATCTGTAGTAATGGTTGTTCAACTCGGCAACACTCCATTAAATTTATAAAGTTTCCGTTTGAATTTCAAAATAGTAATACAATATTTGTCGCAATAATCTTTTCAGTTTAAAAAGCAAACGAATTGTCTCCAAGTGTGATTTAGCTGCAAATATGAATAAAACGTTGGCATGCACTGCATAATCTACAAAACTTCCCGATTAAAAGCGTGGTAAAAATGGCAATTATTTATTGCCCGTATTTCATGTAGATGGCACCTCAGAGACTCATCCCAGACCGCGCTCACCACCGCCCACCTTCAAGCAACTTCCAAAAACAATAAACAAAAAAGGGCTATTTGGCTACTTTAGCACCGTTTATTGCTGCACGACGAGAACGGCAATGAACCAAAGTCTCCGGCTCCGGAAAAAAAGAAGCTCGTTTGTTTTTGCTGCAACTCGTAAGTTTTGGGTGGACAATTCCAATTCCAATTCAGCACATTGGTGGCGCAGCATTGTGGATGCGCAATTTTGCGCCATAGTTTTTCGTATAATAAAACGCGCGTGTTGACCGAGGAAAGGGTTCGTGGTGTACAAAACAGCATCAAATAAACAACAAACCGAAGAATGGGGTTTACTCTTACGCTGTATTTTTCCCATCAATTGCAATTTTCCTTTGTTTTTCGGATAGTAGTGTTGTTGTTTTTTTTGTTGGTGTGTCCTTCCTTTCCGTAGCGATTGCACTTGTAGTTGATTACCTTTTTCGCAGATTAAACCGACCAACCAACTGTCCCGGGAAGAAATTGCTACTTCTGTGAATCGGTATAAGCAAGTGATCGCCGGAAACGCTCTCCGCCAACGAAATGGCAAATGGCCACCCACCACATCACTCTGGGACCATAGGGGTGGAAAACAGCCATGGAAACTCAAACCCGTCCCATGTGCTTGTCGTAACCGGTAGATAGTTGGAAATAATGTGCGTGATGAAAATGGGCAAATTTATGGTCACGTCTTGGTCCTGTCCCCCCTTCACCGTAGAGCTGTTTGCAAGGATGTTGCACAAGGACCACATGCTTCAAGAGAGAGAAAGAGAGAGAGAGAGAGAGTTAGAGAGCGTAAGGGAGAGAGAAAGAGAGAGCGAGAAAGACACTGCGTGTGACCAAGGCAGCATGATTTCACTCTTTTCTTTTCATCTCAGTGGGATATCACTTTTCCGTACCTTTCTTGAGGATTGAATGGAGCTAAAAAAAAAGAAGTAGAAAATTGGGGGTGTGGTCCAAAACCACACGCTCGGAAAACTCCAATCGCCACACTCAATGGCCGGACACTGGTAGTGTAGTGGCAGCAAAAAGGTGTATATGTAGTTGGGTTTCGGGAAAGAAGGTTCTTTCTCGGTTTGTAGCCGCCGTACCTTCTTTCGCGGTTATGAGATAGCGGGTGTGTAGTTTTTTTGCTCATCTTTTTCATGTTTGTTTGGTCACCCCCCCCCCCCAGTGGATACGCTAGACCCACACCACTGTGGATGCGCTTGATTGGACTCGAAAGGATTCTTCTAATGGTGGATGGAGAAAGAGAGTGAGATAGAGAGAGAGAGAGAGTCCTGGGAATTTTATTATTTCCTAGTTTTTATTTCCATCCCATTAGGAATCCTCCTCCCCTTGCTCCGAGTTCTCCAACATGCGAGGGCAGCGGAAACCGGACACAACCGGACCGAAAAACGCCGGATCTCGCTGGTCAGCCGTAACCGAAACCTGGGAGCCTTTCTCCCTTCCAGCCTGCTGTGTTCCGTGGCCGTTTTCCGAAATGTTTGCGTTTATTTTATGTTAGTTTGTGTGTGTTGGCCACTTGTCTGTTAGCTCCTAAAACCCATAGGGGACAAGGAGCGGGGGGGGGAAAGTATCTCTTCCTTAGTTGTTTTTTGCCCAAGTTTTTTTTGGAAGGATTTTTTGTGCCTCTTTTATTCCCAGCTTGAGGTATTGGTTCAGTTCCGGATGGGTGCTTCCGCTGACCGCACACTGTCATTCCTCCCCCATTCCAGTGGGCGAAGATTCACTCGTTCTTCTTTCTTGCCCACTGCCAGGACCTGCTGTTGGCAGTTCTTTCATCGAAAGAAGCGTTCTATAAAAATTGCTTTGTTTGTTTATGAGTGGTCGTGGCGCGGATGAGGCGTCCTGTCGCGAATTGAAGTCCACCGCAAACACCGCACACCGTGGCACCGAGAGGGGAAGAGGGATCATATGGGGATTGTTTCGTAGCTTCTTCTACTGGTCCCAAGGATCCGAGGATCCCGAAAAGTATCCCTTCTTTATGCCTTTAACTCAACCCAAAACAAGGCGGTAAAGTCGCTTTATGTTTGTAGTTTTGTTGAGTGTATAAATTTACTCCGCCAGTCGTCGGTCGCACGGGACACCTTTGCGCCAGCCAGTGGGTGGCGTATCTAGTTCACACACACACACACGTGTGGACTTAAGTAGGAAGGATTCCGCTTGCATCTGGGCACTTTTGTGGAAGGAAATGGAGGCAAAAAAAAGAAATAACACTAGCGACACTCTGGGGGGGAGGTATAAAAGAATAAACAATCCTGCTAGAAGGATGAGAAAAACAACACATTCTACGCTGCTGGAGAGACAAACGGCTTTGGAGCAACTTTGCGCAGCACACACAATACAGTCCATCTCCAGCCAGCCAACTAGCCAGCCAGCAGCATGCAACGTGGTAGTGGTTGCGTAAAAGAAAATGGTGGTGCGCATTGCCCTCCGCATCCTAGTTGGCGTTGGGAAAATCGTGGCGAGCGACACGGGGGTTTTAATCTCGCTGGGACGGGTTGGTTAAATAAACTTCGCCGTGCGGGAGAGTTACTTTGTTTCTTTGTCCTGCCACTAAACTGGCCAGTGAGCTGAGCACACTACACAGACCAATATATCCTGGAGTATCATTCGTGGGTTGTTTTTTTTTGTTGTTGTGTTTTTCCGCTGCATCCTGCCGGCGGGTTGTCTGCCGGGAAGGGCAACTTGAGCAAATAAATCTCACTGCTCGCGCGTGTGTGTCTGGGCCACTGGGCAACCATTTCGTTCAGGCTCGCAAAAGGACATAAATTCTGGGCCGTTTTGTAGCTAGTTTGGGTTCGTCGGTGGGGGGAGAGGAAGATAAATCTTCTCCTTACGCACCGACGGGCTTTGAAGTGGATCACAATCGCTCTGTGGAATTGTTTCTTTTTATCCCTCTGTCCCTCTGCTTCTCTCCACCTTTCGCTCTGTATCTTTTGGGTGGGTGAAATCTCTTTCCTCACAACAACAAAAAACGGTATCGATAGTGATATTCCACTGCAATTCCGGCCATACCCGCCCGACGGGGTTCTCTCGTGATCTCGCTCTTATCCCACCCCGACGATCTTTTTGCTCTAAATAATTGAAATGTGTGTAATACTACGGTGCAGCGGGTCGTGTTAATTGCTCTTTCAGCTCGGGTGCGATCCTATCTCGCTTTAGTTTCTATTTATCTAGCAGAAAGTAATTGCTGCTGAATGCGACATTCTTGCACGCTGATGATAATGATAAAGCTTCTTGTTGGATGCCGCCGGGTAATTTTCAATCCGTTGTTCGGGGAGTAGCTTTTCCGAGCGATTCATTATGCAAATCGAGCTTTATCGATCGATCGGCGGCTGATGGGGTCAGGGAAGGAGAGTGCAATTTAATGAACATTCTGATCGTTGTTAGGAGTTGACTGGGTAATTCTGTAATTCTTGATTGGTTCTGAGACAACCAGCTACTATATTTTAGATAAAACATAGAAAAGGGAATTTTGCAGCCATGAATTTCTTTGTTTTTCCAATAATGATTTGCTTTCATTTCGGCATGGAGTCTCTGAAACTCCTTTAGATTAATTTTTTTTCTAGTATCAAAATATTAATCTTTATTGTTGATTGTTATTTCGTATTTATTGGGTTCTTTTTTATGATTTTTTAACCTTTTTCCATTACTAGTATAAATGTAACTCGAATTTTCCTGTTTTCTTTACTTCTTGCTGGACACTTCCTTCATTACATCAATTATCGAAAGCTGTTGCATATTTTTTTTATTTGTCTATTATGTTTTTTACTCATTGTTGTTATCTTTATGTCTATTTTTTCTTTATTTTCAACTTAATTTGTTAGTGTTTATTTTTTTGTGCATTTTTTCTTAATATTAGAAGGATTTATATGATTCACGATTCGTTTGGAATCGAATTGCGGAGTGAAATTTTGCATTTTAGACACTGAGAACAAATTGATTCAGCTCAGTAAATTAGCAGTTTTTCTATGCTGTAGCTTTGTGTTGTATCTTTGGGACTGAATTTATTCCTCGTTTAGAGGTAATTCTTCGTATGAGGTTAAACAAAAAAAAAAAACATCTTCCCACTGCTAACAAAATATCCCACCCAATGTTTTCATTTCGATAAGACAGCAACAAACCTCTGCCAATTATTCATGCGAATGCGTGTGTGCTTCCAGCGAATTTCTATCGAATATTTTCTTAGGGCCACATTCATTAGAATCAGCCCAGCATGTGAAATAGCAACAATCTCCAACCATTCGACTGTCGCAAAAACGCAAGCGTGTGGTGGAATGTTTTGGTGGAATTTCTTGACGAGTTCTTCCACCCGCTTGTAAAAAGGAAACCAAAACCAGCTTCCACGTGCCCCCCCCCCCGAAGAGGCTGAAATTTTGCATTTGTTGCACAATTTTGCGCTTAATCGAGTCGAAATAATTACAGCCGAAAGGCATTGCGATTTATCACAATCCTTCCCGAAATTCGAACGATTTCTGGCAAGCACGTGCCGGGCCGGGTGTGTGTGTGTGTGCGTTTGATCGCTCGCGTACGGAATTCTAATGTTGTTTCTTTAGCATTTTGCATTTTCGAATGAATTGCTAATATCAACGCAGCAACGCAACACAAAAACCGTGCAAACACACATATACACTTTGAGCGATTTGGGCGATGGGTGATTGCCAATAATATTTACCCCCATTTTGGCGACCGACACCGCCGGGAAGATTGATTTGAATTATGAATGTGTGTGAGTGTGTGGATGTTTTTATTTCCCAGAAGAAAGAAGGGGTTACAAACGGTAGCCTCTCGCATGCACACCCGCAAATGGGTAAAAAGCTGCTTCCACAGCCGTTTCTCTCGTTTGCGCTTTTACGCAAACCGCGGGGGAAGCTTGATGATGTGTAAAATTTCCACATGGGAAGCTAGCTGCATGCGTGTAAGGCTCAATTTTCCCACCAAATTTCCCGCTAGACTGATGGGCGGTTCAGCCCCCCCCCCCCCAGAACAGTTATTCTAAAGCGCACGCTGTGTAATGCGCGTATCGTTCTTAGCGGTGCGTAAATGATTTGGTTTACGTTGCCCGGCGCTGCCTGCCGCCTGCTGCGACTGTAAATTTGTGCGCTCACCAGTGTGTGCCAATGTGAAAAGTGATCCATCAAACAGTGATAGCGGGATTGGGTTAAGGAGGGTGATGAGAATTGAACAGTCGATGAATTTTCCTATTCAGGGGGGGTTTCGGAATCCACTGTGTGGCCACCGTGTGGCTTCAGGCTGTGATGTTTGTGTTTGTACACGGGCGCCAGTTGTGCGTGAAATGTTTTATGCTATTGGATTTTTGAGCCGTTGTAAAGGGGTAGGTGGAGGGAAGTTTCCTCTTTTTTTGTCTTGTTATTGTTGGTGTGGAAGTGAGGGAAGCGATGAAATTGATGCTTGCAACAACTCGTTGCCGTCCGTGTCAATGGAGAGGCTTTGTATTTGTACTAGTACAGCGTTACACATCACTCATCCTTGGGCTGGTTGGAAGAAAGGGATGAAGTGAAAATAGAAATAGGAGTAAATGCGGATGTGATAGACACGTTTGATAGTATTTCAATAATACGATCGTCTTCTTGCAGTTTGTGCATGAACATTTAATTAATTTATTACAAAATTTGTTCCTTTTTCCCAAAAGATTTGAATTTACCCACATTATTCATGTGCCTTTGTCTGTACACAACACCTTAAGTTGTTTGTTTAGACCTACGTTCTCAAGATCTGCACATTCCTACAATGCGCCTATTAACCAGATGATACAAAGCTTCAACAAACACCAAAGATGCTTAGACTTCAATATTAGTATTGCTCAGTTTAACACCAATTGTCTCTCGTTTTCTCATTGATAGCGCTGCAGCTGAGTTTGTAGTTGAATTAAGGATTTTTTATATGAGGAAGTGTCTTAGAACATCTATGCAAGATACTGAAAGGGATCTTACTCAAATTGGGTTAAACTGGAGACTTTTAGCTACAATCATTCTATTCTAGGATGTTTGAGTCATATGCAGATATATAAATTACGACTATTTCCACATAAACCTTACTCCTATGTTATGCTGAGTAGTCTTGTTGGTAGTTTTTCCCAGTTTTTTTTAACTTCAGAAAATTACATAGAAAATAAGTATTCGTTGTTCTACAGGTAGATCGTCATCTGCGAGTTTGTGATCTAGGTGCTGCACTGGACAATAGTTGCAATTTCCGTTTACATGTTGGCAACACAGCCTTGATTATAAGTTAGAAGGTTCTATCTTTCGACAATTTCGTGAATGTAGTTTTATGTCTTATGCCGTAAGCCGTTGTATACTTCTATGTTTATGCATGGTGTACTGCTCGGTATTGTGGTTCCCCAACAGCACTACGATGAATAACAGAATAGAGGAATTACAACGAAAGGTTACAAGACTTGCTTTAAAATGCGATAAATTTAGGGGACTTCCAAACCATGCCAAATTATCGCTCGCGTTGCTTTTTACTTGGCTTACAGACGCTTGAACAACGTTCTAAGGTAAATTTGTTGCTAAAATACTGGAAAAACGAATTAAAGGTCCCTGGTTTACTAAAAAAGATCAATATCTACGCGCCCTCGAGTCCTCTTCGATCGCGTAACTTGCTTGTTAATAAGAACAGACGTACCTCATACAACGAACGATTACTAGCTATGACAAGGAAGTTCAATGAATTGTCTAGTTACTTGGGTTTTGAACATTAAAAACATTTAAAAAGAATGTTCTGTTAATTTTCAATTTTAGCGACACCAGATCAAGGGTGATGTAAGGACAATAATTTAGGGATTAGGTGTAAGATAGCCATTACGCACACAGTTTGTCTCTGCCGCAAAATGGCAGAATCCATATGGTGGAAAAAAATAAATAAAATACCACTAAAACTAATCTTTTCTGTTGACTAATCCTAAAAAAAAAAAAAACCCCAAAAATAGTCCTCAGGGGAAATACAGTCGTTAGTGTCCTCAAAGGAGGTAGATGAAACGATTCTTTGCTCAAATTTAACATTCTTTGTTGTCTGTTCTATTGTCCAGCTTATTCATAACGCCACTTTTGGAACAGTCACAAAACCAATACTAAATCATCAAGCCTAATCATGAAGCGATTTTATAATTGAATAAAGTGAAGTATAACTTCTTTCCCTTAAGCAACAAAAACCGTCTAATCATTCTAAACACACGCGTCCCACAGTACACTTGCAAGCGACAGTTTACATGACAAAAGTTTAATGAACCGTGCACGCTCAAATATATTCCCGTTGACAATCAATCCCGCCGCTCTTCCGCACCAAGAATGCGCTAGACTAGAAGCCGCACTGTCGTCAGCTATCAAAGAGGATCTGCTCCAGCCAGCCAGCTGTTAAATCGGTTTTGCCAACCGAACCGAGCATGACCGATTATGTATGGTGTCAATAAAGAAGGATGACACATCGCGAACGGTGCCGGGAGGATGACTTTTTATGTTTCCACTCCAACTCCAACTCCAACATAGGTTGGCAGTGCGGCCACACAAACCAGCAGCAGCAGCAGCAGTAGCAGCAATAGTGAAACTTCTTGCAGTTGATCTCTGCCGGCGTCCCGATCGTTTGGGATTTGCCAAGTTTTTTCCCCTTCTTCCTCCACGAAATCCAAGTCAAAGTCATTGACACATCATCATAAGCCGCCGGTCGGGCAGCCAAGACTTGGAAAATTGTATTTTTATGACAGTAATGGCGCATCGACTGGTGGTCAATGGAAAATAAATCAAAGCTCAGGGATTGGTGGTGGTGGTGGTGGTGGTGGTGTTGCGTGTACGTGTGCAGTTATCCCAAGGATTACGCTGAAGATGACGAGGCTGATGTGGTTCGTGAGGGTCTGCCCCGGGATGGCAGGCAGGAAGGAAGGGACAGGCAAAGCGCTAGTGTATCATAAGGATTGCAGGGGTTTTTTTGTTTGTTTGCTTGTTTGGTGTTTTGCCTGGCCGAGGCGACTCTATCCCGGTGGGAGATAAATCGTTTGTGGCGTAAATTGATGTTGCCCCGGCCGAGCCGTCGGGAGCGTCATCTCACGCCCTCGCGCACAGCACAGCAAAAAAGCAGCGGGAGAAAGACCAACAAAAAAAAAAAAATGGCAACATTCAGGGCGAAGAAACCATCAAAACGGCAAACAAGGACTCGCTTTTTTATCGTTCCCATCACTAACAGACAAGAAGACAAGCATCGGACTTGGGCTGTCTTCTGGAGCCAAACGTCCCCCTCCCGCCCGGGTTCGGGGGCAAGAGAACGGAACTGGAAAAGGGGAAGCAAGCGGAGCGAAAGTTTGTTAGTGTCACTGTCTATTTTTCTTGCCGCACAAAATGATCTTTTGACCCACCCGTGTGTTCTCCTGCTGGGAGAAGATTGGGTGGGGACACGATGGTGATGATGTTGATGCGACCCTCGCGATGAGGTGTTTGTGGTTTTGATGTTTATCTGCACCGGCTCTCGAGACGGCAAGATGAAAATGATAGGAAAATATTGTTCTTTTTGTTCTGTGTATGTGTGTGGTGTTACTTCTATAGAAAGAGCTTAGTGACAGGAGAAACACACACGCACAGACAGTGGGGGAAAATGTGTCTTTTTTTTAGGTTGAATAGCATACAAACAGTGCTGGTTTTTTGGATGAACAGAACAATCCGTTGAAATAATCCTGTCTATCTTTTTTTTATTAAAAAAGGAATCGAATTCCGTGTTTTCTCTTGGAGATGCCGGGTATCGATCCCGGTACCTCTCACATGCTAAGCGAGCGCTCTACCATCTGAGCTACACCCCCGTGGTTACTTTTCCACAGTTGCAGTTGCTTCACATTTTAAAACCAGTATCACAGCATACTGCGATCCGCGTACCGCAAGAAACTGCGGTGAAAGTCCGCGAGCTCGATCACATAAACGGCCGACGGCATCGCGTGAACGTGATGTCTATTTTTACGCCCAAAACCCGCACCAGTCAAGCCGTGTTGTGTGTAGTGGGGTCAGCTTTAACCGTTGTTCACGAGTGGGGGCACGTCTTGCTACGCGCCTTTCGGTTGACATTTTAAGACTTATTTTTGGACCACAAGACTTGATGTTGCCTAGTGGAAAAATACGCCTACCAAACGGTTGCGCGTGCTTGCCTATCTCGTACAGCATTTGGCGCGGAATTAATTCGTTGTAAGATAAAGCCTTCTTAAACCGGGACAATCCGGCCTAACAAATGGGGTAACAAATTTTGCCTACACTAATCAGTGTACCGGGAATTGTACGGCAAACTGTGCGGCGAGATGCTATCGTGCGCAGTTTGTTTTTCAACCTTCCAAACATATCCGGTGTACAGTGTTGCAATAAATAAGAGTGCTCCTTAAACTCCCTACCCGCGGGCTGGGCTACTGCTGTAGCATTCCACTGAGGCAAGTCCGGCGGCACTATAGGCTCTCTGGTGGCCGAAGGGACGGTTTTCGTAAGGGATTTGCAAATGAGCATCGAGGAATAATTAAAATTAAAGCAAAGAACGTGAAGCCGGGACACCAAAAATCGAGATAGTAAAGCGCCTTGGCAAGAGAAACGGTAAAGGGGCGCCGGGAAACGGTGCTAATGGGAGCTGACATGATGCTAAAGTCATTAGCAGACTTCACAGGTTATACAGTATCCATCGTTGGGGATATAAGAGGCGGGGGAGAGACATGGTGCAACTGTTTTAAATAGAGTCATGCAGGAAGTGTTCCTTCGGTTCCTGTTCCTGTTCACATAAAACGTATGTGAGGAATTCGTTACCGCTGTTGCAAATGCATACGTATGTCCTTGTTGTATTTGAATGTGGCCCTAACATTCAAAGAACAGAGAGAGAGAGAGAGAGAGGAGAGAGAGAGAGAGAGAGAGAGAGACAGATAGATAGTGAGAAATGTACACTTAATCAAGGAGTGTCAGCCACAGAAAAAAGTCGTCTAACTTAAAGGGTTTTGCTTGGGAAAGTCTTATCAAACGGGACTGCATTTAAATTTAGCATTTTTCACTCTTCTTAAGCTGTCTTGCAATTCGTTTTCTATGATCGTAGCTAATTTTTTAGAATTATCTTTTCTAGCTAAGACTTCCACCTTTTATTTCCACCGAAAATCCACTTCTACACAGCTTTGTCTACGACTACAACCTTCCTCGAAGGAAGCACACGTGTTGCAGTAGCGTGAAAAAAGAACTCTCCTCCCAACCAGGAGCACTGCCACAGCAGCACAGCTACTGGACACCGTGGCGGTTGGCCACTGAAGGTGGACAACTCCCCCGGTACAGCTTGGAATTAATTAATGCTTGCTTTCATCCGTGCCGCTGATCTTACGGTGCGGAAAACACCGTACACAGCTGCTCAGCTGCTGCCTCCCCGGGATGAACAGTTTCAAGATGAACCGAACGCTAACCGGGACACCGGAACACACCGTATGCTATTTGTGCTAGGAAGAACACGACCACGGGAAAGAAAAGCTACAAAAGAAAGAAAAAAAGGGCACAACATTATGCAACAGCAGCATCATGATCAGTTTCCCTCCCCGGGGAAGGACCCAACGTCCAAAGACCAAGGGGGGGGGGGGGGAGCAGATGGGTTTTATGGTAATGAAATTGGTAGTAGGTAAAATGTGCGCATCATTAGCAGGTCTTGATAGTGGAAGTGGATGAGTGTTTAAGCGGGGTTAATTTTTTTTTGCGGACGGGAAATAGTTGTGTATCAAGGGGGAAATTAAATTAGGAGCATTTGTATCTAATAAAGCAAAGGTGTGTGTGTGTGAGTGTGAGGAAGTGGAGCGAAAGTGTATTTCAGTTAATAAATCACCGAAATAGAGCGATAAAAGTAGCAAGTTTGAAATAATCAATAATTACTAGCATTTGTAGACTTTTACCTTATATCATTTACCATTCTCTTTACAGAGCACTGTTGTAGTTGTTCATTCTTAAGATTGATTTATCTTACATCACTTTTTATTTTCTCATTATTTATGGTCCTTTGGCTAATTCAAAGTACTTAAAATGAAAGAAAGAAACTTTTGTTTTTACTAGCGTCAAATGCTGTCAAAAGTAATAGGCAAACACATTACTTCCTAATTTCATTATTTTCAGCAACAAACATTATTAGGCTGGAAATAGACGAACCGAGAATCTCACAGGTAGGCGAGATAATCGCGGTTCGTGTTTCGAACCATCCGAGGTCTGGTGACGATTGAATGTGCTAAGATGATTTTTTTAATCAATTTGATAATCAAATTATTTATTTCACATAGTTCATGCAAAATAAAATACAAAACTCGTCTCTCGACATGAGTTTTTACACAAACCCACCAGAAAAAAGTAAAAATAATCGGTTCTCGCTACCGCGAAAATCTCAGCAATACCAAAATTGGGTATCTCTGCGAAACAGCAGGCGCGATTAGAGGCGCGGAAGATTTGACAGCTCAACTGTTCTACAACTGTTATAAACAAGGCGCGAATGTCGCGGTACCGCGACGATCTCGGTTCGTCTATTTCCAGCCTTAGAATTTAAAAATCTACGCCTGAAAAGAATTGATTTATTAAAATAATACCAAATTAGAGTTAAATGTTGGAGTTAGATAAAACCAATACTTCTTTGAATGTGGAATGCTTTACATCTGCTAGCTTTCAATTGAGCTTGAACTGAATTGGATGTTCTTTCCAGAAAAAAGAACTGTTATTCATTACCTGATTCAATGAAAGTTAAGTTTGGTTAATAGATAGTTAAAAAATTGGTTGAATATATCTAGCTGGCCATGAGTTTTGTTAGTGGTACTTCTCTTTAGGTTCCTCTCTCTCTCACTCCTCTTTAGAGGAACTTCTCGTGGTAAGAAGTTTGAAAGGGGCACATCAGATTTGAGTTATAGGGTTTCTCTAGTCAGCTCAACACCGTAAGCCAACAATTCAATCCCGTAAAATACATTTCAACAATAACAATCAAAACTCGAATGATCTGTCATTGGTTGCTTTGTATACGTTCGATAAACATTTGACAATGTTGAATTGGGATTTTACGAATTGGAAATGAAGCTTACAGTGTTGAGTTGGCTAGAGAAACCCTGTAAAGCATGACAACTCGTAAGGATGAAATAAAAAACAAACTTCCTAAACATGGCAAATTGGATAGAATTTTATAACACAGGTAAAGAAGGAGTTTAATTTCTGTGATTCTTGTGTTATGTGTGTTCTAAAATTCGCAAAGCTAAAATTCGTGTCATAAATTCAATACCTTCGAATACTGAAGGTCCAAGTGGAGGTGTTTCAGCTCAATTAGAAGACCAGAAGGGTAATGATTTTGTATCTGATGGTAGATAAATGAAATGATCACTGTACAAATAAAGCTGAAATTGATACGAAAAGGTTTTAGAATTGATGTTTTAATTTGTTGAACGCATAACGAACATTTTGTGAGATGATGTAAGAAACTTTGAATTGGAAGAATTGAACTATGAGATTTGCATAGAAGACAATTTATTTGCTATAGTACAATTGAATGCCCACTGTCTATTGCAATATTAAGAAAAAACAAAAGTATATGTTAGGAAAGATGAATTCTACACCCAAAGCACTTTGTAGATGTACGTAGATGTTCACATAAACCAATAAAATCAACCGTTCTTCCCAACGACTTGTCCGCAAAGGTATATGCCGCCTTGTCTACTAAAGAACATCATCATCAAACGCCGCTTGCCGTTACCTGTCCCGGCCCTTTCTGTTTTCAAACGGGCGACGACGGGAAGCCGCGAAAGCTTGCAGCTTCTTTTGATCTCTTCCCGTGCATCAAGCCCTTTGCGCCGTGCTCGCGTGCATGCGTGTGTGGCTGGCGTACACACACACGCAACCAAGAAGCGGCTGGTGTTGTGTCATCTTAGCGTGTCCGCCGCCGCCGCCGCCGTCAGCTCAATAATATGTAAATCGACGCAAGAGGAAAAGAATATTTGCTCCCATGTGCGCAATAACCGTGTGTGTGTGTGGTGAACCAAACAATGATTTAGATTGCAAATGTCCAACCATGCCATGGTGCTGGTGCTGGATGCGCTGGCTTGATCGCTCAAGCAAACCGCCCCCCCCCCTTTCAGGTGAGTGTGTGGGAGCAATTTGCTCTCGGTGCAAAAGCAATAATAACAAGGAGCGAGGAAAAAAGAGACCACCCTCGATGGGGGCCACAGAAAAAAACCTTGGTCGATCAACGTGTTGGCGGGGGGGGGGGGCGTGTTGGATAAGAAAGCATCTCTTTCTCTGATACGGTGCTATCGTGGGCAGCCGCACATGTCGCGTATGTCAAGTGTTGCCGGCAAGCTTCAAACGCAACACCGTGTGAAGGCGGGCTGGGTTGGTGCGCGAGGACGCGAGCTCATCAGAAGTTTCATTATGCTGCGCACCAACGCCGATCGGGTGGAATAATGATGTATTGAAATTGGTGCCGGTTTACTACGGGGCTGGAGGCGCTTTTGGCACAGTTTATTTTTCGCAAACTGCACCGCGAGCTGAGTAAATAAACTTTCAAATTCAGGCTTCAGACCGTCTCACGGGTTTGCGCGGAAATTTTTGCATGTTTTTCTACCTTCTGCTTGCTTCTTCTGTGACGTTCTAGCGGTGGAATAATGTTACGGGACTGGGAAACTCGACGGTTGTGGGAGAATGCGATGGAAAGTCAGTCGGTTCCACCTTGTAAAGGTGAGCGTGTACGTGCACGTGCGAGCATCTCGTCAGCTCGTGGCGCTTTCGCACTGTGCAGAAACAAATTTCTGTCCGCACCGGTCCTAATCTGCATTTATATTTAAAAAAACGAATTGAAAACCAACACTAAACCACCACTTCAAGACGCCGGCAATTCGGTTCGAATTTTGTTATTTATTGGAGAGGAGAGGGCAGCAGCAGCAAAAAAATACACCCGCTCGATCGAAAAATCGAACCTGATGTCGATGATAGAACGCTATCGCTATCAATTCCGAAATCGTTCGTTATCTTCAGTATCCTAGCGGTCTCTCTCGCTTGCTCTCTTACAACCTCCAACCGTTTTTTTGTTGCTTCTTTTCGTTTCATCTGAAGCGTAGATTGGCAGCGGCCAGAATCCAATTTATCTATCGTTTTCATTTTCTAGGATAATAAAACAGACACACAGACACAGCAGAGTGTGCCCTTTGCTAGTGGATGAGGTAGGACGGAGGTTTAATGGTAGCAAGATGGGGAGAGGAAAAAAAACCATACATACTTATACACACGATCGTGCGTGGGTGTGTCGGATCGGGGCTGGGATGGCAACCGCAATCCATCTATTAAGGGAGATTGATTGGATTCTGTGAAGCATATATTTCCTATGAATTTATTTCATTAATAATATTGCTGCCTAATGGGGGAGCGATGGCTGAGGAGGGTCGGGAGGTTGTTCGAAATGCAGAATAGGATAAAGAAAAGCGATCGCTACGTTGTGAGAGGGGAAATTGCTTTACCGGGAGGCGGGTAGTATAAAAGGAAAGTAATTTAAATTACTATTATCTCAGCTGTAATCGTTTAAATGCTCCTGTTAGTGGTTTTTTTGACTGATAAAACATGTGTTTGCTTAAATGTGAATATTTTGGCACATTTTTTTCTTTGTTGACCTTTCAAATTCTTCGAGAAATATTAGTCTTTTGGAAGATATTATCGACCAATGGTGTAGATGTAGCTGAGAATGGCAATATCAGAATATTTTTACAATAATTCATATTAAACAAGACACATATATATATGTTTAATATGAATTGCGCTATGAAATTGAAAGAATTAAATAAATTTATCGAAAACCAACATTTAAACAACCTTTACGCAAAAGATCTTCCAAAAGTTTGACTTTGCGCCTCATCGAACGCAATGCAATTAACGAAACAGCTTTGCGCTCTGGCTTCGTTGCTTAGCGCCGTAACAAGTTTTTCGAATTTCCAAACAAAATCCACGCCCACTTCGATTGGAAATTAAACAGGCACAAACACTTAGCAGCATCAAACAGCGGCTTCAAAGCTTCAATTCGAGGGATGATACTTTCGATCGGTAAGTACCTAATAACAAGTTCACAGAAGTAAAATAAATCTACTAAATGAAGCGAAACAGTAGCCTTTTCCCTCCACTTCAACTCAAAGTTAATGGGAGATTTCGTTTTTTTTGTTTTTGGTTTCATTTTTATTTTCAGTGGAAAAGCGGGAAAAGTGGGAAACCATTTTGTCCGCCAGCACCATCAGATGGAACATGGAATCAAGATGGAGAAATCATAATGGTTTCGGGGCGATGGCGATCCTCCAACTCGAGTCCTGCTCCAGCTCTAATGAGACACTCGAGCGGCCCTCGAGAAGTGTGCGGACTGCGCTCCAGCGGAGACGATGCTGCGCGCGATAATAATGACGCTGGTGACGAAACGAATAATTGCTGCACTAATCCATGTGTAGGCGAAGCGTGTGTGTGTGTGTGTGTGTGTGTGTGTGTGTGTGTGTGAGACAGTGGGTAGAGACAACATAATGAGCTAGCCGGGGCATCGGGCATTAGGATTGGATGGCCGTTGATGGCGCCAGCAGAGTGCACTTCTGGGCACGGAAGCAGCGAACCGAAGCGACCGACGCGTTTGGATGGATAATGAGTGAAATTAATCACCCCTCCAGGGGTCGAGTGCCGGTTGACAATGACGACGCGTTGAGATGGGCACTCGATAGAACCGCCCCTTCGGTTCGGTTGGGAAGTGCTTGAAAGCGGGCGAGTTTGTGTGCTTTGTTTGAAATATAAAAAAGTCGCCTTTTCTACTAATATACACATCAAACAGAGTTTGAAGGAGTCGATTAGAATATTTGGAATATATGTATTTTTTGTATTGTGAGCATATTCCAAACGCATCCTTCCGTGTAAAATTCCCCTTGCGGTGGTGCTGCGGAACGTTTGCATGCGAACCCATCAAGTGGAAATTTCATCGTCCAATCGAAGCAAGCCCAACAGGATGCCAGATTTTATCCCCATGGTGAAGGCATTCAAATTGTGTCCCCAAGCGTGGAGTGCTGGTTCTGGCTGCCGTTACAAAAGGGGTTTTTATTCCCCGTACGCTCTTCGGCATCGCTCTTCTGCGATGGCGTTTTGCGCGCGCTGTCTACGGTACCAGACATCTCGTTGGCACCTTTGGCACCGTTTATTCTTTTGACGAGACATATTCAGAGTTTTAAATTGGCGGAAAATTGATAATAATCTGTTCCAGGGACGGACGGCTTCTGTCGGCATGCTCTGGTGGGAGTGTGTTTTCCTTTATCTACTCGGACGGGGGAAAAGGATTTTAGCACTCAAGATAATATTTATGCAGGGGGGAAGGGAGGGGGAATGGAAAGGACAGAACGGTTAAAAAATTGTTTAGAATATTTTGAGAACATTCAGGAATATGGAAAAAATTCGTTTTAGTGATATTAGTCAACTAGGCAACTTAGTAAAAAAGTGTAAATTAAAAGAAAGAAACTTAGAAAAATTAACTGAAAACAAGACGAAACTTATCATCAGTAAAGAAAAGTGATAACTTAAATTTGATAATAAATGATGCGAAGCGTATGTTTTTCAATAGAGTAAAACAAACTAGAAATGTTAATGAAACCTGTCAATAAAAAACATTAAAATGATGGTAAAAATAAGAAAACGGTGCAATTATTCGCAAACTATGTTTGCAATATGACGGGATATAAAAATCAAAATGCCGAGGAGAAATAGAAATAAAAATAAAGGAATGAAATTGCAATAATAAAGAATCAATTGAAAAAGTGCAACAAAGTAGAAGTTTGAAGTACAAAATACATAAAATAAATAAGATACTTTTCACATCAGATAACAAATGACAAAAACGAAACGAAAAACAATGTGTAGGAAAAGAAAAAAAAAGCTAAAATTATAACAAAAATATGAAAGTAGCAAATGCTAAACAAAAAGAAAACGCTTACAAGAGAAAATATTGCGATTAAATGTAGAAAAAAACGGAACAGTTTAAATAAATAAAATGATACGATAAATGTTAGTTAAAATAGAATGAAACTGACATTACGAATACATATAATGACCAAATATATTTAAATAAAACAGAACAAATCATCTAATAAATAATGGAAACATATTACTATTTGAATTATTAACAAAATCGAACGTACATAATGCTATGTATGCTTTACCCCAGTAATGTTAGGTGGATTTGCTGTTATGGAAATTACGGTAATACACTAAATGCTTCAATCTGCTGTAATTGTAAGGGCAAAGGTGGCCCAAAACCACAAATATGAAAATTTAAATACGCACAAACGCGTTCTGCAGCATGAGCCGTAGTAAAAGTTCCGGATCTCTTTATGTTTTGTCCAAACCAAACCGGAGACGTTTTTCCGACGCAACGTTACACGGCCCACGAAGTCGCAGCTTTTCCGCGCGACGGTGGTCGTTCACGGCAGAACGATTGCGAATGGAAATCCGCTTGTTCGGTGAGCGTTTTTGAACCGCTTTGTCAGCGATTTGTACGCTTGATTGAAAGGTTTGGTGTGGTCCACGACCGACCGACCGGTATGAGAGCTTATACCCTTTTTGTTATTTTTTGTGTGTGGCTGCTGCTGCTGCTGTTACTGCTCAGCGGTTACTTTACCGGCGCGCAGATAAAGCAAGGCTCGAACGGATACTCCTTCTTTTTCCGTTGTGGCTGGACCAACAAATCCCGGGAAAAGGATGGCTGCTTCCTGGATGGTTGACTTTCGGTTGTTTGCACGATTTTTCATTTTCCCTTAAAGTGTCTTTCGGCTTTCGTTATTTCAATTAAATATGCTAATAATGCATTGATTTTGCCCATTGGGAGCCGTAGAAAGCGAAGGACACACACCCTACACCCAACAAAAAATCCAGCTCTTTAAATATTGTCCCTTATTGTGTTGGTAGAAACGATCCGCCAAACTTTCCGCCGAACCGCTTTTTTTTGGTGTGTGTCTTCTGTCTAAAGGGAGATTTTCGGTCCTTTCGTCGTTTAGGTCGCTTGCTTTGCCGTGCGAAGGCGGAGTGGACCAACATCCGGTGTTTGGTTGGGGGTGGGTGTCCCGAAACCGCGAGCACGGTTTGAAACAAATTTATTGCTTTTTTGTCCGTCTTCGGTCCTGTCGGGCGGCCGTTGTCGTCGCCATTTAAAAAATCAAGCTCAAACAGCAGGTGACGGGCCGTGGACCTTCCGCACTTCTGACTTTCGGGGTGTTTTTTTTCCCCCAGCAGGGAGGGACGGTTAGGATCGTGGTGACAGAATTGCGCCAGTCGTGCGTTAAGAAATTATGCAAATGTTGCATTTGTGGGAGATTGTTTTTTTTGTGTGCTTGTTCTTTTTGTCTTTTTTTAAAGGCGATACTGTTGCTTCTCGCGTCTGTTGAGCAGGGTTTTTTTGTGGCGCTCTATTATTTCCGACGCACTTTAGGCCATGTGTTCCGTACGGTCTTTTATCTTATCTTTTCTCTTTAAGGGATCTGATTGTTTCCAATCACCACCTCGTTTTGGGGACAAAATGGATGACAAAATGGTTTCGTTTAACGTTTATTGATCGGATATTGTGCATCGACGAGCGTCGTAAATAAGTACCTTAAAGCGCATTTTAAGGAGTAGTAGTTTAATTATTTTTACATCATTTCACGTTTTTATGATATTTTTTAATGTTTTTTTTACGTTTTTTTATTAATTGAAGTCGCTTACTTTTGGCTATGAAAATGTAATGCTCGTCACAAATGCATCTTACGCTCTATATTGCACTCTCCCCTTTTCTATTCGTTGCTAGGATGAACTTTGCCTTCTTCCTCTATTTCTTGGGCTTGGTGCAATGTTCTTGAAATGATCCTAGTAACCATGCTCGGGAAACCATAACCATCCGTTCACCAAAATATCAACCGTTGTTAGATAAGAAAAACAAAAAAATACGTCTCTGACTCAAAAAAATGCCTTTAAAACGTGTTATAATTTTTTATTATTATTTTTTGAATTTTGCAAGTAATATAAAGGACATAAAGTATTTTTAGTTCAAATTGAAACACACAAAACCCTTGTGATTCCTGCTTGTGGTATCAATACAAGCACCATTTAGCACGCTCATTTGCCTCCTACCCGATGCCGAACAACCTTGTCATGCAAACTAGGCAAACCCACGAAAGGGGTAGCCCGAATCCCCCCCCCCCCTGCACCAGCCCTGCTGCAGCGACCGTCACCCAATTAGCAGTCCATTATCGAATGACAAGTGACTCCGATTTGTTCGAAAAACCCTTCCCTTTCCGCCGGAGAAAACCACAAACACACACACACACATACGACCCGTCACAGCTGCCAGCAGACGAATCTCGTTCGTTCGTTCGTGCGGTGTTTTTCCCCCTTTTCCCAACGACAGTCACACAAAATCGTTCAGTGTTTTCATTAGGAATTCAAAGTTTTGCCTCGCCGACGGCCAAGCAAAGCGGGAAAAGTCAAACACACGCGCCACACACACACACACACAGCTGGGACACCCGACGGCCTACGGCGGCCAACCTGGGTAGCCAACCCCTTTTGTGCTTGCAGAACAATATGAAGTTGAAACCGAAACGTAACGAATCGGTGACAACATCGGCCACAACAAATTAGAACTTTTACTTGCGGTTGGGTGGGATGAGCGGGCTGAGCGACACATTTGGTTATCACAGGGGCGCTGGACTACCGCTGTGGCAGACAGTTCCGTCAGCGGTTTTTTTTTGCGGTGTGCTTGACAGATCGCAGTACCAAAAACCCGGCCCAATCGGCACCGGCTGCACTGGACAGTCCCGACAGCCCGAGCAAACGGTGAAAGTTGTGTAGCAGCAGACGAGAAACTAAATCAAATGAACTGACGTGGATTGTGACGAAATTTATTTAACATTTCAGCTATCCTGAGGAAATGTGTGACAGTTGGTTGAGTCACGGCGCCGACACTTTCTTCCTGCAATGTGATCATGGCATATCCGCCCGGAATCAGCGGGAGTGAGAGAGTGAGTGGGCGAAAAAAGGTAATCAAATTAAATGCAGTTAATAAGAGGGACTTTTATTGAAACATTTCAATTTGACTAATTTGATGTGCCGCTCATAGTGCCGCTATCAACAAGGAGCAGCATTTGCCATAACAATACCCCAGAGATGATGATGATGATGATGTAGTACCGTCGTACTGTCGGCCGCGCTGAGCGCTGAATGTGTTTTTAAACTGTTACGGTAAGTTGCTAAAAGCGGTCAATTGGAGAAGGGAAGAGAGAGAGAGAAATGGAGAGAGAAGGGAAGGGATAAAAAGTGAAAGGGGGAAATAAAAACAGGAAACATGTATTTTAAAAGGAAACACATATCCTCCGGAATGGTTAACAGTTAAAAAACGGAGAAAACCCTCCCATCGGCAATGCCTGTAGGGACGACTGGAGGGATAAGGGATAAGCGAGTGAGAGATCCCTTTTTTCGACTTTTTTTTTCGCTTATGCAAGTGTGTGTGTGTGTGTGTGTGTGCTTTGTAGTGCGGGAAGCATAAACAGATAAATGAACACAATAAACAGGGGGATGATGGGTTTTGATACACACTCATAACCGATGACCCTTTGTGGATTGGGTTCGGCTCTTTTTTGTCCTCTCCACGAGTCCATAACGATCCGAATAAAAAAAAAATAGCAAGGAATGGACCACCCCCCGCCACCCCGCAGAGAGATAAGAGTGATCGCCAATAATGGTGTTTGTATTTTACCTTTTCCTGTGTTATTGGAAGAGTCGCTGCTTACTTAAGATGTTTCCGCGCGGAAGTCCCGGGCTGCGACCATTGTCGGGTGGGTCGTTCGGCCCCAGCGGGAAGCCTTTCCGGAATGAAGCGATGTGCCGCGTGCCGACTTCTAATGTCATAATTGAGGGCGGTCTTGGAAGTGTTTTTTCCCTGCTGTACTTTAAAATTTGTATCACAAACGAACACAAAGTGTTTCAGTATTGCTTCGTAAATAGTTCCTTCCAAATCGATTGCCAATATTAAACGCCATCGATCCATCGGATTAAACCCGTTTTGGGAAAGGCCGTCTCTTTTTTTATTATTGGCAAGGGTTTATCCAACCTGACCCCTGACCACACGCATCGGATGATAAGCGTAGTCACCCCTTTTTCTTGCAGGATGATTTTAAATTAAATCCCCTTTTCACTGAAGGCGATGTAACGCGCTACGCTTTTCCCTCTGGGGGCAGGGAAGTTCGACGTCTAATTCGCTCCATCGATCAAGCTAATGTCAATAAACTGATGCAATAGAAAAAAAAGGGCGGGGGTTTTCCCTAGTCAGTAGATCTTCCATGCTTACAGCACACGCTGTAGGTGGTAGTAGCAGTTCGCTTACACTAAAATGACCGTCGGGTCTCACAAAATAAACCCCTAAAATCCCTTTTGCAGCGAGCAATGCAATAAAAAGTGATGAAAAATACACCTCCACCAGGAACAGGCCAGGGAACCAGGATGACTCCAGTCAATCTCTGTACGCCTGTGTCTGTGTCTGTGTGTGTGTGTGGCAGCGAGTGCCTAAGCAAATGTTTATCCAGCTCGTGAAAGATTACAATTTTCACACGATTAAATCGCGAAACGGCGGCATGTCCTGTGCGCCTTGTGTGCCAATGCTCGCTGCGTTGCGCTGTTTTTGCGCATTTTGCGGGGCGGGCAGGACAACGCTGAACGGCTAAAACAACCCCCGTGCAGTTTTTCCGCGTGCAGGCTCGCGTAAAGCTGGCCGATAAACATCCGGCACAAAACATCCGGGCAGGCGTAATAATAGACAAGACAACCCGGGACCCCGGGGGAAACGGTTTGTGCCGGCACAGAGTGTGTTTCCCAAATGGTGTAGATAAATGATGGTTTATGTGGCAAAAAAAAGGAAGATGTAGCTGGGATGATTGTACAGCCAGCACGCGCTCAAGTGGTCCGGTGGTACAATGTACCATCACCACCACCACCCATCAAGATATGTATACCACGAGCGACCGCGCTCGCGCTCAAAGTCACGCTCACTTTCGTTCCGCGGATCGGGAAAATGAGTTTTGTGATTTTGCTTTTTGTTTGTTTGTTGTGCTTGTTTTTCGCCTGCTTGACAATCGTCCAGCACTCTCCGTGGCTCGATGTCACCATGACTAAATGAAAATAATTCACACAGAATAAATCGTTCCGGATGAATGCTGCTGATGGGACGTATCGCGTACGGTGCTTCTTGCTGCGATAAAAACAAATGGCAACGACGGTTTGTTGGCGACGCTCTAGTTATGGCCGTACGAGGACAAGGATTTGGCACCGTGCTTTGAAGGTGCTTGAAGGAATGACCCCCGGGGACGGAATGGTGTATCGTCTTTGTCGCAAACCGTGCACGAACGCTGCAGTTGAAATATAGTTGCCGTACCAAGGGCTTGCTGACGTCAGTGCTCTCTGCAGCTGGAGTGGTCAGCTTTTTTTTCATGCAGCAAACGTTTCTTGCCAGGAGAACACTTCAAGGAAAACGACACTTGGAAACACACATCTTAGGAGATATTGCTTTTTTTGCTGGCAAGATGGCGCACCAAGTGTTTTGGTTCGTTCTAATTGGGACGTTTGCTAAAACCTAACGTAATGTGCATTCTGTCTCATTTAATTGTCACCAAAGCCAAAGCAAAAACTCCTGGCCTGACTTTCCGCCTTTCCAAACCATCCAAGCATGGAAACTCATATAAACAACTCGCCCCCCCTCAAAAACGGGCGTGTGAGGGACGAAGAAAAATTGCCACCCGCCGTCGAAATAAATAACTAGAGCACGCGCCAAACTGCCCGTGGTAGTAAAAACGTGGTCCATTATGGAGAGAAACTCAAACCCATCCAGGTCCGGGCACAATTGCCACAATCACAAGATCACAATCGACAATCGGTTCGGTAAAGGCGAAACACGCCTTGCGCTGGAAAATTACGCAACACGCGTCAACGGCGCGCGTGAGGCTGGCAATTGGGACGCGCGATGGCAAACAATCGGCGGTATACCATTGTTTGAGTGCAATATATCGATAAAAAACGCGGTAGGAAAATGGGTGAGAAAGGGGGATGATGTTGCTCCTGGGATGCTGGCTCGGTCGCATGACGACCCTTGCCGTGCGGTGTAACTGATGCGTGCACCCCTGTGTTTGCGTGCGTATGTGTGTTTCGTTTTGGGAGCGCAAAAAGCATCAAGCAACCTATGGAACTTGACTAAATGTAAATCACTGTGTTCTGTGTGTGTGTGTTTCACTGGCGGTATTGTTATCTGTCGCGGCAAAACGACAATCCGCCGAAAACGCATGTTCCGCCAGTTTCACCGTGTTCGAACGGTTTGTGCGGATTTGTTCGACGGCTTGTCGAGTATAGGCAAATCGACAAAACGAATTCTTTCCTCCAATCGCTTCTCGATTGCCAACAAAAAAAAAAACCCTTCGCCTACAAAGCGGGCGCGTGACAGCTCGCCGAACACAATGGTGAAATGTCAAAATATTTACCGCCAACACCAATTTCAATCTCGCGGCGAGCCTTGTGTTTGTGAGAGAGAGTTGTTTCCGGATTGCCTTACTGTCGTATCTGCCACGTAAACGCCTCTTTGAAGGGAGTTTTCCTCCATACCGTAGGCAAGAGAAACGAATGGAGGGCGCAAAATGCGGGTCCTATTCAAAATGCGACGAGAGCGCGCGCGGGGCACGGGAAAAACCGCTGTCACTGACACGACCGGTGACGGCGATGACGTGGGAACTTTCAAACGAGTTTAATTAATTAGCGTGAGATTGAGACGTCAGCGAAGCCAGGCAGGCGGAAAAATGTGTTTCGGTGCCACGGGTTAAATTGATGCTCAAAACCGCTGACAGGGAGTAACCGCCTGCAAGGAGGTTCGGTGCCAGGAACTGGAACTGCTGCTGCTGCTGCTGCTGCTGCTGCTGCTGCTGTTTGTGTGAGTATAGTGAGAGGGATCGTGGTTGATTTTTGGTGTTGTTGTTGGGAAGGTGATTCCATTGCCACTTGACACCGGGCGAGTCAAAAGTTGTGGAACTGTTGTCATGGAGTTTTTGAAATGTGCGATCCATTGAAAAGCATCACTTGGATGAGTATTATATGTGAAGTATTCGTTGCAGCGCTTTACAGGCGAATCGGGTATGACCAGTGAGGGGAAAATATTGCCAAAAACTTGAGATATTTAGATTGATTTTGATGATGATTGTATTTTATTTTTAATAAAATTGATAATGTCGCATTGCACTTAGGCTCTGGCAACACAAAAGAGGGAAATATGATTCTAACTTTTTCTAACGAAAAATAAAATAAAAATAAGCAAAATAAGCAAAACCATTAATTTCTTACTAGACAGTCATTCTCTTGGTTTGTATCATTCCATAGATAGTTACATGTTTAATATAAGATTTCGTTAAAATTATGTTATTGAACCAGTTTATGCCATCATGCTTTTGAATTAAACATAAGTTCTTGAATAGGAGCCGGACACAGTGAAGTCACTTTAAAGTGAAACGACCTATAGCTTAGCCAGAGATTGCTAATACAATACAGGGTTGACCACGATTTATTGTTCGGTTCCCATCAATTTTTGGTGGGCTCCCATATTTTTTTGGTGCGTTACCACGATTTTTTGGTCGTTTCCCAGTCATTTCTTGGTCCAATTGTATTGATATCTAATCGGAAAATACCAATAAATTATGGGAACGAACCAAAAATCAATGGGATACGACCCAAAAATCGTGGGAACTGACCAATAAATCGTGGGAAACCCTGTATTTGTGTTTTTATGAAGTATTCACGACAGCAACTCTTAAATTGTTCATTTTAAAGAAACAAGACATCCATCCAAGTATTATATCCTTTATTGTACCTATCCTAGTATATCCTTTTATTTCCAAACGACGGGGATAAAAATAGTAAACATAGATTGGTGTTTTTTTCTGTCCTTTTTTCTGAATAATTTGTCTATTTTTCCTCTACAATCCATTTTTTTAAATATTTGAAAAAAATATCCTAAATTTCATTATTTTCCAACACAACTGTTCAAAAAACTTTGTAAAATTACAACAAGAAAGAAAAGCGTGATATTATTTGTCAAACAACCATATATGATTGGAATTATTACCTTCAAGTAAGATTAATTGTGAATATTGCTTATCAAACCTCCATTCCAACAGAAGTGAGGATGATTCCAACTGTCAGGAATCGTAAACTGATACGGAATATGAGCCAAATACCGTTTGTACTACATAGCCATACCATTTTGGGTAAATCTTTTATGAGGCTTAGCGTTGACTCTTAATACCAGCTTACGCAAAATTATAGTTTCTGTCACAAAATGATAGCATGAAAAATGGTGCTTAAGCTAAAAATTGAAATAAATAGATTGCAAAAAAAAAACAGCAATTCATCCCACCCCGAAACATCTTCACTTAAAAAAGACTTTCCCTCTCTAGCTCTTGCTACGCTCAACTGAAAAAAAAATCATTGAAAGCATGTCATTTCACAATCGGGCATTGGATTTATTCTGACGGTCATCATTTCGCAGGCCTCATTGCACGCATCGCTCATCGTGTCGTGGCCGGCAATTTTGATGGAGATCGATCGTTATCGGGTCCAAGGCAAAATCCCAAAGCCCAATAATGACACCAACGCCCCCGTTTTGCGAACGATGATGGAGTAATATTTGAGAAGAATAATCCCTTTCCACTCCCGCATCCCGTCAGCGTCGGTCAGTGAAGCCATCAGCTAGCCCGATTGGGACGTAATGCAACATCTTAATGGGGAAATAATATTTAAAAAAAATAACGCCAAACCAATGACGCTGACTCGTGTGCCGCGTGTGCCATCCGTACCACAATTCGGCCACAAAACCGGGGCGCCGTGCGTTCGCTGCACCGCGGGCCGATTGCCGCGTTGACCGATTGACCTCGAGCGTCGATGACGTGCTGCTGCAGCCATTTTCGCAGCGAATTTGCCGGAATCGGAATGATGGATTTATTATGTATTACATGTTTCGCAAAGGATATCAAAAGATCATTAGCCGGCACCGCGCACCGAATCGTTCCGCTATCGCTCGGGGCTGACCGGAAAGCAGAGCAAAGGATCGCTCCGACACGATTCCTTCCACGGATGATAAATTACTGCGTATTGAGAGCGCGCGCGCTCGTGTTTGCGATGACTATGATGATGATGATGATGATGGTGAGGAATGATGGTGTGTCGGCAAAACCATTTGTATTTGTTTTTTTACTTTTATACAATTCAGACCGCCTCCTTCAAAGGGCTTCAATCGTTTTGTATTGTCAGTCGGGTGGACGAGTCGGGGTTTCTTTTTTTTTTTTGTGTTGGTTGGGAAGACATTTTTATCGGTTCGCCACGGTTATGATTTGCTCGATGGTGGTGAGCAAAAGCATTGGCATGAATAATAGATGGAACGGTAATTTGTTACGGTATGTGTTAGGTTATCGGTCGGACGGCGGGGACGGTGTCGAATGCCGCAAAGTCAAACCGTCGGAAGTAATCTGTTTCAGTTTTGTTGCGGGATTAGCGCTTGCGGGATGAGTTAATGGAAAGTGTGGCAGACAAATGTGAGATTTAATAAAACCTTGAAAAATCAACAAAACAATTAAAAACATATTCAACAAGGCACATCAACAAACTTTGGAGCAATTTAATAAAACAAAGGTCATCTCTGCGTGCGTAACAGTTACCACTGAGTGAGGGAAAAAGGAGGTTTTTACTTCTACAAACCCACCTCAAGGGCGAACGATGGGAAACAATTACATTGTTTGCCAACGTGCTTTGTTGGCAATGCTCAAACCGCTCTAAAACGCTCTCCCTCTTAAATTTTAGGTGATATTTGTGTGGTTTTCGTGTTACCGCAGTTAAAGACACGGCAGCACGTTCCGTCTGCCTCCAGTGTGGCAGACCATATTTCCACACTTCCTGCCGCATTTTGCTCCACCAGCAACATGTTTTTCGCAATTTTGTCGCACAAGGTTGGATGAGAAAATGAATTTCCCTGTAAAAAAAAAAAAAAGTCCACACCCAAGTCCCTTTTTCCCAGGCAGGTTGCGCAAAAGTTCCCAAGTATAATCTCAAGGCGGCGACGCCAGAGCCATTCTTTTGCGGAACTTCATTGGAGAGTTATGAACTACCAAGCATAAACTGGCACCAAGGATAACGAACCTGTGAGTGGTGGAGAAAGTAGGGTGAATGAAGAACAAAAAAAAAAAACAAAAAACAAAAAAACCGCAGAGTAAAAGATTAGTTTGAAGTTGTTCTTTGCAGGCGCACGGGATGAACGCGAGCTGGCCAACCAAGAAGCTGCGTTTTTTTGTTGCTCAACCTTCATCCCACGAAAAGATGCGAAAAAATCTGTTCCGCCTGTGCCTGGAGTCCCTTTCCTCTTGGGCTCTTCCTCTGGCATCATCCACGCAAAACAGCGCCCAGGACGCCAGAGCAAGGGCGCACACCCTACACACAAAAAACCCACACAAAAAAATCACCCAAACTAAAGCACGGCGCAGGAAAGATGATTTAATGAATTTGGTGATGAATTTTTCTAATTTGAAATATGCTAATTTTGGAGTCCTTCTCGCCCCCTGCTCCCCCCCCCATTTCGCAATCCCGCCGTTACGCGTCCGTTCACTTGCAGAGAAGGAGCAGGGCCACCGCAAAAGCGAAGGATTTGTCGTGCGAGATTTTGCTTTCTCTTAAGCGTAATTTTCCTGTCCTGTTAGAACCATTTTACCATACCAGCCTTCATTGCTCTTCCCTCCGTCGCTTTAAAGTCCACAGTCCCCAAAAGGCACTGACCGTGTTCCACCGGGGCGCTCTAAGTGAAATGGTGAAGCCGAGCCGAGCCGAACCGCGTTGCTTTGAAGGTGAGTGTTGATTCGGCGGCAACCACCACCGGCATCAAAGTGTCGTGTAATGTTGTTTTTAAAGTTAGATTGGCAAGAGTTTTGTGCCCCCCGAGCTAATGGCACTTTAAGTGGGTTTCGATGAGCAGTTAAGCGGACTGGTTTGTGGCGGGCTTTATACTTTGGACGCCAATAGGGGATGAAAACAATTCGTCTGATGTGCGTTTATTGGATGGAAAAATTACTTAAAGGTTCAACATTAAAGGAACGATTAGAAATGGTGTTTGTTGGCTAAACGATAGTCTAAAGGTCTTGCGCTTTATCACTGACTTATTACTGATTTTTGCCAACTTTTTTGTTTACGCTTTCCCTATCTATCAGAGAAGAAAATAAACCATTTTATTCTGTATTTTTAGTGTCATCGTATCACTTTGCTAATTAATTGATCCTACCAATAGATGTGTGTGGACCGATTTTATTGCATTCCCTGCTAAGAAGAGACCTCACTTTCCATCAAATAAAAAAGATAAAACGCTACCGTAATAGCACGGAAGACCATCGCTTCAGTTAAGTGCACCATCATCGTCCTTCTGTTCGCTTTACACATGTTACAAAACCATCAACACCACCACCACCAAACACGGGAATGAAGCGGGGGAAAAAGTGACTCTCGGACACTCGAAAGATGTCCCGGAAAGCAGGGACAGAGGGAACTAAATTTGACAAAGTGAAACTCATGTAAAAAGCTATTAATTTGCCATGTTTTACATTTGCTATCTGTGCGAACGGGGCACCCCGGGTCCCGTAAAACTAACATTCCCGCATCCCGGATACGTGTGTGTGTCCGTGTGTTTCCATTAAAACTATTGTCCACCGGTCATTGTGTATCGCCAGTGTCGAAGGGTCCCTGACGGGGTACGGCCCTCATCCCTCGATCCCGGCACGATGCTTTTATCGTTGATTGAAGTAAGTGGGGGAAGTGGTCAGACGACGAACCCGGGCACTGAGAGTGATTTAATGGAATGTGACAGTTGTGGTTTTTCGGGTTGTGATTGCAGTGTAGTGTAATTTACTGCCCTTTCCCCCATACTGAGGCCACTTGTGAACGTTTAATACTACTTCTGGTATCTTCGTTGGTTAACAGAATGTGATTTGATTGCGATGGGCGATTGCGGTTTGCCGAAACCAAAGGGCCCGTGGAGTGGATGTATTGAAAATTAGTCAATTAATTAATTGCTTGTATTGCGGTGCTTGTAAATTCGAGTGCTTAATGATGGGTTGGACACACACACACACACACACACACTTGACTGACTGGTCGAACTGTAAACGAGTCGATAAGGGTGATAAAAGTGTACCGGGGAACCGGGGAACGCGTAATCAATTTACAGCATTTACGATAAATTGCAACCATTCGGAGGGATTTGTTGCCCAAAAAGGCAGCATAAAACGCAAATAAAAAGTGCGACAGGTCAGGCTACCAAGCCATTTTTACACATGAAAGCATTAGACTGCCATAAATCGTGGCATTTTAATACCAATAAAGTACAAAATATTGGTTCGAAAAGGGCCCGTAAAGAAAGGTTTGAATTTTTCTAAGCCTTGCGCTTCCAGGTGGGTGCTACATTTGTAGCTCTATTTCTTGTGCATAGAATTTAAATATACTTTCCATTACTCCAACGCCACTTACCGGCTCACTTTACCGCCGCAAGCAGTTGGAGCTGGTTGGCAGAACGTTAAGCTATTCAAATTCCATTCCTTCGGTAACTTTCCTTGTGGCGCTTTCGCTCGAAACTTGTAGCTTGATTAATCTCGTTAAACCGATCAGCCACGGGATAGAATGGGTGGACGCAAAAAGGCGCTGGTACAAAGCGGAAAGTTGTTCATCCCAATAGAACAAAGGTATCGGAGGTGGGGGTTCTCCCTCTTGTAAATGATACAATTTGCGAGGTTACAAAACTTTTGCGCAATGGGGTTGGGGGTTTGGGGTGCGTAAGTAAGTTGGGGCGAGCGAAAAGCGGTGTGGAAAACGGAAAAGTACTGGTGTGTTGCTGCTGTAATTGATCAATCGATAAATATTTGCATTGATTTCAATTAGCCCGAGGTGTGTTGCCTTTAAAGTGCTTATTTCATTGCTTTAGAGTAGAGTTCCAAGTTTCACGCCTTCCAGTTGGGATAGAAAGTTGCTAAATTGAATTTGTTTAAGCCTAATTAGTACAGCAAGAGCTGACACTGCTCTAAAAGGCAGGGTACAACTTTCAAAGCAGGTTCCTTGCTCCCAGGATTTAGTGTCTCCTCGGACAGGGTCGGAGTTTTCCCTAGCTCGCGCTAAAAGAGCAATATTTGCTAAGCTAGAACCCAAAACCTAGCTAGAAGTGTACTCGCTGGGAACTTCGCCAACCACACTGTAATCCTGTAATGCAGATATAAAACGAGACACCAAAAGGAGTTTTTGATTCGGTTTTAACTCGATGCAAAAAACCTCGGCTCATCTCCGGTGCAGTGCAGTTTCCCATCGCACCCATCTCCTGCCCCCGAAAGAAGGATGATCCGTTTGGAAATGAAAGTTGTTCGCTTTTAATTATATTTGGTGTCACAATTTTGGAGAAGTTTAATTAAAAATTTGCACCCGGCGATGGTTTTTTTTTCTACTTCTTCTCTGTACACTGAAGCATGGGCCAGGGAAGCTCACAGCGATGGCAAATGGATGAAAATGGGCCAACCAAACCAGGTTTGCTTGCACATTCCTCCCCCCCCCCCTCCCACCGGGAATGATCCACCCAGTGGCCGTGGGAACCGGAAAAAAGGAAGTACAGGAACTTCCAGGACTATTTTCGGACTCCGGTAGGGAGGTATCTGCATAATATTGGTACCCTGCTTTCCCGCCCCTCTCGGGCGAATGTGTCAACTGCAGGCACCGCTCAGCATCATATTTCGGTAGTGTGTGTGTGTGTGTGTGTGTGTGTGTGTGTGTGTGTGTGTGTTGTGCTCCACCGGGGGTTTTTTTTTACAGGGACGACCTTTTTTGCCACCTTTTCGAGTGGGAGGGATGCAGATATGATACCAACGCATGCCAAGGTGCTAAAGATTAGATTGCGATGAGGTGATAAGGGCAACAGGAATCACACACACATCCCATTATACTTCCTGTGTGTGTGTGTGTGTGGGAGAAGGTTTTTATTTCGGTAATTGGGAAATGCTGGTTCTGACAGACTCGGGTCCGGGAGCAAAAAGGCCAAATTGGGTGTACAAATAGGTGTGAGAGTTTGCCCTCCCCTCCCCAAACTTGCAAATGATAACCATGATATACCCCTCTGCGGTTGGAAGGGGGACCGTTACCGCGTAGCTTTTGCGAGTTTTCGGTTTTTCGGGCAAAGCTTAAGTCATTTGCATTCTAATGAGTTTGTTTTATTTTGGTTTTTCGGTGTTAATTATGGTAATCTTGGGAGACGCAGTCACCTGATGTTTCATTAAGATGTTTATTTTTTCGTTGTTGGTGTTGTTGTTGTTGTTGTTGTTTGGTATGGGATTAGCAATAGGGATCATTCGGTGGGGTGGTTGGGAGGAAATGAAGAGGATGCCTTGAGAGGAGGAGGTTACCTGAAGAGATGAGATCGGCGAGATGAAGCCTGCCAGCGTTTGGTTGGGTGAAGGAGTGATAGGATCATAAAAACATTACAACACCGCGATTTGTTTGAGTGACAGATGGAAAGAATTATTTTAATTCTTATACATCATTGTAAGACAAATTTAAGGTTTATAATACGTAATCGACAGAGTACAAATAAGCTCAATATTACAAGAAACGAAATAGTGGACGAGAGTGTACTTTTGTCGGACTACTTCTTCGTTCTCTGAGCTCAACAAGACGGTTGATAACACTTCACCACTGTCAACAGGGCTCATTACCATACTCCACGCTCCGATAAGCGATCCGCCAACCGCTTTTGCGATCCAGACGTACCGTTTCCACGGACAAAGTTTCTGTCTCCAACCGCCCGTCCGCCCGCCCGCCACACGGGATATCATTATCATTTTAATTACGACCTGTTAAGATTGTAATAAATTATGAAATTAAAACAGGACGCTGCGCTAAGGATGCTCACGCTAAGGTCGGTGTTGGTTTTGCCGGGGATGCAAACCAGAACGAGAGAGAAAGAGAGAGAGAGAGAGAGAGAGAGAGAGAGAGAGAGAGAGAGAGAGAGAGAGAGAGAGAGAGAGAGAGAGAGAGAGAGAGAGAGCGGAAGAGAGTGAAGCTCGGTGCTAGTGAAGAAAATACCGTTCATTATTTGTTGACTTTTGTGCAAGCAAGCAGTAAAAAAACACGGCGAAAAGTACTGCGCACGACAGCACAGAGAGTGACGAACTGCAACTCCCAGTCCGTATCCTTGACACTGTGTGGGAAAACGGGATGCAGCAGCAGCAGCAGCTCTGTTGCAGCTGGGAAAAGAAAACTGCAACAGCTCAACACAGCATGCTCGCCCAGCGCTCGATGGCGTAGGAGTTTCCCGGGCAACTACTATTCGCCACAGCGCAGACACACACAGGCACAGTAGGCTGCGTGAAAGAGTGCACAGGTGCTATGGATTATGGCCGAAAAAAGGGGGAAAAAAGAAGCAAGGGCCGGGTTTGTTGTTGTGCGGGTGACGAAAGCGCGATCACTACTATGGGCGCCCGCACAGACATAATTCACCCGCCGAGAAGGGTGGGAAGGGGAATTCGTTTGCTTACCTTTCGGAATGGAGCGCATCACAAGAGAGTACAAACCTGTGTGTGTGTGTGTGCGCGTGGTTGGCGTGTTTTTTGTAATTCCTTTCCTTCGATGGATGGAGCTCGTCAACCACGCCTTTTTTGCCGTGCATCGGCGCTTTGCGGTGCAGGGGTTGCCTTCTTGATACAGCGGTGGATTAATCGTTTGAAGGCTACTGAGCAAGGAGAGCGATGGCATTGCCAATATTTAACCCATTTATTTTCTCAAAAAGCTAATTTTTCAAATTTCAAACCAATGACTCATTTTGGATGTTATTAGATGAGCCATTTTTTGTATTCATTTTAATAGAGACTTTGAATGGGATATAGACTGACTTTGTCAAAGTAGATACAAGATGTGACAAAGTTATAAACCATTGCAATACAGTCCGAACTTACTGGTTGAACGTCGATTCCCTGCCAACTATTGAATATGTGCTTTTTAGTTGGCACGTTTTTCCATAAAAAAAAATCTGGAATTTTTCTCGGAATGCTATGAGATTTTTGTGAATGTTTCAAAAACCGGTTTTTTTTTCATACAAACGCATGTTTTTTAATTGAACTGTTAGCCAACTATTGAGCGTTCAACTAAAAAGCATGTCAACTAAAAAGCGTTCAACTATTGAATTCTTATTGTAGTATTTTATAAGTATTTGATTGGTGTTGATTAACTTATTTCACACATCTACAGTAATTCTATTAAAATTGTGACGAATGAATGGTTAATAACCATAAATCTTTGGATTTTTGATTGGTTTGCTAATAGTACGTCCTCCAAACAGAGATAACCGGATCAGTAACAGCAAATAATTACGCCAAATAACATAGTGCAATAGGAAGTAGTAGATCTAATTCCAGATGTCGTGATCTGTCGTATAGTACCGCTCCTGTTTCTATGCAATACTTTGCTACCGGGGACAGTCCATTCGAGGACAGTTGCATAAACGACAGGTATGTTGTTAAGTCGTCCGAGTTGACGATTGTATCGTGTAAACGCTCCAGTTTAACACTTTTTTTTATCGCAAATTAAATTATATTTGTAATTAACTTTTAAAATATAAAAAATTTCAACTAATGTCAATATTTTCTAATTTACTTAATCCCAAAATTCGAACATCAATTAATGTTAAAAATCTAAAAAATATAAAAAAATCCATTCCACATTTTTCTGCCCACAACCCCTGCAATGATGATGGTCGGCGGATTTTTGGAACGCCTACAACTCGCGTAGTTCTCGCATTGGCCAGTCGACCGGGCCCTTCGCTCCGGCAGTGTCCAGTGGTGTAAAGGAGAGAAAGATAGCGTTGCGCAGCGCTCGTCCAGCTGAGATTTGCTGCTGCCGCTGCTAACGATGCTGATGATGATGATGATGATGATGATGAGAAAGATGAACGGACCGGCAACAAAATGTGGAGGAAGCGAATGAAAAAAAAGAGCGAAAAAGAGGTTAAAAGTTGAATAGTGGAATAGTGCGGGCCAACCTGACACGGGCACGATGAGCTGCATTCGCAAAAGCGGGAAAGATATACAGCATCTTCCGAAAACCACGGGAGAGGAACTGAGGTTTTTGTTTGTGTGTGTATGTGTGTGTGTTTTTACTTTATGGATAAAGCTCTTCGCGAAGAATATGCACCGGTGGTAGTTTAATAGCTTGTTTCATAGCTGAGTTTTTGATACTTTTACAAGGCTTTTTTGGAGGGAAGGAAAAGCATAAGAAGTTTTTGAAAGAGCATCCACTATTATAAGGTGTGTTTTGTACCATTTAAACGATAAAATATTTAAAGATTTTAATGATTATTTTTTGCATTGTATTGTATTGTATTGTATTGTATTGTATTGTTTTGTATGATTAAAATACTTTCCCAAACGTAAGAAACTACAAGAACAGCTCTTAGCCTCTAGCCGTATAACCATAAAGAGTAAATACGCTCCCCTTTTCAAGCAGTAATGCATTGGCGTACGTTTCGCCACTCTTGATGAAGCGACTAGCAATAAAGTTTCCACCGGATGTTGTTAACCACAATCTTGAGCTTTTAAGAAGTTCCCTTTTCCAATGGGGAGTACAAAAAAAAGCAGAGAAAAAGAACGAATAAAAAACAAACACCAACCCAAACCCATCTAATCGCACCCTACACACACACACGCCGGCATTGGCACAAATTAACCTGGCGTTTATTCGCGATCAGTCATAACTTGACGGAAACATGGAATTATAAGCTCTAGCGCTGGTGCAAGATTTTCCGTGCCGATAAGCCCTCCAGAGAGAGAGAGAGAAAGACCGAGGGCCCACAAGCCCGCAGCCTTAGCAGCGCCCAATCCTCAAATGGAGGGGAGAGTTAAGTGGCTTTTTTCCTCCCGCCCGTTGTTGCAAGAAACAAATCGTGAAAGAAAAGTCCACCCAATCATTACGCGAGTGTACGCGAGTGTGCCCTTGTCCGGTCTGGCCGGGTTTGGATGAAAAAAAAAAAAAACGGCTAGAGAGTAAATAGTGACTAAACCCTTTTTAAACACGACATTTTATGAGCTGCGCGATCGCGACGGCCTCGGAACAACGGCGGATTATGGCGGGCCCCATAAAAGTGCTACCCGGTCCGGCTGGAACTTCTTTTTTTTTGTTGTTGTTGTAGTTTCTTCTGTTTTCTAGATGATGAAGCGTCTAACAATTTTATTTCCGCCCGTGGTTCCTACCTTCTGGGGCTTGGCGGAGGGGGGCAATGCGGCAAACAACCACGAAAAGGCTGACCCTACGCGAGTGGTTCATTCTTTAAGTTTATAGTTTGTTAATTACATAATTTATGCCACGCACTTACCGTTGCCCGTTTCCCATTCCCCCCTAGCCAGGTGGTGACTATCCTGGCTGCGCTCGGGGTTTTTTCTTCCCCCGTTCGGCGCAATGTCTTGTGTGGGCCTTACGAGCATCGAGAGGACGATTAATATTTGGATTAGAGACTGTTTCATTACGGTGTTCCACCGCCGTAGAAAGGTTGGAATTATGAAATTTTCTAGCTGAAAGAAAACGAAAAACTTAATGTCCCGTAAAACAACACGCTGCACGGTTCACGGAGCGGCCCAAGAATCTGGGAAGGGAAAGCTCCTGGTTTATTAGTGCACCTTCCCCCGGCTGCCGGCTGCTTTTGACTTATGCGTTTTGGGCTCCGCTTCACGTCCGCAGCCGTAAGATGTTGCAAAATAAAGCGTAAATAAAACCTTTCTCCCCCCCTGGTAGCCAGGAAATTATTAACCTAATCCCCAGTGCCCCCGTGATGCCATTGTGTTGGGTGCGATTTTTGGTTGAGGTTTTTTCGCTAAAGCAATGAAACGCCACAATCACCGGCCGGGGAGTGAAAAATGGTGACAATTGTGAGCTGTCATTTGGGTTTGTGGTGTGTGGAAGAAATGTAATATTTTCCAAGAGGTGATTTTTCTTGTGTGAGCGCTAAATTTATTTCCCTTCATTTGGCATCTTATATTGTGCCTGAAGAAAGATTGCTTTCTAACACACACACATAGACATAAACTTAGAAGATTGTATAACACCCGTTACAACAGTAAAGCCCCAGCTAGAGTGATAGTTACACTGCAAAGCTCCACCTTTTTTCGCTCTCCGCAGCCGTCTTTTTGTTGCAAATTTTCTTTCCTTATTTTCCCACTTTCTCCCGTGAGCATGATCGGTAGTGATAGGGGCGAACTTTTCGGGGACACAAGACAGCATCCCCAGGAACACAGCAGGCAACAGGTGCTGCTGCTCTACTCCGCCCTCGACACGATTGGTTACTACGCACATGGGGAATGGGAAATTGCATATGCGCATTCGGAAAAGCGCCCTGCCAATCGAAGCATGCGGCGCTATGCTCGTATGCTTCTCTCTGTGGGTGAAAGCTTCCGCTTAGATGAGAGGATGCTGTAGAGTAGATTGGGGAAATGTTGTACTAGCACTATGGTCCGCAATAACCGTCCCCAAACCTTCTCGTTTGATTTCTTGAATTGAATACTTTTAGTGCATTTGATGTTCAAAGTTTCTGTAAATATTTGATACAATTTGTTTGTCCAGTACATAGGATTTAAGGTATAGAACACATTCTACCAGCAAACAATACACCATTTGTCGATGGATACTATCATAAATTACTTATCTGTCCAGCAATGACACGGGATTCGATGTGAAAGTTCTCTCGAGCTTGCGCAGTTGCTGCTGGCAGTGTTTGAGCGGATAAGCAGGATGCTGCTGCTTGGATGGGAATGGCTAAGATAGACAAACCCCGGCAATAGAGCAGCCGAGTAGATGGGAGAGCTTTCCACGATGAGATGAGCATGTGGTCATTAGTAATCGATATGGGGGTTGGCTACGAAAAGAGATAATGAAGAGAAAAAGGGGAAACGATAAGAAAAAATGAGGAACACAATTTGCTAGGGATCAACTCAAGATAAAAATTAAAAACATAATAAACAATGTTGACTTATTGAAGCATGTTTTGCCTCACCGGTGTTTCAGCAATGGTTAGTTTCGATAACGATAACAGCAATGTTCAGCTGCCCGCTTGAGCTTGAAAGAATGGTCAAGGGTGCTCCTCGTCAAACACCAAATTTCAGTCTCGGACAAAAAAAGGAGTGGAAAAATTTCTATAAATATTCATCCACATTAACGCACAAGTGTGTTTGTGTGGTAGCGTATCGGGCGAAAATTTAAACCGAAAAAGCCACTAAACGCGCCGTAATGAATTCATCCCGTAAGGTGCTAGACAAAATCAGCTGAACGTAAAGAGTGCGGTTGGAACTGGACTGGCTGATTAGGAAAGAAAGCACATAATCATGTGCTAATGGCATTCGAGCCGGAAGCACACAGGAGCGCGATTTCCAAACTGCTTCTGCAAGAGCCCAGAATGAGAGTGAGACCCCAGAGTGGCCGGTGTTTTGTAAAGTATTTGCTTTGGCTGGTAAAACGGACGACCGTCGGTGGAACGAAGTATGTGAAAATATCTCCCAAAACCTTGCTGCTTCCATTATTTTAGCTTTGGTTCATTAACTGCGAGGTCTGTGTGTGTGTGAGAGTTTGTATACGAACAGAGCTAGAAGTCGGACGGAAGTCCCTTTTTTGGCAAATTTTTCCTAAACCAAAGGTGACTATTTAATTAACGAATTTGTAAGTCCCCTCCCTTTCGGTCTCTCATACCTTCTGCGAGGTAAAATTTCGGAGGCAGAAATAGTAGAAGAACGCAGCGTAACAGCATAACCGGAAACGTTCTAATGAAATCAAACTAAAGCCACCGACCAGCAAGCGTTTGTGGGTGCCTTTCTTCCCATTTACACCGGCCGCCCCAGCGCATAGTATCTCAATTATTTCTCAGATCATTTAATTCCTAATTAATGCTATACACACCAACACACACACACACAGATAGGTTCCAAAAGGGCAGGCATGGAAAATATGCACGCACATTTGGGCCGAAAATGCTTACCGCCACCGTCAGAGCAGCACCCTTTCGTGCTGAGAACATAAAACCATTGAAATCCATACCCGGTCAGTGATGGATGCTACGCCTCAGCAAGCGTTGGAAGGAAGATTGTATTGGTGGATGGAAATGCGCCCTGGAAAGCTCTGTGGCCTTCAGTAGGCATTGCAGAATGGAGCAACACCACAGTAGGCGCAGCGCAAGCGATTTGTGCAGCTGTGTTTCCCTCGGTGCGCAACTTTGTAACAACCGCATGCGAGAGTGGCGCAATAATGATTTGAAGATGATGTTGATATTAACGACATTTTAATTGAGTAGGGCTACAGTGTACTAGAAAGCACAGCCAAGAGGTGGAGAGAGTCTTGGCCGGCAGTGAATGCGAGCAGCACGCGGCATGCGGCCATTGCGGAAAGTGATCAATCATGGTCGTAATTAGATTGTAAATGTACTGTAACATTACCGTGTGCCGTTCCGATTGCTGTGCTCACTAGTGGTGATAAATATGCTGGCAAGGTGTTTAACAAACATAACACAATATTCATATTCTGTTCGTTTCACACTGCTTCGGGCGTGGTACTTTCTTTCCCCAACCGTGAAAGGATTGGAACATTTTCAATCTATTCTCACGCCTCTCTGCGTGAACCATGCCATGCCTCCCAGAACATTAAGGGTTTATTTTTATGCTAAATTGAAACGATGGCATTTATGCTGTTGTGTAGAAGGAAAGCGGCAACGAGAACAAAAAGCTACAGTAGCTACACACACACACACACACACACACACACACACACACACACACACACACACACACACACCTACCCCGAAACTGTTGGCCAACATGCAAAAGTGCAATTTCGGCAGCGCACGTCGGCGGAAAATCGGCATGCAATTCATATCGCGCGCGCCAACCACCAACCACGGGCTTGTTGCATTTTCATTGCCTATTTGCCGGTGCTCTTTTTTGCCGGTCCGTGAACGTCGTGTCGTCACCGGACGTTCCTTGGGCACGAGACACGGATGCATACGGGATTTTTTGCTTGATTTCTAAACCCCAAAAACGGAAGTGAAGTCAGTAGTGAAGGACGCTGTGGTGGAAGATTTGGTCGATTGATGTAGACGGCTCATGGATGACAGTTCTGGTAGGAACAAATTGTACTGCGCAGAGTTTGAAAAATTGGAGTTTAATAACTGTATTGAATCTACTCTTCAGGTAGTTTCATTTAGTGTCCAGCGTAACTGAAAATATCCTCCAAGGGGAACACAATAACCATCAAGACCATGCTGCCCAAATCCAGCGCATAAAGACAGACGGCCGCGCTTGTGAGCTTTATCTAGAAAACAAAAACCCTTCCAAAAGCGCTACACTTTTATACGTATGTCATACACCCAGCACTGAGGCCACCGTTGCACGAACGCTTGCGGCAAAGACCGCGAAGCGTCCCGGGGTCCCGCAGCCTAGCACCGGACCACGCGGATAGTTTAGTATTCATTTCACATAGCTCGACAATTTATTCACAGCCAAACGGCAAACGGTGGTGTGCGCTGGTTCAAAACCGTGCCCAAAAGCACCACCAAACACACACACACACACACACCAGAGGGAAGCAACAATTCGGTCCGATCATTACTCAAAAAGAAAAGGAAAGAACCTAAAACCAAACAAACACACACAAATCCACTGCGCAGCGTTTCCTGCTTCTGGTGATCTTTTTTTATTTCTGAAATAGCAGTGACGATCCCGTAGCCACGGATTAATGCACGGACGGGTACGGGTTGGATTAAATTGTGTATTTAGTGTGCCATTAAATTGGGAAGTTTATGTACCGAGCCACCGGTCCACCATTGGCGCAGTACTTTCATATGGGGGGGTGGTAGAGTCCCACACTCGACGGTGATGAACGTTTGGCAAATTGGTCGCTGTGAGAGCTTTGCGCTGGTTTTTTGTGTTGTTGTAATGATTTTGGTAATATCACATTCTTCACTCCATCTTCACCATTCACTGTGCGGGAATTGTCTCACATCACTCCCAAGCGCAGCCCAGCGCAAACCAGTGCAGAAACGGTACGCAAAGATTTATGTACGTAAAAAGGTATAGCCGGGGCATTCCATAGGGCGCCAGAAAACTTAACCGTTTGCTGAAATTGATTAACCACAAAACCAATAAAACTGGCCTTGGCTGACGCCTGGCCGGACAAAACGGACCAACGCCCTCGTCGAAGCTGTCGTGAAGTCGTGTTTTATGGCTTTTTTGCGGGCGAAGCGAAGGAATTTGGATTTTGCTGGATGAGTTTAGGCACGCGCGCCATCACCTCAAAGGTTGAAGTGGTGAAAGACGTAACGTCGGCTGAACCGTTTCACACGGAACGGTTGATAATGGGTTGGAACCTGATCAAGGTGTGCAGGTAGCAGGTCGGATCGATCGAGCGATTAAACGATGTGCGAGGGTGAAGAATTCTAAGTAGCAACTCATTGTAATGTTCGATACATTAAACCGAATTGACAGATAAACCAGTCCGACAAATTCCACGGACGAGAGTGTAGCCTTGTTAATGCAATAATCCACACAATCCATTGAAAGTTGAGTCAAGCAAGATTTAAATGAAATAACCACAGGTGTAGCCGGTCTCATGGTACGATAGTCAACTTGTACGACTTAACAACATGCCCGTCATGGGTTCAAGTCCCAAATAGACCGTGCCGCCATACGTAGGGCTGACTATCCTAGTTGAATGGATGTATGCTATTTTAAAGTGTCTTTGGACCTTGTATACTCTTTCACGATTTAATCATTGAAAATGAGGTAGTTTAATCTATGAACAACGATATGGATTATGTTATGACCAAGATTGTTTCTAGGACTGTGGTAGTGACTAATTGGCTTCTTGGTAGGTTGTTAGGCTTAGATACTTTGAGCATCTCTGCTTCGGAGATTAGTGCCCTGGAGCAGGCCGTTGGTACCAGTGAACCTGGAGCCAGCAGTTAGTACCCGCGGATCCGGGCATATGCATGTCGCAGTTGTGGTGCGATAAGTGGTACGCCAAATAATAATGATTGGTTCTTGGAGTGCTATGTAAAGGATGCTAGGGAATACCATAAATGCTACCTTAAAGATACTTCCATCCTTCTCATACCTGGTTTGGGGTAAGAGGTGGGAATCATCATCATCATTATCTCTGCTTCATTCTCTCTCATAGTGACCAAAACGGGATGATATCAGGAAAGGAAATGGTGCAATAAACATACCAGGAACTCCTCTAACAAAAGCAATAAACAAGGATAAGCGCACCTAAACATTCATATAAACGCTTATCCTGAAAATTCATAAATGGAAACACATCCGTCCTGTTTTGAAATCTCATCAAAAGGAAGTGTTCCCCACAGAAAAGATGTCAGATGAGTTACGTATTACCCAAAGTGAGTTGATATATCACGTGGGCTTATCTAGTGCAATTTGACGTCTAAAAACAAAAATAGGAAGAAAACCTGGTATGACAGTTAGATCCATAACAAACTGGGTGCTTTGATGATTGTTCCATGTATTTGTTTCTGCGTCTATCCCAAGTTTTCACAATTTTACACGATATTTGAGAACAATCGAAGGTCTGTTGAATGAAACAAAATAATGTATTCAAGGGCACTCTGATAAGTTCCTTACTTTAAATATGATACCGTATTTGATTCGATTACACTGCTCCTGCTCACTGCTTGCTGACTGAATTCTTTCCGATTTATCAGATTTTGCTAGGGAACTGTGTGGTTTTTATCCAGTAATCTTCAAATCATCATTTTAATCCAAGAACTGGCCGTCATGTAAGTTTTTTGGCTTTTTTCTTCGTACTACGCAAAGTCTATATAATACAGAGGTCGAGTCGTCCAGAACATTTGATCAAAAAGCGTGGGAAAGTTCTGACAGCTGGATGAAAAAGCTTCAATAGTTTCATCGTAGCATACATAGAGGTTTTAGTTGTTGTGCATGCAGTGGTCTGAATGCATTTTCGGTCATTTTTACATCGTTTGTTCGTAATATTGCACTTAAAAAAGTTGACGAATATCAAGAAAAGATAGAATTATGGTACAATTATTGATTATAACAAGATCAGTGCCCAAAATTAGGACGAAATCATGTGGAGCTCAAGAGGACCAAAACTAATACGCTTGTTTCCTGCTTTTGGTCGTGTTTAACTGATGAATTAGTGCAAAAAACTACTCCATGCCACGTACATGAGAAGGAAATGTATAGTTACACTAGGTTTTGTGCAGAAAAAGCACAATTGGCCCTAAAAAGTGTTTGGTTGTATGGAATTGTTTACAAACTTTTTCATCTAACTGTCAAAAATAAGCTTTCAAAATGGTGGACCAAAATCGAGCTATGCATCGACCTCTGTATTATATAGACTTTGGTACTACGCCTGAGTAGAAGCACATACTATTTCTGCATGATACTGTTGAAACTTCAAGGCATACTAGATTTTGTTATGGAACAAACTGTCTAATTGCGTGTCGATGTATTGGTGAGGAAGAACACCGTAAGCCCACCTGATAGATACACTCACTTTGGTATTACCTTAAAAAACTGAAAATTTCAGTGTGATTCAGGGAAAATTTCATTTACTGAATAGCATTATCGATTTCTGCTTCGTAAGAGTAAAATTCTTTCATTAAATAGTAAAAATCCAACTTGGAATCAAATAGCTCCCAGTTGTTAGCGTTGGTTTTAGTAGAAAAAGCTATACTCTGTGTTCCTAGAACACAACTAATTCCCTTCCCTCATCAGCTGCAAACTAACAACTGTTTAATGTACGGTAATGCAAGTAATGAGCCACCGTGCTTCTCATCTTTTACAGAAGCTCCATTTTCTTTCCCCGCTTTCTGTACAAATTGAACACAAGCTACAAGTGCAAAACCTATGTTTCTGCCAATTTGCTGCACATATCCATCGGTACGCGATTGGTGTTCCAGTTTGTCTGCCCGCTTAACGATTTGTTAACGGGTTTGTACGGATGGCGTACGCAACGCGCAACATCCTCCGCAAGCTTTCCCTTTGCGAAAAGCCCAATGGGCCGGGAGTTAGTTCTTGGTTTTTTGTTTTGCCGTTTTGGACCGTTGAGAAACGCACTGCAGCACCGCGCATTATGCATTGCAATTTCACACACAACACTCACCCAACAGCATTTCCTTGCAGCACAGGTTAAACGCATCATCGCAGAAACGCACCAACCTAGTGGGACGGGGTGTAATATAGTCATAATCATCGGTGTGCAGAGGAAAATTGGCCCACTGTTCCCTGCCTACACACACACACACACGCATGCATACCACACCCATACTGCACGCAATGTGTGCGTCACCGCGGGATGATGGCCAAATGCCGAACACGGCTGAAAAACATGTGTTTTGAAGATGTTTGAGCAGTGCATTAACAGCGTGTTTTCAAGCCCACCTTCCCTCCTTCCGAGCATTCCTCTAATTATGAGCAGCCGGCACCTGGGTTGAAGAAAAGCTGGTGTGCCGTTTTTTGTTCCAGCTCCTCATCAGTTGGCCGAACGCACTGAATGGGAAAAGGAAACCCCATTCGTCACTGATAAGCGGAACGGTTATTGCGGAACTTTTCGGGCGCGTACTCGGGCGGGTATCCAAGAGCGCTATGCGTAGGTAGCTGCATCCGCCACTGCACCGTTTCATGGCATGCTACGCTGTTTTTTTCTGACACCTTGCTGCGCCGTGCATCAATCAAGATCGAGCCTCGGGCATCGTCGCGCAAAGCGGTTTTCTTTAATAATTGCAAATAATTATGATAGCAAATGTTTAGCATGAACAACAGCGGAATAGCAGCTCAACAAAACCTTCAGACACTAGGAGAGTGAAAATCGCAACAACAAAAAAACGACAAGGAACGGCCGGTATGTGTCAGTCATGCGCTCGTTATGCTTAAAATGCACCACAGCATGTCGAAGGATAGGATGGATGCCGATGCCAGACAGAAGAGTGCACACGCACATGCCACGGGTTTGGTGGCCACATGTGTATGTGCGTTTAAGTGTTTCAGCAAATTGAAGACTCTGTACCCTGTACTGTGTGTGTGTTGCAGAGTGCAACGCGCGAACGCGTACGCTGATGATCGCCGATGATCGATGGGCGGAGATGATCTGGGTGGACGGGCTTTTGTTCGCGCACATGCTCGCTCCCAGCTCGTGCAACATTTCACGCATGCAAATTAGGCACGCCAACATGTGAATGCCTCAATTAGTGGTGCAGTAAAATCGTTTAGAGAGTGAGTAGAATAGATACGCGCTTGAAAGAGAAAGAAGGTTAAAAGACAATGACAGTGAAAGACGAGTTAGGCTTGTCAGTGCCTTTAGATGAAGACACAACGATTAGGAGTAGTAGGCGAAGGATATCCACAAGACTATGGGTGTATTAAAAAGTTCCTGGGGATTTGATGTTATAAAACGCTTATCTTTGTTGTAGAGCTCTATAATAAGCGAATCTTTAATGAAACATATTTTCAGATATTAAGTATAAATAATCGTAGTAAGAGGTTGGTATAAATAGCGGTTTTTGAGACAAGCATGATGATAACGAGTACATCGATTGGGTGTCTTCAGCTCTAATAACACTTGGATAATCTTAACTCCATTTATAGCTCCAAATGTCATAGTTTCATGTATCCCTACTGACCTGAACGTGCTTCAAGAAGTATTGTTGCAACAAATATGACTCAAAACCTCATCGAACTCAAACGGTTATAACGGTACCTCAAAGAAACGGAGACACTTTGCATGCAAGTATGTTGCATCAATTTGTGTCCGCGCGTGTTGAATCGAGCATTAGCCTCGGCGGAGGCCGTGTAGATCATCATCCAGAATGCCATCGCAGAGAGATGGCACGTGAGAGCTTTCGGGGCAAGCATCGTGCTGAGTGCGCCCATTTTTAACCACTCCATTCCATGCTTTACCATTGAGAGGAACAGGAAACGTGCCTCAAAAAAGCGTGGTTTATGGAATTTATGGGCTTTCAGCGATCGCATAAATCAACAACCGTTTGCCGACAGGCAAATGGCAGCATTGTTGTATGATTTTGTGATTGAATTATAATTCATACGAAGTAAGGTGGATTGGGCTTGCGAAAAAAAAAACATGCAAATTTTGTAGCCGAATTCCTTGCGAAAAGAATGTGAGTAGCTATACTTTTCACGGTGAACGCTTGTTATGCATAACTGATAATCAAAATAATCGTTTTTTTGGGAAGTATTTCTTTCATCACATTTTTGTGTGGTGAGTGAAAAAGGGTCAAGCAAATAGTTTCATTAGGTGGGGAAAAAGGGCAAATAAATTGATTAATTTCCTTTACATAAATTCTTCCAACTCGGCGATGAAGCTGCTTTCGGAGCAAATTAGGTTCTCGTACCTTTCCACCTGCACCGCTCGGTAGTCGCCGTATGCACAGTCTTATCGCTTATTACTTGATCGCTTTTCATTACTGCACCCTCTCTCTCTATACTTCTAATCGCCTTGCTGTTGATTGCCCGTTGCGTGATGAATGAAAAAGAAACGGTGCCCAGGATGTTCGCCTGTTCACCTGACCACGAGACTCCTTATTAGAGCGACCCGTTTGTTGTGCCCTGTAGTAGTGGAAAAGAAAATATTTCCTTTCTGTTTGATTTATGTCGAACTGAAGCGATAGTGTATACCCCTTCTTTTCTGCCGTTTTTTTTTGAGACTTTGAACGATTGTAATCCTTTTTCAACCCGAAAGAACCCGTTCCTCGGTAGATTAATTAGGCATGTAAATTAGGACGTAAGCGATCCTGCACTCCCGTTGCTTCCCTAGCACGCACGCAACAACGAATCATTACCATTGGGAAGTTTGGCTTTATCAACTCACCAATTTACACCACGATAAGATCACACTGCTGGTTTCACTCTCACCCGCTCACCCGGTTGGTTGGAATGTTTCCTTCCGCCCGCTGTTGTCGATTGAACGTGCGGCAGAATGTTTATTACACTTCATATCCTGAAACAACATTTCTTTCCTCCTTTCTAGGGCGATGCGTAATTTTTGAGTGTTTCGTTTGCTTTGTTGGCGAGCAAAAGTATCACGGGACACGGAACTAGCAGTGAAGTGGAGATACTTTTTTAACAATGATGCTTCCTTACCTCTCTTAAGCTTATCATCGCCTTATCATGCAAGATTAAATTTTTTTGTTGTTCGTGCGAGACAATTTCTCTTCACTTTCACACCCACCAGCCAATTACGGTTGTAGGAATAGGATGCTTCACAGGAATATGTCTCAGACAAAGGGGAGCGGTTTCCAAATTGCAGCACGAAATAATGATGATAATAATGATTGTAATTTTATTCTGTTTCCTAAATTATTAAAATATTCAATTCACCATCCCACCACCCGTTGTAGGCTGAGAGTGTTTCTCGCACGGGGTATGACAGACAGGGTTTCTTCACGGTCATGGGTGGAGTTTTTTCAACGTCTGAAGCTGGAAGAACCATTTTCTACTGGTAATGGTTTTGTAAAGTGTATGAAAAACGGGAGGCTTTTGATGGCAAAGGGGAGCAAAAAGCAGGAAGTGTTTATTTAGATGAGAAGCAGGTAACAATGGTTAATATTTCGCCAAAAATATTCATCTCACTGTACAATGTCAAGGTTCGGTGGAGGAGTGGAAGAAGCGAAATTAAAGTATCCTTGAACTGAAGTGCACCATGTAGAGGGTATTTTAGTAGATTTGCTTTGAATTTCCTTTTTCGGTTTGACAGGAAGACATAGCGTTTGACAGTTATTAGTTGGAGGAATCGAAGGAGGCGTAGGAAATGGTTATTTTAAATAGTACGTTAAATCGTTTGAAATCAAAATCAGAATATTTTCACAAGATAGAACTAGCATTTAAACTGTAAATAGTTGAATTGCTATTCTAGCTCATGACTAGAGGCAGATAAAAATGGTTTGAATTTACACAAAAATAACTTTACTCAAATGAAACTCTCGAAATCATTACTAAAAGCACTCAACGTTTGACTGCAAAACAAGTTCAAAAAACACCATATCGTTCGTTTGGCAAACATAATTTTTAAAGTGAATCTTCCTTTCCCCACCAACCGAATCCATTAATGCTAAAGAAAAAAGGGGTAAAAAGCAAAGATTGGCAAACGGAACGACCAACAAGCCCCCGTAACAACAAATAAAAACCCCGGTAGAACAGCAACAAATGTTTAAAAATGTTGTTTACGGTACGGTGCGCGCTGCCCTCCTTGCACCGTTCGTGTTGACTTTGTGCAAAAGAGGACGGACGACGACCACCGGCACCATTTCCGGCACGTATCCTTTTTGTATTTGTTCGGGTGGCCAGTGTCGCGCCAATTCCATTTCTTTTCCATTTCTGCTTGTCCCAATAAAACTAAAAAAAAAAAAATGAAAATCTCCTGCGCTTGCTTGCAAGAAGAAAAACGCCAAAAAAAAAGTAAACATTTCCGCATCCGAGTGCAAGGGAAAAAGAGTGTACTTTTATAAATTATGATAAATTTATGCAACGAGTATATTTGGATGATGAAAATTTCCTTCCACTTTCAGTATGGGCGGGATGGCGGGTACTTTTCCCTCGCTTTCCTTTGCTATGTCTCCTCAGTACTTTTTTGTTGTTGTTAAGAGACAGTATTTTTTCGCCATTAAATGGGAAACTTTTGAAAACAGAAGGGAAAAGGCTGGCTGGCTGGTGCGACGGAGAGAAAGAGGAACCATATTTCTTTGTTGTTTGTTGTCGGGAAAATTGTTTGCTCAAGTAGCACCAGCAGTCGGAGGCGCATTCAAACATGTTGTTTAAGTAATTCATTACTGTGTGTGCTTCCTGGTTGGGTTTTGTAATTTTAATTTGTTACGACGCTTGTGCCCATTCATCCAGCTCCATCCGCTAGAGCCTTTGCCGACTGCGGGAGGAGGGGGCTGCAATTTGCAAATCTTTGTCACACACGTGCTAGCTGGTGAAGGTTACTTTTATTACAAATGCACGCAATAAGTGCACGTTACTGAGTGAGTGAAGCAAAATAAAGTAAAAAGATAGACACTTTGCTTCATGCGCGGCACCAACCTCGAACAGAAGTATGGCACTGTTGTGTTCGTAGTGTGCGCACTCGCGTCTCCTGTCAGTTGCATTTGCATAATGATTTTTCCACTCATCTGAATCCATCTGGATGATAGGACACAAGCCGTGGACAAGTCTCAGCGTCCTGAAGCGTCTGAGCCATGAAAACCGACATCGTTGCGCTCTATTTGCGGCGCTCACATCACGGCGTCCTGACGGCCGGATTTGGATGTATGCAATGAAGATGATTTATGATCGAAACCTAACTTCAGCTGACCGTTAACAAGCTCCAAGTAGGCGAGCTGGCAGGCATGATGGAGGTGGGTTTGTTCCCATTTTCTTAAGTGAATCCTGGAGCTACCAACATCAACACAACATTATCACATCATCATCATCATCATCATCGGCGAAGTGGTGGTGGGCATCATTTTCGGTCCGGGACAGATAAATCCGGGACTGTTCCGTTTTTCCTTTTCCCAACCAGTTAGTGTCCGATTTTCGATTTTCGAAGTTCCTGGTCCTTCGAGGTTCTTGCGCGTCGAGTAGCGTAAGCTTACACGATATGGTTGCCTTTGTCCAGGGGGAAAAAACCACTTTCACGAGTGAAGGGGTTGAGCTGGTGGACTGAAGAAGGTCGTTCGTTGAGGCTGCCTCAAAACACCGAAAAGCTTCCCACTTCCGCAACCGAGAGCTGTTGTTGGGCTGTGTCCCAACAAAGAAAAATAAATATCCTATCACTGCTGAATAATTCATGAAATTTTATTGCATCGAAGCTGTTTCTCTCCGTGAGTGAGTGGGTGGGATTGGTGGTTCTCTTCCCCATGCCATTACTAGTCCTTTTGAAGGAAATTCTACTTTCAGTTGTTGGGGTTTTTTCCACTCTCTCTCTCTCTCATCTCTCCCCACTTTTTCACTGTCCACATCCAAATCGTAAAAAACTCCCGTGTGCACTTCAGCGCACTTTGAGGTCCTTTGCTGGGATTTCCCCAGTCCCCACAGCACACCCTGCAGCGGTTCCTGTGCGGGTTTTAATGTGTTGAAGTGGCAACCGTCCCTTTCCGGACATCTTCCCGTATAGGCAGGTTTTCCTTGATGCGGAAGAACACATCCAAGTGGTTTCTGTCCTGCTTCCAGCGGGCGGACTCCCGGGCAGGAATTATTGGATGTCAGAAGTCAAACCAGATACCAGCCACCAGATGCCATTTGCAACACAAGAAGAGACGTTGCTGGGACGTTGCTGCGGATTACATGTACATACCATTACATTAATGATCATTGAAGCGTGGCCCGATAAGCACCGAACGTCTCTTACTATCATAGCATGCATATGGTTACCGTTCTTCCCCTCTCCAAGCAAACGTATGCAGAGAGTCAAGGATTCAGTCCTATCAGGACTCTCTCTCTCTCTCTATCTGGTGGATGTGTTTTATCTTCCCTGAAGACGCTGGATGATGATTGTGATAATTAATTCGACCTCGGATACTCGGAAGCCTTGGCTGGATCGCTTAGTTACTGGTGGCTTCTGCTGCTGCTGCGATTAATGACGTTTCTGGTCTTGTGGTCTCATTTTTCTTTGACAGCATTGACAGGCTGGCGGTGGTAGTGGTGGTTCATTTAGATAGGAGAGTGCTTCGCTCGAGAGCGTTCTTCAAACGTTGGTGAAGAACTGATTTTTTGTGAGTGTGTTTGCTTGCTATACCAGCTACCTGATACGGTCTTAACACATCCCAACGGTACTGCAAGATAACGAGTGTGCCCTTTCCACCGAGCTCTTTCTTCTAGGGAGAGCAACACACAAAAAAGTAGGAGAAATTTAAATAATACTTCCACTAAAGGCAATAAACCTTTGGTAAATATCACGTTTGTGAGACGACTTAACAGCGTTCTGTGCGAGTGCGCGCTCGTGTGTGTGTGTGTTGATGGCGCTTACGCACGCAAATGCTTGGAAGGGGCCCCGGTCTGACCCTGGGATGTTGGTGGTGTATAAGATCAAGATATTTTTCAAGAGAGATTTCCAACGCTTTTTTAATAATAAACGCACTTCGCACGCCATCCTCGCTCGCTCGCTCGCTCGCTCGCACAGCCGTCCTTCGTTGTAATTGGTTGCGTTTTGAGTGTAATGTTTCATTTTTATCACGATGAAAAATCAGATGTCATACATCAAAAAGGTTCGGACTGACCCGGGGGAGGGGGATAAGGTAAGGAAGGCCTATCAAAATGTTTTGGGTGGCTGGTGGATGCAAATTTTGTCCGATTATCAAGCTACTGTTTAAGGTCCTCTCCCTTTCCTTCTCTCGCAAGGGTGTTTGAAGAGGTGGTACAAGTGCGTTTTAATTAGAAGGAAATGGTTATTGCGCGACGGAACAGCAATGTGCAAGTGTTACGGTGCGTGTCGATAGGGAGAGGTGATGAAGATGAAAGGCATAGAAAATTATTTATAGAAGGCAGGTCTTCAACAAGCCCGGCTAGCTCAGTCGGTAGAGCATGAGACTCTTAATCTCAGGGTCGTGGGTTCGAGCCCCACGTTGGGCGCTGTGAAAATAGCTTTTTCTCCATCCTCCACCAGAAAAGAGATGTTTTAGAAGCATTTTTTATGTATAAATAGATACATAAAAGCCAATTATTAATAGAAAAAGGCTATATGGTATGCCTAAATGTCGAGTCATTCTGAAGAAGAAATAGTATTTTTGTTTGTTGTATTTATAGAACCTCGGAGCTAGGTTTCCCATGGCAACTGCTTCTCCTGCTCTTCATTCTTGCCTGCTGCTGCACCCAACCAGTTCACCAAAAGAAAAACAAAAACCCAGAACTCCTCGAGAAAAATCATTCACTGTCGCTCATAAAACTGTGCCGCTCCACAACAATTTATGCCACTATCTTTATGGAATTAGAAACTATCAACCGCAACCATTTGTGTGTCGGGGAGATTGCTGTGGGGGGGGTTTTTTATGGGCACGAGGGCAAATAAAAAGCTTTTGAGAAGATTAGCAAAAATCCACGCAGAAGTAGTGGTAAGTGTCCTTGGACTGGTTGTGTGTTTGTGTGCGCAGAAATATAGAGCTGAGAGTGTTTGGAGTGGAATGGAACAAGATTTTCCTCTTTTTTTATAGCGGCCCATAGAGTCTCAGGCTTGTAATATGTTACACACACACACACACACATTTTCGGTTGGAAGGGGTTTTGGGATAAATTCTTCAACGACTTTAGGATTGCTTTACGGTGCTATACCGTGGTCCATGGGCACCGCGACCACACTACCTCTCATCTGCGGCTTAGTATTAATTAATTTGTGCTTATTTTCCTTCCGAATTTTGGGCGGCAAATTATTCCGCGCTCGGAACGGTTTACGGCTGCGGTTAGGAGGAAGTTTTGTATGTGTTTTTTTTCTCTCTGTTCGTTCGTTTGCTTGCTTGATGGTTGGTTCAACCCCGCACGGGCCCTCACACATTAGATTGGGTCGCACTTTTACGATCGACTTCGATCGTAAAATATAAAATTTTTATTAATCTGCCGAGAGCGCGCGCGCGCGCGTCCGCCCTGGGATGGCGCAATTGCGTCAAACGGGTATGCAACGAGCCGGGCCTATGACCGTATGGCCGTATCGAAGAATTTTTATTTTTTTCGGGCTGTAAGATTACAAACACCACCCAACCCCTCCGGTGGTGGTGTTTTCCACTGGTTTTAACTGCCTTGTGCTTTTTTTTCGGGACTGGATTTTGTGGGTAGTTTTGTTGTTTCTCCACTTCAGCACGCAGCTTTACGAGCGGAATATTATCCTTCTAATTTGATTTTTATTTGCCTTATACGGTACCATTTCGACAGCCGCAAGTGGGCAAATGCGCGCTTGTTTGTATACCGTCCCTTAACCGACCGGGGGCTGCTTTACGACGCGCGGACCGCTTTCCCGGCCGTTTTTCCGCTGCATTCTTCGCGCCACTCCACTCCTTTTGGGCCGTGAGAATCATTCACACACGTCGATCGTAAAAGGCGTCGTTTAACCTCTTTCCTTCGCTGTTTTTTTTTAATTTACAGTAAAAATGGAAATATGAAATGAGCAATTGTCTGCCCGCCGGTGGACTTATTTGCGGGCTCGATGGGGACAGTACACCCCGCAGACGCACACAAACAACAAGCGAGATACACATGGCTGCCAATTGGATGCATCTCGTGTTTTTTTTTGTGTGTGGTTTGGTTGCGGCTCAAGACAAATTAAGACATAACAATAAAACGAAAAGCCCCAGAACATTGCGGATAAACTTTGCGGCGAGGTTTGGACTATAAAAATCGAGTCGCCTTGTAGGCTGTAGCGAAAATAATAACGTGCGGCTTCATAAACCCTGCCTCTGCATGAGGTAGTTTTCTGGTGGCACATGTAATTTGGGGAGGAAAACTTTGATAACATTGCAGCACCAAACCTTGGTCGTTGAAGATGTGTTGGTTGTGTGCTTTGAAATTGATACAAAAGATAGTTTCTATTTGTTGTTTTACATTTTCTATGACGCTATATTCCGTATCCCTTCCAAATCTTTATCTACTAGACTCAATTGTACACTGCCTTAAGCCTTAAGAAATATTGGTCCATGGCAATAATATGCTGCTAGTACAAAATGCAAATTTTTCATAAATAATCGTGTACACAGCAAATGCATCAAATTTTCATTATTAATTTGTAGGCCTGTTTGTCGCTAAAGCTCGGGTTGCAGCTCGAGTGAAAGTCAAAATTTGTTAGTTTTGCTATAAAGTCATTAAATATTAATCAGAATATGGCTTATCGTACACCAAAAGATAGCAAATTTAAGCTATAAAACGTACAAATATATTGAAATAAATGCATTTTATTTTGTGATATCCCGGTGACCATTATTTCCCGCACCGTGAAAAAGGGGGAATCACATTAAAATGCATTTATTTCATATTTTTAGCATGTTTTATACATTTTTTAATAGTTGGATAATTAAATTTCCTTTCTTTTGGTGTATGATATGGTGTATGATTCTAATTAATAGTTAATGAAATATAGCAAAACATAACAAAATATCAACTTAAATTATATTTAATATGGGCTTTCATGAGATTCAGTAAAATATTTGATTTATTTCAAAAGCTGTAATTTCTTAAAACAATCAGCATTATTTGCTATTAGGATTAAATTGTCCTTTTGACCTTTATTATCAATCCTCGATTATTTCACAAAAACCGTAGAGATGATTGGTAGACTATTATAAATTTACTTGAAAAGTGGTTAATGTCAATGAGAAATAATTTAATGTTTTCTAGAATTTTTATCTTTAAATGATGCTATTAACATTTAGTTTGTAAAACAACAGAATAAACAGTTCCTTAGAAATTACCCTTTTCCTATTTTTGATTGCTCTTAGAACTACAAACAAATCGCTTTAATCAAAGCGCCATGCCAAAATAAAACCTCCATCGCAGCACTGCACGTTTGCGCGTACCCTTGGTGAAAAGATAAAAGTAAGTCCATTGAGGGATGAATTAAATATTGTCACCAACCCACCAACCCACCATGATCGAGGGTGGTGGGGGGTCAACATTAGCAGCACATTTGCCAGCCAGCCAGAACACTTTACCTACACACCTACATCTAGCATCAGCAATCAGGGTCAAAGTGAACCCTGGACTGGAGAAGGAAAGGAACCTTCTTGACAAACCACCACCAACACCAAAAAAAAAAAAAAGGATAAAGATGCTGAACGTTGTACAGTGTGACACCAGCAAACCGTTCCAGTGGGAAAGGATAGCTTGTGTTTGCATAGCCTAGAGAAACACTTTACTTGCGAAGAGTGTGCGGGGGGAAAGCCTGTAGCACAGCGAAAAAAGGGATACATTTGCATTCGCGTAGTACTTAAAAAAACCCGAAAGGCGGATGAAAAGATTCGCCCGAAATCAAGGGCTTTTTCGTGGAGGGAAAGTTTTGCCTTTTAACGGGGTGTTTTTTTTTATTTTGGTGAACGGGCAAGGTGCGATGAATGTGGTGATGATGATGATGTGACGGTGATTTGGAGGGTTTGAAGTGTGTCAAGCGATGACAGACAGAGAACGTGTTGTAAACATTTTGTCACCGTAACAGCTCAACAACGGAAACATTTGAATCGATTTTTAAACTTATTTTTTAAGCAAAGAATTGTAAAGAATTGGTGCCTTTGAAATGTGCAAGAATGCCACAATAGTACCATAAACAAGCCATTGAAAGGCAGCTCTTAGACCTACCTTCAAAAACCCCTTTCATTTCATTGCCGTTCACTTTCGATCGCACATCGGTTTTTTTTTTTTATGTCATTTGCCCTCGACCCTTAAAGCACTTAACGATTAAAAGTGCGGCTCGAGCGGCATTTGCTGTTGTTGCCTCGTTGTCTTCCTTCACGCTTCCAGCCACGGCTGCCATCACTTTTGGCGCCCTGGTCAAGGTTCGTTTGCTCGCCACACTTAAAACGAAAGAAGAAAAAAACCCGCCCTGTACGAGAGATCACGATCGTGTAACGCTACTTTTCCACTGATATCGATCGCGCCAGCCGGACGGCCGGACGCATCTTCCTACCCCCCCGGGCCGGTTTCCGGTCCGCTGATTCGCAGCAACAGGAGGGACACCATGCCGACCCACGGACCCAATGAGCCATCGAAGAAACCGTATCAATCTAACTCGACTCCTTCGCCGCGACGGTTCGCCGCCGTACAAAGGTGATCTTGTGGGTCCGACCAAAGGTGAATGGGAGCAACCCTCCCGTGAGAGTGAGCCAGTCAGCCAAAGTTCAGCGATCGTAATCTGCCCCTTTAGTTGCTCGATCGAAACGGAATCCCCTCCCGCGAGGCACAGCGCCTTTTTAATGTTTTTTTACCCCTCCCGTCAGAAGGAACGACCGTACTGAAGTCATTTATTAAAGTCAGTCGCAATCGCCACTCATCGTTTCTTCCGGGCAATTGGCACCTTGGCACAAGACGTGTCCGCGCGTGCGTGTGTGTAGCAAAACAGGGGTAAAGAAAAATGTGACTAAAGTACACCCGAAGGCCACAACCGTATCATTATTAATTAAAAAATATAATACACACACATAAGGACGAATGGAGAGGACCGAACTCAACCGCAAACGGAAGGGACGCACTCAGCTTTGCGTCTTTGCGTCGGGAATGGGGAAAACAGTTTGCACCTGCCCGGTTTCGCGTGCGGCGCATTATCCTGCGATGTCCTGCGAGCTTCCGTTAAAAACTGATCCGGTTTTTTTTCTACCGGTCGGATTGAGGTCGACGACGTCTCATCGAGGTCATCGTACGGGTCCGGGAGGGGGGAGAGGCAGAAGGAACACACAAAGAAGCAACAACGAGCGATCCTTTCCTTTCGCTTATCATCCATTTACGTTTCCCTTTTTCGCTTTCTTTCTGTGCTCTGAGTTTATCTTTCCCCAAAAGAACCACCCGATAATGATGTACAGGACACAGCTCCCTTTTTGTCTCGTGTGTCTGTGTGTTTTAATTCTTGATTCCCGCGTCGCAAAGGTCCTTGCAGCTCGGCCCAATTGGCAGGACACGGTGGCCGTTCCGGGTCTTTGGAAATGGTACTTCATTGTGAGTTATTTCGTTCCGTTCCTGGCGGCTGTCGCTCGCCCTCTCCCTCTCTGTGTGTGGCTAATGCATTTCACCTGTTCGTAACGTTTATTAACGTTATGAAACGGTAGGTCGAGGTCGAGACTCGCATACACTGAACGGAGCCTTGCTGCCGTGCTGCTTTTAGACTCCTAATTGGCAGCATTAAAAAGCGTCCCATTGATGTAAGATATGGAAGTTGAAGTATGTTCTTACGTTTAATTGAGGCGAAAGATGACGAAAAGCATGCGAAGGACTTTTTCGGCAGGATCTTTGTCTCAAACGGTTTTAACCGCCTCGGGGAGAAAGTTTTGTTGATTTAGAAGAGTATTTAGCGAAAATAAAAGTTATTTCGAGATCAAATGACGTCACAAAATGGTTTATTTGACTCATGTGAAGGTTCTGGATTGTTTAAAAAATCTAATTAGTTATTTCTCCTATTTATTTGAATCATTTGTTGCTTGTTGGAGCTTTGTTGTCGATTAGTTATATAAAATATTAATGCAAATCTAAGCTAGTTTTAATGAATAAACATCTTTTAAAGAGTTTTTTTTCATTTTCTATTTGTTCTTATTTATTTATTCATATTCTTATTTATTTCCATTTTCATGTTATGAATATCTTTTAAAGAGTTTTATTCATTTTCTTCATAGATATGACCAAAGTCTTCTTAATTTAGAGGTTGAAGTGTCCAATACGTTATAGCAAAAAGTGTGAAAAGACCTTTTTTTATTCACGAGGGATTGCTTTGTCGTATTGGTTAAGTGAAAAAGCCTTAAACAGTTTCATGTAAAGTGTAAGTCGTTTCATCACTGTATGAATTAAGGGATTATTGTGTCTTAGGTACACTTATGGACATTTGTACAATGTTGGTTAATTTGTTCTATTTGATAAGGTTGAAATATATCAAGAAAAGTTAGAAATATATGGCAATTGTAGTTCAAAACAAATAACGACCTCATTAGGAAGGCCAAAAGATGGAAGTTGATTGAACGATGGTTGAGTTCCGATAATGTTTCTTTTTAATGAATTTTGTCCCCAGCCAAGGTTATTCGTTTGTGATGTATATTTACGCTACAATGTGTAAAGTAAAAGAATAACTTTTTGTCATGTTATGGTTATGGTGGACCAAATTTAGCCATCTATCAACTAATATATTATACAGAATTAGATTGTGTACTCTCGGAATTAAATTTTCTGTAAATTGATTCTATTCAGTTGATATTGCCTTAATAGCTATTGCAAACAAAACATCGTTGGTATATTCTTACAGATTCAATGCTTAATCATTTGCCAAAAATAGAGATCATTCATTTCCAGAAAACTAGTATTCCAGAAAAAAACTACTATCGTTTTAGTTCCAATGATTTCAAACAAACCTTTTTCATGGAGTCTTAGTCTTGAGCTACTTGCTTTCATACTTAGTGCTTAATTTTAATTAAATATTAAGGCCTATACTTGAACAAACTTTCAAACATTCTTTAAACTTCATTTACACTAGATGAGACGAAATGTTCAATAATTTAATATTAGTCCAATGACTCCCAACTCCAAACCAAGGGCGAAAGCGTATCACCGCTTTATCAAACGCGATCATTTTCCAGCCTCATTTACACAATGTGCAATAACACCGTTTAACCGCATTCAATTTTGACGTCCGTTCGAGCGCCGTTCGGGGTTTTATTGCGCGCAATCAGTGCATTGCAGCGAATCTCCAGAGATCCGCATCGCATCACGACTGGCGCTTTTGCGCAAACGCCCATCATCAGCGCCCGCGCGCGCACTTGTGGACGAAACATGCACCGCCTGCCACGATCCAGCAGCGTGCACATTGCGCGGAACGTCCCGCCGCGTATCGGTATCGGTGGTGTGTGTGCGCTGCGTCTCCATGGGCAGGTGGAATTAATTCGCACCGGCGCAGGAAATTCGCATTACATTCGCCCTCCCCAAAACGGCACGGAAATGCATCCGATGGGAGCGGGCGGAAGGCCTAACGCTGCCTCAGCTGCCAGCGGTTGGTGCAAAACAATAACAGTAATGTGCAGCGCAAATAAAAGAAAATATTATAGCCCCTGGTGGGCAGTACAGTGCAGTGTTTGTGTGTGTGTGTGTGTGGGTCCGGTTTTTGTTTCTCTCCACTGTGTTAATTCAGCTGGGGTTTTTCGTTGTTGTTGCTTTGTGCAGCTTTTCCACCACAAACAAATTGCCATTTCAATTGCCCGAGGTGGACGCAAAAGGGGGGGAGAACGGGGACCGTTGTTGCGTGGGGACATTGAAAAATCAGACCGGACTTGGCAGCCCCCCCCCCTCCCCCACACACACACACGCAAGTCAAGGGAGAGAGAGAGGCAAACAATGGCACCGATGGACACACAAAACGCCGCACGACACGCCGCAATGTTGTAAACTATGTTGCGTGCATTTGTTTTGTTATTTTCTCTTTACCGCTTCAACCCACCCCCACCCCCTTGCCATTACATCAAGGGATGATGGTCATACCGTGGCGACCGATCGCATTCGGAGCCCATGCCGTGCAGCACAATTTTTCTATAGAGCCATTTTGTTTCCGCGCTTGGCTGCTCAAGTAAAAATTTTAAATAGTTTTATATATTTTTTATTGGTGCTCTTTTCTGCTTCCTTCCCTTTGTGTTTTCCCACCTTCCTTTCTCCCCTTCCTATGTCTCATGCATCAGCCCCAACGATGGTATGATCGTGTTATTTCCCCCGTTGCCGCTGTCCGGATGCAGTTTTGCTGCCATGGGCTTTGGTAGAGTGTTTTGCTCTTCTCTTCACTATTTCCAAACAAAGATGCGCTCACTGTGTATGTGTTTCTGCTGCCTTCGATAGGGAATTATAAATGATAAACACCACCGGGGCCGGACCATATGTTTGGAGGATTAGCGTTGTTGTTTTTTTTTTCGCCACTCACCAAACACGGATTGCAACGCAGCTAAGGTGTACGGCTCATTGAGCTTCGTTAGCCGGCGAGACAGAGTAGAAAAGGTTCACAAATTCGACTCTTTACGACTTTGGTTGGTTGGTTGGTTGGTTGGTCATCTTAGGGCCGCTTGCTCTGCACTCGCGGTAAGCTTTAAACACATTTTAACGCACCATTGTGCCGGCTGGCTGTGTTGTGCCGGCTGGCTGGTGGTTGGGCTGGCAACATGGGTAGTGATTTAATTAGGAAGTCAGCGCTGGAACACACTGAAACACTTCGGCCGCGCGTTCGCAAGTGTCATTTCTTTAAATGTATGCCATAAAATCACGCTGATCATGCACCGTTACCGCCCTTGGTGGTGGCGGTGGTGGTGGTGCTTGTGCACTGTCATGGTCATGGTGTTTTGGAGGGTTTTTTTTTTAGTTGGATGGTGCTGATGATTAAGGTGAGTGAAGAATAATATATTATTGCAGCCTGTAGCAGCAGGAGAAGGTTACATTGCACATCAAAAGTGGGACGTTGCAAATTGTTTGCTTGTTGGGTGATTTTATTGCATCTGATGGGATCAGTTATAAGTTATATAGCGCTTGATGGAAAGGAATGGGAAGAGTCTCTTGAAGGGTTTCTCTTTTGAGGGAAACTAAACTCTTCAAGGGGGGTTTTAAATGATTTAATAAGGAAGCAACGCAATGGGATGACTCGCAATGTCAAATGTTTGGTGTTGAAATGTATCTTACAGCTTTGAGGGCTACTCTGGGATAGTTCTTTATATTAAACATAAATCAAAGTTTTAGCATCCGCATCTTCAATTTTTACACACTATTCCCCCCATTCACTACAAGAATGTAAGCTGCACCCGGTGCAACCTATAGCCATCCTTTGCGTTGGTTTGCATCGTCGACCAACTCCACCTCGACGCTGTCATGCGCAGTTTTGAGCTTTTTTCGCGAAACTTTTACCACCCGGAAAGCCCCCCATATTCATCTCGTTCGTTCTCGGCGCTTTGGCTGGTGTGCTTTTCCGATAGTTTAGTTCTCCTCTCTCATTTCATCGTCTATCCTCCACTATAAGAGCTTGTGTGTGTGTGTTTTTTGTTGTTGTTGCAAAATTGTTCACACCAAGCCACCGTCGAAGCCATCGGTCGGAAGGTCATTCCGTTCATTGCTACCCTTTTGCACCCACCCGCTTTGGGTCCATTGTGACGGCTGCTGATGAGTGTAATGTCTTGAAGCGTACCTTCATGATATAGGCGATGGTTTTCTGAACATCTAAAATGAGCGAACCTACAAAAAAAACCACTCCGCCCTGAACAATGACTCAAGCGAACACAGTTTTGTGAAGCTCATGTACGAAATGACCCTTCCGATGGTGTAAACATGTGTGTGTGTGTATGTGTGTGGAATGTGCAGAATAATAAAATTGCAATTAACCGATTCCCAGCCATTGTCTTGTTGGGTGGGTCTTGTGGGACGCAGTTGCAAGTGCAGTTTTTGTGTCGGTGCTCCCCAGCTCTGTTGTCCGTCCAGCGTGAGTAGACACCGAGATGCATCAGCTACACCTTTACATCGTCAAATCGTACGCACAACGACCATTTATTGTCCGGCTGTGTAAGAGCAAAACCTTGCCCTTTTAAGAGGGGATTTATTTGCGAGAATGAAACTCTAAACTAAGCCTGCGGGTGCGAATGTGAGTTGTGTGGGGCCCATCGGCCCTCGCTGGTCGATTCATTAGTTGGGTGAGCTTGTTCGTTGGGTGGTGTTTTTTTTTTTTTGAGCTATATTTGCTGCAACTCGTTGGTGAGTTAGGGGTGAGAAACTGGGGGTAAAAAACACGAAAGGAAAATTCTTTAACAATAAACATGTTTCCTCTCAAGTCCCCGTCATGGATCGGAACATCGGGACATGATGTCTCAGCTGTCATAGTTGTGTTCAGGATGGGGAGAAGCAAACATTCCATCACAGAAGGCGCTGTTTCTTACCAGAGCAACAAAAAGCTCAAATGTCAGTTTCACGCTGTTGCGTTTGACAGCACGATGAGTGGTGTAAATTCACATTTTCAAAGAATACTTTTGAGCATCGCAAAATAAGTAAAAAGTAAGTAAACTATGTAAAAAGCTAAAGAAAAGAATCTTTTTTTTTTATAAACAAATGGAAATTTTTAGCCGTAGACGCTTCTTAGATATAGCAAGTCAAGTAGTTTTGAAAGAACAGAGGCCTTCCGTCATCATCATCATCATCTGCGTTATTATCATTAACGTTGTAGTCATCGTCATGAGGGGATTGTTTCCGTAAATAATTATCCCATCCATAACCGCATCACCCCTAGCTGTATTGTTGGCCGGATATCCAAATGGGTGGTCATTTTTCTGCGTATCGCCTCTTTTCGGCCTGGGTCCGAGATTTTCCCACCAGCTTTCAATAATCGCTGCTCTGCACCATACGTGTGAGACTGGCGAAGTTGAGTTTCAATGCAAGCAAAGCACCGTACAAAAAAAAAAAAAAAAACCCGCAAAAAGTTCTCTCGTCCCTCCAGAACACGGAACATGGGTGGCATGGTTGCGCCCGGTCACGGTCACACTCCTCCGTTCGCAGGTGCTGGAACACTTTTGGGGTGGCTCCATTGCACACGCACACCCCATGGCAGGCGCATATTATCGGGGCGGTTGCATACGCCCGATCTGCCTGCTGGGTTGGATTGTGGCCAGTTTTCCAGCACGTTGCACCCAGCGCTGATGATCGAACCTTTCCATGGAAGGTGCATGCCCGAACCAAGGGGAGGGGGCTTCTGCACGGAATGTCCCGCAGGTGAAAAGCAAACACACATACCCAGCAGCAGGGACTGGAAAGAGAAGGAGAGGAGAGCGATTGAGGGCAAGTCACAGTTTGCGTTTTTTCGGTTCCGACTCTTTTTTTTGTGTTATTACTTTTTTTATTTTTTTGATTAATGCCCGGATAGCATGCCAATCGAGCGAACGGGCAACGTGCAACGGGCGTGCAATTTAACGAGACGTTAAAACAAAGAACGTGCCGAATTCATGTGAGCGCACGGCTTTGGCGCGTTTTTCTGCTGCAGCGTCTCATAACTCACACCCCCCCCCCCCCGCCCCTCGCGATTTGGTTGCTGTTAACAACAGCTTTTTTTGTTTGTGTTAATCTAGCCATATCAAAAGCACAAACACACACTCACACGATAAAAAAGTGCATCGAAAGTAGCGCAGGAGGTGTGAGGTTCGGTCTCGATATGATTGTTCAGCCGATGCCATGCCAAATGATGAAATTTAACTCGCACACGAACTGGCTGTTCGGTGGCATTTGCGAGCGTGTTTTACCGATTCAACTTGTGGGATTGGATGTTTGAAAGAGAACAAAAATACATTTTAATTGATCAAATGCAATTCCACCGATGAATGCAATTCAAGAAATGTTCCAAAAGAATGAAGTTTTTATAATATACAGTATAGATGGTCCTGGTACACATTGCTGCAAGCATTACGGGCGTTGTCTCTTTCAATATTGGCATATTAACATTTTTAATTTGGAACAGATATAGATCAATTGTGAAGAATTATTGCAAGTGAAATAGATTTTAAACCCATACCATTAGTGGGACTGATGAACTGATGCCGGTCTTGGAACAGATCCTTGGAACAAAATCTGATCTTGAGCTCATACCATCCTTAGTTCATTCAGAACCCATACCAGATCCCAGACCCATTCCATATCCAGGAAATGATACTGAACCCAAATCGCTCCTGGAACTGATCCCCGGGCAATATCGCCACCCTGAAACTCCTTCTGAACCTGTACCGATCCTGCAACTGATAACAATTTCAATCCCCTAAAGGTCCTTTAAGCAATACCTCACCCATAACATTTCTGGAACTGTTCTGTCCTGCCAACTCCCAATAGTATCTCCAACTCATACAAATCCTAAAACTGATCCTGAATCCATCAACCGATCCAGGAAATGATTTTGAACATATATCGGCTCTAGAATTTAACCAGAGCCCAAGTTCCTAGAACTGTTACCATAGCTGCTCAAACCATTCCAGAAACTAACATCAAATCCAGGTTAGTTCCACAAATTATACCCTTTTTAGTACAGTCTCAAAAATGTCCCAGCCAAGCACTCTGGAACCGAACGCATTACAAACCTGTCACGTTACAGGAAACAGATACACAGCACCTACTGTGATCTGGCAACCTATTTGTCTTATCATATTTGTCGATGAAACTATTTCTGCTAGCATTTTTTTGATACTTTCGGAATCTCATTAGAATTTGTACAGGTTGATGATTTACTAATTTCGTCTTCCTTGAAATATAAAACAAAAATTAATATATTAAGGCAGTAGGCATTAAACTTGAAGGTTCTACCTCAGAGCGATTAAAGACTTTCCTCTACCTCAGATACATGGCTTCAAAATCCGCTTGACGTTAAATTCCAAACCGTCATTTTTGAGCACCATTTTTTCCAACTCTTCCACCCTAATTATTAACTCCATATTTGTACGGACGAGAAAATTTCACCAGCACAAACATTTGTTCGCAATCAAGAAGCTAACGGTCTCCCCTTTCCGGCCCCACTCGAAGGGACTTCTTTCCTTTCAGCAAACAATAACCATTTCTTTTACGAAGAAAAAAAACACCCAAGGACCCAACCCCGTAAAACCCGATCGCACACAGGACCCGGAAGTCCGGAAACCCGGTCCCACGAAATTAAAACAAAGAACTGCGCCACAAAACAAAACAACACAAAACAAAAAACGCTCACCCGAAAAAGGAATCGGAAGTGTATGAAAGGAGCATAAAGTGACAGTACACATAACCTTCTTGGGATGACGACGACGACGACGACGACGACGGCGGCAGGGGATGGCAAATGTCCCGTCGGAAGGAAATCATGAATATTCAATGAGTTAAACGGTTTTACCAAATGTCGTGGCCGGTGATTCCGTCCGGCCCGCGGGGGTTTGACTGGTTAATAAAGCCCTCCCTCGTCCCGCCTGACCAACGGGTGTCGGTATGTGCGCATTTTGTTTTTTCCTGCACTGTGTGTCTAGTAGTGTGTCCTTTTTGCGGGGTGAGAGAAGGAGGAAGGAGGAGGGCAGCAAAGGTGAAGGATGAAACGGTCCACTGATCATCGGAGTGGTCCGGCTGCGGGAGCAAGAAAGACCGCTTTTTCGGCGGGGTCGGATCCCTTATCGTAACGATCGTTTCCCAAAAAATCCACCAAGAGCCTGTGGTGCTTGCGGTGCTCAGTTTCAGCCAAACAGCAGTTCTGCCATAAAAGTATGACCCTTCATCCCGCGGGCAGGACCTATCCGTGGGAAGATAAAGACGTTCGGAAGTGTGCTTGTTAGGGAAGTCACCGTTAAAAAGCACACTGACAGGGAGAAAGCTCGCCAGCTCGGTGCAAAGGAGAAATGTGTGCGCCATTCGATGCCAGCACCACAAACGCTTCGTGGGTCTTATGGAGTATTTCCCCGGGCGCTAGCTGAAGTCAGCTCGAATTAAATGAAAATTTGTTACTCTATCAGAACTTGTCGGCTTGGGGGTTTTTTTTTTCTGTACAACTACTTCGTGTTGGCGGGGGCCCGCGCGAGTGATTTGTGGGTCCGCCGATGAGTAGCCGATACGATTTCGGGGCCTGAACAGTGCGCTCTGGCATGCAATGTAGTGATTTCGGGTGACTTTTCCAGTGCCGTCGCCGCCGGAAGGACCCGGTTCCCTTTGCCGGAAGGAAGGGCGAATGAGGGACTGGAATTGACGGCCGCCGGTTGCGACAGTTTTCGGCCATCGTACTGAGGTACACGGCGATCGTCATCATCATCATCATCATCATGGTGCCGCAATGACCAACAATTGAGCGTGCACTCATTAATTTGCATAAGCCAACCCGAAGAGCCGAATTCGTGCTGCGGTGAAAGTGGGGACAATAATCATTGAACGTGGTCTGGTGAGGTTGCCGGAAAGGGTTCTGAGGTTTGGAAGAATGTCACAGGGTATAGGACTGCAGGGCAAAAGTACACTTAGTGGCAATAAAGTACAACACCTTTCCCAAACTTTCGGAACAACCCAAATCCCTCCCCATTGCGCGACAAACGATAAACGATCAGTCGATTCCGGGTTAACCATCCACCGACGACTGTACTTCGTTTGAACTCCGAGTACTCGCGGGGGCACGTGAAATGCTAATCAGCGGCGGGCACGTTTGAGTGTGCAGGACTGTTTACCCCGTTTTCACTGACCCGTTCTTGACTGACCGCCATTACCCGGGCCTGTGCGCAAAGAGGTAACAGTAACGAATGATAACGATCGAGCTGCGGACGATTCGAATCGCGCACTGCTGCTGCCGCCCAATTGTGCCATTTCATGTTCATGTTAAACCCGGGCAGCCACTTCACTGCAGTACTGCAGGGAAAGGTCGTACTCTGAATGTGTTTTTCTTTCCTTTTTTTTTTTTGGTAGACGGTGTTTTGGTTCGAATAGAATGGCCTTTCGACATAGTTAAGCCCTCCCGCCCTCACCCTAGTTTTGCTCCACAAGTGCTCCAATTGCGAACGATCGAAAAGTTACGTGACTTACGTGACGAACGGGATGGTAGACTGCATTTGTTCGGCGGTGTAATTGTAAGAAAGCAATTAAAGAGTTACACAAGCTTCGACTGAGAAGTCTGAGAAGAAGTTTTGGAGCAATTGTACTTCATCTATTTGCTATTTAGTGACAAAAGCGTCCGCACATTACCAGAATGATACGCTCTTTGGCGCTTACTTCAAGCTTTTCTATAACTTCCTTTTCAAATCCAACCGAATGTCAAAGGAACAGTGATTTAATCGCAAAGCAAAGGAGGCGATGAAGTTGGATATTCAAAAAAATCGTTACATTGTGTGAAATTCAAGATTCTTTTTTGAAGAGTGGCAAGAAAACAAGAGAAGTTAAAAGAAGAGGATTATAAAACACTTAGGTAAATACTATTAAATAAAATCTAGTAAAAAAATCTCTTAAAGAGCACTTATACTAGATGATTAACCAAATTAACTCAATCAAGGGGCAACATCATACCGCAAAGAGTCGAGAAAGTATACCAAAATTAAAAAAAAAAAAACAAACAGATAAAGATTGTGCAATGAATCCAGAACGCATGCAAAATTATTCCAATGATTCATTATTGCTCCCAGAACGATCATAATATTGTCCTCCCCTTTCCTCACTTCACCCAATAGTTGGCATGCACTAAAAGAAAGAGACTCACTTAGCACGCATAACAATGAATTATTAAAAGGTAATGGAAACAGGAAAGGAAAAGCCCGAAACAAACAAACCAACAAACGCACCGGGAAGAACTACCACCACCTACCCCTTTATTCGCGACGATGAGCTGCTCCTCGTGAATAATGCATTAACGATGCACAATCCGTGCACAATCGCTCCGGTCCCCTCCCGAATCATGCGGACACGGGGCACCGCCGGCAACACGTGAGCGGCCGTGATCATATTCATATTAAATTATTTTAATCACATGCAAAATGAAGGTGGATGAAAAGATGCTGGCTGTTCATTGTGGTTGTTGTGCTCTCGGGAGGGGTTTTTTGTTTTGTTTCCTTTCTTGCTGTCTGTTTGTTTATGTTCTGGACGCTCCGCGCGTCTGCACGCGTTAAACAGTAGCGTCGTGTTTTTTTTTGTTGAGTCTTTAAGGGTTTTTCTTTAAATTTCACTTCCCCAACTGAAGTACGGCTGGAACGCTTTAAGAACGCGTGTCCGGCATCGGTGCGGCAGCTTCATTATGCGGCTGGTACGCAGCGCGTTATCATTAGCGCAGCTGCTGTCCGATCGTATGCGCTCAATGCAGTCGGGTTCTTTCTTTGCGTAAGAACTGGGCCGAGACTGGACCGAACGAAACAGAGCAAGAAAAGCATCCAAAACCCAAGGATGAGTGGGCTATTAACTGGCTACCCATTTGTCTTACCGGGTGGGCCCATCCTCACCCTTGGCAGTGAACTGCTTTCCCACTGCACCGAGAAGCTGTTGCCATGCCCGAGCCTTAATCTTACTGCACGCAAAATCCAGTGAGTAAGGTTAGGATTTTCACTTACTGGTTTCCGAAAAAGCGGTTCCGCCAAAAAAAAAAAAAAACAATCTTTTTCCCTTCGTTCACGCTGCTACCCGGGGCTCGTAAAACTCGAAAGTTTACAAACAAATTGAATTTTTATTCAAAGTTCGTTGCATATTTTAAGATATCATTTGAATATTTTATACCACGGCCACGGCCACAGTGCTTTTGGCATGCCGACGGACGGACGGACGGACGGGCGAGTGTGTGTGTGTGTGTGTGTGTGTGTTGGAACCGCGCTACGGTTCCGCCTTGTTTATGAGGTGTTTGTTTCTATGATTATCTTATTATCGCGTTATAATTTCGGTATGTAAAACGATCACGATATGTTTGCCTCCGTGCTTCGCCTCTGTGTGTGTGTGTGTGTGTATGTTTACGACAACTTTGTGCTTCTGTGCTCATCAGCTCCAATTGTACGAGAAGAAAGAAGGAAGCAAAACGGCAGGCAGCAGCAGCAGCAGCAGCAGTACCATCAACCATCACCACGACACTCGCGCGCGCTCGAATAAAACCTCGAGCACACGCTTATGCAAATGCACGCGAACGATGATAATTTGTACCTCGCGGCTTATGAGATGATACCCGTGTGATACGGTGGAGGTTTGTTCCTCGGATTGGCTTCACTTTTTCCCGGGCGTATGAATGAACGAACGAACGAAGCACGGAACCATATTGCATCCGGATGGGGCGATTCTCGAAGGAGGAAGGTGGTGGAGGTCGCAAATGATGACATCGTCGCCTATCGTCAGTGTTAAGCAGTAATGAGTTTTGCACATAATTGAAGAGGTCGGTCGAACAATTTGGATAGCTTAATAGGTACGATTATATGCTGCGTGTGATTCGGTGCGTGTTTATTATGATTTGTCTACAAAAGGTTATGAAAGGCAGCATAGGAGTTATGTTTTATTGCAATATGGGATTAGTTTCATAATGCATGTTTGAGGCTACTTTCAAATTAAAAGGATAGCAAATGCTACAAAAAATCACACAAATCTTGCTAAAGTTTAGATTCCCTTAAACTTTTATGATATTTTTTACAATTGTTATCATTTTACGAGCAAACTCATTAATTCCAGTGTTGAAATTATGTCTCCAATTTAATTTATTTTAAGTGCTTCAGGTGTCAGGAGATTCACACGAATTTGACTGTTTTTTTTTTGTGTTTTTTATCGCTAAATGTTAAAATCTTCTTCGTTTATTTGGCGTAACGTCCTACGCGAAAATGCCAGGCCTATACAAAGGCTTTCGATACTTAATTCATTACCACGCAGCCGGTTAGTCAATCCTTGCTACGGGGAGATGGTCCCATTCTAGGTTTGAACCCATGACGGGGGCATGTTATTGAGTCGTTCGAGTTGCAGCACGGGACCACCTAACCGGTTACCAAGGACCGTTAAAATCTTGCATTCTAATGAATATTTTTAATGATTTCAATCATGCATAGGAATCAATTTCCAACCATTTACCTTCCTCTCTGACAATACGAATGAATATTACTTAATAGTGCTTTGTACCACATTTATGTATTATTTAGGGCATTTTACAGTCTCTACAAGCTCACGCTACAAGCAACTTGTTCCAGCATGCCATTATGTCCATATCACTGTACACCTATCGGGATCATTTCCCTTCTTCACACACATTATACCACAAGTTTCTCTAATTAAACCACGCACATTAAACTATTTTGTTTTACTCGATGGATTTTATTTAAATTTCTCATGTTTTTGTTACCGCAACCCGGGCTAAAATTAATAACTTCATTCCGCCCGCCCGCACACAACAAAACGTGTCTCGGGATGGTCCCATCAAATTATATCGCCCGGCTTTATATACATACATGGGCATGGCTTCTTCTCCCTCGTACGAACTCACCGCGGGGTTTTCCCGGTCCCAAACGCCACCATTGCCAGCGCGGCACGTCATTGAGAATCTCAAATCGTGCGTGCACACGAAAAGGAATGAAACCGTTTATGCGAATGTTTGCACCGGGCGGCCGGTTTCCCTCCACCGCGAAAGGAGAAGGTGCTGGCGTGGTTTAGTAAGTAATGCGCATACGTACTTACTTGCTCCCCCAGGTGGTGGAATTGGTGGTGCGGATTGGCGAGAGGGAATATATGTTTGTATTCAAACGCCCATTCCTCCTCGTGCTGCTCCCGCTTCCTCCCGCCGTTTGCGTTTAATAAAACAAACAGTATTTGCATTTGAAATTGATGAAATCATCATCATCATCGCGACCATCAGCTAGGTCGTCGGTTTCACCCCTGGAGAGAGGGGGATCACTTCACAACTTTTCGTTCGTTATGGGGTTTGATTAACTCGAGCCTCCATTAAGCGAGGTTTTCTTTTTTTACCCGTGTTTCCCCTGTATATGATACTGAAGGAGTGCGGAGCTGTGAACGTATACGAAACTCATTTCTATTAATCGAAACACTTGTGACAGGGCAGCGGGTACTGCACTGTTATGTGAGCCTAGAGCAAAGTACGCTCGAGAGTGAAAGGAAAACATTTGCTGTGGGCTGAGTGAATGAAATTAGGATGGATTTGAGGGCCTTCAAATGAAGCTACACTTTGCACATAAACAGACGTTTGCACCTCATTGCGCAGGGAAGAAAAGAAAATGTAAGGTTTTAACGGGGATAATTTGGTTGGGCGGCAGGGCCGAACGACGTGCCAAATAAACCTCGTTTGCTATCCATTTCCGGTTCTCGTCAGATCACAGTTCTGACTTTTGAGTTTTGTTTAGATGACTTTCAGTCTTCATTCTTCAAAACATATTATAATTAAAGTTTTAGTTTCATGTTCATTTTTTATTCTTTTTTTGGAATTATTTTTTGACTTGCTTTTAGAGATGTTCTCATTACCAGGGGCTTTTATTTCTTCTCTGGTGCACTGGGTACAGTGTAGTCCTGCCTTTCGACTTTTGGGTTAGTGATCGAACTATTTATCTCAAATTTTCAAATTAAGCTTATGAATCTCATTCAACTTCCTCTCTATTTCACTTTGTGTCTTTAAAATGTTCGTTCTGAGTCTTTCCTTGCTTGCTTGGATACTATCACGGACCTTGTCATTGCTTGCATTCGGTAACGGTATGGGTACTAGAGCTTGTTTTGGGTCTGGACACTGTGTAGTTACAGTTAAATCCAATGTCAGTTTATTCATCTAGACACTGTGAATGTAGCTATTCTTTTACCCTACGAATATATCTATTCCCCTTTGCAGACGCTCAGCTGTCTGCTGCTTCAGTATTTATCGATGTTTCCTGCTGATGGTTTGTGCTAAGACAGCCTTCATTGCCGTACTATTCCAGTATCCAATAATTAAACCTATTCTGAAATCTTGTCCAATATCAGTACCTTATCATTGTATCTATTCATTCCCCCTATGCTTTTTTATAAAAAAATATTGTGATGAACCAAGCATGGAATATAAGTATACACTAGTGGATAAATTATTGATGAATATATAGCACACTGAAAGGCTTATTCAATGTAATTCTTGATATTCTGCTATTTATTACAATTGTTGATTCCTGTTTTAGAATCTATTGAAAGCTTCCAGCAAAGTAGTCTTTGAATAGGCATAACTTCATGTAAAAAAAACTTAAATTGCGTACATACATCGAGGCTCAACCACTCTCCATTAAAAGACAACAGAAACAGAGGACAGGCGCTAGACTACCATTACGAATAGACATAACGACCAACAGCTCATACAGCTAATACGAACAGATATTACCGCCCATTCAACAGGAAGAGGTTCTCGATTGTTGTTCCCCAAATGGGCACGCTACTATCCCTAACCCGTCACACCGCACACACAGCCAAGCATAAAAGGGATTGTTAAAGGTAGCGCCGTTCCAAAAGCATTTTCATTATTACCTTATAACTATTATTATCATTAAAGTTTGATTACGGCCGTACAATGGAAATTATGCATAAAAATTGAACTCTGCTGCACCTGTGCCGAAAAGGGGGCCAAAAGGGGAAGAGGTCGGTGTATCACGTACGAATGCCCTGGGTCTGTTGCACGCTACGGATGGTACGGATGGACACATGCTTGGCGTTGGTGTTGTTGGGTTTTGACGCCTAACCTTCTAGGTATGGGGTGGCGTGAATGTTTCACACATGATGATCGTGCACAAAAAAAAAGCGCAAAAAACCGTGCAAACCACCATTGATGAACGGCTTTTGTTTTTCTAATTTTTTTTCCTCCTACCCACACACACACAGACAGACAGACTCGAAACTCCGTCCAGCTGCAGCGTTGGGGACGTCCGTTTCGTATCGTTCCGATGATCTGTTCCGACAACCAGGCACACATACACACCTAACAAGCGCACAACATGTCGTCGAATAACTCGCGTCGTTGTTTCAGCCACCACAGCACGCCCCCTCGATAGGTCTTCTCAAATCTCCCCTCTGGTATCTATCTGCGAAACTAAACAAAAAAATAGCAGTCTCCCCTGCCGTAGCCAAAAGCGATCAAGATAAGCCAGACACAGCGGGCTCGCTCGGAGTGTAATGGAGCAGCAGAATAGAATGGGAAACGGGCGGTAGAACGACACCGGCAAGCTGGCAAGCAGCCCTTCCCCTCCACCGGATCCAAAGGGAAACACACAATAATGATAGACATTCAGAAGTGAATGCACATTACATGCGATCATGTATGGCTGTGGCTGTACTTCCTTCAGCGTTTGGGGCTTCCAACACTCTTTCCACTAGAATGCGCGCATCGGGCCAATTGATGCTTGTTTCTTGTTCACCTTTTTCCCCTGTCCATTCACACACAACGGGGGTTAGGGGGGTCCATTTCCCAAAAGGTGCTTATGAGACACGCCAGGCACTGTTGTTGGCGCCTATGCATTGTGAGTTCAGTACCACGGTGACAGCTATTGGTTTGCTGAAACGTTTATATTTCCACATTTGTCATGCTTAGGAACTATAATTTTGCTCTCCACGCTCGTTATGTATAGGAGAGGAGAGAGAGCACGAGTCTTACCAACCGTTCAATCTGATGTCTTCAATCATCTTGGACCTTCTTCTTGTTATCACCACCGCCCGTACAGTGTCGATCAGTCGGACCGATGTTCTGCACCGTTTGGCAGACCACTCTTCCTACCCTAGAAGTGGCCGTAAAACAGTTCCTTTTGCGCAAACCTTCGAGCGTGTTCGAGTGGCTGGAATTTCCCAAACCGTAGAGCCTAATGAACAAACGCCTCCCCCAAAATGAAACCCAAAAAAACGGTTCTAGAGGTGTCATTTTTAAGGAGTTTTAATTAGTTCCGGTTTGTTATGGCTTCCGTCCACCTTTTGTCCCTCCGTTCCCCGGGTGTTGCGCCAAAAAATTATCCCTCCTCAAAGCGGCACGCCCAGTGTACCATGGAGCGCGGCTGTACGACCCACAAAACTGAAACCCCGACGTACTCCATTAGAAATAGGGCCGGAGAGAGAAAAAAAACACACACACACACGTAACATAAAACACATCAACCCCCACGGTATAAAAAGTGAGGCTCAAAAACAAAACACAGGGAACAGAGTCGAGCGGTTTTTGAAAAAAACACCCGACCTCATGATCCCGATTGGTGGTGTGCCGTCGTCCGGAACACTGCCCATGTGGATGTGGTTGTGTCGTTTGTGCGCTGCGAGGGGACGGGGCAACACAACGGTGGTACAACGGTGATCTCCGAAACCATCGTTCCGCTGGCTGCTTGTGCCCTGTGGCAGCCATCACCAGAACGAGATTTCTATTTTGACCTTAAAAGTGGACTGGCGACTCGACTTGCGTTGCAGGTGTAGAATTTGCCTTGGGGGTTTACTAAGGCTTTACCACGCTGCTGGGATCGAAGGCGACGGGCTCGTACGGGATCTGTACTACAGTTTAGGCAAGCTGCTCAATGTATTGTCACTAAAATATTCTTCATCGTAGCTAGAAACATCCCTAAAGGACTGTGCCCTGTTATGGGTAATCAGTAAGTCACTGAAAGCCAAGCTCACTAGAGGTTCAAGCAGGCCTAGAGCCCTTGAAGAAGAAGCTAAAACATCAATTTTTCATACTAAGTGACCAACTTTTGTCGTATTTTAATATTCGAAATCTCCAACTTGACGCTTTGGATGTATTAGTTAATTTCTTAACTTAAAATAATGAAATTAGTAACTTCAATCAGTGCTCTTGTAGTGTGACACGAACACAGAACTTCAAACTGATGATGTCTTGGGGTCTACATCCGTTGATGCCAACTGTAAAATATTGCTAAAATGCCTTCATATTCTATTCTAATTTCAGCTAGATTTGAATCCAGATTTCAACAAATTAACTTCAACTAGTATTTCTTCAAACTAAAGTACTTGCTTTCGACATCAGGATGACTGCATAACAAGAACAGACTGCACCTAATAAAGGTACATTGGACAGACACTGTCCTGCAAAAAATACACAAAATTCATAAACTCATAGTTGCATTGCATTTCTTAACATTTGGATTAATATTCTACTTACATTCAATTATTTACAATTAAACACTGACTATACACTGGAAGGCTTTATAAAAAAAAAGGCCAAGCAACAGTGGCAGCGTATTCCATATGTCGTACTACGTCTTCGCCTTAGGTCACATCGAATGAAACTGTAAAACTGCTTAAACGCAAAACTACACAAGCCTGCAAAAGCACAAAACTCGCCCATTAAAACAACACCATGAAAATAGCATTTTTAAAACAACCTACCGGCATGAAATGCGTAAAAATTCCAGCACTCCTTGGGTAACGCGTAGCACGGCAAAAAGCATAAAGACCTCAACCACATTATCATAATAATCGTAGAACTCCCGAAAGGCCCAGCCACACACACTCTTTACACGATCGGTGCACCCCGAGTGGCTTCACCTTTTGACGCTTCTGTGTGTGTGTGTGTGTTTTTTTTTCTTTCCACTTTCTGCAACACTCTTGCCAGTGCGCTTATTATTCAAAAATGTCTGCCCCAGTTGTGGTGTGTTAGTGGGGCAGCAGCCTGACTTAAACCCTGGCGCCGGACTTCAAGTTCAAGTTCAAGCTCTCGATTCTCAGTTGGCAAACTAGAGCTATTTATTCAGATTTCAGCACCTCCCTCATTCCCCTTCCCCCCCCCCCGTTCAAGATGGTGATGATGGCGAGAAGGCGACGGACGGACGGACCGGGGGCTGCATTTTTACTCACTCATTAATTCATTCATGTCTTAGCCGCAACGGGCGGCTGGGGCAGGGCAAGGGCAGCTGGCAGTTGCGGTGATCGCGGCCCCGACTCGCGGCTTTAATTTTTCGTAGCTCATGAATGAAAAGTGAATTTTCAATGCTCGCGCACCGCGCCTTCGAAAAATTAAGCATTAAACGTATGCAAAAATGTGTACGTCGCGGCAACGGTTAATGAGCAGCGCGCGGCCAGCTGGCCAGCTGGGAATTCATGATCATGCTGCTTATTGCTACTGCTGCTGCTGCTGTCTGCCACTCTCGCTGCCTGGAATACGGAATGTGTCGGAGGGCTGGAATCGATTAGTGGCGCGATCGTGTTTCGCGATCGTGAAGCAGGAAGCTTAATTAGCAATCTTATGATTCATTCAAAATGTGTATATTCAAATACCGACACACACACACACACGCACACACAGAAAATATCATTTTTTTGAGATGAATGGTGGGCCTTCTTCTTTCACTTGGCGATCGCGAGGTTCCCGCACTTTGCATATGTTTGTTTTAGTAATGAGCCTGCCGCTTGCTGCCCGGGACTGCCAGCTGATAGGCTCATGCACACATACAAACTCACTTATAATTGCAACAAATATCTCACGGGCAATAAAAACCGTATTATTCAAATGTGTGATATGTGTATGTGTGTGTGTGTGTCTGGGGCGCATTGCCGGTGCGAAGAGATGCAAAAATTCCAGTAGCGCAGCAGTGCTTCCCCCCCGGGGGCGTTTACGAGACGCGCAAATGGATCGCGATCTTTCGCCCCCGTTGCCCGAAACTTAGCGCGAGAGGAAAACGGAAAAGAAAAGTAACCAGCCTCAAGACCAGAAGATTATCATATTATGCTAATTGGTGTCTCTTTCGGCGGTGGCAAGAGCGCGTGTGTGATCGCGAGCACGCGCTCACACACACGTCCGGTGTGCCTTTGCGGCGGTGCTTAAGATGTAATAAAGTCATCAGCAAATTAAACACCAGAAGGTTGATCCGTATATCATTTTGTGTGGTGTGGCGCGCTGGCTGGCAAGATCCGGGTGTGATCCGGGTAATGGGGAAGGACGGGGAATCCGTCAGCACAGCAAATGAAATGTCACAATTTAATGACACAAACGGGGCACAAATTTATGTTAACAGTTGGAAACTAAAACAAACAAACCCAGCCCAGTCCAACCCCCCAGTCCCTGTGGTCAGTGCGGTGTGCTGGAGTGCTTGCGGGTTTTAGATTTTATGATGCCTTGACTAATTTATGTCTCCACAGTGTACACAAACTCCCCCCTGTGCGTGTGTGTGTGTGAGAGAGAGAGAGAAAGAGCACGCAGACACCTTTAATCAGCTTGCTGTGTCGCTCGGTCTTTTAGTATTCTTCGAACGGGGTAAACCGGGAGGCACACTGTATTGAATCCGTTTTGCTCCTTTCTTTCTCAACCTCCAGTGCTGTTTTCACTTTTAATACATCTTTTATTAATGCACGAATTGGGTTTCAATTTTCAACCTTCAGGCCTCACCAACGTTTCATTCATATCGGGCGGCGGCAGCGGCACTGTGGGTTTGTTTGGGTTTTTGTGTGCTCGCCATTAATAAAACATCACACTTTTGATTTTATTTTTGTGCGTTAATGAATTATTTATTCGATTGCTGCCCTCAAGGCGGGGAGAAAGGGGTGCTTGGTAGGGGTCTGATTGAATTTAAATAAAGCGATTCCCTGCCTCCGGCGGAGCTTGGTACAAAAAAAAAAGCGCCGTCGCCACCACCACCACCGAGCGGGACACGGAAAGATGTGCCTCTTTTTAATTCGATCGTTTAGTGGAGAAAAGGGGATTTATTTTTGGGAGGCTCGTGTTTTTTTTATTCAACGTTTGACTCTTTTTTATGAGCGTTTTTATGAGGTGAGCTTTTTTCTCTGTGTTGTCGCCGAATGTGTTGGTGCGCACTTCCTTGCGCCTGGACAAAGCTGGCGCTGGCGTATAAAATGTGCGTTCGGGTGTGGCTTGGCATCGTAGTTGGCGGTGCAATTGAATTTAATGTTTAAAGACATTCAGTGGAAGCTTTTTTCCTGTGTTTGCTTGCTAGCGCGTTTGTGATATTAAAGCGCAGGTGGGGGGGAAGCATTTTTATAGAAACAATTCAGTTGCATTGCCGGAACAGCTCGTGGATGCATTTTAATGCATGCTTGAGCATTTATCCTCTTTACGCGACTTATTAGGGGTCATATCCGCTCACTAGACTTCATTGTTACAACGAGAGAGAGAGAGAGAGAGAAAAAAAAAAACGGTAAAACAGTGGACGGCGTTTAAGCTTAAAAGGTACAATTTCCGCCGCCTTTTATGGTATCGATGTGATAGAATGTATGGAATTTTAGTTATGAAATAATGTTGGCTGTTAAATGCTTCAATTTTTTCACAAGCTACCTCAATCTACATGTACAAGCAAATGTGTTTATGCCGAAAAAATGTCCCCCGGAAGACACAACCGACTGGGCCATTGGTCAGAGAAACGAAACAAAAAAAAAAAAAAGATGGCTGACCAATTATTTCTCCCCCCATGGGTTTGGTGCGACGGGTGCGTGTCGGTGCCGTATATGCTCACGTACCCCTTTTGCTTGTACTGCTATGTGTGTGTGTGTGTGTGTGTGTGTGTGTGTGTGTGTGTGTGTGTGTGTGTGTGTGTGTGTGTGTGTGTGTGTGTGTGTGTGTGTGTGTGTGTGTGTGTGTGTGTGTGTGTGTGTGTGTGTGTGTGTGTGTGTGTGTGTGTGTGTGTCGGAGCTGTCAGAGGGAGCTATTATAAGAATTCCTCATGCGCATTGTTCTACGGTTTGGCCGACCACCAACCAACCAACCAACTCTGCCACCCTGCATTCACCCCCCTTCAACCATGGTTGCACTTTTGTTTTTCGCTTTTTTTCGCCCCAACCAATACACTGTGCTTTGTGGGACGCTATTTTTGCAGTCACCTGCACACCCACAACCACTGACCATCCGTCACCTCATCAGCGCCATTCAGCGCGAACGTTCACAAACAGCGATCGGCTCAGATTAACCAGTCGCCATTATGATCTTCCATGTGCTTCCATGTGCCATTGGGGGAGACGGTTGGTTCGACGGTTTGTTGACCTTCTTTTGTGTGATTCACCAAACCTTCTCCTTCTCCACCGCTTGCTCACTCCATCCGCGCTGGTGTACTTATGTTTCTAGAGCCGTTGTTCTTGATGGTGATTGTTTTCCCTCTGCTCTTAGTTCGTTATTGGCCGGTTCCTTCCCTGGTAGTTGTTAGTAGTTTCGGCCTGTTTGGCGTCTTCGCTGATGGACAGAATGTGTTGTTTTTTCCATGTTCTTACTTTTTAGATAAGTATCAACGGGGGGGTATAGCCCTTATGAAGTGTTTCAGGCTTTCAGGCTGGAGCGAGAGAAGGCATACACAATTTGACACTATTTTTGATAGATTTTGGGATAAGAAAATAAGCTTCAAGGTTTTAGCTTGCAGTAGAAAATTGTATATGTGTCTTTGAAGCAATTTTTTGGGGACGGATTCTGGGAATGGGCATATATTTGAATAATTTTTCAAACTAAATGGCACGCATGTACACTCATTTTGGGCCTAGTTTTACCAACACAGTTCAATAAATCATTGGATAACTTCAAGGAATGAAAACAATATCTCAAATTTCTCTTATAAAGGCAAAACATATAGAAAAAATCAAATTCCAAAGGTTGTTTTACTCTTCTCAAATGAAATTAATCAAAGTTTTATATATTTAGAATGAATCCAACAAAATTCTGATCGGTTTGTTGAAGCTTCTTTGATTTAAAGTTTTATTAATTTGAAATCTCATCTCTCTTCTCGTGCCCCAAATTACCCACAAATACAATTAAATACTAAATTGAAACGCTACATTTATTCCACTTTTCACGCTCCTGCCTCTGCTGGGACAATTGAACCATCCGTGCATTCGTTATGCCGATTTGATGAGCAAAGCTGTGGTCCCGTTCTTCAGCAGGGCCCCGTTCTTCTGGATTTCTTCCCCACCTGTTTTTCTTTTTGCGCTCAATTTAGCGCTCAAGTTTCACACAATTTGGGAAATAAAGCTTCGGATTCCACCACGCGGTGCCATGCGGTGCATACTAATACGACACCGCCCTGCCACACACTGCACGGATCCGGGTGACAACTGACCATCACCACACCATCATCATCATCATCATCAGAATCAGCGTTCCGCAATCTTGTTGCCCGGTTTGGCGCTGGCCGGTGGGTTGGTGGTGGTGGTGGTGCTACCTCAGCGTTTGTGCCGAGCATAATGAAAATTGAGGTTAACCGTGGCACGCAATCGCCTCCAGCAGCAAAAGGGGGTGGTGGAAATCGAAATAAAACTGCAATGCCCCAATCTGGCCTTTTCGCGGCCAGCGAGCGAGGAGCGTCGTGTGGGAATTGTGGGTCCTAATTTCGCGTGAGTGAGTGTGTGTGTATGTGTGCCAAATTGGCCAAATAAATGGCATCTGCAGCCAAAAGTGCAACGAATGCTTTCCCGCAAGAGGGAGAGAAAACAATACGGTCGCTCATTTTGTTTCGCATTTGCTGCTCATCTCTCCCTCCCTCTCTCTCTCTTCTCAATCCCTTTGTGCATCGTTAGAATGGATGATTGAGTGGGGCTTTATTGCGGCCTAGAGGAGCAAAGTGGGCAAGAGAAGGCACAATTGTTGCCCGAAATTAATGCAGCCGTTGCTGCACTTCAGCGAAACCGCGCACGTACCGCATTTTAGTGCTGATTAGTGCGCAAATTATTGAGTTATGATTGAGCTACAATAATAAGCTCGTACCGTGTGTGCATATAGAAAAGGATGCTCATTTTAGGGTTATATTTTTAGAGAGAATCCAACTCCAAATCGAACTGGACGAACGATTCAAGTTGACGAAATCTCACAGCAAGACTTGTCAGCAGTCGTTCCTATTAGAATGACCCCTCCGTAAAGGAAGCGAACGTTCGTGATCGACGTTGATTTGAAATTTATTCAATTAGCTCACATCTTGTTTTCTAAACGAGCAATAGAAAAGCACAAACATCCTTCCCAGACTTACCCGGGCTACCGGGTACGCAAGAAGCAAAGGAAAAAAAAACGAAAGCCCCAAACACGCCACGCGGGTGCGATCTCTACTTGGACGAGTGAGGTTGGCAAGAGATAGGGAAATTTCGTTTCGTCAGATTTCAGGGCTACTGCTGCTGCTGCTGCTACTACTGCTGGTGATGTGTGATCGAGTGGTCAAACAGAGGAAGTCAATTCGAAGTTGGGTGATGAATGCATGATTAACATGGCCGACCACAGGGAGCGTCGTTTGTGTGTGGAGGACTCCACGTACTTCATCGCTTTCGGTGTACAGTGAAGTGCACAAAAGAAGCAATTGAAATAGAGAATGATTTGTACGACGGAATCTTTCTTGTTGGAAATTAGAATTAAGTAATTGCCGGGGTTTTTTATATTTTTAACCATTTTCTAACACTTTTAAGTGTTGATGCTATCATATTATAAATCAAACTCACAAACCCGATCAGTTTGCGATCTTTTTGACGATCAGTGTGCGTCTCACCGTCTCACCCCATCGCTCGCCATGCTACGATTGAACCGTGTCGGTAGTCTTTTCTTTTCACACAGAAACCTTGCCTCCCCGTAACATGGGACGTGTGCGTATGTGAACCACCGTGAAACGTGAACGCTGTTGGTTGAAAGAAAATTTTCTCACCATTATCATACCTTGACACTTTTCGGCTTTTCGGACCATCACATCTTAAAGAGGGATGGAGGAAGAAAAAAAAACACTCAAACACACACACACAAAAACCCCGGGGGGAAGTCTGGGGAACATTTTTCGGCCACCACCGTCCATCATCGTCGGTCGTGTGAAAACGCGACAAAGGCTCCGGCGGGAGGCGATCGTTGGGTTGATCGTTACCGGGGGCAGGAGGGGGTGAGAAGCACGGGGCAGGATGACAGGGCAAACGATCATTCAAAGTTTGTTGGAGCCTCGTTCAGGGGTGGGAGAGATGGAGGCTCCCTTCTTCCTCTTTTCACATGCACACGTAACACACTACGGCCGCCCGAGGATTCAAGAGTTTCGCGGGCTACCCCGGGGCCTGCCGAAAAGATGGCCTCTACGCACGTGGGAGACCTGGGAGACGATGGTGCGGATGTGTGTGTGTGTCTGTGTGGGGCTCGGATCGCTTGGAATTAACAATTACACATTATGTATATTAATAAGGCATTGATGTCCGGAGCTCAAGAGAGTCCGCTCCGTCGACTGTTTTTGACTGCTGTGTATGAGGGGGGCTGCGGGAACTGTGTGTGTGTGCCCACCCTCACCCAGGACCGATATACGCGCTCTGGATGGATGAATGAAGATGCACGTTTTAGGGGATTGAATCGTTTTTTTTTGCTTTTTTTGAGATGTTGGATTTCGTTGAGGCTTCATCCAGGTGATGTGTGAATCAGTTCTCTATGTTAGAAGAAGCATGGAGAAGCGTTGTGATTGTGGGGGTAAAAATAGGGTTAAAAAGGTTGTTTAGTTACAGTTTTTTGGCTTGAAATATCTCTATTTGTGCTACAAAATTATAAAAATTATGCTCATTATTCCTCCTAAAGTGTTTAAAAGCGTCTCGAGAGGTATTAAAAATGACTCAAAATCAAACAAATAATCCTTTAAATATTTAAAAAACCTCAAAACATCCTCTAGGGCTCCACAAACTTCATCAAAACCACCGTTCAACCTATTCCCAAACATCTTCCCTGCGCCGAAACATACCAAGTGCTTCGAGTGCGTAAATGGGTAGCTTCCCCTCCCGGGTGGCCTCACCAACCACACCCAGTAGTGTCCTGGGAAGAAAGTGTGATTTTCTTGTAGTATGTGTGTGGTGTGTGTGAGTGGTGTGTGTGTTAAGAAAATAAAAAGCTCTGCTATTAAAAGAAAGAAGCAAAGATAACACCAAACAAACGAAAGGCAGCCGACGGACGGCCACAAAGATCCGTCACACAGCACACGTACGCCAGGGCCGCCGAACTACGCACAGACCACGTTTCAAGGGGGGGGGGGGGGGGGGGCGGCGGCTTTGGAGGTTTAGTAGATTGCCGTGTGGTGTGCCGTTTGGTTTCCTCTCTGGGATTACCCTTACCTTAAGCGCACCATTTCAATGCTAATACGGATCGACCGATCGGTGGAGTGAAGGGCAGAGCGAGGACTGGATAAAAGGGCAGCTCTTCTTCTTCTTTCCCCCATCCATCATTTCGTGTTGAAGAGGCCCACTCTACCCCAAGATTCGAGACCTTAAGACCGGTAGCCAAAATGCTAAACGATTCACGATCTTTTCTGCGATCATGTGGGACGAACAAAAGGCTGCACACAAACACACTCATAAAAGAAGAGTAGGCCGCACTACTCTACTGGCTACCTGGCTACAGCACGGCCCAGGCAATGTGCGCATGCGCCGTTTCGGTAGTTTAGTTTTTGCGTGGAAGGGTTTTTGTTTTTCGATGTGTGTTATGACGCGCAAAACGTGCGATTGGAAACACGCACGGATTGCATAGAGCGGGGGCACCGTGAAGCCTTTGCTGAGTTCAATTGAAGGGTGTTTTTGATTTGCTGAAATAGATAAAACAACTTGGCTTTGGATGTTGCAACTGTTTGTGTACGCTTGAGAGAGAGTGTGTGTTTGGATGGGTTGGGAAGACTTTGGACGGTTTCGGTAACAGTTGCAATGAAGGCTCAATAGCTTAATTTTGATGAGCGCCACCAATCAAGAGTGTATTTTCTCAATTAAGCGAAGATACTTTAATTTAATTGCTTCAAACAATTTTTCAATTATTCAATAAAATTCTACAAACAGCCCCAGTTTGATCGTTGCTCATGCGTGCGAACCCGAGAACTTGAGAGGCAGACGGCGGTTGATCACTGCCAGACAATCATGGCGTGCGCGACTCCACATGCTGAATCCGCCGCAATGCGCAAAGCTCTATTTTCTACGCCCTTTTGGCTTCGGGTGGGTCGGTTGTTTTTTTTTTTTGCATGCCAGCCCATACCACTGGTCAGTCTTGAAGTCTTGAAACGCTTGAAGCTTTCCAATGTCTTCATAGAGTCTATGGGAAAGGCTCCCCACGCGTTGCGCGCTTCAACACGCCACGCCAAGAAGCCGCCAACGCCGCCGCCGCCGCCTTGGACTGGGTCGGGTCTTTACTACTTTGGTACAGTTTTGTTTTACGACCGATTCACGCCTCGCATGCTAAGACGCAGGCGTAAAACGCACCAGGCCGGTTTACAGCAGAGCAACAGTGGCGTAGTAGTGGCGTGGTACCATACGCCTCCAACTCTTCCCTTTTGTCTTGGAACAGACTTTAAGCCGGAATTCATTTGCCGGAACGGAACGTGTGTAGCGTTTGCGTTTGTTCGGTTTCAGGTGAGTGTATGTGTTCAGTGCTGCCACAGTCCCCACGATGTATGAGTGATGTATGGAAAGAATTTTCGAAAAATAAGCTCTACCTTCCCCGCTGGTGAGCACGCAATGAGTAGAAGAAGGATTGACCATAAAAAAAAAGTTCTACAGCGAACCCGACGGGCACGCACAGGCACAGGAAATGATGCTTTGATGGTATCTCACACCACAGCACACCGACCGTTTTTAGTCTCTTCTTGGCGGGGTTGGTTCTTCTGCCGGGGCGCTCTATGGCACGAAAGGGCAGGGGCCAGTGAGGGTGATGACATACAGGCGCAACGAACTGTTAATGGTCGCCGTGCAGCAGCTGGTGCAATGTCCATTTTCGGGGTGCAATGTTGGAGTTTTAGTGGGTTTTTAAGTGTGTGCACCTTTGCCCGGGTGAAGCTCCTTGTAATGCCGCTGTCCGGTGCAGTTAATCACTTCATTAATTTGAGCATGGCGTGTTGGCGGAGCGGCCGGATTCATCTTGGTACGTACAAATACACACCATGTACTTACATGACTCATGCTTTACAAATGCCTTTCGCCGGCTGCTTGTTCTATCGCTGCACTACACGCTGCCGATTTGGAAGCTGGTTCTGTTTGTTTTATCATTCATATTCGCTTCCACGCCACGCCACGTTAGCTGCTGACGTTAGCTGATTGACGTTGAATTGTTTTATTGCGGGTGCGTGCGGTGTGCATCATCGCGGTGGCAGTGATTGCTGTAAAGTGTGGTGGGGAATTGGGGGGGGGGGGGTTGTATACTTTTGTACGGTAAGATTTATTACCGTGGCATTATTACCCTTCGGGCAAACGCGGCTTCCTCCACCGTTCACCTTAAGTTTAAAGTTTTCCTGGGACGGTTTTCGGTGGAGGTTGCAAGGGGGCAGCTTATGACAGGTTGATGTCAAAGAATGTTTACTACACACACACCGATACTGATAGAACAGTGGGTTCGTGTCAGCAGGTGAGCTCCCCCTCCCCCCCAGGACTGATCCTCTTTTCCGTGCGAGTTTGGCAGTTACTTGAGAGAAGGTTTTCGAGGTACAATTTGCTTCATTCTTACAGCTTAGATGAGATAACTGTGTGCAGTTTTATGTGTGCAGACACTGTACGTGGGTCATAATGACTGCGCAATGACTATTACAATGGGACGAAATGTGTGATTTGTTACTGTACTGATTAAGCAAACACCATAACGAAATTGCAGCAATGTTAAGTGTGTAAACAATAAAAGCAAAAAAGATCGAGTGAATTTTAGAAACGATCACCTCAATGGTGAGTTTTAAGACTCAAATTGTATGCCTACCTTAGAAGTACAGTGCCGTAGGAATCAAAACTATGATCTTTAAATCTCATACATATTTTGCATTTCATCTCAAACTGAAATGGTTTTGATTGAACATTTGAAGCATTATTTTCTATTATTAAATTTGTTTTAATTTTTTTGTACAGTTTTTGTACAAAAGTTAAATAAAATATATTTATTTTTATTTATGAAAATTCATTAAATTATCAAAAAATAAAATAAAATGATAGTTAAATTTTCTACCATTGATGGCACGTAATTGTAGTACAAAATGATGAAGAATTAATCTCTAGCAAAATCTGAAATTCAACAAACTAATCTAAAAACATTCTCTCACTTTGGGTTCCAACATTTAAAGAGAAATTGGGAATTTTTCGGTGCAATAACAGAATAGCTAAAAATTAAAGTGCAGCCAATAGAAAAAAAAAACTAATGAAACCAGAACATAGAATAAATTATGATAAAGGGGGAAATTGATGAAATAATTCAGCAATTACGTGATAGGTATAATGAAAAGTGAAATTCACCCGCAGGCAGGAAAACAAGAAATGAAGAGGATGTTACATTTAGGTTAAAAGGATTAAGTTGGTAACATTTAAGTGAATATTATAATAAACCCGGAACTAGTTGTTTTTATTAAAAAAAATCCCATTTCCAATGATAAGGAAACAGACAAGAACCTTAATTTATATATTTTACTAGCTTTCTCCACCATTTTACCACCAAAATTTTCCGTTGCAAACATCTGCCGTCGGCAAAGCGCTCGCACAAAACACGCTTGGAACGCTTCACACGGTTCAAATTTTTCGCCCGGAAAAGCTTTTCATCCACTGGGCTCCGGGCTGGATGTGCGCGCTCGCCCGCTTGTTGTCAAAATGGAAAAGGATCCCGTGCGAAGAATGCCCAGCATTTTCGCCCGCAATGTTTGGCGCTTTGCGAGCAAATGTTGCCCATTCCGACGGTTTGCAAAACTGACACGCAAGGCGACTGACAGTGTGTTTGGGGGGGTGTGAATTTTCCACCACTCGAGGATGCCGGACTGCCGAAGCAGTGGTGTAGTGTCGTGTGCGTTCGTTCGTTAAACAAAAATGCCACGAAGAAGCCAGCCAACAACTGGCATTGCGACGGCGCTAGAGGGAAGCGTTCCGAAACCTACCGAAGCAACTGCTAGTGCTGCTGGCAGTGGGTTCTGTGTATTGGTGTGTGTGTGTGGGTGTAAGAACAACAATAAGGGGAAGTAAGCCATCGCAGGGAGAGAGAACCAGATGGGCAATTTGGAATATTTTGGTTTTGGTATGTGTTTGAAGCTTCTTTTAGTTTACTTTTTTGCACCAGCGTAGAGCAAGTAGATCAAAGCTTCATATTAAATAAATTGCAAAATGTTGAAAGTTTCAGAAAAGCATTAAATAAGAAAAAAATATGGAAGGGGTGAGGAGTTTAATAAAAAGCAAAATGACTCGTTTTGTAAGCAATATACACCTTAATCCACCTTAAACGCATAACAAACACAGTTAAAAGTGTAGTTATTTTCATAACATTTCCACATAATTCACTCCTAAAAACAACCCCCTCCTTATTTCCCACGGGGTTGCTCACCCCTGCACTACCACCAACACGCGTGCTCCGTCTCGCTCTGTTCACGTTGCAGCCCCAAACGAGTGACCGGCACCGACAGCTGTCTCACCGCTAAATTACATGACAAAATGGCTGTTTTAGTTCGAGGCAACCTGCAACAGATGGAGCTAGTGGTCGTCACATCAGCGCATCACCGCACGCAACCGAGAACAGCCGCCACCCGTTTGTTTTGCGTACGGTCACCGTGCGCGAACGTAATCTTTTCCCTTTTTTCCTTCACCATTGTGCACAAAGGGGCAGGGGAAAGATTAGGAAGAAATTTCTGTGAAAGAACCCGGTGTACGGTGCAAAAGTTTGGTGTGTTCGAACTGTTGTTTCCTCTGGCAGCCTGTTCCCTTGTCGCACGATGACGACGACCTAGCTTGGCGACCGAAATCTCGGCCTACTAAAAGGCGTAAAAGGCGCGCGGAAGTGTATTTTGCGAAAAAGGTTTTCCTTCTCCACACCCATCATTGCCGGAGCGGGACTAACTTTTGCCAGGAGCTGGCAAACTTGTGTTGGGGACGGTGAAGGGGTGCGAAAATTCAGCACAACTTTAAGAGAGACATTAAATGGTGCTTTAAAGGTGCTTTGCTCCCCCCGTGCCTGCCTGGGAAAGGTGTGCTGAACACACACACACACACACGAACAGATACACAACACAGTTCGGAGAGGCAGGTGAACAGGAGCAGGCGGTTGGTTGGCATGCTGCGAGTGACAATGAAACTTTGCGCCACCTTACAGCAATCCGGCCCCGGGTTGCAACGGTGGGTGTGCGTACAATGATGAACGACTGTTTGGGAGCTCCGGCGAAGGGCAAAAACGTCAATGGAGTCATCTGAAAGCACACACAGACACACATACATGTACACACAGGATGTGCCAGGATGAAATCATCTCTCTCATTCTCTCTTTTTGACACAAGAGAGCAAGGAGAGATTGAGAGTGGTGATGGAGCGTCTCCTCTCCTTTTTTGTTGTTGGGGAAGATTTTTGGGACCCAAAATATTGTTTTAGGTCAAGACGGCGCAGATTTACGACCGCAGCTGACATTGATGGTGGTTGCGGTGGCCGGGGAGGACACATGCCGCTGGATGGGACCGCTTCCGTATGCACCCGCAAAAACTTCTGTCGGGCCTAGCGAGGGCCTTTCCCCAAGGGGGAAAAGGGGACAAAACAAGGGGAAGGCCTATGGAAATTTTATTTAATCATTATCACACCGCGTTATCATGACGCGATCGGTAGCCGGGCTAGGTTCGGCCCGAAATGGAGATGGAAAGGGTAGGAAGTTTGAAGCTGCACTTCGGGGAGGCCTGCCGGGCTCCGTCCTTTGGGTGCTTTAAAACACACCTTTTACACCTGCGAAGAGAAAGGGGAGTTAATGGCCAACCGGGACCACGAGATGGTGTCCCTCGCTACGAAAAGGTGTGTGCGTGTGTGTGGATGTGTGCTGTTTCCCATTGAGTCTTTTAATGATTTATTTTGCTCACTTTGGGCCGCGCTGTTCGTGCTAAACAAAACTTTAGCCGATTTTCGGGTGAACTTTAGCACCAAGCAACGGAAAAGGCCTGTGTTTAAAGGGGGCGAAACTTTTCCCTGTTCGCCTTTTCTTCTCCCTTCCCCACTGCCTCACTGCCTCTGCGATGACCTGCTGGCGCGGAAATGACCCCGGGCAGCTCGATCCAAGTAGCTCACACCGCACGGATGGCGATAAAAAGAGCGGCACGGGTGCTGCACCGTGTGGTCAAAAAGTAGGCGCTGAAGCTCTCCCCATCCAAGTCCATTTTTAGCGACCGCGTAATGTGTGCGCAAAAAAAAACGCAAAAAAGAACAACAAGCGCGAAAGTGGTGTGTCGCCGGCAGTCACTGCTTTTGTGAATGTGTGAGAGAGAAAGCGTTAGCTGTGTTCTTGACGTTCCTTTTGGCGCGTTTTGTGGCCAAAGGCGGCCGTTGCGGACACCATCATCGTCAGTTTTTATGGCCCCGAGCCGTACCGCGGGGAGCTGGAGGAGGTTGGCAGGTCGTCGTCATCGGGTTGGGCTGGCAGGCGCTTAAGGAGTCATCTTTATCTATTGCCATCGTTGTGTTGGCAAGCAGCCCGCATTGTGGGTTTTAGGGAGGGTAGCTTAGGGGGAGAGGGCAGGGTAAGCGTTGTGGAGGTTATTGTGTATGTGTGTGTGTGTGTGTTTTGTCGTGGTTGTTTTGCCCCGTTTGCCCGTTTGAAAGATGATTTACAGGCGAGAAAATAGAAAAAAAAACGCCTCGGATTTGGAGCTAGAAACTAGAACGAACGGTTATGTTCACGGTAGCGGTGCGAGATTAGCTTCAATTTTCCATCGATTAACCTACTGCCGGATGTCGGTCCTGTTGGCTCCGAGACGTGAACAAGCGTTAAGCCGATTGTGTGGATGTGTTCTGAGGACGGGGGTTTTGTGATTTGCGATCGTTTGACCCACTCATTCGATGGGTATTGCGTTAACAATTGAATTTGTTTTGCAATAAATTATATCAAAGAAATCATGTTATTAAACATTTTGGGGCAATTTTATGTGCAGCTTATTGTAAAATTTTATTTATTTATAGATTATATTTAACCTTATCAACCAATTGCTTAAAGCTTAACAATATTGTACATATAATAAAGGAGAGGAATGAATATAACGGGATTGAACGTTCATTAATATACCACATTTTGCGTGTTCCACTCCGTATCGCTCGGTGGTGCAATGGATAAACGCACTGGTTTTATGACGTGAGACGCGGCTCAAATCCTATGCGGATCTTTTCGCGCAAAAACCGCTGCGCGCAAGCTATTAAAGGATTGTGAGTTTACACCTCTCTGTATTTAGTGCTTCACATGATTACAGGGTTTACCAGCATATAAAACAACTGTTCACTTGTTTATAACAATAGTCGTTTTGTATAGACACCGCTGTCTACCACTTGCTCACACGTCAGATGGTGTAAGCTACTCTGTCCAATTCAATAACACAATTTTCGCCTTCGATTGCACAACGGTCGGATTCGGCACGGTTTATTGTGGTTGTTGTGTAATTAACAAAATTAATGTTTTGATTTATTGAAATGTATGGTTTATACTGCATATTGCTTGAATAAAATAAACGTGTTTAAAAATGTTTGGTTTTGGCAAAATTTGTCCCAACAAAACAAACTGTGCCGAATCTGACAGTTGCTAATCCAAGGCGAAAATTGTGTTATTGAATTGGACAGAGTAGCTTACACCATCTGACGTGTGAGCAAGTGGTAGACAGCGGTGTCTATTCAAAACGACTATTGTTATAAACAAGTGGACAGTTGTTTATTATGCTGGTAAACCCTGTAAGATGAAATGACACATGCAACACAAACCTTTTGTGTGTAATAGGCTGAAGAAAGAGCAAAAATGTTGACTTTATGAATCAATTTATCATTACTGTGTGTTTCCTTTTAGCCAAGTACTACAATCCATAATCAAGACGAAACCCTCTGGTTCCTTGCCATCTTTCTCCATCCAGCGAACACTTTATCACCCAATTTTCTAACCTCATCTGAGCGCGCTAAGCAAGTGTGTGTACGTGAAATATGCTTTAAAAGTGATGTGCAATATGTGCTGAGCCGTAAAATGTTGGCTCCCACATTCTCCACACTGCGGTGTTTCTCTCGCCATCAAAATGTTTATGCTCCAATGCCACCGGTTTATGTGGGGGCCACAATTGTCGAGCTATTAATTTAAAATGCGAAAGCATAAATATATATAAAACCACTTTTTCCTAGCTTTTTGCCCTAGGTTTAAAAAAAAAAAAACGGCCGGGTTGATTGGCCGGCTGAAAAGATGCTGTTTTTATGGTTCTGGCAGCTCCTTTCGCTTGTGGAGCTGTGATGCTTTGGTGATGATTTGGGTGTGTGGATTTTACAATAAAATTGCTCAACATACATGCAGCCGGTTTATAGTTTGTTTCCCATGAAGGCTTTTGCTGTGTGAAAGATTGAAGAGACGGCCTGTTTTGGACTTATTTTAAATGATAAAAATCAACCAGTTCAGAAGTTAAGAGCCTCAATTTCTCATTGCTTCCCTCGGCAGGTGTGGAAACATCAATAACAATCGATATTCCCATTTTCCCAACGACAATACCGTAATGCCATCGGTAGGAACGCAATCCGTTTTTGGAGAACAAACGACCAACACAGCAACCATAGCAACGGGTCGAAACAGCGACGCCACCAGGTTGGTTCCAGGTTTGCCAGGTTGTTGCTTTAATCATAATCCACAAGAAATGACTCACAACACGTAAGCGTATTAATAATGAAAAATCTTTCCCAAATTTCCCAATCCCCTTTTCCTGTTGCTGCTGCCGTGTTGTTGCGTTCGTGCTCGCCAGCAATTCGTAACATTTGTGGCTCCGTTTTCAATCCGCACACACTGTTGCGCTTTATTGAACACAGAGAGAGAGAGCCCAAGAACCTGCAGGATGTCGCGCGCGTAAGGAATGGGTTAAATGTGACCGGAAGGAGCGGCCTATACAACGTTGCCAAACAACTTCTGTCGGTAACGAAACGATCATGGTTGGGATTGACTTTTTTTTGGTTGATTGTTTGGTACGTACGTTGGTACTATTGTCGTGTGGCAGAGGATTAAATTGCATGACATTTTTCATTTTAGCGCTTACTTGTGAATTTATTTCACCAAAAAGGAGAATAAAAACGAACGCTTTTGCTGTTGCATACTGTGGCCAAACTGTGTTGCTATACCTCGAGCGGGGCACTAAAAATCGATACCGATTTGCTCTGGTTCAACCTCAGGGTAATCCATCCGTACAGTGCGACAGTGCAGTTCGCAATCGCTTTACTACATCGTCCTCTTCTTCCCTGGTGCTCTGTGGCTAAAAAACAAGTGTCCCTATTTGTTGACCCTCCGACCGAGAACCGAACCGTGCAGTGATGATGGACAATGTCACCCCAAATGGGATCGGTTGCAGGCGAATGGATGGATGGCGAAACTTCAACACTCCCGGCGTAAGGCGTCTGGGGTTTTCGGGCCCCCTGAAATTAAGCCCGGTTACAATGATCCGACCATGCAGTATCAGGCCGAAGGAAGCAGTGGCACAGACACACACAGGTCTTCGATGACGTGTAGAAGGCCGTCGCCGTCGCAACCACCACCCCGTACCAGCAGCAGCAGCAGCAGCAGCAGCAGCAGCGTGACTGTCCACGTACGCATGAAGTTTGCGTAATAAAATTTGCATAATTTACCATACATTAAATGCACATAATGGCAAGTTGATAAATTTCGTCTTCCCCTTTTTGTGTGAATCGTCGACTGACGACCGCATTCCAGCTGTGGGTTTAAGTTGGGAGAGAGAGAGAGGGAGAGAGAAAGAGGTAGTAAGGGTGAATGGTTTTCAGAGATGGTCTGCGTCTCGGCATCCCGTACCGTGTGCAGGAAGCAGGAACCAAAATTTCCCTCCGTCACTTTCCCTCGCTTGTGGCAACGGTCTGTGCGCCTGTGGTTTCTTCTATTGGGTGACACTTTCCTATTGCAGTTACAAAACGTCGGCTCGCCAGATGGTTCGTAATTGTGAGGTTTTACACTCACACACCCACAGAGTGTGTGTGTATTGTGGACACTCGATTGCATTGCATTTACTGATGCAGTGAAAAGGGCCAACTACTACTACTACTACTACTACTACTACTTCAAACTAACCATAGGTCCCGAATTCTGGCACCGTGACCACCTGTGTGTGCGCGCGCGGAAAAGGGAAATTGCTTTAAAATCGAGCCCCGCTTAAAGATTGCGCGAAGGAACGCAGTGGAAAGCCCAATTTTGTAGCAAAGTTGAACGATCTCCTGCACCCTCTCGGGTTGCAACAAGTTGCTTAACGATGTATTTATATTTAAATATTATGCAAAGGACGGGGACGGTCGGCAGAAGGGCATAATTAAACGTGACATTAGTCCTGGTGGTGCATAACAATGGTGCTTGGTTGTTGGATTTCACGCCACGCGGTGATGAGATAATCAGAGCGCAGTTAAACGTGAGGATGGTTGTTGGCAAAACATGTGGATCTATGCAGGTGTCGTAGGAATTGGTGAAGTTTTAAGACGTTTCATGTAAACCTTTGCTTTTAGGACTGAAGTATGCTTCAGACAGTCAGTGTGAGTTGGCATGATTGTGATGTGTTCTTGGCGGGAAATGATACGAGGGAAACAATCTCACATTAGCATTGGCTAATGATTATTATGTCTGGAAACTCTGGATGGATGTATTCTGTGTGCATGGGCAAGATTTTGGGCAGACAGACATGAACATATTGAGTGGAAATAGATGTCAAAAGCGACTAAAAATAAATGTTGACGTTTGGAAGATGTCTCGGCCCGAGAACTTATTTGCGTATCAAATAAATGGTTGATATCCTCTTCTTATTCTTCTTATTGGGTACAACAACATTAGTCAATTTGGGGCCTATCTTTACCACTAATGGGTTGACTATCTGTGATTTGTTATTTTCTCATAACAGGATAGTCAACCCTGTGAGGCACACGGTCACGACGGGGCTTGAACACATGCAAGTGGACGACTGTACCAGGGGACAGGCGAGATATCAGTATGAGTAAATTAAAGGTTCATTTAATTTCAAATAAAGATTAATAGTAACTAATTATGTTCGGACATCGTGTCAGAAGTTCGATCCAGCATAATCTTCCAGAAATGTAATAAAATGCCGTGTCCAAGTCCTTGGTATGTTTCTAGAATTCGATTGTCTAAGTTATTTAATTTAAAACTCAATATGTTGACTTCAACTAACCAGATTCAGCGAAATTCTCGGGGAGGGACTTGAAGGGACTTCAAATTAAAGACAACAAAGTGAAACTGCTTCATTCAATTGAAACCAAACGTACCAAACAGATGTTCTTGAAATCATGCAATAAAAATGTGTCAACAAGTGACACCTCATTTTGTACTCCTTTGCAATAAAGTTTACATTTACAGCCAAGCAGCATCAGTTGAATGCTTCCCAAAACGGCCCTCGTTAGCTCATCCCAATGATAACGAACAAAGATTGATCCTTCCCTGCGAAGCAAACTGCACGCAAAACCTTTTTGTGGTACACCGTTCTTCTAATTAAAGCATCAGTCTAACGGGCTCTCTGGTACTTAAAAAGCCTTAACCTCAAGCGCGGTGTTTATTGGGTTTTAAAAATGATGCAAACACGGTGCACCGTTGCTCCTGTTCAGCGGGTCCGAAAGAAGGAAACGACTGGGACGGAGCGGAACAGAAGGGGAGGAGGGGGCAAATGTTTTATGTTGACATTGTTCCCGGCTGCTGTACTATCGCTTGTTATCGGATGTCACGAGCTGCCTATGCTGTGCTGGCTTTGGTGCCTCGCTGTGCTGCCCGACCCGCGGAGAACCGTCCCCTTGGCTGGCAGAGAGGTAAATGTGCGGTGACAGGCGGACGCGTCGAATATGGTGCACGGCACTGGCGTACCCCTTTCCCTCCGAAGCCCCTGTCCCCCCCCCCCGGTATGGGCATCCTTTGATTCCGACCGTACGTGAGGACTCGACGGACGTCCGTGTGTGGGTGTTTCTCTGTTTGATAAGGTGCAACCGACCGGGGCGGGCCGACGTGGATGCGTTTAGATGTGTTAGTGTTGATTTCACCTTCACCGAACCGTTTCTACCCCTTATCCCACCTTCACACGCACACACATACATACCCACACTGGGAAGATGTCAGCCGTCAGATGAAAATGAAGTGATGTGAATATTAATTCCCGGTAGTCTCTTTTTTCCTTCTTCTCTTTTAGCCGTCGCTTCCTATCATCTCTCTTTTTCTCTCTCACACACTGTATGTCTATCCCAGTTGCGCATCCTTTCCTCTTTCCGGGAGAAAGAAGCAGGGGGGGAGGGGATAGATGTGTCGTCAAACCCTCGCTCCCTTCCAATCAAGCGATCCCTCATCGACCGAGAAAGCCTCCAAGTTGGCGCATGCTCCGTATCCTAGGCAACCTGGATGAATCTACCCAACGCAAGGAAGCAACGGACGCCCGCAACGTTCCCTGTCCGTGCTGCCCGCTTTCTATTTGTCCAGCGTGGTGCGGTGCGATAGGGGGGAAGAGAGGGAGCGGGCACGGCCAGCCCCCTGAAGCCCGGAACAACAAATCACATCGCCCGGTCCGGTGGCGCGGGCGAAAGGAGTTCTTCGGCTGAGTGCTTCGGCGTGCCCCGAAAAGGGGCATGACCTTCGGCTGCCTTTACGAAATGGCTTGGTGTGTGTATGTGTGTGTGTGTGTTTTGTGATTTCTACGGCCTGCTTGATTTGGAGATGATTGGAAAATGGTATATCAAAAGTGAAGAGAAAGAGAGAAAAGCAAAAAAGAGACAAAGCAGCTCCCCATTACCGTGCGGGATTGATTTTCCTTTCATCTCGGCAAAATTTCCAATTCGTCGTGTCGTGTCTCGCTGATGATGATTTTTGAACATTCCAACAGAAGCTAGAGAAGAAAAGAGCCCCGAGAACGTTGACGGTGGACCGTTCCGTCGATTGGATTTCAACCACAGGGTCTCTCTACTACCCGCCGTTCTTTACGCATCTCAGATTGCTGCCATGCCAACCACTGGGAAGGAAGCGCTCACATCACCAGGCAGGATCACGGCTAACGATGCTTTTGTTTGTTTCGCTAAATCTTTCAAATCAACCGACGAACACGATCGGAAACTGATCAAACATATTAAGCACAAGGGGAAGGGAAGGACATACACACACACACACACACAGAAGGACCGAAAGCAAGAAGGTCTCAAACTGTACCGGAACCGTAGCGCGCCTCGGTTAAGAATGCTTGTCGAAGACGGTGGGACGGCAGCCGGCGTTTGACGCTGCTGCAGCAAGCGTTCAGATTGCTGCAACACTTATCCGTTAATCTCGAAGGTCGCGCTTTGCATAAACTCTGTTGCATTTAGCGCACCAGCAGCCCGCGTACGGTGGTAGCGATTTTGCGAAAAATGGCACGCACCGGGGGTTAAAGCATTCTAATTCTTGCCACTTTTCGCTTGCTGCCAATGATCAATGGGGGGGGGGGGGGGGGGGGATTTATTTGGTGGGTCAGTGGAATTCAGGAGAGCTCAGAGAAGAGTGTGCAGGAGATCTTATGCGGGAAAGGCTTAAAAGTTGAATGGCAAAAAATGGATGAAAAGTTTGAGGAAAACATATAATTCCAGCAAAACATTTCATGCATTTTTTCCAGTTTTTCTCTGAATTCCAGTTCATGTAATGCCCTTCACCTACTGGAAGTGGGAAAACAAAACATTCAACACACTCACACACACACTCACACACACCGATCAGCTGTTTTTGCAACACACATACACACCCTATGGAAGTGAAAATGGAAATTCATTTCATGTCTCGCCAGAGTTCTCGCTCTGAGGTACGATAGCGAACGCGCGACCGTGCAATAAATCCGTCGTAAAAAAGCTTTCCCCGCTTCCTCTCTCCCTCTACAGCACTCTTTCTCTCTCTCCCTGCTCCCTGCGTTGGAATCGGGGTCAGACAGCTCCCGTGAGGAGCAGCAGCAGCAGTCAGCATGATCATCACGAGCCAGTAGTCCCCGAGACAGTCGAAAGTTTCACGGTGCGTGTGTGGAATTTAAGGAATCTCGCCTGACGCCCTGGCATGCATTTTGGAGTTTCGCTGTTGGCTTCCCGGGTTGCAAGGGCCGTCTGGGTGGTGTGTCGGGCGGCACCGGGACAATGTACAATGTGAGTGAGGACTGCATTTCACTTTCAATGGTTTCTAGGGAGCGGTTCGTAGTCGTTGTGTTTTAGCGGGGATACTAATTTTAACAGAAGGATAACAATTTTAAGTGAAATAAATACATTTAAATGCATTATAAAGTAGTACTATATTATTTTCTAATAAATTGATAATTTCACAAAAATTGTTCATAAAATTAACAAAGTTATTTTTATAGCTAAATGGTTCTCTTGAAACAAGGGAACCATTTTATATCATCAAAAGCGTCAAATAATTCGATTCCTCCAATCTGTTCCAAAACACACTACAAGGGGATTCACACACACACACACACACACACACACACACACACACTCCCAGACACATTTATCTATGTGTGCGTTGTTGGTGCTTGTCTTCTTCCCTTGACGCATGTAACCCTCCCGAGGTAGTATACGCGCGTGTGCAAATTTTCCTTCCTGTGCAACCATTTTCCCCATTTTTCCTTGTCCGGATGGGGGGTGGCGATTTTGAGCGGCCCGTGAGGTAGTTCTAATATCCTTCTTTTTTTCGATGAAAGACACACACAAATTTGTATTTTACCGACCACACATACACACGGTTCGATTGGGCTCGGGCTGTCCTGTTGGAGCATATTTTAGAACGCCTTTTTTGAGTGAAAAAATCAGCAAGCTCGTAAATGATAACTTTAAGGCTGTAGAAGGTTTAGCAGTTGCAAGGGAAAAATCGATAATTTTTTAACCCTTTTTTGAACCATCATGTTTGTGAGCTGAGATACTTCTGCTACCAGTTATGTCCCGTTTTCGTGCTTTTGTGGCATTTTAAGTTGGCTTTTAAAATATGTCGATAAAAGGGAGTATCTTTACCATCGCTTTGAAGATCACAAAACTGGTAACAAAACTTTCAATAAACAGGGCTTGCGCCCCATTTCGAATGGTTTTTTTTCTCTCTCTCCCCTGGTGGCTACTGTAACCTAACGGAGAGGCATCCACCGCAGTGAGATATTGCCCCGGATGGCCTAGGCATAGAGACCATGAATAAATCATTTAATGAGACAAGATTTATGGAGTGTTTGGTCGTCGTTGTCGTTTTCGTCTTCCTATAGTGTGTGGCATGTAGTATCCAACGTGCAGCAACGTGTGTGTGTTGTTGGGATTTATTTCGAATGTCATTTTTTCGCAAACAATTTCCCTTTTTGGGGGAGGTTTGGTGGCGGGGAAGGGAAGGGTGTCCCCTGTTTTGCAGTTTTTACTTCCTTATGATAGATATTTACGCGCAAGTAGTTGTATTTCCACTGTGTGTATTTGGCTGCAGTTAGCACCAATCTTGAATGCCGGCAGAGTGATGGCCGTAGTGGTGGTTTTCCTTTCGGTGTATTGGTGTGCGTCGGCGCGTCTGTCCCGCAGGACGAAAAACACGTGCAGAAAATTTATGAACACCCGTGTTGGTTTTTTTGTCTTTTTTCTTTTGCAAAGGTAGCTCTTATTCACTCATCTAACACTCCCTTTGGCACATAAAAGTGTTCCTTTTTGGTTTTCGGTTTGTTTTTTTTTTTTACCGTTTGCTGGCTTCCTCATCCACCCGGTCCGTTTCTTATCATCATCAATATTTCAATGGCAGACACGTCGTGGATGGTCGTTATTTTTAATTTTATGCGTAACTGACCTCGATTTATTTCCTTGCTGTGGACCTGGGGGGGGGGGAATGGTTGGCGTCGTTCGTCTTTTTCCAACAACGATCGAGATCGATGTGTTTATTTTGTTTCTTTTTTGTTGTTGTTGTTGGGTGTGATAGGGTTCTTTTTGAGATTTTGGGTGGGTTTGTGTGATTGGGCTGGTTTAGTTTATGGTTTATGGCTACCACCGTGAGCGGAGTGGTGATAGTGCCTGGGGGAAGGGTACGTAGGGAGACGTTGTTCTTAAGCAGGTGCCTGAACGTGATTCAGATGCAGAATGATTGAGTTTGATAGTGCTGGAAGAAATAATGAACGATTGCCTGGACACACTCTTCCTCAAACGAAATATTTTAGATAAAATAATCAAATATTTAGCACTTTACATGCCATATTTATGTTTTTCTTTTAACGTGTCCTATTTGAATCATATCTTTTATGCGAATTTTACAAGAATTTTGCATAATCTTTATATTTTAAATCTAACCAAAACTGAAACAACAACAAAATAAGGTCAAATTTGTTCATTTAAAAGGTTATATTTTGTTACTATTTCTTATGCATTAGAAACTGTAAAAAATAATTTTAAAATAAATTTCAGAACCCAAAATTTTGCTATTTGTCATACAAACCCCCCCCCCCCCCCGTCCTATATAGTGTTTTATGGCCTGCCAATTAAAACACCGTAAATCACCTTCGCTCGGCGGGAAAATGCTTCCCCATTCAAATTCAATCCCGGCACTCGTAAAACACATCCACAACACGTCGAGATTAATGAAAACCCATCCTCCTCCACCCCATGGGTCCGATGGGGATGGATGGAGCACCGGGCGCCTCCATCGATCTCCCCATCGGACGGTACGATGGCTGGAACAGCGGACACGCGTTTGTAATGAAAACTGTACTGTAAAATGGATGTAGCACAAAAGCAAAAAACCTCAACCACAACGCATAACATAACTGGCGTACAGAGATTTTGATTATCCGCCTATCCGCCCGTGTTCCTTGGGTATGAACGCGCCGCGAGCGGCCGAAAGCCGAACACCGAAACGCTAATCATCGTGTCATCGTTTTCGATTATTCCTTTCCGTCCTTCAAAGCGAAGCAGAGGCGGAAAAAACTGACATCGGGATTCGTTGGTCATGTTGCTGTGCGCTGTTTTTTTGGTAAAAAGCAAAAAAGAACCCCTTCGCGGTGATATTTGCGTTTGTTTTATTCCCAGCGGCGCTGTCGTTCGCGCTTGTCCATTGCGCTCTCGTCTCCCCCCCCCCCCTCCCACTCCTACCAAACTTTAACGACAAAAGCGTCCCAATCTAGGTAGCCACGCCGTGTGCGTACACAGCGCTTTCCCGAAACGTCATTTGGACCGCGATGTGTTTGTATGTGCGAGTCGATTTCCTCGTCAAGCAGGGGGAGGGTTTTTTTTTATCCATGTGTTGTTCGGTGGATTTGTGCCACTGCTCACTCTCCAGTTTTTCCCCCCGCCTGAAGTATCATGCGTGAAACATGAAACCGTTTGTGTCAGGTACACTCCACAAATCGTGCCAAACAGCGTCCGCGGGTACGGGAGGGACAGCACAACAGAAAAAGCGAACCGATGCGCACATGGCCACATCATGGCCAGCCACTTTGCGAGCAGAATGCGACATGCCAGCACTGGATGGCAGCACATCGAAAGGCACACGCGAGACATCGTGTCTCGCGTGTGCACTTGTTAGGCAGTGAGAGTGAAAAACTCATTGTCATTCGCCGGTTGGCTTTTGGCTTCAAGGGCAGTTGAAGCAGTGGAGGACCACGGGAGGGGGACAATTTTATCCCGAGCTTCCTTCCAAGTTCGAAGTGAAAGTGATAGCCAGTTAGAGCGGGCCCTGTACAACAGCAAAAAAAGGCAATTGAAGCCTTTAGCCACCGACGATCACATCCGCAAGTGCGCACTGCGAATGCTAAATCTGGCCATTTGTGGACCATCGGCTGAAATGTTCCTGGCGGGGGGGACGGAGTGATGTCACTGCATGAGACACACACACACACACAGGGAGTGAAATTGAAATCTGGCTAAATTGTTTTTCATCTTCTTGAAACTCCAGCGATTGGAGGAGCAGCACACGAAACGAGCGCACTTGTGATGTTGTGGACAATGGCGGGCCTCCCCCGAACCCGCCCAGTGAGTAATTGGTCCTGCGTGTGCACTTGAGCCTGCGGGAGCTGGTGGCGGGAGTTACTTCGGATGATTGAATTAATTTTTAAATTATTCGGCCACTTTCGCCGGGCCACAACATCCTCACACACACACTCACACACGCGTGCTCTCTCTGTCACCGGCACTACCGGGCTGCGGTTCGATTTGAATAGAAATGGAACTACTGACAGCCCGACCGGAAGGGCCGCTTCAGACGCGCTGGCGACAAAACGGATGGGCTAGTGATTGGGTAAATGGGCTCTCGAAAGTGCGACTTTATCAGTACTCGGGGTGACATCACACAAACACACACACACATGCCATGTGCTAATAGGCATGCAGATAGGTTGGCTATTTGGCGCGCAATCTCATCGGGGCCGCTCCAAACGGATTAAGGCGAAGGGGCCGTTTAAGGAGCCATTTGCTCTAAGTGAGGGGGGGGCCCTATTTACATAATGTAATCTGCATTCGCCCCAGAAAAAAAAACAATTGTCCCAAAAAAAAGGGTTCCAATAAAACCAAAGTGGAAGCAAATGCAATTACACCGAAAGCGTTCGGCAGCATCTCACTTACTACTGGCAAAAGTCAATGCAGTAGTAAGCAGCAACTAATAAAGCTTATTAGAAAGCAAACGAGTTGGGAGAGCTTTTTCACCAGCCTCGACCCGCAGCGAACTCTCCCTGTGTCTGTGTCATCCTGTTAAATGCGTTTATTTTATCGTTGTTCGTGTTAGTAATGATGATGTTGCTGGTACTGCTGCTTCCGTTGGAAGCTTCATCATCATCATCGCCATGGTGAATGTGAGCCTCGCAGCTACAGGATCACACCGTGCGCCATTACCAGCTTCCGGCTGGATGGGGAGCAATCGTTGATTCCTGTGTCCTGGTGGTCGTTGGCAGTACAGAGCGACAGAAGACACCTTCGCCTTTCGCTGCCCGAGCATCCGGTTGTGATGCGATCGAACTCGAGGTACGAGGCAAAATCGAGGCGAATCAGGAACTACTACCGTATCAGGACCGTCCTGTGGTTGTGGTTTTTCGGTGGCAGCAACCAGGCTGAAGCCTTGGTGCGGTTCGATGTGCGTGTGGTTTCCGTGACGTTGCAGTCCGTTCGTTTATCCGTCCGGGCGCTACGTTGAAGGATCAGTTTCAGAATGGCTACAATGTTGTGCGCACTAGAAGCTATTCGTAGAAGTTTGATGGAGTTTTTGGGGATATTTTAAAATAACACTTCAGTTAAACGCTCTTTCAAATTATTGCAAATTAAATCTACATTTTTAACGGCGGAAAATGTGTACTTTCTTCCTGGTAAACCATTTTGTGTGCCACTGTACCAGCCAAAAAGCCCTTCCCCGTCAAGGACTTTCCGGCTGGCGTGATGATAAATTGTTTATCGTTCCAGCTAACCAACTCCAATTGTAGGCCTCTCCCTTTCCTCCGGTGTCTCCGGGGCGATGTGCGTGAAGCCATCGCTACTTGTCGAACTTGCGTGTCGAACTTTGCTGTGCCCCAATGAACGAACCTTAACCATCATTCGGCCATCAATTGTAGGTCCTAAAAACTGAGGTGCCAGATAGAAGCAACAGAGGCTTGTGCCTCTCCAGAACGGCACTTCTGAGGCCGGAAAATCGGACAGGTTTGATGGCCTGGCAGTGATGGCCTGCAAGCTGGTGGGTCAAAACATGGGAATCATTGGGAATTAAAGCGTTGAATGATAATTGCTTTAAAGGGAGTAGCAAAATAGGAACCTCAAAAGTCAAAACAGCCACATCATGATGATGAGCGTAATTATTGTACCGGCGGTTGGGTTTTATTGTCGACTTTGAAGGAGTTCTTTTCGAATGACTTTTTAATCCTCTGGAAAACAGGGACATTATGGCATCTTTTCGAATGATTTGATGCTTTTCATATTTATGCAAGCAACTCTTCCAGTTTGCCCATTTGGTTGGAGATCGAGAATTGAAGGAGTTTGCGTTTTATGATATGTGACCCTCCCGAGGACAAAAAGCAAGCAAGCAAGCAGTCAAACAGAAGGTTGCAAAAGAAGCGTATTATGATTTTACGATTTCCATCACATTTCGCTCCATAATTCAAGTGCCTCACAGCAACTCCTTCACAGCCATATACATACACATACCCTGTAAAATTATACCCCAGAGAAGGGACCCCATTTCGGTGCACGGCGAGGGGTTTTATGTTTTGAAATGATAGCAAAACAAAACAAAGCGGGAGCTCAAAAACGATTGCTTCAATATTGTGTGTGCGCATGGAACGGCCCTCGCTGCCATAGATCTGGAACAATAAAACACTCTTCCGTGTGTGTTCCGTTCTTCGCTCCCCGTTCCGGCTGCCAATGAGGCGCGCTCGCTAGGCAAGCGCAGCGTGAGCATAAATATGTTTTTTCATGTCAATGTGGCAGTTTGATGGCACACAATCGACACAAAACTGTGCAACCCTGCCTCAGGTCGCACAAGTTAAATAAAGCTCGTGTACTGAAAAAAGCACCCAAAAGGCGCCCGAACCAGACCCGGAGGTAAGAAATGGAACTCTTGTTTTATTATTTATGGTACGCGCGCCCGTAAACGGTTGCCCTATTCCGATGTGACGATTTCCAGTGCAATCTACTCAATGTCGAGAGCGGGAGCTTGATTTTTGGCTTCCCTTTTTTGCCCAACTGCCAACTTGACTCTTGGCTGGTCTTGGTAAAAAAAACAGGAGGAGAGGAGCCACACATATATATATATATATTTTATAGCGAGAACCCCGAAGTTGTGAGAATCATATATTACGACCTAATAAACGTATAACATAAGTACGAAATGGAGAGTTTTTATTTCCCACTTTTTAAGTGACTGTCGTGACATCGTCTGGGGTCGTGCGAAGCTCTGCCAGGCACGAGTGTGTGCTGCTCGAGGACACTTGTCACGCTTTTAGGATGTAAATTTTCGTCATTTAGTCAGCTTAGTCAGCTGGTAAATGGTGCATCAAACGTACGATGAGCTTCAAAGTGAGCACGATTTCTTATTTGTGCTCCAGGGGGGGGGGACCAAGGGGTGGGGGGAGGGGTTGAAAGTGTTTCAATTTCCTTTTCTACATTGACAGCATTGCTGCTTGTCATCACTCCATCGATGGTAATCTTTCACATTGTTCCAGGTTAGACTTGAACCCAACATCTTTTCTCACTGTTCAAGAAATCGCCTCCTTTTGGCCTAAACGAACGAACGGAGGGGAATGGAACGGTTAAATGAAATTCGTTCCAATGAAATCAAACAAACTTTCACACCCATCCAACACACACACACACACCCGTTTCGATGAGTTTCCGGCTTTCCGGCGTTCAAGAAAATGGTGGCTGGCACGTAGACTGTAGTATTTGGGGGATTATTTCTCGTTCCTTTGCGCGGCTCGGGTTTCGAAAGGCGTGCTCGGTAAATATAATAAAATCCTTCACTTGTATGCGCTCCGGCCAGTGCTTTGTGCACATAGTGAGAGTGACGGGAATGGGGATAAGGAATACTCTTTGCTTCGAAATCACAAACCGATTAAAACAAATAACGAGCGAGTTTGGAGGGGAGGGCGGAGTAAGTGAAACAATGTCTATCAGAAAGACAATTGCGATCGAAAAAGAAGTGTTTTGAAATAACAAGAAAAGGTTTGATAGTGAAGCACGATAATATAATAATGCGATTGGCTAATATAATAATGCAAGAAATATAATAAAATGCCATAAACTCCTTAGAGAGATGTGAACAAAATAGAAAAGCGAAGGAAAATTTGGTGAAACAGTTGTCAAAATTATCTAAATTTAGTATTATTTTCATTAACTTCAGTAGTAAGCTAACTTAATGGAAATAAGAAGCTGGAAAGATAAATGCAGTAAATAAGAAGACAATTTAAATCGAAATTGAATTGTATTAAATACAAAAAATGGTAAAAGAAATATGAAAAAAAAAACATAAAAACATTAATTGAACAAAATACATAAACGAATGGTATCTGAATTGATAAAAACAAGTGAAAATTGCAAGCAAATTAGAAATTAGAAATTGTATCAAAAATCGCTAATTTCAGTTTTCTTGTCATTATTTTAGGCTTTTGTTTTGTATCCTATGCATTTTGTCCATTCATCCTTCACCCAGCTCAGTCCTTACACCAACAGTAGCAGCAGTAGCAGTAGCCGAAACGAAACGGCTGCATCCCTGTTTAACGGTGTTTGATAGGTTAGGTTAAATTTGTATCACTCAAGAAATCATCCCCCTAGCGTTACGGGCACGGGACGAACGACGATCCGGCACGACACGACCGGAACGAAACCGTTGCGAGCCAATCTCGCAACCAACGCGCGCAGCAGCAACAGCAAACGGCGGGGGGACGCTATCAACCATGATGAACGCAAACATCGACCACCGTCGTCATCAACCTCACACCAGCGGTGTGTGTGTGTGCGTGCGCTCTCCCGGATGTTTAGGAACTCATTCCCATTTGGGTGGGGGAAGAGCGCTGAGGAGGAAGAGCGAGCGGACACAGCGGAGCAGAGAAGAGGTGGTTCATTTCGGCACAACCCATCGATGGGTCGTGCTCGTGATGCGGAAGGTTTGTTTTATGCTTCCTTCCGTCAAGCTTCCGCCCTTTTTTGCGTCTCCTTGCATCCTTTCGGAGGTCGCGTGTCGAATACGCCACCCTTATCGTGTAACTTGCTCGCCCGCTCTCGCTGTGCACCTCCCGCGCGCCCCTCCCCCCCCCCGTTCCAGCGGGACAAACAGTGCGGCGTCGGGCCGCATGCATGTGTTTATGTGTTCGGGCATCAAATAAATTTACGTCACATTTGAGTGCCATAAATAAACTCTAAACAAATCTGATGTTATGATTGCGATAAAAGTGAGCAACTCTTCTTCGGTGGGCAAATGTAGCGAGCAAAAACTGCCCAAAAATCGCAGAAAAAACGAAGGGTGCCAGAAGGGGCTGCACGGAAATGACTAAAAAGAGATCTCAGCTTCTTCTCAGCTTTTCTTTTCTTTTGGCAAGCCTCTTCAGAAGCACGAAAACCAGTAAAACTGTGGGTGAAAATGATCGTCGGATTTATGGTGCATCGATTTTTGCCGGTTTCAGTGGGGCCTTGCAATCGATCCCGCCGTACGGGGCCTTTTGGCGTCAGTAAAATGAATCCAGGAATCGGGACTTCTTAGTACGTGTGTCAGATGTTTTATTTTCACCCGAAAACACACACATTCATTCAAGCAAAGGGGTCTGGTACGGAAAATGATACAAAAAAACTGTTTGAAATGTACTGCGAGGCTTTTTGCAGGTGGTTTAGTTTGATGGCTTGGTAGCTGGTTTACGATAGTTATGTAGAGAGTCAAGTACCGTGCGAAGTGTTTTGAAATGAAGCTAAATCACTCAGAATTGAGCTGCTATTGGGAAGGTGAAAGTGATTTACTGCGAGGGTTACACAGTGAATTCAATATTTGAAGGATGCTGTCGTATTGCTAGTGAACGGTATGAGGATCACCACAGAAGAACCACAGACAAATCAAATCAATATTTGAAGGATGCTGTCGTATTGCTAGTGAACGGTATGAGGATCACCACAGAAGAACCACAGACAAATCAAATCTATATTTGAAGGATGCTGTCGTAATGCTAGTGAACGGTATGAGGATCACCACAGAAGAACCACAGTACCTTGTAATAGAGCCTTGAGTAAAATATGTGATTTAGTACTTTCATACTGCATTTAATACAGCATTCGAATCTCACAGAGGTCTGAGGCAAGGTGACGGACTCTCCTGTCTGCTCTTCAACATCGCCCTGAAAGGTGTCATTCGAGGCGCGGGGCTGGAAAACGACATCCGTGGCACGATCCTCTACCGGTCTCTCCAATTTCTTGGCTTCGCGGATGACATCCACATCATCGGCAGGACAACAGCGAAGGTGTGTGAGGCGTACAACCGACTCAAACGCGAAGCAGCAAAGAATTGGATTGAGAATTAAAGACGAAGTACCTGCTTGCCCGGAGACTCAGACCATCTGAGAAGCAGTGTATTAGTTTACGGCAACAATCTCCTGATGGTAAAGGAGTTTTGCTATCTCTGGACGGTCGTTACTTCGGACAACGACATCAGCAGCGAAATCCGGAGACGCATTGTGCAGGGGAATCGTGCATATTATGGGCTTCACCGACTGCTGAGATCCAGAAGACTTCGAGCCCGCACGAAATGTGAGATATATCGCACATTGATTCGCCCGGTGCATTCCTCTACGGCCACGAATCCTTGACCATCCGAGCGGAGGATCCAAACGCTCTGGGCGTGTTTGAGCAGCGCATCCTCCAGGCCATCTTTGGCGGTGTGTTCGAGCATGGAGCGTGGAGGAGAAGGATGAACCACGAGCTTGCTGAGCTGTACGGCGAACCGAGCATCCTGACGGTGGCGAAAGCTGGCAGGATACGATGGCTGGGGCATGTCATGAGTATGCCGGACTCATGCCCCACCAAGAAGGTGTTTGACAAGGGTCCCCAGTTTGGCGTAAAGCGCAGGGGAGCACAGCGAACTCGATGGCTGGACCAGGTGAAGCGAGACCTGACGGAGATCGGGTGTCTGTCTGCATGGATGGGAGGCTACAGCCAGGGGCCGAGCATCCTGGAGAATTACTGTTGACCGGGCCATGTCACATCGACGTGCTCTATCATGAGCAGGCCAACAAGAGAGAGAGAGAGAGAGAGAGAGAGATATAGCATTTAAAAAGAAGGAGAATCCCGTGCTAACTGATAAGGCCAGAACGACTATGGCTAACATTATCTGGCAAGTGAAGGTAAATCCAAAACCCTCATGGTCTCTTGCTACCACCAAAGATCGACGTCAGGGGGATTGATTTGCCTATCTCCTATTCAACTTGGCGCTAACGAGGGTTATCCGTGCCAGGAGTATAGAGACTATTGCCACTTTTATTTATAAGTTTTGTGGATCTGTTATGTAACTGAAGCCTGCCAAAAGATCAGGTAGAACCTCGGCATCGGCAGATAAACGATGATGATAGCACCACCAACGGTCTTACTAACATATGACGGATAGGTGAACGCACTTTTGAAGTCTTCCAAGAACTCTCCTAACTCGGATCAAAGGCTGCAAATCAGTCACTCTATAGCCTAAAGAAGTAGTCCACCTCAAAGCACCTGTAACTGGGAATCGATCGCACATTCTAAGCTTCTGAAACATGGATACGGTCGAAATCAGATGAAACCTTCTCAGCCACGTGGAACAACAATGTAGTAAACTGCTACAACTAGCAATCCATACGAGCTGTATGGTGATCTCATTGTCTGGAAGCGCATCAAACTCACGAAATGCCTTTTAGGTCGTCATCAAGGACAGAAAAGTCGTAGTAGGTCCAAGTATTTTGACGCTACAAGTATGAAAGCATAAAAGCTCAACGAAGAAGTCCCATGATTAGTTTCGAGTGTCAAAGTTCATAGTTTCATGTTAGCTCTATTTGTCAAAGTGGAACTGAGGCAAATTGTTGATCTTCAGTGTCTTACAAACCCCTAAAACATGAGATCCAAGGCCAAAGTAAGAGGAGAATCTACTCATATGACAAAAGATAAGCTCATGAAACATCTATGAATGCATCACGCCACCGTAATTCAACACATGCACCAAGTATAGACTCTAGAGTGCCTTAAGAAAGTCTCCTTAAAACCATGACGTCCTCCGAATCAGTTTCCCTGAATCTGCCCAATCCGACACGGCCTTCCAAATGGCCATGAACCCGCTCGTCTCCGTCTTCATCCCTCCCCTTCCCGCCGCTCATCTCCCTCATACATTATCATCCAGCTTAATCAGTTAATTCCTCATCACACTCGGGGAAAAGGGGTTCCAAATCACGGTTCCAAACCGCGAACGCGAAATTACATCACTTGCGCCTATGGATGCGAACAAGATGAACCCGCAAGACTGAGGCTGCACGAACACGGGTATTTAAGGGAAATAAAAGATGTAAACACCCGATACCTTCCCAGCCCCACAGACCACAGTGTTGGACGGCTGCTGGTGGCAGCTCACAGTGACTTGTGACTTGACTGTGACCGTGTTGGGTGACATCGTGTAGGCCATCGGGTTGTGGGCATATGCTGCTGTTGCACTTTTGCTGTTTTCCGAAGGTACGGGGTGCTGTCTGGCCGCGTAAACCTGCGCCAGACCCACGGGCACGGGCAGCTGTATGGAGCTGATGGAAATATTTAAATGAGCTCACAACTCTCCTTGCCCAGTTTGGCGTGACGGAGTTTGACGTGTCTGACTTTTCTTTTGCATTCTGCCCGTTTCAAATACTGCCTATCCCGGTGGTTGGTGCCCTCACTTGCAATCCCCTGGCAAAAGGATTTGTCTTTCCGTTTGGGGAGCGGCGAAGGCCCGTCGGGGCAGAAACGTCGCGACCCGCGATGCCGATCGATCTCGTTACAGGGCGCTCATCATCATCATCCCGTGCAGGAAAGATGCATGACACGAGATGACGCAAACTGGGGTATGGGAATAAATTGGTGTGGACCGTGCGGACCCGTTCATCTCGGTTCGTCTCGTCGGTTTCGTCTAGGGTGGTCGCTCCACAAGCCACACCAAAAACCCACCGAGCGGAAGCGAACGGGCCGTGCAAAGCGGAATATGCAAAATTAAAGTTGAATTAAAAACAAAATGTGTCCTCGGTGTCTCGGGTCGGTGCGGCTGGCGAGGAAGCACGGTGAAGACATTCCTCACGGGCACCGGGATCGAAGGAAAATGATAAAGCAGGGAAATTAATTTATTAAATTGAATTGATAAATCTGTGCTGTGAACTGGCAAGGGTGCAAAAGGGAGGGTTACGCTGTGTCGGGCGGCCAAGGACGGCCACCTCCAACGACGGTGCTCGTGCGAGATCGTGGGATGGCATTAAATGGGTATTAAAACAAACTGTTATTACTGGAATTACAGTGAACTACCAGATTTCGAGGAATGACGATTGCCCGGTGCACCGTGCGACCATCACTCTCCTGTTGTTGTTTCTTCCTTTTGCTACCACTTTTAGTTAGTTGAAGAGAACAGATGTGTAGGTTGACGCTTGGTGAGTGTGGAAGGAATTGGGATTTTCAGGAATTTAAACAATTATACACAAAAACCCCATATAATTGAAACAAAAAGACATTGTCCAAAATGTATTAAAAATTACCCTCTCGAGGGTAAAGTTAGATCTTAATTTACCACGCATAATTTACCTTTCGTCTGGGCACTGGAACGCTCCCGTTCCACACTGTTGCTGCGGCCAAGCGTTCTCCTGTCAGATTGATTGTCACACGCTGTTTGACAGTTGAGCGACAATCGCAGGAAGCTATGGGCGAACATGGGCAAAGGCCTTCTCCGCTCCACTTTCCAACAGGCAATTACTCCTCGTGTCCAACAGCACAGCAACAGGAAGTGGGCCAAAAGTAGTTCTGCGAATGTTTTACTTGATTGATTCTGCTGTACGTAAGCAAGTAACAGGAGGAGGAGGAAAAAAAACACACACACACGCATAAAAAAGGTAAGTCCACATACACACCAAAAGGACGGGCAGGGTGCAGGGAAGGAAAACATTTTAATGACAAGCGCGAATACGCGAATCAATCCTCGTTGCGGTTACGCGTGTGCAACCACCACACTCGGAGCAGCAGGAACGGAAAAGGAGGAAGCAGAAAAATAAGCCCGTCGCCTTCGCCCGTCTTGGGGCTTTGCAAGCAGGCAAAGCAACAAACAGCAACAAAAAAGCGGAAAAGAGTCTGCAAAAAGAATCTTATATTTTAATGAACATTACTGTCTGCGAAACTGTTGCAGAATTCCTGCCACATTTGTAACATGCTCGAGGAATTTCAGCAACGACAACGCTGGCCGGGCTGTGCGCGTCGCGTTGCTGCGTACATTTCCCATGCATTTCCGCTGGGACGCGGCGGCTATCGTGCGGGGAGCGATCGGTCAGCGATCGCGCGCGATTGACGAGAGTCGTAAATGGCACATGGCAAGGGCTCGACCGAGGGGCGTGTGTCATTTTTAAGCAGTGTGCATTTTTGGGAAGCAGAGCCCCGAGTCTCGTAACCACATCATGGTTATTTATTGTTTTCTCTCGATGCATTTCAATGCATCGGCAGCTTCCCAACCCAACAACACGCTTGTCCTGGGAGGGCGCGTGTTTTTGCATCGTATCCTGTGTGTTTGGGTGTTTCTTCTTTTCAGTATGTTTGCTTTGCCGTACAGCTTTGCTTAATTCTTGCGATAAATGCAATGCAAGTTTCTTATCGGGGGTTTTCCATTCTCGTTCTTACCCGTTGCGTTGAGTGGTGTATTGTTTTCGACCCCGCGTGCACATTTCTCTAGTTCTGCTGCATTTTTCTGACTGGTACAGTGTGGTTGTGTGTTTTGTTGTTGTACTTTTTGTCTTTTTCTTCTACTTCTTCTTAGCTTTGAGCAGCTTCTACGGTTGCTTCCTTACAGTTGCGTTCACTTGAGCAAAGGGTTGTTTAAAATTCAGCAGAACTTCATTCACCGTTACCGGCGTGTTGTAGCGCCGCGTACGTAGCTCCGGATCGGATTTGAGCCACCACCGAAGACTGGTCACGTGTGTGTGTGTGCTTGGCAATTGATGGATTTTTCCTGCCACCATATATTTGTTTGTTTTGTCTTGCTGTTTTTTTTTCACTCTCCTTCTGTTCTTGGACGAGATCTCCTCATGCGTCAAGCCAGGGCCGCTGACGAGGCACCAACGGGAACCAACGAAGTGACCGGCCACCGGTCCGGTTCTTACGTTGTTCTTCTGCGGAGCGTGATCGATCGATCGTTCGCATCGCGTCAGCTCGAAGGGTGAACCACGGCGACGACGACGACGACGTGGAGGAGGATGAAGACGATGCTGCTGATGATGATGATGATGATCGAAAAACGTACCAAAGCAGTTCATTAACGACGACGTGTACGTGCGAGATTGAAACGGAAAGTACATCATTAGGGCACCTCGCATCCGACCAGGGGCGGAAAAGCTTTCCAGTGGAAGCGGGAGCTGGGAAGTGTGGGGGGTGCCGGGTGATGCTCCAAACAATGCTTCAGGGGAAAACGGAAAGCAAACTTGACGACGAGAACCTCGACGTATGTACGCGTGGTTTGTTTCGCCAAGTGCCAAGAGCAAATGCGCTAGTGGCCGGCACAAGTGATTTTCGATGGCGTTCGATGAGGATTAACGAATCGACTGGCTAGCAAGTGGAGAAATACTGTGTGTGGCTGTGTGAAAAAGAGAGAAAGACAGAGAGAGGGTGGCAGAGATGCAGATTTTGAAGCTTGTATTCATTGTGGTAAATTAAAGTTTAAGAGAAGAAAGTAGAAAGCTACTCGGTGGTGTAATTATGTGATGAATGACTTCTGTTAGGCAAATCAGGTATTGATTCACATCTGACTAACCATTCAGTCGTTAACATATTGTTTACAATGAACCACTAAGTATATTTTGGTTCATTCTCTTTTTCTCATTGCGCTCACATGATTTGCATTGTGCATTTATGTTCTGATTCTTGGGACCAAAGCTAAGACAACTAATGACATGTTTGAACAGAGCTAAAGATATACAGTTTTACAATAATTTTTTAGATATTTGTTTTGTGTTATTTTCAATGATCTTCAATTACTTTCCTCATCATATCAAGTGAAATAGTTAATTACAGCGAGTTTATTCCATATTTTTGTGACAGCCTAGGTTCTTGAGATTTGAACCCACGTCGGTGTACGTCTTCTACTCATGCACTTGATGACTGTACTGTAAGAAAGGTCGAGGCATCTGTTAGCACTCATATACACTCATACAGCAATCCAACAAACGTTAAGATCTGTCTGAAACCAAGGTCATGTATGAACCTCAAAAGAAGCGAAAAGATATAGTGTTAGTGTAGTTTATATGTAGGTTATATACTAGAGTAAAATTACTACAATTTATATTCAATTTATAACAATACACCCAATGATGCATTATCCCAACTGCCCAGAAGCAATAGTGTGATTTATGATGACTTAAAGCTTCTTGCTCGTTATCATTCCCAAAGAAAAAGGAGAAAAAAAACGCCCCCAGAACATCCTCAATTCTTGGCCTACCTTCAGGGCTTCAGGACAGGAATGCAAAGGACAGGGCGAACCAAAAATATACGACTCCCAGCGGAATGTGTCCTTCGATGGATGTGACTCACAATATTATTGAATGAACTGAATCTCACACATGCCACAGGAGTAACGCAAGCATCCAGCAGTAACAACGTGCTACTCTCACGCCCATGTCCTAGTTTAGGGACCAACACCACCACCACCACACAGATTGGAATGTTACCATAAATCAACCATCGGCAACCATGAATTTATTGCGTCCAATTGAAAGATTATTGTCTCTTGATAGATTTTCCGGACACATTTGGGTTAAGGTTAGGGCTAGCGAGAACATCCCCGAAGGGACAGCGGACTCGCGCTCGCAATCCGGTGTGAAAGAATGCCGGTTTCGTGTCCTCTTACGTGGGCCAGATCGCTTCTGTGCGTTGTGGTGTAAAAAAGAAAGCACACCGAGTCAAATCTTGCCACTGGTCACAATAAATATGTCACCGATTATTGATACCATCTCACATTTGGGTGGGACGGGTATTTTTTCCTCTCGATCTCTCTATACTTGCGTTAGAGCCTCAGGGTGCAGGATTTATTGTCCGTTCTTTTGCCTACTTTGCCCCTCGAGGGGCACGAGAGTTCATCTCGAGGAAAGATTCTTTTGTGTTGTGCTGTTATCACTTACTTACTGAAGAAGCTTCAGCTCAATATTTGTATATCCTTTATGCGCAAAAAAAAAAAGAAAAGACACAATCCAGACTTTTGGCGCCCAATTTGCTCCACCCCCCCCCCCCCCCCCCTTTTTGGGGGGGGGGGAGCCGGTTAAGTCTAACAAATTTCGCTTCAAATCGGTTTTTGCATAAGAACGCAATTGAATTTCCAATAATAAATTCCACTCACACACAACCAACAGCACTGTACGGGAGGAGAAGCATGGACCAACATGGGAAGCACGCGTGAAAAATTAACAAAATCCATCCCCAAAAACCCCCCTATCTCACTCGCCCGCCGTTTGGTTAAAACCCGTTTACATGCTCGTTCTATGTTCTGCTTGGTGCACACGATTGGCCTTCGCCAACGGGCCACCAATGGACGGCGCGCAGCAACATCGGTCTCATCGGTTCATGGTGAAACCAATTTTGCCAAACTCCAAATAGTTTGGTGGTCAGTGGTGCAACCGAAGGGAAACAACGCGGCGAAGGACAATTTCTTCCTAATGCCATGCGTTAACAAGAGATTGTGTATTTTGTGGGTACGGGCGGGGAAAGCGGAAGGCCGGAGGATGAAGCTAATTTAAGAAAACAAATGTCGAACAATACACTGGAATATGAATCTTGTCTTGATTATGTTTTGCCATTTCCCCCGGTCGTGCTTAGGCGGAGGGCTTTCGAGGCGTGCTTGTGTTTTTCTTTCGCAAATCAGATTTTTGCAAACTGGGCAGTGAATTGTGGGGCTTAGTGGTCGCATGATAAAAGGACACAAGAGGAGACAGAGCGAGAGAAGAAATGCCAAAAAACACTCCAAATCCCATATTCACCGAAAACAAACCACCGTCCACTGGTGTATCGGTATGCGAAAAGAAAGCTTACACACAAACAAATAGCATCGCTGGAAATGAAAAACTTATGTTAATTTATGCATATTACCAGCGTGCGGAGTAGTAAGTAAACTACTACTCATGTCAATGGGTAAACATTTGGATTCATTTCATGATGTTGTTTTTTTGCATTGCTTTCTCTGTCTGTTTCTCTCTGTCTCTCTTTCCCTCCGCTGGAAAGACGGAAAGGAGAATCTGATGAATTCGTTGTGGCGTGGTGAAGCAGCAGAAGCTGCCCTGCTTTTTTTTGGAAGGGATAATAGGGGTTCGTTTTTTTTTCTTGCGCTGGAGATGAAGAAAATAAGGCTCTTGGAATCTTGCAAAAAAAAAAAGAAAAGGATAAGAAACGTTTCGCTCTAGCCCGTCCATTCACAATCTAAGCGCAAGGCATTTTTGGTAAAAATTAGAACAACTTTCTCACATACCACCCTCCATCGTGAACCCTTCTCTCTTCAATTCGTTTCCTTCCAACCAAACACATAATGGTCACCAGGCAGGCAGCATCAGCATGACAACGTTACGGTTTTCTCGATTGTTGGTCAAATTTCGTCTAAATAATAAGCTCCGATTTCTGTTGCAAAAAGAAGCCAAACAAAGCAAAGAAACAAACAAACAAACGAGACCGCGCTGGCACTCTTCTCAATGCTTAAGATCAGATGAAATTGTAACACCAGCGAATTTGCATACGCAAAAAAAAAAAAATACAAAATGTAAGTGAGAAAATGAACCAGAGTATTGCTGTCGCTTTGAAAGAGTTGAAGCGATGGCGAGCGGTTTGAGATTAGATTTTTGTGATTTTATTTTTTTGGGAAATGAAAGGTCCTTCCCTTCTTTGGAGGAGGTTTGCTAAATGGGCGTTGTAGTAGTTTTGGGTTGGCTCTTCACTTTATTTTTGCTGGAATGAAACCACCTAGAAAGAACACGGTATAACACGGGGAAATGAGCCGATCTAAAACATATCCCTTTTTGGCAAACAAAACCTTTCAAGCGTCTGCAGGTGGCCGTTATCTGATTTGGTTGAATATTTAAACGCAACGAACATTTTGCTACACGCAAACGGTTTCACACACTTTGTGCGACAAATCAAACCCGGCGCTGCCAGCGCTGTAGAGAAATCTAATTTTCCGCCATCATCATGTACATCAAATGCAGCACACTCCGTTCTGCATGCTTCTTTCCCCTTGCGCAAGACATATTCAGCCTGATTTAATGTGTTAATTAAGTGATATTGAAATTTCATAATTAAAGTCGCCCCGAGGGACACAAAAGGAGAGCCGCGGCACCCACCAGGGACCGGGCGTCAAAAAGCAAAACCACCATGACCGGTGCTTCACACCAGCCGAAAGTGCAGCTCAGATCGGATCGGCCGAGCCGCAGCAAAGGAAATGTTTCAAACAATGACAAATCTGGTCTTATAACGTGTCACACGTCACAACGGCGGAAGCGGGGCCCGGTGCTAGGGGGGGAGTGGCATTTTCCATTTTCCATTAAAAATTTCCCTCACTTTTGTGATCTAACTGATCACAGTGGGCACACACACACACACACGGCGACACGGTCCTGGGCCGATAAGAATCAAATCGGATTTTCCCGCACACAAAACCCACTGGGCCTGGGACCGCCGGCCCTGAAAGTGTCAGCCCGTAACGATGAGGCCCACGAGCGGAACATCAAACGATTTTGGGTTTTTGAGGGTGTGTGTGAGAGAGAGAGAGAGGGAGAGAGAGGTGGTTGTCAATCCTCGCGGGATGAAAATCCTCTTAGGCAAGGTGTTAGTACCGACACCAGCCCATTTATTCCCCCTTTCTGTTGGTGACGCGTTGTCCCCGCGTATCTCAACCAAATCTTGTACATCTCTCTCTCTCTTTCCCTCTTTCATTCTCTCGGGTGTTTGCTAAAATTTGGTGACAACTTTATTGACCTGTGTCTGAGGGTTTTCACTACATAATTGTGTCCTTGTCTCTCTTTGTCTCTCTCTCTCTCTCTCTTTCTCTCTCTCTCTCTCTCTCTCTTTTTCTCTCTCTCTCTCTCTCTCTCCGCCCGTCCTCTCAACCATCGACCACTTTTGAGTGCTTTCTGATGAGGTGATGTTTGTCATCATTGGACGTCCGCACTCCCATTCCATCTGTTACGTCAGGTATCGGGTTACATGGTGCAAAATAAAGTGAGCGATTTGTCATCCGGCCACTATAACCCCCCCCCCCCACCGAAATAAAAGAAACAAGAACCATCGTCCCCGTTGTTTTGTTGGTTAGGAAATTATCCTTTAAAAAGCGCTTCTCCTTAATTTCGTCCATTTATTGTACCAATTTAAATGTACTCTTAATAAACGCTGGCCACGGGCCGAAAACGGGCCACCGTCACTTTTGCATCCTGCCCAGTGTAAATGACATTCTTTTCCCTTTCTCGCTTGCCCCGAAGGTATCGGTAACCGGATACTTTTACCACAGTTACCCCGGTTCCAGTTCCCCAGACAACAGCAGATTGCAATTATTTATTGCATGATGGCTCAATCAAATGCTCGTTTCGCATTTCATTTGCCTGTGCTCCCCCGTTGTGCGTCCGCAGATCCGGGGCTCGTAGATTAAGAGTGAAAATGGACAAGATTTACAGCGAAAGCAAGTCACCAAAAAAGCATTTCAAGCAAAACGGTGCTTGTAAATAGAAGAAAGGTTTGAAACATTGAGCAGCTTTCTGGCTGGAAGCGAATATCCATGTGCTAATGTGTGTGTTTGTGTGAGTGTGTCTGAGCATGACCGAAAAGCAGAGTTTTCATTTTTGGTGGTGGAAAATCACCTGCAGCGTAATGGTGTGCGGTAGCTGGTGCTGGTGCTTGAGGGCAAGGATTTGGTCGGAATCATCGACCATATCATCAAGACACGCGTCTCAAGAACCTGGGAGCTGCGGCACAAATCCCGTGCAGCACTGGTTGCGGGAAGAGGGTAAGACGGGGCATGGCATCATCAGCAACAACAACAACAGGGCAAGAAGAAGAGTCACACAAAAAAAAAAAAACTACTCGAAAGACAAGAGCACACCGAAGGAAAATCTTTGCCAAAGAGCCGAGTTCTTATTGGATCCTTGTTTCTTGTTTCGGTACCTTACACCCGGGTGGGAGGGGGGGGGGGGATAACGCGTGTCCCGGTTGGCTGTGGAACAGGACAGGGAGCAGAGTGGCGTCTTAAAGAAGCACAGCTTTTCACCAGGAAAGCTGCCGTGCTCTTGGGCCGTCGTGGTGGTGCAAGATATCGATTGAGTGCCAACACGGCAGGAAGAACGTGGAGCCAGTGGTTGGGAGTTGGCAGAATGAAACGAAAGAACGAAGTAAACGCCCCACAGTGGGGGTAAAGGAGGCGGACACGGTGGCCGAAAGGAGGAGGAGGAGTGTCGATGGTGTGCCACACAGTGCCGCGGGACAACAATCCAGCGCAGCGAATATCCAGTGCTACTACCCGGGCAAAGGAACACCGGGGGACACCGAAACCTTGTACACGACGAAGTAAAACAAACTATGATGAAAATGTTTAGTATTCAAGCGACGTCCCGCAGAATATTGATTGGCAGTAGGGAGAAAGCGAACGTTCCGTACGTGTGGGTATACAAGATGGGGGGCTTTTTTTTCGTTCGTTCGTTGCGCTCGCTCTCCTTCGGCCAAGTCTATTTCCAAGGTGGGATGGGGCGGATTGCTGCTTCTCGGGAGCTCCCAGGCCCGGTTCGTGGAAGAAGGCTAAAGCAGCAAAGGAAGGAACAACGGACCGATGAAGGCTCAAGTGGACCGTGGAGGCACATCTTCGTGACCGTCCGTGTTTTGGCCGGCAGCAGCACGAAAAGGTAAGGCACACACACACACACACAAACACCTCTCAGTCACATTGGGACAAATGTAAGTGAAACGAATTTTTGTCCAGCAGAGCTTTGTGGATAGAGCCCGGGATTCGATGTGTTTCTAAAATGTTTCCACCAAGCAAACAAATCAAACATTTAATACAGAAAATAAAGATGCACTACAGAGGCTGTGTACCCGCCATGACAGTTGTCATTTGTTGTGCCGTACACTCTGCCGCCCGTGACAGCAAAACCTCTTTGACAGCTTTGCTTCATCTAGTGTGCAGCGACATGCTTCGAGCGGTGGCGAAGATGTGAGATCTCTTGGCTGGAAGAATGGCGCCCGGCAGACACAAGAATGCGGCAGACACAGCAAATGGGGCAAAGTATTAACGGAACCCTCCAGAAAAGGGAACTGCGCTGGCAAGCGTGAGCGAAAAAGTGGAAACGAAAGCAAAGCAAAAGTTCCTACTGGCAGCAGAAAACCATTCGAAGAGGCTGTGCGCTGTAACCCACGACGGCCAGCTGCTGGTGAAGGAGTTTCGCCCAAGAAGGTGCTCCAGCATCCCCCCCGCGGCAGGGGTTCAAGTGGAAAGCGCCGTGCTGAAAGCCGGTGCCAACATTTTCAGGACTCCAACACGTTCGACGCGCTGCACGAGAACTGCACGGCTTAAGGATGCGTGAAGGGTCCGAGAAGAGGGTCGAACAGGGACAGGACGGGTGTAGGTGTAGAAGGTAAGCATTTCATTTTCACCCATTCACCTCGTTTTCCATCGTGAGGTCCAAAGCATCGGAAGGAAGGGAAAACTTACTTGAGGATGGAGTTTTTTTCACCCTCTTCTCTCGAACGCCCAATGGAATGGATTCGTTTGAGAAAAGTTAATTATTGAGTAGGTTCACTTTTGCAAGATTCCCGCAAAAACATGGCCCTGGGAGTGATGGGAGCTTTACACGGCGGACGGAAAGCAAGAACGCTATCGCTCCTTGTCTGGAGATGAAATACATTTTCCTTAACAATGTCAAGAATTGACATCTTGGAATGAATGTGTCCCTGTTCTCGGGGCTTCACTTCCCGGGGCCACAAAAAAAAAGCCACAGAACAGAAAGGTTAGGCAACAAAATGTCACTCTGTACATGCCTACAGGGGTAAATGATACACACAGAAACAACAATGTATGCAAATCGTCTGGGCTGGTGGGCATGCATCAATGAGAAATTGGAGGGCAACGGAATTTCTCCTTCATTTCACCAATTTCCCAGTGATAGATGCAGACAATATTTTATCTTAATAAAGTTATGCAAATATTACCTCCAGCACAAACACAAGCCGAAGTACGAAGCAGTACATCCTCTTCCGGTGTCTGTCCCGGGTAGGAGTGATTTGTGTATGACGAACTGCCATCGTCTTCCCTTTCCTTGTTGGTGTAACATCTTCACTCGGCACAGTTTTGGGAATGGGAAACTCAAAGGCAGGAGAAAAGAAAATGTTTTCTGAAATATTTTGTCCCCTTTGTTGCCCCCTGGTCCCCCTCCCCGCTCCGTATTGACAGCGAGTGCGGATGGTTTGATAAGATCAGTACAACCAATCTGGCAAGCGTGACAAATCCTTGCATTAGCCCGTGAGTTACGTTGTCGTGATTGGCTAATCTTTTAATTAGAAAGAATTCGCTTGGGAAGGGGTGCATGGTGTGTGTACAGCTTGATGTACAGGGTGCAGTGTTGGGAGCTGATCATGTTTTACGGACATTCTGTGAAGTTCTCTTTGATAAATCGTTGGGAAAAGGGAGCTCCAGGCCACGGCGAAGTAGACGGTTTTTAGCGTTCGCATTTCGCATACTCCTGGGAGTGTGCAGGGAGCCAATGGTGCATACATATTTAAACAACCTCGCACACAACTCACCACTTCCAGTGTAGCAACCGTAGAATACTAATGCGTCAGGCTCGACAGGGTCCAGTGACCTAAATTCTAGTTACAGCAAACGGTAAAGAAGTCATCCAACTCCTGAAGACAGCGAGTTTCATAGTTTGTGTGTGATCAATTGGAGTGTGATTCAAGCTTTAGTTGGTATCAATTTGCCTAAAATGATTGATTTTTGACAATCATTTCAAACTCCACACATACGCTAGCAAAGACAACTATTCTAAACGTTGAAATTGATCCTTCGTTTGCTTGCTGTACGACTTTTACTGCTTCTGTCTGTATCGTCACTCAATCACGCCAACAACCAAAACCCATAATAGACCTCCAATAGCAACAGCATCCCGGCATCCTGAGGATCATCATCATCGCCGTCGCCGTTATTCTGGTGTCGTGTTGATGGATGCCGTTGATGTCAGATACACACACACAAACCGACTGTTTTTCCGACCAAGCGACGCCACAAAAACCGCGAAACGAAAGAATTGGCGCGGTTCCGTGTTCCGTAACTTTGTGTGTTGCTGGGGCCACGACGAAAACAGACCAAAGCTTTTTACCATTAGCACAAGGTACAGGTGGATGAGAATAGGAATTGGAAACATAGCGGCAATAACACGGAGTCACAGGCACACATACACAAACGTGCCTGTTGGAGTTGTGTGGTGGTGGTTGTCGTCGACGTGCTTGTCGAGTGACAGGACCAACCGATCCATCCGAACTCGAACCCTGGAAAGGTGAAACCCGGGCAGGTTGGTGAGAAATCAGGTGATGATATTGGTTTATTATGCTAATATCATTATCGATTTCAATTTGGTCTTCCACTCGGCATTCGGCACTCCTCCTGCTTCGATTTGTTACGTCGATGCATACACACGACTGCCGGCTGCCCCGACCATAGGTACGAGTGCTTTCTTGTTCCGGGTTGGCTGTTTGTTTGCTTGTGCTGCTGGATGTACGCGCTACTGGACGATTATCTTTCGCCTTGTATTTGGCTGGTGATCTCTCCTTGCAGCCAGGCATTTCGAGCATGGAATCGCGCCCGAACCCAATGCCGAAAGATGGTCGAGAACCATTTGTTCTGATTTGCAGTGTGGCTGGTTTTTGGAAGCTCGGTACGGTTGCCCCCAAACTGCTTCTACCTGGTCAATTGTGCAACAGTAAAGGTTGTTCGTGAGCAGCCGTCGTAATGGCATTTCCACGTTTTTGCCCGAACAGTCTACGAAGCGGGCTTTCAAATTGGATTAATTTAATTATTTTCACTGTTTTGGATGCCGTCTGGTGGCCGCCGGTTTGTGTTCTGGCGGAAGATTAGAATAATATTTACGATGCCTTTCAATATTCTTAATTAATAGTGTGAAGAGAATATGTGTGGAGCAGAAAGAGAAAGAGGTGTTTTGACTTTACAAAATGAGCGTTTTGCAATTTTTGCACTTTTTCCATGGCAATTGTCCAATTCCCAATCTGCATCTCCGTCTGGCTTAGCAAACACTTTACTGGATTGTTTTGCCATCGCTTTCGCTACGCACGCCATTTAAAGTCCAAGTCCAAATACTTGCCCACTCAGTCCACATACTTCCCAGCGTCCCCGATTATCCCCGACACGGTATTTACCAAAAGATAAATCAGTTAAACGATTTTCAAACATCCTTATCCTGCAACGCATCGACTTCTGCGGGTAGGGGGCCGCACATCAACAAGTCGCACTTCAAAAGAAAAGACTGACCGGCCTATTCACTTTCTCTGCTGCCTCTTATCTTATCGCTGCTCAGAATGTGCGTTGCTTCCCGTAATCGGTTGCCATCATTATGAGAGCAGACGGGGTCCCCTTGTTCTCATCCCGGTGCAAAACGAAAAGTCCAAAAGTCCGGCAGCAATAAGCCCGGGTATCGGTCAGCGTAAGATGTTTGCTCTTTTGACATTAATTCCTGGGGAGTCAATAATCAATACCGGCGCATGTTCTGGCCGTCGAGAAGAGGGAGTTGGGATACAGGCTTAAAAGCCAGGCTGTGTTGTTGGGCGCTATTGTTGAGAAGCGGACGCCCAGCAAAAGGGGCCCGATGTGATATCGATTGCCGAATCGGATTTGGGGTTTTTTTTTTTTTGTTGCTGTTGTTTCGCAACACCTCAAAACACCTCTCCCCTAGCTCAAAGACGCTGGACAATCTGGTCACTAAGGGGGGAGGGGAGGGATTTTGGCATCAGTCGGCTCACCAATCAGCCCGAATCATCGTGGATAATGTACGGCTGGGTGTTTGTACACATGTTTCCGGGCCACGTTTCACGGGGAGAGGAAAAGTCTTCCACAAGAAGAATAGAACCTAAACGAAACACACGCACACACAAACATACTGATAGATTTCCTATTACGGCAAGTTCTCGGCAAGTGTGTACGGTATTACGCAATGTTTATGTTTCGGATCACACCGTCCCGATGGCTGGCCGCTGCCTCGGGCTGCTTTTAATGACGAACGCGTCGGGTGCAGTTTGCGAAAGCCCGGGGAAAGGAAAAAAAAGTAATAAAGATTAACTATTGACACCCTCCCCGGGGAACCATTATTGCCGGGGAACGAAGACGAACGGAGCCCGAAATGCCGGCCCTGCAACGCTGTAAGAAAAGGCAGCGAAAATCGGGATGGGAAAGCGAGAAACGATCAACGAGCAGTTTCGGGAAGCGGGGGACACCGCCAAGCGAAACATATTGTGCGCAATTGGGTATCAATATTTTGTGTTTTTTGGGTGAGTTGACCAACGGAATGACCCTCCCATTACACACCGGGGGCAGGTTCCGGGTCGAACCCATTACGTGCGACTAATTTTCGGCCTTTGATGGTAATGGATGCTGGTGATTGGGGAGATTTGCAGCTTGGCGTAAAAGAATTGTTGTGCTCATTCTAAGACATTGAGGGTTGTTGAGAGTTGAATGGCAAACATATTACGAGATCCAACACTGTTATTGTCTTTGGAAGATCAACACTTGGCTGTCGCAATTGACGTTTGATAGAATGTGCCAACAATTGAAGTAAACTTTTGCTGATTTTGCTGACTTCTTGATCCCTCGTTTGGTTGTCTTTAACTGCTCGAGCAAGGTTTGTAAAAAGCACCAAGCATACAACCGTTCGTTAAGCCACGCTGGGCCGTCCCGCTTAGGATGTTCAATGGGGGTTTTTTTTTGTGAGCTGCCTCTTCTGTTGCTGCTGTCTCCACACTAGTCAGACGGGGGAAGACGAGCCCGCTTGCTGCATTTTGGTGACAATGCACAGCCGGGTCCGGGGTTGCAGTTTCCAGTTTCCCGCTGCTTGCGCGAGATAGAACGAGGAATAGGAAGAGAAAGCGATACAGCGACACAGCAAGCGGGGGAAGCAGCAGTCTGCCAGTAGCTGAATTTTGCTGATGGATTGATTGATGGCCCCCAAAAGACAGACGGGGCTGAATTTCATTAAATTTATTTCATATAAATCGTCTGCGTTTGGACGTGGAGAGCGAGACAGCACGGACGACGCGAATGCGAAAGCCCAGTTTGGTAGGGGTAAGCGTTGCAAATAAAAAAAAGGGAATATCGATGCGTTCGGTCGCTTCATTTGTAACTGACCAACTCTTTCGTGGGTCTTTTGAAATTTAAAAATACACCACATTGCGTAGAGCTTTTCAATATCAACAAAACGCAAACATGTTGTGAGCCCAATGTGCCAATCACGCATCGAATCTTCTAACTATCTCCCACGACTATTGGAGTCTTTGCTCCCGCCCATTAGGTGCCTATCACGCTTCCAAACATCCCCCGCTGGAGTCGGTCAGAAGGCAGATCAAACCACCAACTCCTCCCGATCCGATAAGCGGATTGTTGTGAATTGTTCACACAACGGTTCGGAGTGTGAGTGTCCTAATCTAATAAAATAATAGGTTGTTTGATGTATCAATAAAGAAAATCCGCTCAAACCCAGTCGGCCCAGTGTGCTGGACAGTTGGGCGGAGGGGCGAACACTCAACAACCTGTAACGCATAAAGCAGAAGTTTTTATCTTATTTTCCTTCCGCAAGACTTTTGCTAGTTAACACGCTTGGGCCCGCCGAGCGGTTTCCCCAAACGGATGTGTGAATCTTTGCGAAAGTAGTTCCCGGTTTGCTGGCAATGGCTGCTATTACACGCAGAGGGGATGTGTAGTGATAGTCGTAGAGTGGTGGATACGATAATGGTCTGGCGCCACTTGTTGTAGTAGCTTGCCGTGGTCCGAGTAGAGGCTCCACCGTCGCTTGTGCGGGAGGTGTTGATTCGCTTTCGCTTTCGTAAGATGCTCTTTCGGTCGACGCGCTTCGCCACCTCGCGTAGCGTGGGATGAAATGAAGAAGTTCGGTAACTATAAATAAAAATAATCAGATCAGGATCAGGGATTTCGCCATCGGTTCACGGGACACATTCGACTCCTCTTTGGAATGGCTTTCTTTCTTGCTTTCTTTCTTCGGACCATGTACGATGAATTGGATAAGTTCATTACAACTGCTCGTGTAGTGTAGCAAATGGGGAGGGACACTACATTAGTCCACTGCCTAGTGAGCAGTGATGTTGCATCACATTCGGTACAGTAATTCTTTTTATTTGATGGTAGACTGTTTTTCTTTTTTTTGTTGCACTCTCTCTCTCTTCATGGTTTTGGATTTTGAGATTGATTCTTTTGTATTTGCAGCAGTTTTTTCCCTTTGCACTGTGTGCTGATTCTTGTTAAATGTGCCACGTGACCGGTTCTAAAAGACGGAAGGAAGCAGCCCGACATGGCCATTAAAGAGAGAGACGTTACACGCACTTCAATGTATTGTGGAAAACATATTTAATATCGATGTTTTCTGCAAACTTGAGCAACAAAGGTTCAATTTTGTGCGTTGTAAAACTGTTTGCAAGCAAATCATCACACAACCTCACCTTACCCAAAACCATTCCAGCAATACACGTCACAGATGGTGGCAAAATTTGGCCGTTGGTATCGATTTTTCTTTTACTTTTTTACACACTTACACACAAAACACAGCACCGAAAAAAATACATGAACATATGCGTGAAAGATTTCACCAAATCGCACCACCATTTCCCCTGCGACGAGTGAGCAGCAGCAGCAGCATCGGCAGCATCGGCAGCATTTGGGCCGGACGGGCATTTGCTTGTAAATATTTAATGGTCGGTACGGAACGGAGAGATAGGATTATGAATGGTTCTGCACCTCGGCAAACGGTTCCCGGGCACGAATCGTTCGATCAATTTCACCCACCCATCCCCATCGGTTTGTCCCAGATGAGATATAAATAGTGCTGCCTAAAAAAAGGGTTCCTGGGGTGTAAGAAGAAGAAAAAAAAACACACGCACAGAACGCACTAACTCCGCAAAAAAAGAATGGAAGAAATTCAAACTGTGCTTCTAGCAAAGATTTTCACCTCCCTTCGCACTTCGGCAGCAGGAAGGATTCCCACCAAAAAAAAAAAGGGGTGAGAAAACCACTTGTGCTAATAAATTGCCCTCAATGATGACCGTGAAATGAGGAAATCCTACCACAGCTTTCAGGGCGTTTCAGGGTAAGGGGCACACTATATTTCTTCACCTTAACCAAATCCTTTCGGTAGACCGGTAGCAGGACAGCAGCAGGAAGGAAGGATTCCCGGGGGGCCCTTGGTACCGCCATGATGAGCCAACGCTGATGCGACCGGACGCCATCCCAGTGCCGATAAACAGTTTGTTGCAAAGTAATCAAAACAAAAATTTATTTAGTTTCGAAGGGAACGTTGCTGGTGGGGCAGATTCGGGGCGTTCGGTTCAATTATTTCATTTCAATAAAGTGGAATCTCTGGGGAAATTTGTCACCCCGTAATGGGACACGATCAAAAGGGGGGGCCTGTGGAAGAGGGTTTTTACAACAAAAAAGAAGGGGGTTCGTTAGCCTTTCCATTTGTGCCTTTCCATGTAGGACTGGAGGCACGTTTTGTAGTTATTCAATCGTATTATTAGTTACGTTTTGATTGTGAAACGTTGTGTAGAAATAGGAGCAATACTGTGTGCCTTTTAGCAACAATTTCTGCTAGCAGGTTTTTTTTTATCTAATCTTCCCCAAAAGTAGAAAAAATGGCTGCAACATTCAGCGCAGAAAGGGCGTTCTTAGTTTTATTTGGCGCCGTAAAATATGGGCCGCCATTTACAAAAGCGTAGCTCGGGCCAGCTCCAGTTGGTGAGCCAGCTACGATTTTATCCTTTTTCATTGGTATCCACTAGAAGTAAAAAAAAAAAAAAAGAAAAGCGAGAGCCCTCAACAACGTCCAAACACGGTTGGTGCGATTTTCTTAAGACAAAATAAAACTCACCACCACTTCAACACCTGTTATGGGAGCGTGAAAGCATAATTTGCATACTAAAATTAAGCGATAGAGCTTTCTTCCTTTCTTGGGATAGCGTATCGCGCAGAGGAATGCACGGCTTTGTACGGCCAACAGACCAAGCAAAGGGATGGGGGTGGGAGCACAGGGAAAGGAGCGGAAAGTGAAGCAACGATCCTGCCTTTTCACGCCGCGGTTCAGCCAAACGCGCGGCGCGTTCATTCGCTCTCAGTTTCATCAATAATTTAAACCCGAACCTGCCAGTGGGCCGTTCGCCGCCGCGCCCGGGAAAATCCCTTTAATATTCACCGAATCTTTTTAAAGCCTCCCTCGAGGGAGAGGGATCTGGATGTGTGTGTGTCTGTGTATGCCGGGAAGTTTGAAATCTAAGACACACGTTTCGCTGTAAGACACGCGGACCGCGCCAGCAAAGCCGATGGAGAAGCGAAAAAGGAAAATAAAATCCAGCAAGCTGTGCTGTGTCCCCTGGAACAAAAAAAAAAGGAAATCCCTTTGCACACAGTCGAAACAAACCTGAAGCAAATGGGATTCAAGACTGCCGCTTATCCCGGGCTATCTTGGCTGTGTGTTGGCCAGCAGAGAGAACAGAATTTGTGAGCCTCCTGTTGGTGGTGGTGGTGGTGGGGTGATCCTCCCCCTTGCTTCCATAATCTCAAATCGTCTCCAAAAAAGGTAGGATCTCGGATCCAATTCCTACCGAAAGTCCGAGTTCGGCAAAGGCAAGCGCATTGACAGTGGGGAAGCCGTTTGGCGCTTTGCTGGCCAAAAGGAAAACGAACCCCTGGCACGCCCGAAGGCCTCCCAACCTTCCCCATTTTGGCAGACGTTGGTGTGCTCTGGTGCTGTTGCTGGTGGTGGTGGATTTACCTAAACTAATGTTAAAATATTTGAATATTTATGTAGTTATGCTTCGTTCGTTCCGCTGCCCCGCGGTGCCCCCCGGTGTGTGTGTGTGTTGCTTCCGCTTTCAAGTGGCAGTTTTTTGTTGTTTGTTGGTTGTATTTTCCTTTCTCGAAGGCTTTTAGGCGCGCGTTTTCTTTTAGGAAAGTGTGTGTGTTGGTTGCGCTCTTACCTTGGTCCCCCATGGATGCTCTCCCGCATGGCTGGCAAGAAAGAAGCCTTTTTTCCTCATGGCACACGGACCTTCAAAGCCCGAGCTGGAAGGAGAATAAAATAAAAGTAAAATCACAAACGAACAAACGCGAACGCATTGGTTCGGTGCACACTTTTAGGCTGGTTCGTTGGTTTCTGTGGACTTTTTTGTTGTTGTTGGTGTGCCGTTTGCCTAACACAAAAAATCTAATGTCATTCCGCTCAAAGCGAAATGGCGCACACCGTTTCCCAGTGAGAATACCAAGCACGCGGGCGTGTGTATGATGATAATACGACGCAGAATTCGCTACTGCTGCATAGTTTGACAGCGGGCTTTGATTGTGTGAAGTAGGATCGTACGGAGCGCTTGCAGCGATACTTTCTACGCAAGAGGACAAATTCCTCTTTGGATGGATTACCTGTACTTGCGCACGGGGGATAAAGTTGTACAGCTGCAAGCAAAGAGGAATAAGCATGGGAAGCAGCGAGGGCAAACGGCGTAGGATCCGAACGCGAGGGTTATCCTTTTTACATTAATGCGCTTCATAATCCGATCAGTGTGTGGTTTCGATCCCGGGCGGTATTTGATGAACAAACCGGGATACAGGTTCATATGATGTTCCTTTAAAATGAGTTGGAATTGAAAGAAACCCAGATTTTGTCAAGTTTGACTCGTAGGACACTTTTGAATTTTTGTCGAAAATAATGTAGTTTTAGTAACTGGAGAAGCGATTCCCAGCGTGATTTGAATTGATTTTACACGATTTCTGTGAAATTCTTTCGTCGTGTGAGACTAGATTCCTGTGTCCTGATGTTTGAACGTCTTATTCTTCTTAGTATAGTTAGTAACAATAACTAGGCATCATATCTGATGATAACCAGTGTTGGTAAAGTTGTGGTTATATTCTATATGTTACTAATTACTTACTACAGCTAAGAACGACAATGATCAAATCTAGATTTGAACTGATGCTGAGCATGTTAGTACACCAAAGGCGTTGATCAATACACTTTACAGCAGCTCCGAAGTTGGACTGTTAATAGGGCAATACATATCTGAAATGAAAGAAACCGTTTCAAACACTTTAGATCCGTTTTTTAAAAAACGATGCAGTAAAGCTTTTTGAATTTGACATTTCTTTCATTTAGACAGTTTCTCCAACATGAAGACAACAAAGTCATTTACCACAGAGTAGATCCTTCTTAGTTCACATTAAAGAGACCCCACTGTGTCTGTGTATTTTTTTTTGTATTGCAACGCAATTAATGAATGAATGAAAGCAAATTCTTCAATGATCCTTATAATATGACTTAAAAGAGCGCAACGAACGCCGCAAGAGGCGCACGCATAAATCGTCCTACCCACAATAGTGTGCTGATTTGTCTACCATTTATTAACCAGCTTCCAGCTTGCCGATCCACCTCCACTCCCCCTCTCTCCAGCAAAACCTCCCGCGGGTGCCAACATGCAATGGTAAAATGTTCTCATTTTGTTCTTCTCCACCTCGCTTGCGCTCGTCCGCCTGCAATGCGCCTCAAACGCATCGCAAACACGTAGGAGGCGCCTGCGCTAAGTCTCTCCCTCTTGCTCAACCCACCGAAACCGCCGTTCTCCCGCCGCCTCTCGCCATCGCCACCGCGAGAGGAGCAAAAACATGGATACTGCCCCAAGACCCCGAGTGTGTGTGTGTGTGTGTGTGTGTGCGCACCCGCGTTTTTGCTCGGTTTGTGTGTGCAATTATTTAACAAATCGTAAATCATATCACATACAGGCACGCACGCAGCTGTGGCAGCTGGCAAGGGCAAGTGATCCTCCCTTTTTTGCGGTGTAAAGGGGAGACGGTGGCGAGGAGCCTGGTGACCAGCAAAACCGGCACAAAACCTGGCGTGCTTATGTCCTAACTGGGAATGTTGCGCGATGGCGCCCTCCACTGATTTACATTAGCGTCGTCGTCGTCGTGGTCGTTGTCGCCGGATGCATGTCGCTGCATTGCATGAAGCGCATGTGTTGCATGTTGGAAAATGCTTCTTCTTGTTGACGGCTTGTTACGCCTGCGTCTGTGTGTGTGTAGGGTTTGGTTCCTTTCGCTTCCTATCCTGTTTCCTGTGGCGTTTTCCTTTTAAAGCAGAAGGCAGCAGCCACACGCTCAGAAGCGAAGCGATCGAAAGGTGCCAGCGCGATCGTCGTCTGCTCGATTGATTACTAATTCAGCGCCGTTCGGTACTGTTTGCTCGTAGATCCGGTTGCTACGTGGACTGCGGTCGCATTCGTGTGTCAGATGTCGAAACCGTGTCCCGGGGGTTGTCATCGATACAGCAATATCCGCGCTCCCCATATCCCGCTCCCTCCATGGAATGCTCTCTGTTGCTGCGAAAGCACAAAAACACACATAATACTGTCTTCTTCGATCTTGCTGGTTTTTTTGTTGGTGTTTTTCTTGTGCGATAACCCACTGCAACCCAAAAGTCGTTCGATACAATCTTGTCGAAACGCTCCACGCGAAAAAAAAAGCAAACCATCTTTCCTCCCCTTGGAAGCTTCTTTGCTGTCATTTCATCCTGCAACATGGCTCCGCGCTACCGTCGGAAGAGTTTATTAAAATTGATTACAATATTTTGTCACCGTTTCTCTTTCGGGACTAGTGATCGTACAGAGGCTGCGCAAGCTGCGGCAAACGTAAATAAATGAAGGGGGGTAAATTTGGCACAAACCGAAATGGTTTTACGCCCCGAAGCAACGACCGGCCACGGGAAGCGTCAGAGTACCCTCTTGGTTGACCACTGGGCACAGTTTGGCGTGTAATGTGTTGTTGGGCATGCTTTGATAAATTACTATCGGCGCTCGCGCTCTCGGAAAATGTGCAGCAAATGTCTATAATTATGTGTGCGTTTCAGCTTCCGTTCCGTTCCGATAAAGGGAGAGTGGAAAGGGATAGCATTTTTACAACAAAAAAGAAGATATTAAACAGTACATAAAGGAGTGACTGCTGGCAGTAGGTATGTTATTCGGACGGCATCATCGGCCCGTTAACAGATCGTACTATTATTACGGAATGGATTCGTCGGTTCCACCAGCGCCATAGTTGTTTATTGGAGCCGTTTGGCGTAAAATGTATATGATTTTAGTTGTGTCGCAAAGCTCATGCGGCCATAAACAAACCTCAGGAAAGCGGGGTGGGGACGCACCAGAACACATTTGGTTGAGACAATGTTCGTCGACGACAGCCTAGCAGAGCACAAACACCCATCAAAGTTTGGGCTCGCTTCGGGGTGTGACCTTATTCTTGTACACTTACTTAACAATATATTTACATGCCTCAACCTCACTCGATGGTTTCCTCTTGCAGTGTGGGACATTTTCTTCATCGCTCCGTTTGCTGTCACCATCCCAATTCGTTCCACCATTGATGTCTGGGATGGATGTGTTGTTTTTTTTGCTCTCCCGTTGTTGTGCAACCTTCCTTCGCAAAAGGTGCGTGTCTGCATCGAGTCACGGCGTGGTAGTTAGAATCCAGACACTTACACTTTCCTTCGCGTCTCCTGCCATTTCTCTTGCCGCATGAAGATCGATCGTATACGAACGAATGTGAAAACGTGTACCACGGATCGTTGCCGGTGACGTGCCATGCTTCCCGGGCAAGACAATTGCCAAGACAGCCGTCTCCTCCACCAGCCCAACCGACCGATCCCTCGTCGGGGATGTCCCACATCCCTGCAGACCCTGCCCACCAGAGACATTGTTGTGACGCTGTCCTTATTCGAGTGCGCGTTTCGCCCCAAAACACCCACTGAGTGATCGGGTGCCGGGGGTGAAGCGGTTGAAGACGGAAATCAGACACAGACACAATACCCGAACCCTGTCGCCCTGCCTGCTGAAGACATTCCAGCGATCGATACAGATCACATTGGGTGAGCGAGCAAAGACAAAACGAAATTACGTACCACGATCGTGCTGGATCACTGAACGAGCCGTCGGAGACCTACGTACGTACGTAGACACTCGGGAGTGGTTTTGTTGTGCACTCTTCGCAGGAGGCGTAAGACGAATTAGAACAGTGCGCCGCCGTCCGGGATGACTTATGATTGATTTCTTTGGCGTGACGTGTTTTGCGTAGGATCGTGCTTGCGTGTTTGGATGCGTTTGCGATGTCAGAACTCAGAAGGAAGGAGCAAACAAAGCACGTTGAAAGACGCTCGTTTGTTTCCTCTTTTCGGGGTTTTTTTCTTGCTACATCTTGATGCTCCCTCGCATGACTCAACCTGTACCTGATCACAGAAAAAAAACAGCAAAAAACCCAAAATCTCCCTCATCCTAAATCAACCTTGCAAAGAATCGGGTGCAGCTCTTTTTTTTAATGACATTCGCACTAAATTCCAGTAGCAGCGAAGCTGCCGGACACTGTCCAGCAAGTCCACCCAGGCTCATTTACGACTTGATTAAAAATGCAGCGCTAAGGAGACGAAAGACAAGCCCAAGCAGAGCAACACCAAACGTCCTTTTCGGCCCATGTTCTACCTTTTTGCCGGCGTACAGTCGCGTGGAAAGATGAATGGCACCGAGCACCAAACGACACGGTGCACGGTGCGTGTTGCACCAAAAAGCTCCAAGACATCCTTTTTTTTTTACTTGGGACACACGGCGAGACATTGGAACGTTGCGACAGTAGCTAAGGCGAAATAAAAATCTGAAAAAAACGAACAAAAATTCACCGTCGACAGCGCGGCTGGAATGTCTAACACCAAAGCCACCAGCTTCTTGTCGCCAGAAAGAGCGGCCGCAGTAATTATAATAATACAGCAATGTTAATGGATGTCTGTGTTACGCTTCAGTGTGTGGAGTTCTCTTTGGGAGGGCAATTTATTAGAGCGTTGTTCGCATGGGAGAGATGTCCCGATGCTGCCGAGTTTTATGAGGTCATTTCGCGAGCTTTACGCGTACTTTTGCGAGCATATCACATAAAAGTTTGCCAATAATGACTGCCGATAATTGAAGCAAGCAATAAATTTGCTCATAATCTTGTCGCCTTCCACCAAAACGCAAATCAATCAATGAGCCTGTTTGCTTTTAGCGGTGATCCTCCAATTCCAGCACCGTGCGATAAAGCCGCCGTTCAATATTTAGCCGCTCATTCCAAGGCCTTGTCTCTCGGGCCGGTTCAAACCCACAACCTGTCGCTGTGTTTAAGTGCCAAATCTGGACGCACTTTTCCCTGCGTCCACTGATTTATGAGCTCTGTTGCCGACGGGCGTGGAAGGAGCGAAGTCCGGTGTCCGGCTTTTTTGCATTTCCTCTTTGGCCGGGGGTTTCTCGCTTGCCCGCACACCACAGTACTGGCTTATCCGGCTGCCGCCAAACCTGTCAGCTCGCTATCGGAATGTGCTAAAAGTTTAAACGTTTCCATTTAGCGGCCAACCGTTCGGCTAATCGTGAGCCGGTGCTGGTGGTTGGTGGCATTTGAAAGGGAAGGCGGGAAAAAAGAATCGATCCCTGGATGGAAACAACAGAGACACATTTTTGCGAATATTAGTCACATCTAAGGGTGTTTGTTTTTTTTTTTTGGAAAGAAACTTCCTAAAATAGCCTTTACTTTCATTCTCTCGTCGAGTGTTTCGCTTAAGTCAGCACAATCACGACGATGATAGGACACTATTGCAGCCCGGCGCCCGCCTTTTCATCGCGCCTACTTAAACGGTGACAAATAGTTTTTAAAACACCCATCACCCGTCCGCTTCCTATCGCAGCTCAACACTCCCGTCCGCCTGCCGGAAACGCGCGTTCAGCGGCGTGGCGCATGGCCGCAACGGCCGCGCGCACCGCGATGATGACGGATTAGTATTTAGCCAGCCAAACGGGAGTTTGATTAATGATCGAGACGCTCACGAAGCGCTCACGGCGGCGAGGCACCAGTTCGGATAGGGCAGGGGGAGCCCAGTTAATTCTGAGACATTTTTATTGTCAGTGAGTTTGAGCCCGAGGGGGCAAGCTGACTGTGGCGGGTACTGAGCGACGGCTGAGGGTGCTGTCTTTTTGCCTTCGCCACCTCCGGGGGAGGGTTTAATTGCTCTTTTTCTCCCGCTTACTGTGTGTTGAAGGCAAATAAGTTGCCTTTCACGAGACGCACGTCGCTGGCAATGGGGTGTAAAGATTTTAGGGAAATATATTTTCCAACCCAGGAGGATGGGAAATCCCTGTTGTTCGCAGCTTCACGCCGTAGCACTGGGAAACGCAATGATAAAAAAGGGGTAAGAACCCCTTTTGCGTGTGTACGTGGGTACGATTTGCAACGCCTCGGTTAAGAGCGCACGGGATTTAACAGGCTAACCGTGCGGAGGAGTAAATTGTCTTTGTTTGATATGGTACAACAGCAACCAAAAAAAAGATCCTGGTTGGTATATTCCCTTAACCAGTTACTGTACATCTTGAGGTTCCGGTAGTGATAGTGATAAGCAAAAGTGTAAACAAAATTTGCTCAATGTTTAGGGATATTCTGGACATGGGAAGACTTTGGAAAAGGAAGTAAACAGTCAAGTAAAAATATAATACCAGCAAGCAGTCAGCATTTTGCGTATCCAAAACACCATCATCTTCGTGATGATCATCATCATCCAAGGTTGGTTTATAATGCACGAGAGCTAAACGTTAAAATCTGTACCGCTTCGGGACATGCGGCGTAAGAATGAGCCGCAAAGTAATGACGTTGATGAAGTACACGTCGATATCCACACCCGAAACGGGCAGCACAAAACTTTGCCATATCCCTTTTGCACCGACGCCTCAAGACAGACCTTTGCTGAAGACACGTTGAAACGACGAACAACGGCCCGATCCTTCTCCAAGAGCCATCTTCTTCCGATTGGATTAATTCGCGCTGCGCGCGAGTACGAGCTTCACGCGACGCATGAAGAACGTGTTTTATGTTGCGAACCAGTAAGCAGCAAAACCATCAACAGATTGTTCCGAGCGACGCTTTACGATGTGGCCGTCCGTCTTGCGTCGTCGGGGCCAGCAGGGTCATCTGCACGCCCGGCCTGTGTCCGTCCGTCCGTCCGTTTATTATCGCCACCGTGGGGCAACACCGTTTCGTTGGTAAGTGATCGCTTCAATCGCTTCCGCGTTATCAGCAGTCTCGGATCTCGGGTACGGCTCGGGTACAAGGAAGAGCAGACTAAAAGGTGTGTGCTACCAGAATTACATGTTTTGTGGGGCCCCGGTGGTGTCTGGTACAGATGTCTGGGACAGACTCTGGAGCAGACGCTCGACGATCGAAACTTTGTCAAATGAGTTGAGGTTGAGCGAAAGGGTTTATTTCTTTTGAGTTTTGCGAGTCCTATCAAACGGGAATCGGACACAGAGACAGTTCACTCCTTCATTCCAATGCCTTGCCAATAAATTAATAGCCATCTTCTGACATGTGATGTACAAACACCTAGAAGGGTTGCTTCTAAATTAAAAGCAAATATCCCAAAAACTCATAATCGATTGGCCGATCTTCTTCGCCAAAACTCCGATTTTCGATTATCGTCCCAAACACCGCGCAGCCTATGCGAAAGGGTTGGCATCTACCTTTTGCCCCTCAACTTCACAGCCTTGTACGCGATGGTACTTGATTCATTTATCAAAATAATCATACAGTGCCGGCCGGCGGCAGCAGCCCTTGCCGGTGGGTGCTCGATTCTAATCAAACAATGACAGCACAAAAGGATTATCGTTAACATTTCGCCTGTAAGGCTGGAAGCAAACCACCGGTAGGGACTAGACTTCATTCCATTCCCTCATCCGTTTCAAGGTAGTTGATTTAGCTCAGTTTGGTGTACCGCACCGTACCATTGTCATCATCGTGGACTTTCCACGTTGGGTTTAGTAACCCCCTTTTATCTCGGCCCGAAACTCCGATTGGACGAGGGTGAAGAATCGCTGCCCCGGCGCTTTTGGTCACGTCACATCAGCAGCACCAGGGGTGTTGATTTTAATGCCCGGCTCGGGAAAACTTTTAATATTAGATGAATTATTAAAAGGGTTGCTGTTGGGAAGAGCTCCGAGCGGTCTGTCGCGCGTGATACGCGTGTTCTACGTTTCCGTCTGCTCGTTAGCAGCTTCCTTGAGCGTTCGGTTGTGGCGCTCATTTGAAGGGTGAATTTGGTGAATTCCTATCTCCCTTCTGGTTGGTCTCCCACGCTGGCTGCCGGGCAGGAAGTGGTGTGTTGGTTTGTTTTGCTGTGTGCAGTTCTGTGTCTACAGTGCGTACAGAGAGAGAGAGAGAGAGAGTGATACAATTGTGACAAGTGTTTATCGAAGGTGATCTGATCCCGTGGAAGTGTAAATAGAAACAACGCCAAAACACAACCGCCGTACGGGAACAGTGTCACGTTGAAAAAACAACAGCGCACGATACGTGGTTTAAACAGGCGCAATCGGATGTTTGTTTTTGGAAGACTCTTTCTAACAATTTGCCGATCAAAGACATGTGGAAACGACCTCAAAACAGTTACCCTAGACTCCAGATGGTTTGGATGTCGGAGTTTGAAATACGGAAAACGCATTGCAAGCTAATCCACCCAATCCCCCGACCAGCACGGCGGCAAACCGAGCCTTGCCTCCGGAGGACATTAAGGAATTACGTTTTGATTGAACGCGCCAACAAAGCAACTGTCGCCCAAGTCCCGTGTCTCTGTGCGTGTTTAATGGGCACACAATGGCAGAATTCGCATTCAATCAGAAGATTTGATCGGAGGTTTTCAGTGAAAGCAGAGAAGCAATCCTCCTTCCCATGGTAGCGCCCTGAGGCGGGCATCCGCTAATCTCCCCAGCATCATTCAGGCGTTGTCACGCGGTGCTGTCGTTTCCTGCGCACCAGCCAGCCTTTCAGTCTGTATGCCCCGGGGCGCCACCGCATTTGTCCGTACAATTGTCCATCTGGCCCATGGGCCCGGGCGCAGAGGTGTAATTGAAATATTTCAACATACCCCATAATCATCGGGCAAAAGCATGGTAGCAAAAACAGGGGAACTAAATTTTTGGAAGGATTCCGTTTCTTAGTGTTGGCCCCTACTTTGATCACTCCGGTGACACACACACACACACTGCTGAAAGGTTTCGGCTGCCAAGTCGTTTACGGTCAATCGGGCTTAAGCAACGCTGGCGGGCATTTGCGAGGTCCACAAGAGAGAGACAGAGAGAGTGAAAAAAAGCGGGATAATTGTACGAGCACCGGGCAATTTACGGTGTGCGCGGTTTCGGTTCCAATCCCGTCCGGTGGATCTGGCGCAAGTGTCCGTGCAGGCTCCCAAAAACCCCGAAATCGAGACCCATTTTGTCCGTGTTTGTTTTGGCGTATGCTGCTGCAATTATCGTGTCTTATTAGAGCTGCAAGAACGAGTGATGCTGCAGGCACTGCACATTATCCTTGGGAGCGTTGGGTTTATGGGTAAGCTTCGTGGTTTTAATTTGTTCCCCGCGCTAAAAGCCCACAAGCAAGCGGGCGGATAGCTGGCAAGGACTGAAATACTCATGCTTTTCTGCACACAAACAGCAGAGTGTTGGGAAGCAAAAAAAAACAAACAAGCAAGTTGAGATGAGTTTGGCCGTCTGTTGTTTTGCAGGCCCCAGAAAACGCCTCTTTTGGGCTTCGGCTTCGGGATCACTGTTCCGTCTTTCCGGCACTGTGCCCTTCTCGTGCAAAACAAATGACATTATTAATCATCTCATTTGATCTTCTGCCAGGATGGATGGATGGATGGTAGGTCGTCTTTCCCCTCACCGAAATGGCGTGTATTTATTGAGATAAATTGACAGCACGAAAGCATGGTTGACAGTGGCCTGGTGTGAGCCAGTGCTTGGCCGTGGCTGGGCTGTCAGCAATCGCTTATTTTTCTCTCGCGCTCGTTCCACGCTCGAGCCCCATGTGGCAATGGATGGGTACGTGTGAGCCCGCTCGAAAGACAGGAGGGTAAATTATTAGAAATTATGCTGAAACAGTGAAACACGGTGGTGGGTAATTTGTTTTAAAGACTGAGCAGTTCCTAGAAATGCGGCACGCTGCTAGCCCTTTTTCATTATTTTAAAGAAAGCATGCAATAAGGTTTGGAACATGCAATCAACCGGGAACTTTTCAAACCTTCTATTCTCTTCTATTTTCACTCACTAAATGGTTGGAGTTTATTTCATTGTAATTTATGAATGATTACTCGCAGCAGTACTTTTTGTAGTCTCTTGAATACTCAGAAATATAATTTACTTTAAATACAACATCAATTATGGTGACCTCCTATTACAGTAGTTGCCTATTAGTCATTAATTTAATTATTTAAAGCATCACTTCTTCCTCAATCACTATATTAAGTATGCTCTACTTAGTCTCTGCGATCGTGTGGTCCAAGAATTCCTGAACTTAAGCCGTCAAAATTATAAGCTGTGATAAAAATAATGAATGCTTCTAGATTTGACTGAGAATTAAATAAAGGTTCTTCGGAGTTTAATTTTGATGTGGCTTGTCAAGATTTTGAGGGTTTTTAGGATCATAAATGATCCTTCTCTTTAAAATGACTCTTGTGAATATGTTTACATTAGATCCTTTCCGATCCTACATTCAATGTATTCATTTGCCACAAAACACCAGCAATGCCATCATTCCGCTCTATTCTAGCAATCCTTTTTAACATCCAAAGGATGCTAGTAATAATTTAATTATCTTTAAACCGTGCCATAATTACTCGTACTCATAGGTCCTGATTGAAATTCCAGTAACAAATCATTCGCTTACGGGCGAAACCTCCCATCCATCGAACCAATCCCGACGAGAGCGGCTCTTTCAGCAAACAGCACACTTTGTTGGATCAATTTATTATTAACCATCTGTGGGAGGTTCGTTCGATTTTTTTGCTCAGCTTCACCTCGTTATTATTACCCGCCACGCGGTAGTTGCCGGAGCCTTCCAAACGCGCGAGCGCGCACTCCCGCGACTGAAGTGGTGAGCTTGAAAAGTGCTTGAATAATAGAAAAACACACAGATAAGCTGTAGGCCAGCCCAACCACCCACCCACCCGAGCGACAGTGCAGTGGCAGGCAGCACTCGCGGCAGCGACCGGAATCAGCTGAAATAATGGAGCAATTTTTCCACGAGGATTTTCCACCGGGCACGTCCCGTGTAAGTACGCGTACGAGCGCGCACCACCGGTGGTCCGCCGGTGGAAGGCGATGGAAGGTGGAAGGTGAAAGTGCCCCGGGAAAATCTGGTTAATCGAAAAGCGTACCGAGAAAACCCCGTGCGTGCATCATCACCGCGCACCGTCTCATCTGCGAAGGAGGCTAGAAGGCTGTCTTTCTTGTTGTTTTGCACTGTCCTTTCGATCGGCTCTCACAGACACACAACAAAACAAAAAACAAAATCACAATCCCTCACCAATAGCGAGTCATCCGGCTTCCTTGTTCCGGCTCTGGTGTGTTTTGCTTAGCTCTGTGCCCTCGGATTGAAATGTTATTTTTCACGGCTTTTTGAACCTGTCCAACAACAAAACATGCCGCTCGCTCGGCACCGACCCCTGCACGAGAAATATTACCCGACTGGGACGGGAAGCGCAAAAGGGAAGCAAAATGCACACGGTGGCGCGCGCGCGGGTGCTGAGAAAGATAAACATAATTGCACACCCGGGGTACTGATGCGTCGCCCCTGTTTTGCGTACCAACCAACAAAAAAAGAAAAAAGGGGAAAATAAAAGAATGCGTCACGCAGGACGCAGGGCGGGCGCGTAACGCAAACGCATTCAGCGCCGCCGTCAAGCGCCTTCAATTGTGGTGGAAAATTAGGGTCGATTCTTCACCACCGTCGAGTAGGCAAACGAACCGAAACCGAACTGGCGGGGAAGGGTATTAGTTTTTCTCAACCGGGGAAAATGCAACGCCAGCCTCCGCCTCCCTCTCTTCCTAGGTTTGGCGTATTCAAATTCGCCGCCGGTCCCTTCCCGTTCGTTCGCGAAGAGTCAATGAAGATGACGATTAAATTAAACGGCACACAGGAGAGTACATCGCTCGGAGGCGATTGCGTTGCGGTGCTTCGCGCTGGCGTCTCGCTTTAGGGTGATATTGTAAAGTAAATAAAGTAACAGAAAGAATAGAAGAGCAGAGATAGTGCGTACAGCACAGCAGAAAAAAAACGAAGGAAAAATACCTCCCAAGCAACTGTTCGATGTTCAATGTGATTACGAAAGATGTCTTTTGTCATTTTGGCAAATTCTTTGGAAGGTTCTGTTTCCCCGGGAGCAACTGGGAACGGTGCCGAAAACGATGAATGGGTTTATTGACATGGAGGGTTCGACCGGGGCCTTTGCTGCAACAACACCACTTCCTTCGGGGCATTATTGATCGGGGGGCAGTGCTGGTGCGCATTTTGCTGCAAAGAGACAGACTGTTGTTTCCTTTACTTTTCGCACCAAAAAAAAAAAAAAAACGGCTTGCAAATTGTAGAAACAAAGTGGGAAAAAAGCGAAACTACGATGTGATTTTATAGGAAAAAAGACACCTTTAAAAGGGTATTTTGTCTGTAGCTACGGATGGTGCATGAGCACAAACACACACAGAGAGAGAATTGAATGCGAAATTGAAACGTCATCGAATCACGCAACGCTGAGCCATGGCTGCTCGTAAAGCTACCGGGAACGTGTGCGTGTAAACGCGGGGTGTCGCATAAAACGGAACTTTTCTCGCGCCCCGTCATCATCATCACCACCACCACCGCCGTGGCACACCATGGGCACAATTAAACGTTTTCGAACGGCCGAAAGGACCAGCGCCGGCCGAAGGCGTTTCAATGCGTACGATCACGAAGGGTCATTTCCGAATCTCGCGCTCGCAGTCCGGGGGGCAGTCAAATATGATAAATGACACTTTCGGCATGGCAGCCGGGGCAGCACGCACCAGCCCAATAAAAAAAAAAAAAACAAAACGAAAACGAACTGATCCTTCCGATTACTGGCCGCTGGGTCCCATTTAAATGAATGGTGCTGCAGAGCCTGCGCCGGTCTCCATGGGTATCTTGCAGCGCCTTCGCTGGGAGGGTGAATTTTCCCTTCTTCGCTCGAATGGCCATCATGCGCCGTGTCTACGCGGATGTGTCGACACTTCCTTTTGCGCAATATTATTTATGGCGCACCGTGCCTTCCCCTTCCCAGTTGCCAGTGGACAGCAAAACGAAAGAAAAAGAGCAGCAAAACATAGGAAACGATATGAGTGACATAATTACGTACGAGTGTGCATTGTGTGGCCTGGTGTTTTGTGAAAGCGGAAAGAAAGCGCAGCGGCCAGTGTGACCCGCGACCGAACCTTTAACAAAATTGCATTCGAATGGTGGTAATGCCTGTAATGCAACACCCTGAAATGGTTTTGTTCCTTTTTATCAAATGCGTCGGACGGTTCGTTGCTTGCTCCCTAATTCAACTCCTCCGGCAGCAGCCGGCAAGGAAGCAAACACAGAGCAGGGAAGGCACGAAAAGAATGGGCATGATTTGAGTAGGCGTTGACATTTAATTTGCTATATCATTATCATTATTTATCGGACATTTGTTAGAGCGACGCGCGGTTGCGGGTGTACGGTGCAGAACGGTCCCGGTGCGAGCTGGGTATGCGCATACGCTGCATCCGGTCGCCATGCGATGGTTTGCCATTACAAAATGTCCCCCGAGAATCGGACCCGATCCCGAAAAAAGTTCTATCAATCTACTTGTATCCCTCTGAAAGGAACGAGAGAAAGACAAAAAAGATGCTTCGTTCGCCCCTCAACCGGTGGGTGCAAAAATGGGAAGCACCACAAGCGCACGCGACCGATTTGACGAATGGGTCGATGCGTTCGATGCGTGTGCATTAATTGTGAGGTAATGGACAGAAATTTATCGCTTTTTATTCCGGTTTATTGCCACCGGGCGGGATGGTACAGAAATAATAAGCTATTAGGGCTAATATTTTTGAAGCAAACGTCACAAAACTTCCAAAATTAACCTTTGTTTGGGAGATGTACGGCGCGTCGGTTTCTCCCCAATTAGCAGGTACAATCACGTAAGCGTATTCCCGATCACAATTTAGCCACTCTTAGGCACCCGTCGCCGTATGGCGGACCCGATCCGCAACGAAGATGCGCATATTAGCCACACTTTTGCAATATATTGCGTGACATAATAACGGCTACGTTGGCGTACGACGGTTCCTTTCCGCTTTGCGATGAAAGTGAAACCGACAGCAAAAAGTGGGAGTGCAGAAGATTGCGAAGGGACGCCGGCATGATGGTGTACGTTAAGATGATTGTTATTGAACGGCAGGGGAAAGGAAGTGAATGTGTGCAGAGAAGGAAGTCGCGTGGCCGATACATGGGACGTATATTGCAGCACGTAGGACAATTTCGGGGAAAATTCGTTTTCTTATAGCTGTGGGTGACTTAAAGGGGAGTTAATATTTGCAAAACATGGCTTGTTTAAGTATTATTCACATGAAATTCTGAAACAATTTTTGCGAAGATATATTGCCAACACTTCCGCAAAACCAGGGCTGCGTCTTCCCAAGAAGACGCACCCAACAGCACAACGACCTCGATCGTTTTCTTTCAGGGGAAAGCGCAAACACCTCTCCGATTGATTCGTTTTGGGAGAAAATCCCCTTTTCAAGGAATCGACACCAAAACAAGCATTGACTTTTTGCGAGCTTGTTCCGAGAAGGGTGAGCCTGTAAATACACACAGGATACATAGCCGGGACGATAATTAGACCATCCACCAGCACTCGGCGTAACAAGGTGTACCCCCAAACCCAACAATTGGCTAATTTATGTCAATTCTTTTCCGCATCCCGGAGGGAGCTCCTCCTCACTCAGTTTACAGACGATACAGGGCTTCAATCCCCTGTTGCCATATGGGTATGACCATGAGAGCCTAGAAGATGGTTTGTTTGGTTGATTTATGTCAGGGACCTGCGTCTCCGTGCGCAGACAGTATCGCAACAAGAAAATCATCTGTGGCGTCTCTCCGGATCCGTTCCAGAGGATGCCACAAAAGGCACGGGGGAACGTAAAGAGAGACAGTCTAATTGATACAAGACAAATTCCGGCATCGCAATAAATCACAACGCCACCGTTTTGCGCGCTGGTGCAATTATGAGTGGTCCACACTGGAAAGAATCAGATGAGAAAGGTCTCGTTGCGATGTATTGCCGATGCTGCTGCTGCTGTTGCTGCTGCTGCTACCGGTGCATCGGTTTCGGGAGGCGTCTCGGCTGGAGAGTGGATCGGAACCCAACGGCAGCAAAGCAAGGAAGGAATGCACGGGTACACGTTCATTCACGTTTCGCCCGGTGCATCGACGGCGAGCCATTCCCCAAGGAGTTGGAATGCCCTACCGGATTGAGATGATGGTACAGTAGGGGGAATGGTGTACAGTTCCCGATCAATACCGACCGAGAAAGGTTTTGGAGCACCTCCGGTGGTGAAGGTAGAATCTCTCACGTACGGCAGCAGGAATGGCAGCAGTGTGTGATGTACGGATGGTTGCTGTTTGGCGAAATCTCTTCATTGCAATGGCGAGGAGAAGGCGATCGTCGTTTTTATTGCTTTCGAATGATGTGACAATGTACTAGTCATTCAATTGAGGTTAAATGACAAGTTTTGGTACAACATTTCACTCCAAATTTTAAGATATAGTACTAGGAATCGTCCAGTAACATCCATCTTCAATGTCCCAATGATGCACACAAAAAGCAAACTCCAATTAAAACACACACACACACACAAAACAACCGTTTGCATTTGACATCTCCTAGGTGGATAGGCAATCGAGATATCGCTTCCGTTAGGCTGTCACTTGTCACGGGCGACAGCGAACGACGAGAACGAGACCGAGTCGTCACTCATCGAACGCCACCATTCCCCCCGGCCCCTCCCTTTACAATCTGTCTCGCAGGGCAAACATGAGAACCTGTGGCTGCTGGGTGGACGCAGCAGACCTCTGCCGAAGAATGAAAATCAACTCAACGGCCAAACGGCATTTTTCCCAACCAAGCGAACGTTGGGAAGCAAGCGAAAGCCTTCCTTCGCGTGGACATTCCGGGGGTTCCGTTCGCCGGACGGATGGAATCGGAATGGAAAAACACGTTTTGCTTGCGCGTTTTCGTGGGAAGAGAGAGAGAGAGAGAGAGAGAGAGAGAGAGAGAGAGAGAGAGAGAGACATGCATACGCACACCGGGGCTGAGATTCTAACGTTTGGAAGTCATCGGTTTCGGGAATTGATGTAGCTGTAGGACTGGCTGGTTGGTGCGACTCTTTTTTTATTGCTGTTGTTCCCGGGTTGCTTCCACTTTCCATCTGGCGCTTGGGCGATTTGGCGACAAGCGGGTAAAATCTCGACCCATTGATAGGGACAGGATGGCAGGAGGAAACGTCAGACGACGGACGGCCGTTGTCTGTGCGATGGTCATTTAAGGAAATCTGGCCGCCATTCGCGAGTGCGTCTTATCGCGTCTTCCTGTCGGGACACGGAGCCGCCCCGGCAAGCGATAGTTTGTTGTGGAAGGGCTTTTTTGTTGTTGCGTTTCGTGTATCTCGATGGGAAGATGCTTCCCAATGGAAGAGAAAGGCTAGGAAATGAGTAAATTTCTTTCCAGAATATACTTTACTTCATTTGTACACATGTAGTCAATAATTGTACGGAAAGTAACGCCCTTATATCTATCATCGTGAACGTTACAGTAAAACTCCTCCCAAACGCTACATCTGTCCCGAAAACGTTCAATCGAGTGGCTTTTGATCTTGAAATTGCCTTCCAAATTGCCCGAGGCGTATCAATGTTCTGAACAGCGTTTAAAGGACATCACCTCTGACACTTACTTTACACGCACATCGTTGGCAAGCGCTTACCAAACTCTTCCAAATGTCCGAATTACCCCCTCTGCTGTCTGAGTGAGCTAAGCGAGCGTCCTTATCGTCAGTTTTGCATCAAACTCGTAGGAATACGCAACCCCTCACTGTGCGCTGTAAAGGCTTGGTGTGAAAACATGTTTGCCCTCGGGGAGAAATTCCACAAAACGACACTTTCAGTGTGAAGCCCTCGAACACCAGCGTGCCAGTGGTAGTGGGACCCACAGTCTTGAATTGAAAGCATTTTTAAATCGTTCAAACTCGTACGCAACCCTGATTTTTCCTTTGCAATTCGGTACCGTATTTGCCTCGGAGGTGTAATTTACGGTAAAACACTCCAAAATAATACTCTTTCCTCTTTCGCTCGCTGACAATTGGGCATTTTTCGGTACACTCTATGGAAGTGGCGTTCAAGTGGCTGCCCCACGCGGTGCAAGTGGACTGTTTGGTGAGTGGAAAAACAAAACTATCCAATCGAGCTGCCATACACAAATGGTTGATAGGTTTGTTTCGCCTTTCCATCCGGCTGGCATTGTGGGTTTCCATTTCCCCGAAACCCTGAGCCACCGGAAATAAACTCTGCGCGCGTGTGTGTGTGTGTGTGTGTGGATGCTGCTGTGGGGCAGTTATTTTAACCGGTTTTGGTTGATTTTTTATTCATCTCGATCTGCCCCACACGATCGGCTAGGGATGGGGTGGAAGTTTCACCTGTGCATTTTCTGTTTTTTTTTAGTTTCGTCCTTTTTTTACCTCCACAGAAGTGGGTTGCACCGGATGATGAGTCCCACGCAAATGGAGCAAAATGGGTGGAATGGCACTGTTTTTTTTTTTGCTTTCTTGCTTTATTTTTGCAAGATAAAAGGAATCTACTATTCGTAAAGCAAATATAGACACGTATTAACTCAATGGCCGGCAAATGGGGTTTTGAGCGCTGGGTGGAAATTGGAGCCCGCTGAAGGCTGTGGCGGGGGTCCCTTTTTATCATTTATATTAAATTTTAATTGGAAAAATAATTAATTTCCCTTTTCTGCGCTCACCGGTGGTGTTTCTGGGTCTGAGTAAAAGTGTGAGTGTGTGTGTGTGTGTGTGCACGCTGATGTTGAATGATTATTTTTGTTTGGTTTTGCATGATGTATTTTTTATCTTCGCTTCGCTCAATTTTGTTTGCTTTGCATTTCATGGCATGCGTTTGTGTTTGTGTGTTTTTTTCCGTGTTGCTTTCTTTTTTTTCGAATTTGGCTGTTGCTCTGAAGCACTTTATTTTGTCAGTGTTTTTTTTTCGCTGCCTTTTTGCAACCCTTTCCACGCTCTCCACCAGCTCTCTGCTCAATTTCTGCTTTCTGTTTGCATTTGTAAAATTAATAAATTTCCATGATAATAAATATATTGAGCAGCAGCAGCAGCAGCAGGAGTGGCACAGGAAAGGAGGAGAATTGCTTTGAAGAAACTGCAACGATGGTGAATGCACACCGCCAATGGGATGCACAATCTGTTTGTGGACAAAAAATAGATGCAATTGCACACAGACACACACACACCAACACACGCACATACACACGCTTATAGAATCGACAATAATAAAAAAGGAGTATGCAAAGAAAAACACGAGCAACAGCACAGAAGAGAGGAAAAAAAATGTTTGTGAAATTAATTTCAATTTCCGAGTGGCATTTTTTGTTTGCCTTCGCTTTTCATCCCGAACTGTCGCTGCAGTTGCATTTTCCTCCGTCCATTCGCACTGGGATGGGATGGGAATGAATGCTTTGCGAATGAATGGATGTATCCAGCAGCAGGATCATGTGTCTCTTTTTATCGCTTTTTGTTGTTGCTGTTGTTGTTGCTCCTTCTCAACTCCCACTAACGACCATGGAAAAGCACTCCCCCGCACGGATAATGGAGTGTTATTGGAATGTGGATGAGTTTTTCCAGCAGGTGATTGTTTTATTTCCATTTTTTTGTTTTGCTTTTACTATTATCGAATGTTTTCCCTTTTTTTTGGACTGTGCATGGGACAAGCCGGAAGCATCACCGTGTCCTGTTTGTCCTTTGTTTGTTTGTGATCATTTGTTCCTTTGAGCGTGTTTGTTTGTTTGGCGATGCAAAATTATGTTTACAAAATGCAAATAATTTTCTTTTACTTGGGTTTCTTTGAGTTTGCCACTTTTTGAACTAAATTATTTTAAATGATTTCCTTGAATGTTTCGTTATTATTTGCTAAACATTCGTACCATAATACAAATTATTGGTAATATTATCTGTTCATTTACACCACAATAACAAAAATTCTAACGCAATTCTATAGCCAAACCTTGCCCTTGCACACATCTTTTTTTTTAAAGCAAAATCCCCTATAGTCATCATCATAACTCACCAAACAAAACATTTCCACCGATTCCGCCACTCAACATCCTTCCGACATCCGAGCGACGTTTCACTTTCACTAGGTCAACGACACCAATGCCCTGTCTGCAGCCGGAAAAGTCTTGCTTTCCCTCAAGCCACCCAAAAAAGCTGCAATTCTCTATCCTCCTCCTCCACCACTCTCTCTCTCTCTCTCTCTCTCTCTCTCTCTCTCTCTCTCTCTTTCTCTCTCGCTCACTTTTCGTTCTTCACACGCGATCGTAAAACCCGTCACTAACCGTGCCGCGTGTACAGGACCGAAACTTGCTCCGATGCATACCGATGATTGCACACTCCTTTTTATAGTGAATACACAACGTACTTAGTATGAGCGTTGCGTCCTTGTACACACACACACACGTCTACAGCTCGCACAGTATGTCAAACAGTATGTGTGTGTGTGTGTGTGGGTTGGTTTTTTATTGTACTACTGCTCACTGACAGAGATCCTTTGCCACTGTTGGATGCAGGCCCGTGCAGTGTCAGTCAGCGGCGCCTGCACTGCCTCTTTGTGTCTGTCTCCTTGCGAAGGGCCTTTTTGCACCCCCAAAAACACACTTACTCTCACTGAAAGCGAAAGAAAGAGAGCGATAGATGTACGTGTATGCGTGTGTATGTATGTGTGTGTGTGTGTGTGTGAAGTACACGTGAGCCGGAAAAGTAGGAGCCAAGTAAAACTCAAATCGCATTCAAATGACGCATATTTCAATTTCACTAAGCCAGGAGGTCAAGTTCACCGACGCGCACCGACCTAACGACGATAAAAGGCAATGACGACGGCGGCGCTGGCAACGGCGACGGGAACGGATTCTCCGTGACGAATAAATTTGAATTCTAAATCGGCTTCTGCCGGTCGCCGGCTAGCACTAGGGAGCAGAGCACCGGCATCCCTTTCCGCAACCAGTTGTTGCTTCACCAATGAGAGGGGCCATTAAGTGAGGTGGCTCTCCAAGGAGGAAGCTTTGCGAAAGAACCGTCCGTTCGATTGATTAGTGGCCTTTTTTCGGAGGGTGTGCCTCCGAGTGTGTGTGCTTCCGTTGTTGTTGTTAGATGTGAGATTTGTGCACGATAAGACACGAACTTTACGCCCGATGCTGCTGCACGCTGGTTCGAGAAAGGTGCAAAGGTACAAAGAAGGAATAAACATCTCCCAAAGATCAATGCAGATACGCATTCCGGGACTCGCATCAACTCGGGTTCATTCATACTTGTGAAGGTCTCAAGTAGGTTTGAATTTAAGGACAAAGATAAAAAAGGGATGATTGCAGGCATGTCTCTCTTTTGCTTCCTTGCCATCAAACAAAGGACATTCAACGCTCTGGTTTTCTTATTCGACTTTCTAATGGCGTTTTGACCGGCCAAGCAACCGGTGGAACAACCAAAGCACTTTATGGTCTTCTTTCCTTCCACATTGTTAAGTGGAGTGTGTGGCTTATTTTGTACGAGTTTTTTTGCTATTGTTTTGGAATTCCAAGAGGGAATTTGATGCGATAAAATGGTGTAAGGTGTGCAGGAAGTACAAGAAACGATGCAGGCAATATTAAGGAGGTGTTGGAGATCCGTTTGACTTCATAAGCTAAATAATTGGTGATAGTATTGGAAACGAGATGGGTCTTGCAATGCTTATGTTTAGATCCATTCAGCTGAATGCTCCAAATAAACTTGTCATGCGAGGTACTTCTCCTTATCAGGACTTTATTAATACCTTACACTTCTCCTATTGGGGATTCCATGAAGTATGAGTAGTAAGACAGCCACTAGTTTACTAAAATATTCATTCTGCCACTAAATGTTTAAGGAACTAGCCTATGTAGTGTATTGCTATTGACTGAAACTCCTTGGAGTTGAACTTTTGAGGACTTGAACTTGCAATTTGAATACAAAACCAGCATGTTGTAGTCTAATGCATGAGAAAACAATAAGAAAGCAAGCAAAAAAGCTTGCCCACGATTGCCGAAATGTCACAATAGACTTACTCAACCAGATTGTGATCGTTTTTAATCAGCTTGTCTTGTTAGATACATATCTGGATTTGATTCTCAATCTCATTGTGCCAACACCAATGTGTGCCCTTTACTTTCTTATAGGGAACGACATTTGCCTTGTAATTTAAAATAAAATTCCCTTTCCAGTAACTGTCTCTCTCTTCTTTCTCTTCATTTCAACCGAAGGCTCGTCAGCTTGGTAATGGATGCGACCACGCAGCACGGAAAAGTGTCAGGCAGCTTTTGCCTTCGTCAACAGATTTTTTTCCCCAGCTCCCTTGCACAAACCAATCACATGTACGCGTCATAAAACCAAAACAAGATTTTTCTTCACTCACTCCCAACAGCCCTCGCCCCCCCCCCTTCCCCCAACCACCTAACTCAACACCAACGTATCGAATATGTTTCCTGCTGAAACATTTCCCTTTCGATACCCGGCACCACTGTTTGCGCCGAAGTGATAGGCCGAACCGTATCACGGCATAATGTCAAAAGTGATGAGTCAAGCAGAAGTTACCCACTCAACCCTTTTTTCCCTCCCTTCTCACCCACAACACCCTTTCTTTGCTTCTCTTCCTCACAACACGCCACACATACACAAACTCTCTCTCTCTCTACATTATTGCGCAACGTTAGGCGTCGATTTGGAATCGTCGTTTTTTGTGGTGCCTTTTTTCAAAACGAAACAACCACTACCAACGGTGGCATCATTGCGGTTATACAGTGGCTACCCCTTGGGAGAGCAAAGGGAAAAAGGATGCTGCCAGGCTACAAACACACACGGGCGCACACACTTCAGCAGGCTCTATATATTTACTTTGCAACGGCGTTTAGAGAGCGTGCAGCACAGCGACAACTCTTCACCGCCACCGCATGGAGCGCATTTGTGCGTTCCGTTCTTATTTCTTCGAGAGCCTTCACAGCCACGTCAGAGTCGCTTTACCTCGCTGCCCGGTTCTGATGGGTTGTCTTATTTAAATAATAATGACTTTTTTTTTTTGGTTTCCACCTTCAAAAACTTACCCTTTGGCGTGCCCGTGTCTTCCGTTGTCTTCGGGCCCGCGCGCACACTGCACAAATCGCATTCTTCAACGCACTCTTTGATTTGTGCGGGTGAAGTGATGTTCAAATCCAACTCGAAGAACGCGTGCCCGAGTCGAGGAGATCTAAGGTTAAAACAAAAGGAAAAAGAAAGCAAAAATGCTGATCAAGGATAATGCAGAGAGATAGAGTGGGTAAAATAAACCCCTCAGAAGCCCATGAACGTCACTCCCAGAACAGTTCTGTATGCGTGAAAACCTGTCACCGTGACATAAGGCACCTCGCAAGGTGGCGCAAAGCGTGAAGGCCTCTCGCCTCATAGGCCCCGTGGTGTGCGCACGAAGAAGCGAAAACGCAGAATATCCAAGCAACCCCGAAACAAAAAAAAACGCCACAACCCACAAGCTGACGTGTTGGTAAATATTGACATTCCATCAAAATTTGTGACAGATTTCTCATTATGGTTTTTTTCGTTGTTGTTGTCCGACTTTTTTTACATGCTGGTACGGTGCGTGAACGTGTGCGCTCGTCGTGGTTTGTTTACACAAGTTTGATCAACCGGTCAAAAATAATAAAATTTACGAAAAGGGGGAAAAAGCAGTGTAAACGGGAGGAAAAATGGACGTTTCGTAACGTTTCTTCCCGGTGCGTCGCCATCGTCGTGCCTGTGTGATTTACATGGCGTTCTTCACGAGAGAAAGGAATTTGATGGGATTGAAAGGAACGAAGTGACACAAAGAAAGGATGGTTTGTGTGTTTGTATTTTTCCCTTGCTTATTTCACTGTAATTTTGTTATAATTCTACCACAACCGCAACCCACAAACTGGTGCTCCCAAAGCACCCACATCAGGAACACACATGCTAACGACTAACTTCCTTCTGCCGCGCGCGCACCAATCCACCGCGTGTATGAAGATATAACCCCAGAACACACAACCCAGCACCAGGGCCGGGCAGGACATAAAACTCACCGTGTACCGCAAGTGTTTTTAATTAGCTCGTTCCGGTGCGCTGTAAAGTGGCGATTCGTTCTGGAGTCTCACACACACCAACCCCTCGCGTAGTAGTAACGTTGCTTCACCAAGAAATCCTTGAATGGACGCCGCAGTGGTGTACTTGGATGTTTGGAGCAAAGGAAGTTGCTCGTTCGTTCGCACAAAACAGCGAAGAGTAAGCCGTAAGCGGAGGCGGTGGAAAGGTATAAATGAGTAAAAGTATTTCTAGTTACTCTCAAGCAGGGGCAGCACCGCGGGTGAAAATTGTGTGCTGTTTGTAGGAACAAGTTTCCCTTTTTCCTTGTGGACGGACGGACGGGTGGCGCTCGTGCGCGTTCCAAGGATAAGTGGAACATAATTTAGTTGCGGCGTAAAACTTCCACCACACGGCGGTTCCGCCACGGTGGTGTGAGTTATTGTTACTTCGTTAGCGCAAATCCTGGGTCCTGTGCGTGTTACACCCTCTACCCCGTTTTTAGCAGGAATGCAGATGTAACAAGTCAAGATGGTTGTGGAATTTGGTCCGTATGAAGTGTTGGCCCATTTCCTAACCACTCTATTTGCGGTGCTGCAGTGTTGCGGTTTAACACTTCAACTTTAATGCACTCTCAAACTCATCCAAAGGACACATTTGCAGTCGGTAAAAGTAGTGGTGTTAAACCTACCAAAGCGTTTCTTATCACTAATCGTAAGCAGAAGGACACACGGCCTAAGCACCAGTTTACAGTCTCACTCGATTAGTGATGCCCTCCCCCGTTAAAACCGCTTGGATCGGTGACTGACCCTTGCGCTTGGTTCTAATTCCAGATAAACACAAGCACAGTGGTAACCTTCGACACGGATCTTGTGGCCTTTCTCCGGCAGAGAGACTCATCAAGATAAACACTCGGAACCTCGGTCTCGTCGTGATGAGCCCGTACCTTCATCAAAACGTCATACAGGATGTATCAAAATCGCATTATCATCACCGGAAGACACAACCGGGGCACACATTCCACGGGCAGTGTGTGTGTGAAAGGGGTTTTTTGCGATTCACCGATCCAGATCCTGGGCCCGAGTAAGCCTTGTGCAGTCCTTCCAGAAGGAGCAGTCCTGCAGGAGGGTTCATTATCATCATCGCCACTGTTGGCAGGAAAGAGGACGATGTCCCGAATGCCTCAAAGCCGGACATTTTGGGCCTGCCAATCGTGGCATATGTCACGTTTCGGTTAGATCTTCTACGGAGCTGGGAGATTGTGAGGGAATTGTGGGGAGGTTTTTTTCTCTCCTGTTTTTCCTCTCAGCTCCGATCTCCCTACGGGGGTTGATGATGGTTCATCATCGACACCCTTCTTCTGCTACCGAAGCCGAAGCGAAGGAAGTTCAAAGTTGACAGTGCACCAGAGACACAAAAAAACCCAACATTTCTCTTGCGAATGGGGGAATCACACAACCCAGTTGGAAGCCTCGGGGACAGTCAGCCGCGGCGCTTCGGGCCGATTAAAGCCGATTTTCTGTTTTGTCATTTCAATCTCATTTTCTGCACTGTCGCCCTTTCGGGCACGCTGATGCTACGGTTTCGCCGCTGCCAGCTTACGCCGCGCTAAGCCCCGGCAAAGACAATCAACGATTGATCGATTCGGTCCGATGCGGGAGCGCGCGCGCGTGTGTCCTTTTGTCCATTTTTTGAGGGAGCGTGTGTGTGTGTGTGTGTGTAGGAGACACATTTAAAAGTGAAGAAATGAATGAAGCCCCGACTGCACAGTTGGAAACGTTTGGAGGAGAAATTTTAAACATCCATCAATCAATTATTAATAACAAGTTAAATCCTTCCTGCTGCAGCCGGGATTGTGCTTTCCCGTACAAACCTTTTGCGTGTCCGTACCAGGGAACTGTACATTCGGCTGTGAACGAGTGTTGAGGTTTCCGCTTCACACTTTCAGCAAGAATTCTTTTGAGCCAAAAATTTCATCAACCTCAGCTTCCTTTCAGAGCGCAACACGCACACACAATAGGAGTGACAACTTGACTGCATTGTTCTTCTCAAACTCGTCTCAATAGCACTTGGCGTATGCGTCCCCGTTGTTGCCTACCGAGCAACACCCTTTTGGTAAACGCAACACCACCACCGTCACCATCCACTTGACGAGTCCCCGCGCGTCAACGGATTCCAATCAACGTACGGTGTGCCCCGCAGCGGTACGGAACACCCGCAGTGCCGGCCGCCAGGGACCAATATAACGCTTCCCTCATTTTTGCACCACCGCGGCGCACCAAGGGGAACGCGCAAACGCGCCGAAGGGATATCGGGCGTTCACAACACGAGTGTGTGCATGTACCGATGTGCGCGATGCTGTAAAGCTAATCCCGCGTACCAGGGATTCACTTGCGCCTTAATTCTTTCCAATTACAATTACACCATAATGCTGTAAACTGAGAAGCAGCGGCGGTGTCGGAGGTTTCATGCGGCAAGGCGGCGGCGGTGCCGAGAGTGGTGAAAGTTGTGCGGAAAAAAAAGAAGGGAGAGCTAAACTGTTGCCCAGCCTAATTAGACAATTTAGTGCAACCGGAGGGCAGTTGGCGGTGGCTAATGAGATGGTTCGAGGCCGCGCGAGACTGCACGCACCGGATCGGAGGACAAATGGCTCCATTAGGTGTGAGCATTTGGGGTGTTCGGAAGGGAGATCGGATGTTGTTGCAAATTGGACCGTGCGTGTGTATGTGTGTTACGTGTGTGCAAAAATGATGTATTGACGGCAACGGGGGAATTGGAGGAGGCCGTTCGTTGCCGGTGAGGTTAGGGTTGATTAGACGAACTATGAAGGTGAAGAGAAGAAAATTGAACAACACTATTGAGTATCGTTATGATTTAGTGTTGAACAGTATGGGTGGGTAGGATTCTATGGAATTGAAGTTCTAGAGAAAGAGAGGGAGAAGAATCAGCAAGAACAAAAAGCTATTTTGTGTACGTATGAGTAATGATTAAATGATATTACAGATATCGCTAAAGGACGAAATTCAACTAAAGCTATTGGACTAAGGAAAAGTTTTGATCATAGAATCATAGAATCCCTGCGGCTAAGATACCTCAACGTAAAATAAAATTTACACTGTGAAATTACTGGTACATCTCATCGGTCATCCAACTAACCAACCATGCACCGTATTGCTTCGAATTACGGACACTTACGACATTTTTGCAATATAATATTTTCTTATTAATTCAATTATTATCGGGCAAACATCTGTGTAACTCTACTTACTAATATAAACCTTTTACGTTTGAGAAAAATATTAAAATTTCCAATAATTTTACTCGAAACATTGCAAAAAATCATGAAATTACAACAATATTTTGATTCATACCCCGGACAGTTCCGAGCTAAGGTTTCAAATTACAGACGTTTTGATTAGAATTCCGGACAGCCTTAAAATTTCGTCTATTCTCTTCAAATTCACACTCATGCTACACTTTTTTTTAGTCTTAAACTTATTTTATGTTCGAAACATTCAATTCAGATTGTAAGAGTCCCCTAGACCGACAAAAAGACGGTCTTAAAACAACTGTTTAAACACATATTTTTAATGAAATTTATCACAATTTACTTCAGCTGTCCGGAATTTAAAACATCATGTAGTATCATACAAAATTTTGCTTCGAATTCTGGACAGAATTAAATATGCACAATTTGATAAAACACTGTCATTTTAACTTTCACTTCCGCAATATCCCGATGTATTCTATGCACTTGGACATTATTAATAGGAAATATCGAAGAAATAACACTGGCATCGGTTTGATGCAAGTCTGCTAAGAATGCCTGTGGTGATGAACTGACCGACAAAAACTATTTTTTTACTGTGTCATCAGCGTCTACTAGGGGTCAGATACATTTTTCATCATCTAAAAATTTGAAAGTGACTATAAAAGTGAATTTAATTAAACACATCATAAATATCCAGAATTTGAAGCATAAAGGTACAAAGAAGTCAACTTTGAAATTTCCAACATTTTCGTCATGTCCAACTGCTCAAAGGCGGATGGGATCTAATGTTGTTGCAGATAACATTGTCTTAAGCTGTCTGTATGGATTTGATTGATATTGGAACTCTGTTTCGTTGCCAGCTAAACTGCTTTAGATCAGTGACACAGATTCTTCTATAAGAATCTCTCTATTACAAATGATGTTTTAAAGATGTTCTTGAGAGATTCAACAGAACTTTTAATCATATGTTGGATTATGGAATGTCAGGCAGCTTTTGAGATTTTTACGATCTGGTTTTGTATTTTTCATGATAACGCTACCGTGACAAAACGGTCAAAATTGTACCAATCACCTTAAAAGACTGCTTTCTATGAAATAAGCAAACCTACGAGTAAGTATCGGGAAAATGTCTACAATCAATGAAGATTGTTGTCTTCAAACATCCAGCCATATTATGAATATATTCTATTCACTTTAAAGGAGTACACCACCAGGGCAATACTATGAAATATTTCTTTTCCAAACTAACTGCTGATTCATGCATCCAAACGCAACGAATTTAATTTTAAACACACTCTTCCATCAGGCAGCTTCCATTTTTATTACCACTTCCCTTTCCAACCAAAAGAAATGTACATTTTTATAAACTGCAAACACGCACACAGCAAAAACGGCTGAAATGGCTGCAATTTGAACACGCGCTCAGTTATACACACTTCAGACTCAGCAATAACTCCTTCCACTTGTGCAAGCAGCCCGGGATGGTTCTGCATTCCTGTCAAGTAAGCAAATCCTTCAGTGCCTCATCCACGGTTATTACAATACTCAGTGACCAGAAACGACCGCAGAACAACGGCAAAGAGATGAAGCAGACATTGCGTGTAGCAAAAAAAAAAAGAACAGCGGCTAAAAGACAACCTAAACGGTCACACAGCGTCTAAATACAGAACGAGCGAAAGGCGAAACCATAAGGAACTTTCTGTTCTTGACGGCTATAAAATTTGACGACCCACGGGCCGGAGGGAAGCTACAGAAGACGCACATAAAATTGCGCGTTCAGATCGCCGGTGGAGTGAGGAGTCAGCTACCCTGGGAAAAGGCTGGGGAAGGTTGGTTGGTGCACCAGGATTCGAGGCAGGATAATGTTTTGCGTGGCGGAAGGAGAAAGTCAACGAAGAAAGTAAAAGGAGGAGGAAAAAAACGCTCATCCTCGAGCTCATCTCAGTGTCCGTGCTACAGTTTTGGACAGTGCTTACAAGCTCCATTACCACCGTCTTATGAGTGTCATTTGCCCCGGATCCTACTCCTCCGGTTGGTTATCGTTCAGCCGAATCGGTTAAATGGAAAGCGAATTGGAAACTGGATTCACTGAAACTGTGAAGTAAAAAAACGCACAGAACACAGAAAATGGATTCCCCCATTTCAATCGTCAAGGGTTAAAGATAGCAAAGCATCGGGAAATAGTTGAGTTGCTTGTGTTTTTCGCACTCTTTTCCTTCCCCGCTTTAGCTGTATGGTGGAATAGAGAGCAGTGGAATTTCTTATCAGTCCAATGTCACACTGGCTGTACAATGTCTCGCTGTGACAGTGACAGGGAAATGTACCAATAAAAGGGGTTTTTTTTTTATATCGCCCAAAAAGGAGAAAATTCCTACGGCTCTAAAACTTATCCAACGCATTCCGTGCGGAAATCCGTTTTCCCTTGCGTACAGGGAAAACTGCCCGTCACAGCAAAACGCGCACTACAACAAGAAGCAGCACACACAAAAAAAACTCCGACCAATCCTTCTGACTCAATAATCACCCATTGGCCCCTTTCGGTCGGGTCATTTGTTCCGGCGAGCGAGTTTTAGGATAAGTCGATAACGGGCCCGGTTCATGACCTTTCTATCTCCCTGCGAGGAAGTGCTGCGGTGCCCTGACGGCTTGACTTTATGAGAGAATGTGTCTGATGCGGTATGTTTTTCATTCTGCTTCTTGGAAAAGAGTATTTCGGTGGCAACAGGCAACGAACCACCACTTTCTGATCCACCCGGAAACAGTTGTTTAATTGATGTTTTAATTACTTGCGGTGCTGGACCGCGTGACCGACCGACCGACCGACCGACCGAGCGCTTGGAGGCTGGTTAAGCAGTTTTATGAGCCATTCCGTGATTAAACACACAGCTGGTCGCGGGCAAAGGGACGAGCAAGCGCCCAAGATTTTTAATGGCAACCCAGCCGAAACGAAGCTTCTGTGGCTGTAAAAGCGGGATGATGTTCGTTTGACACGATTGTACTTGACTTTTGACACATTTATTGACACCGCGGGCAAAGGGTTGCCATTGGAAGATGATGATTGGGGGCGATGGAAAGGGAATGTTGCCATCTTAAAGGCATCCCGTTTGCAAGCAGTTCAAATGGCAGTGAAGGACAGCAGCAGCAGCAGCAGCTGACGGGCAGCAAGCGAAAGGCCGTGGTTTATTGAGCGAGTGGTGCAATAAAATGCATTCACACATGTCATTAAAATGCATCATATCGCGGCGTGCTTGAAGCGAAGGCTTTTTTATGGAGGTTGCCGAGTGCACTCCTCACCGTTTGGTTGAGAGGAATCTTGTTTGCTGGTTGTTGTTTTTTTTACCTCCAACTTGAATGAATAAATCTGGTGGAAGTTAAGTGTTTAAAAAAAATGGCAATAAAAAGATGATTCTTTTTTTTTTGCACGCGCGCGCACGATCCACGAAACACGAGCCCCTTTTGGCAGGTCCAAACGGAAGCTTTGTATGCAAATTAGCGTGAAACCGTTCATTTACCACTTTATAATTGGACGGTTTTATAGCGACAACAGATTTGGTGTTGATTTCGCTTTAATCTGATCACGGTTTTTGTCGGGTTTTTGTTAATAAATATGGTCGCAATGGTCGCTGGGTGAATGATTTATTGAACGAAAGGCAGAAAGTAACATTAAACATGCATAAGTAAGATTTGGGTAAATTGAGTCGTTGTGAGTTTAATTTCATTTTTAACACAAATTCCGTGCACTGGGGTAGTATGTAGTCATTAATGAAAGGACAAATCATACAACCATTTCTCTTTCCTTCGATCTTGAGAAGATCACTAAAGATTAAAATACGATCTGAGCTCCTTACAAGCTACAGTCCAATGAGTTGAATGCGCTAAAGCGTCATAATTCCATATCTATGGTGATTATTGAGACAAATCCTTACATTATCTTGACAAACATTAAACCTTATCAGGTTGATGGACCATAAGTTTGATCGTGAACTTGGAAATATTATTCGCAGTATTTGTTCATTGAATTCATATTATTCCAGTCCTGTTCCATCCATTTTTGCATTGTAATTCGCAAGAAAAATCACGAAATAGTAGTAAAAATTAAAATATTTTAGATTGAATTCTTCAATAATTTATTGAGAAATTCTATTATCAATTGTTTGATGCATTTTACACCATAAATCAGCGTTTTATTGAACACAAGTATACAAAAATGCTGAATGTCTATTTAAAGCTACCTATATTTGTGTGTTAATTTTCGCAATTGAATCCAATTTTCTGATAAACGATTAGTTTGTGTAGTGCTGCTGTTTTTCTACGATAAAAGTGTTTAGCAAGGACTCGTTTCGCAGAATGATAAGGGAGATGTTTCCAACGACACTATACTTCCAATAACAAGACTCTTTACCATCGCCATTGATGTTCTTTCCACTGTTCGTACGCTGATTTGGAATATGAGAAATGGACTCGTTTATCAATATTTGTTTAAACGAAGCCATAATCCAATTTTTTCTGCCACAAAATGTGTACCATTTATTCTCGAACCCTGCTTTAAACCGTTGATTTGGTGCCACGCATTTCGATACGCATTGCGCCTTCGCAACGACCAAAAAAAAAAATCTAAATCAAATTCGATTGTCCCTTGGCACTGAGCAAATCCATCCCTCTGTCCCACCTCCCACTTCTCCACCTTACACACACTGCATACGATGTGGATATTGCTTTAAAGCCTAGAAATAAGATAATAACACCATCCCGGTACCCCGTCGCACCACCCCAAAAATCAACCACAAACGGTACGCTTTGCACCGGAACGAGCGAGCACGTTCAAGGTTCCCCGGGAACTCCTCCTGCACAAGGGGTGAAGCAAAATCTCACCCACGAAACCACCACCAACACACCCCTTCCGAGTGCGGGATGCTACCGTGCGCAAGGAACACGGGAACCTTGAGCGCGCATCGACAAACCGTAACGAAACCCGAAGGGCCCGACAGCAACCAAAGCCCAATCCCCCAAAGCCAATGTGTTCTTCATGGTCCTTTCGCCCGCACACACGCTCGCATCGTCGCTTGTCATAATTTTTGAGCCTAATATCATTTCCCGCCGCCGCAGCCGCCGTGTTCTCAATTTAAAAGTCCCGACTGTCCCGAACGCACACACACACACAGCTGGAAGGGGGATGACTGCCAACTGTCAAAGGACTGTGCGCGACGGAAAGGATCGGGTGGATGGCACAGGACGTCCTGTAACGAGGGTTGATTTAAGACGCAAGAATCCCCACACAAGCGCGAAACACACCGTAAGGACTAGTAGACTGGATGGTGAAGGGATGTTTGCCAGCTAACTCTACCAGGAGTAAGGCAAAAAGCCGAGTGAGAGAAAAAATGGCAATCGAAAAGAAGGGAGAAACACTTTCACTACACTGCACAAGCCCGTGGTACAGACGCGGAACATGGTCGCGAAAATCGTGGTCTACGGGCTTTTCATCACTTTGGCTTACTTTCCTCCAGTTTCTACCAAAACTACATCGTCAGCACAGGCGTGTGTGTGTGCGAGTGGCGGCTTGTTTTGTGGTTTGAAATGTTCGACACATTTTGAAACACATTTTCACGAGAAGTAGCAGCAGCAGCGGCAGCAGCAAACAAGTTGTAGTAGCGACAGTAGTTTGTGGTTTTGTTTTACGGTGAATTTCGGTGTACCGCCGGTGTAACAGCTGGCACTGGCAAAAGTGAGTTTTGAAAACCCTCCGCTGGTGAGACGGGAACAACGATTGAGCAACAACGGCAACAAACGGAAGGACAGCGGTAGCAGCTGGTGCTGGCATTGATTTGCGCAGGCATTTTGCGGGAAATTGCGATTGCGATTGAATCTGGAATGAGCAGGAAAATGGCGTTTAGTACCGTTTGCGTGGTACACCGTTTGAGGTTTGCGGTTGTGCAAACGTTCCGAGAGCAATATAAGCCAAGGTCAACTTCAGCAAACTTCAGTCTGAAGTCATTCAAACGGCTCTCAAAGCAATCGAGCTCGTACTTTTTTGCAATTGTTCGCCTGCGTGCTGTCAATCGTTTGTTTGCATTACTATTGTTGCACAAACTCGCCTATTAACGCGCCCGTTTTGTTAGTACCACGAGTCGATGCACCACTCCCAAACCTCGGGCTCGGGACAGATTAATTGATTTATGTTCCCCAATGCGGGCTCTCCCTGTGTTTTTTGCCACAAGGAACACCTCCACAGCTGCGAGATATTGATGGCAATCAAGCGATCTAGCTCAGCCCACGGAAACTTCACCGATCCGCCGATCGGGAGAGACGGAACGTGTTCCGATGGGTTCGTATTTGGTTGTGGGTCCTATTTACCAACCAGAACCGATCGCTTGTAGGTGGTGAAGCTGCTTGAACGAGAATCCATTTATCATGTATTGCATATTTTAATAGAGATATCACCATACAACGCAAGCTCGGCTGTAGTTGTGGTGTAGCTTTGTTTCAAAAATAAAACGTTTTGTTATGACAAATTTGTTTAAAAAGTGTTGGAAAACCCATCGATCACGGTTGGATTTATATTCAAAATTTAAAAAACAAATCCTTTTAGTTTAAAACACCCATAATACACACACACACACATTTTGCTTTAAGCGCCGGACCAGTTCCCTTGAATCACGCAGCCTCTGTGTGGGCTCGGTGGAATTATGCAATCAAACATTTGCATTCCTTTATGAGGTGCTAGCTGTGATGAATTGAAATCAATTATGGTAACAGAGTGTGTGTGTTTTTTGTATGTGTTTTTCTGTTTTATTTCCCATAGAGAGTTGGAGCGGGATTGTGATATTTGTATTTTTTTGTTTTCGTTTGATCAACTTTATCAAGTGTCAACTCGAATGAGCTACGCATGCATGGTTTGTATTGTTTCAGGCCGCTAATTAGTATTTCCATCCAAATGGAAGCAATTAAAGGGACTGGCCTGGCCATTACTGATGTGGCTAATAAGGAGACGATTTTCACGGAAATTACAAAAATCAGCACATAATAGTCGTTTAAAATTACACAACTTTGATTTCAAGTGCCAAACGATCATTTTCAAAGTCAAAACTATGATTTAGTAATGTAAATGATTGGCCCAGAAATAACCTTTTCTTGCTGCTGAGTTATTTCCTTAAAATATCACAACTAATGCACCTCATATTGTCATGACCACGAATTATGGTTTATGTTGCACCCACCGTAAAAAAAAGCCCCAATGCAATCATTTGTGCACCTTCTAATTGTGCCAATATGTGCCAATACACCGCATGGGTCCCGCTCCCCACACACACACGTACAACGACGTCATGACAAAACAACGCGCCCGGGCCGTGGCCGTGTCCGCCAATTCGTGTTTGACAAATCGCAATCAAATAATTTCGAATGCAAATAGTATCCATTAATAACAACAATAATGATCGCGTAATGGAATAATTGATTGATTAGTTGTTTATCCGACCGCAGCACTCCTCTGCCCCTCACCCGTTCCCTCACCAAACGGTGGAAGAGAGTTTTTCCTTCCCGCACACACACACACACTCGGTCGCGAAATCACGCGTAAGCCCTAATACAAACTAACACTTTTCACCAGCCATTAGCGTATTGCGCACGTTATTCGAATTTGCGAATAGTTTACGAATGAATGAACTCGATGATTAGGTTGTCGCAAAAGTAGCCCGCAGCAGCGGCAGCAGCAGCACCACCAGTGTATCTGATTGGGAGAACGGGGGGGGGGGGGAAGGGGCTCAGGTTGGCGGTCGGTTGGCTCCAATTTAGATTGGAGTGCATTTCAATTGGCTGGAGGCTCTGCATTAGGGTCTGCATTATCGTGCTGGACACCTCGCCCTGTTCCCGCGTGGTCTCTGTCCCCTGTTCACTCCTTGGTCCTCTCTCTCTTTATCCCATTACCATTCTAACGCCATGGATTGGATGAAACGCACCCGGCCACCAGCGAAAAGAATCGGTCGAATAAATAAATTTAAAATTTATGACGTGCAAATTAGATAAAGCATTATTATAGCATGACCTCCTAAATACCTCCTGCCCGGTCTTCTGCTACCCCCCCTTCCGGGTGGTGAGGTGGGACCAATGCGATGGCTTTGGCGTCCCAATATCGATCACGTTCTGCTGCTGTCTCGTTACGTGAGGAAGACCATTTTGGCGAGATAATTGGAACGCTTCCCTGAGTTTGACGGTGGGCTGAGCGTGAGCTCGTGCTGCTGTTTTCCCAACCTATTGGCATCAATTAAAAGCTGCTCTTGGTGTCCAGGCAGGATGAATCAGAAATTATTCTGTTGGAAAGCCCTTAAGAAAATTTGATTTTTGGAATCCAACTTGAATTTTTATAATAAGAAAATATGATTGAATGTGCAAAAAAACTGATTCATTTTCTCATCTCATTGCTCTCAATTTCCAGTAGAATGGTGTAAATGCTATCGATCAAACCCATACAACTGCATCCAATTAATATTGCTGACACTATGGCTTTGATCTATCCTTACACTCTCACTCACAGAGACGCACACACACCCATACACTTCCCTCTTTTCACCGACATTTTCCAGCGCCGGAATCGATGATGATGATAAAATTTTAATTAGAAGATCAAAATGGTTTTACGCTTGATTGTGATATGATCCGATGTGCTAATAAAATGAGCGATAGTTTTTTCTCTACCCCACCTCAACCCCCTTAGACTCCCTGCGCTGTCCTCAGTTTGTGGGGCCATTTTAATTCACATCACATGTTTGTCCGAAGTGATTGAAATACCCCCTTCCCACACACACACACACACACACCACCCAATAGGCATTGCGATGAAATCTGCACGTACCGAAAAACCGCAGCACCGCATGTTGTCCTCCCAACTCTCCCGCAGGTCACCACTCCCCGACCCATTTGGCCATCTGGCGCCCTGGCGATGGGATGGGGAATGGAGGTCACCACACCAACAATATTAATTGATCGAGCGACGCGAGCTGCAATCCATTTTTAATAAACCATACGCATTCGACGGCTTTATCCATTTAGCGAGCCCGTCCGGGATCTCTGTGTCGATCGTCGAGTTCGTGCAATTAATGAGCATTAAAAAACTTATGTCACCCGTACCCCCGGGGGTCGACGCTCACGAGCTCGCGCCAAAGCCGACAGCAATCGTGGTGCATAATGAGGTGGAGATGGTGCATCGATACGATCGCCAAAGGGAGGGTTGCAAAAGGTGTGGGACGGCTTGCGATTCTTCCGAGTGCTGCGAGAAACAAAACCACTGGGAAGACGGGACATCTACGGGAAGACGGTTGCCAGTAAATGATTAATTTGCCCGTCAATCAGCCGGCAGCGAGCGATATGGCATTGCGGGGGCAAGTCAATCACGCCCAAATGATGATATTACGTTTAGCGAGAAGATGGCGATTAACAATCGACGGTTGGCGTTATGTTACATTTGCCTTGGTCGGGGGGTTTTTATAGAGTTTGTTGCGATTTCGAAGAAATTAATGTTCTTTGATTGTATCCTTGTGCACCGTTTACCTTTGCGCATTGGAATGAAGAGAAGAGTCTTTCCATATTTTGAATTGAAATGTGATTTTGCGCTTCTTTTGGAGATTTTATACTTTCAGAACTTTGTGATGCAAAAACCTTGAAAACTAGATGTTTCTTGCTTGTACAGATGTACTAAATACTTGTTCCGCGACTGAAACAACCATAAAGAGTACCACATTGCACCGGTTTAACCTTAATCCAAACCACCCAGCATTCTGCTAAAACTCTGCATACAAATGCTGCCTCGTTCGACGCTAATCCACCTGCAATTCGCATTTTTCGCACTCGTACGATCACGATCTCAAGCGCAAGAACGATCGCTCGAGCTCGTAACGCAGCGCTACAGTTTTTACAATGTGTCAAGCTGCCCCCAAAACTATCCACCTTCACCTTGCCTAACCTTGCTTTGGTGACGGTGATAAATTCCAATGACAAATCGTCTCGGCCCGAGCGGGGGGCGCCCTCTAGGGAGAAACGAACCGTTTTTAAACCCCCCCCCCTCCTCCCCCAATGAAGGGGGCGCCTGGCCCGTAGTTTCAACTTCAAACTCCACGCGAAACCTCTTTATTAATGACTTCATCATCATCATCATCATCTTCATCGGATTCGATCGTTGGTGGGCTTTAACTGCAAGTTGCCCCGCTTGCGTACGAGTTTCGGGTTTGGTTGGTGCAGGTTGGAGCACTAACTATTTAATCGAATCGGACTTAAATGCGCTCAGTGCCCATCCCACCATCACGTCGATGACGACGACCACGACTGGCAGTTGTTGGTTTCTGATCACTGCGGTGGTGCACCAGAGGACAAGAGGTAAGAAAACGACATCATAAGGAACTGAAGCTCAACCTCAGCCAACTGACTCGTAAAACGAATCTCGCCCACTCGCCTCAAAATGAATCATTGCTCAAGCGAAACTGGTTACGATTTGTATCGCGTTTACGTGCGACAAGGGACATGATCGTTTCGACCAAATGAAATAAAAAAAAATACAACTTACAAGCAACGTGGAGGTGCTCCAACCGACCGTAACAATTTATATTTATAAACACACACACGCGCACATACACGCACACGCATTTAATACAATAAATGTACCAGCCCATTCGACAAATCGGCATGAGCGATTGCGTCGCAGCGCTTCCCTTTTGGGGCTTCAATGTGTTGAAAAATTAACAATCAGTTTCTTCTGCCCTCCAAAGCGTGCCTCGCTCTCAATAAATACTATAACAACAAGCATCAATAATGGTTTTGAACGCTGAACAGGGCGGCTGATGATAGGCCATCAGCCCCAATCTCCCGGAGCCTGCTCTCCCCGCGCCGCTTTGTTGTGGGGTAGATTATTTTAAAGTGTTATTATTTCGATTCCCCGATAGTGGTTTGTTGTGTCGTGCGAGGAGCCGACCTATGCGAGAAATATGCAAAACGTTTAGTTAATCAAAATATTTTCGAACCCGCCAGGGCCATGTTTGGGGATGCCTGAGAGGAGCCAAACCCTCACGCGGCTCGAGGGGTGCGAAATGGTAAAGGATAATCGGTTTCTAATTTTTACATCCTTCTTCAGAGAGCTCCTACCTTCTCCTACTGCCCCATTGTCTGCTTCATGCTGCCAATACAAACAGGTGACAATGAGTCAGCCCCGAGAGGTGGGAGCCCGGCGAGGTCTTCGGAGCGTCATCCTGCACCATTAATTGATACCCCATCGAGCGGGATGTCAAATCTAATTTATGATCCATTATTCACAATTTATGCTGCGGTACGAGATTTATTTATCAACTGAAGCCAAGAAAGAAACACACAGACATTGGAAGAAGACATCTTCAACCTATCGCTTTTGGCTACTAATCCCATCCTACTGCTAATGCTGCTTCTCTGGGGGGCAGAGGAGGAGGATTTGTTTCACCGACTCCCCTGCTCCACCTAGAAGATGGGGTCGTCTTTCTGTAACACTCTTCCAATACGAAGATTCCAACGCTCCCCATCAAGCTCTACACCCATGATCGACATTTTTCGACCAATAAAGTACAACGACCGTCTCATCTACTCGGTCCTACACCAGAACGAGTGAAATAGAGTGCGAGAGACAGGTTGAAATTTGCATCTTTTAGTGTGTCTGATTTCAAACCAACAAAAGGAAACGAAAAAAAAAAGTGGGAGAATCTATTGGCCCCAATTTAAAGAGCACCGGCAAGGAGTAAGATTGTTCGGGGAGGGTAGGTTAGCATATAAAAATTTGTCTCCCGCTGTAGAGAGCTATAATCGTAAAAGACGGGACTTTATGATTTATTGGGCAGTCGGAGGAAACTATTGGACGATGTTCGATGTTTTGGGGTACAACTATTCGTTTAGAAACGATTTACGACAGTCAACAGTCAAAGGTTTAGTGTCTAAGTCTAGCATTTCAAACATTGGCTGTTTAAACACTTATTTACTACTATTATTTGGCATCATTTTTCTCTCATATTGAGTGTTTTTTTTTGTCCAATGAAACTCCCTTTTGGTTCGAGATCGTTCGATCTTGCAATCGTACCCGACCGATCATACGATCAACCTTGCGAACAAGTCCGCACAGGTTGATCAAAGTGTGCGGGGACTAGTTTTTTTTTGCTGTAGTCGCTGTTGCGCCTGAGTTTGCGCCAACAAAAGGGCGAGCAAAAGCCGATCAGCGGCATCTGGGGAGGGTTTAGTTGGCGATGAAGGTTTTCCCCCCATCTGAGGGTGAAAATGAAGATGATGGCTGTTTGGTGGCCGATGTTTTGGAAGCGACGCGTACGCTTGCTGTCGCTGAGTGGATGTCCTCCGAACGCGCAGGCTGGATGCGCCTGGCAGTGTCTCCGCGAGGACAACCAGCCAGACCGACCCCCCTTTAGGTGGAGGTTAAGATGAAGGTTTACAGCCGCATTTAACAGTGGTGGCTGTGTGCCGGTTCGCCCGCCCGTGCCACCCGATGAGATGGAGTTTAGGCACCGCTCTGCCCATTTGTTTATTGCTTCAGTAATCAATTTAAGTCGACACACGCTTGACAAAATACAAATTGTTCTACCGTGGCTGGTGGATTAATAAAAACTAGAGAGAGAGAGAGAGAGAGAGAGAGAGAGAGAGAGAGAGAGAGAGAGAGAGAGAGAGAGAGAGAGAAACCAAATCGTTCACACAACACCACCAAAATGGGTTCAAATTGAATGGTTTTTTCTCACCTTTCGAGCGCACTTGCGCTGCGACGGAGCCGCTGAGCACTACCAGATCGAGCGAATGGAGGAGGAGGAGGAGGAGGGGGGGGGGTTGTAGGTACAAATTAATACGAGATAAAAACGATATTTTTAATGCAGGTGGCACAGCACCGTGCGGAACATACACAACTGTCCCTTTTACCATCCCCCCCTGTCACTGTTTTCGATTTGAACCAGTTCAGCTGCAGCAGTAGCAGCGGGCAGCAGCAGAAATGAAATAAACATTCTTCCGCGATAAATAATTCATCTCGCTCTCCGGTGCCGCACACCGGGTCCGGTCAGTCAGGCGGGGAAGGTTGCATCACTTTCCGGTTACACATATTTCATCAAACTGTCAACTGCAAAACCGGCCCGGGTAGAGTGCAATCGGATGTGGAGATAAAAAAACACGTGGCCGTGTGAGACTATTTCGCTTGATTTTTTGTTGTTTCAATGCCCTGCAAGTTGCAGGTTTCCTGCTGCAAGGACGGAGATGGAGAGCCTTGCGGATGGCTTGTGTGCCTCACAAGGGACGTAAAATTCCACCCAAGCGCTGCTAGAAACTCTAGAGAGACTAATTAAATCATTAATTGTTGTACTTTAACAGTATTGCTATCATTCAGCATCCAAGTAATGGATCCAATCTCCTCGACTAGATCAATTGAAGCCATCTTTCTTGCCTTACAACGAACACCGTGATATTGCGCTATCGAAAAAATGAATGAAAAATGATAATATTCCACCTTATAAGCTTCTTCGCTAACCACACACAAATGCAAACGGCAGAAAAGAAGCTAAAGACACACAAACATCCCAAAAAACAAAGCAGTTTTGTTGCCATTTTCAAAATTACTTCCATTATCCGGGCGATGACTTAAAGTTAATCCGCAATTTATGTTTACTCGGTTAATTTATCTTCATTCCTTTCGCCTGCAAAACAGCGGCGAACCGTTCGTAGGGGTTTGGGCCGCACTGCTCACTACAACTTCTACTACCAACCACCCTCATCCCGCCGAAAGCCCGCACACTTTGCATTATGGTGGTTTTTGGGTTCTCGTCCTCCACATTCTTGCTGGCCACTCGTGTGTAAGACGCTTTCGGCTTCATTACACCGGATGAAGGAATTGTGTACCGCCGAGGGAAAGAATTTCGCCCCGTAAGCGGTCGAACGTACCGCCGCCGAACCGAGCACGAACCAGCGTGGCGGCCCCTTTCCAGGATGGACGACTTCGACACCAAACGGCAGCCGCTCGTCAATGCAGAGGCGTACGTTCGATGGCAACCAGTGCCGGGGCGGATCGGTAGTCCGGCGTCATTTCTAGGCTTTCTATTTGATTTGGTCACGTACGCGCCGCTACCGGATGGACGAGCCTTGGGGCTGGGTGGTGGGTTTTTTCTTCGTACGGTCCTGAGGATTTTGCTGAACGATTCTATCGGTCGGAGTAGAAGACGAAGAAATGGGAACCTCAAAAAAAGTCCCAAAAAATGTAAGAGAGATCTTGACCGAACTTCCACAAAGTCATCCGAGGGTCTTCGTCAAAACTAAGACGATTGCAAATCACCGAAGGACATGGGGAAGGAGTGAGCAAGAGCTCCAGAAAGATGTCCTTTTCTTTGCACAAAATGAATGAAAAAACTGTGTGCTCCAAAGGGAAGAGGGCTTGTGTGCATGAACAAGCAGAAATTTGTCAACTTTGGGTTGAATTTTGGATTTGGATCCTAAAAGTTTAATGCTTTAGTGAACGGTCTCGAACGGTTGCGAGAAGCCACCCCGGCAAAGCTCACTCATGACAAATTGTGCTGCCCTCTAGGTGAAGCCTTTCACTATTTAAAGGAAGCCAGAAATACCTTCTTTTTTTTTATTTTGCTTCCAGGGAAAATTGATTTATTTTTTGGGGCAATCTTCACCATAAATGCAATCGAGAGGATGTAATATTTTCTATATCCTTTGTATCCTGCTCTTACTCCTTAGCTTCTTGCTTGCTTCTTATTTATGAGGCACAAGATTATGAGGCTTTCGGCAAAGAATAACTTCCTAACAGGGTATCCCTTTTGCTACCATGCATGTAGTAGCCTGTATGATAAGTCACGTCAATAATTTCTGTCCTGAGGAGGACCTATCCATTCGGTTAGGGTGCTAAGTGGTTATGGGTGACTATGTGTATGGTTCGTTCATTTTTTATTGTTTACATACCCCTTTCCACGGCGGTACATACTCTCTAACCAGCTAGATAATCTTTTGCAATCTTATACAAAACCAACCATAAAGGACAAGTGTGTGTGTGTGTGTGTGTGTTCATACAAAATTGCACCGAATTGTCTTGTGTGTGTCCCATTCGGCTACGACAACGTCTTCTCTACAGGTTTTTCGCCCTACAGCCCACTGCTGCTGCAACAGTAGCATCCCGCGTGCGGCACAAAATTTATGGTGAAGCAATATTTACGATTATTGTTTCCTTAAATTACAAATAAATCGACCGATTCAAATTCGCCTTTTAATTTTAAACTTATTTCTTTGCCCCGAACAAGGGACGAGAAAAAACCCCCCCCGAGGGCGCTCGAGCTCAAGCAGCCGACACTGCGCCTGCACGTGGTGCGTGTGGCCGAAGATGCTTGCCGAGCGCCTTTACTACTGGCAAGGGATTTGGACTTAGGGCTTTGGGGGGTGGGATTGGGCTGTAGTAATGCCTTCCCTTCGCGCTTGAAGCTAGCAACACAGCTCACCACCATCCACCCGAAGTCACATTTCATTGTTTGTATTTTAAACGCTTCGCTCACTTGTGCAGTAGATGCCACCGTCATGATGACTGTGAGGGTGGCATACGCCTCGAGAGGAGCAGCAGCAAAAAAAATCGTCACCCCACGTACCATTTTTTGCGAGTTTTTTCCCTCTTCGATTGAGGGTGTAAAAGCAAGAAGTGCAGAAGAGAGTTTGAAAAAAAAACCCATAATACCATCGAAATAAAACACGCTGTACATGGTGCGGGAGAGGAACGAAACCCTGAACAGGACATTCGAATCTATTTCGATTTTGGTCCGAGGATGTACAGCAGGAAAAAAACATCCCTCCACAGTGCCAAAATTGTCCCTAATCGGGACAGTTGTACAGCGTTTTAAGACTCGCTTGCTGTTGGGGAATGGGAGAGGAAGAGAATTGTTGTAGTATTTCTGTGTTTTTTTCGCTTCCTTCTCTGCCGTCAGCCTCCGATAGCCGCTGCGTGTCGCTCGCTGTCTAAATTGTGGCCACGACAAATTTAAACTTCCAATTTGTCGCAATGGCTGACTGCACTCCGTCAGACTCATTGACTTCTAATTATTTTTTGCTGCTGCTGTTGCTGCTCTTTCCACTGTGCCTCGGCCCTGTCCCTCACCAAAACATTTTCTTCCATTTCTTGTCCGTGAGCAGCACATCTCCTGAAGAGGAACTGTCCCTGCACTCATCCATCCATACTGGCACGCCCGGACGCTCCCGAACGTTGGCACGTGAGCACGTGAGCACGTCTATAATTCTTGCATAAAAATTAACGCGTCCGACAGCAGTCCGTCCCAGCGGCTGAAACCCGGGTTCGGCCGGGATCCATAAAGCATCTGAACGGAAAGATTCCTTCAGTGCTCGGAATCCCCGGAACCCTGGAATGCTCCACTGGGTGGTGGTGTTCGCCTTTTTTTTTGTTTGCGGTGTTGTTGCTGCTTCCCCGTGTGTGTGTGTGGAGCGCATCGAATCGGGCCGCTTTTGCCCATTCGTCTCTCCCATCGTCTCTCGCTGTGTCGAACGAAGATAAATGACGAAGAAATTCTTCTGAACCGGGCACACGACACCCTGGCAAAGAGCGGCGGAGGAAATATGCGATCAATATCGGAATCGTAACGGCACGGCGGAAGCGATCGTCCCCGTTCTCCTCCACCAGCCACGCGGGGAAGTACGGTAGTCGACGGTTTTCATACTTCCTTTTCCGTTGGCGTTTTTTTTTTTTGTTGTTGTTGTTCGTTTGGTGCGTGTTGCTAAGATGAGGAACATCTTTCGCATCTCCGCGAAACGTGACGGGCTTGAGGGGCCGCTGCTCGGAGGAGGGATTGAGGCTGTGAAACGTGCGGTCGTGGCACGTGGCTGTGCTTGAAGGGGGGAAAGGGAAGGGAGACGCTGTCAGTGTTACACTCACATACATATTGCTAATGCTTTACTGCTAAGGAGTGTGTGACAAACGGGAAACTGGAAAGGATGTTTAGTGAACTAATAAAACGTTTAAGAGTGAAGTTAGCTTCAATGGTTCCAATGTAGCTACATTTTGCCTCATTCAGTACTTAGAGAGCTTCTTGTTTGTAAGAGATACCGTGCCGTGAGAATTGGATCGTTCACTTTAAACGCTCTTCTGACTGTAATGCTCGCTAATCATCCCAGACTTAGCATCTTCTTGCATGTAGAGTTTCTAAGTGGCATTTACCTTTCTAAACTCTCGTTTTGTGATGTAAGTTATACAGGTGTTTACTAAGATACTAAGTAAACAACTTAGAAGAACATACGAGAAGTCATTACAAGTTGTTAATTATTATTAACGACCGATTCGATCGCAAGGTGTTGTTCCCAGTATTTATCGATAGAGGGCGACACGGCCCGCGTTTAGTGTGGTCAACGTTCAACGCTGATCGGGCCCGAGTATTCCCGAACGCTTACGATCGCAGCTGCAGGAGAGAACAAAGTTCATTCTTTCTCCTAACCCCGAGACAAGCGACGGATTTTTAGCTTCGCAAATAAAAATATCGATGCTTAAAAAACGCTTGATTTGATAAAAACAATTAACTTGGGCTGAAAGAAAGAATCCTGTTGCAGTTCGCAACACAAGTATTGAACCATAAATCTGTAAACGTTCATTTCTCGCCTAAAAGCATCACGTTGTCCTTAGTCCTTAGCAACCACGTGTCGGCTAATTTCCTTAGTGATGTATCCGACACTTAACCACTCGTCTTACGCTTGTTACTCACTCCCACCCCGCTCAAAACCCAACGACCACACGATTGACAGCCGATCGAGTTCGAGGGCAATGATTAATTCGCGGACGCACAAAAAAACCCTCGTTCACCACCGTGTACAGCACGTTTCACTCTGCACGGGCGTCACGTGAGCAACAAGGTGATGCCACATATTTTCATGCAAATTTATGTTTATTCGGATGTTTTTCTTTACCCACCGTCGGTGCCCACGGAGCCACTAACCGGTATGGTTTTGGTGTCCGGGCTGGGCTGAGCTCACAAAATCGGTCTTGATGGATGATTTTCCGTTTTTTTTACTGTTGCTTTTGCGCCTCACTCACAAAACCCGGAAACACCAAATGAGAAAAGCGGCCTCGACACTTAATATAAGTGCGTGATGCATATTTTTCCAGCCATGTTCCCGGAGTACGCCGGGAACGGAATGGTAGACTGGGGGGGAAAAAAGGGAAAATGAAAAATACTTCGTAAATCAGCACGGTGAAAAAAAAAACGGTCGGCTTCCCTCCGCCGTCCTACAAGGGGGATAATGCACCGACCAAAGACGTGCTGTTGCAGCAGGACAACATACTCGGGTACTCGGGGCCGGAAGAAGACCCAAGAAAGGAAAGGCAGACGAGGAAGAGCAGCAAACTCAGGCATGCTTGGTGCGCGCAACTTATTTCACGGTAAATTAGCATATATTGTTATTGGCAAATTGATAAGTATTGGATGAATTGGTGGAAAAAAGGCGAAATCAATCAGCACGTACGTACGCACGCCGGCCCACGTCTACCGGGCCTTTTCCGCCCTTCCGGTCCTTGTGGAGAGTGAAGTTTTGCAAATTGGATTTTCTTGTTAAAAATTAAGTGAACCAAAATGAGGAGGATGATGCGTGGCGTACGGGATTCGGTAAGAAATGTTGAAAGGAAGGAAAAAATTAAAATGAAAATGGAAAATGCTCTCGCTTGGCAAACGCGCATGGCTGAGAAACGATTTGTAGTGCATTTTTGGAGGAGTTTTTTTTTTTTAAATCAAGTTCATTGAAACTAACGTTTGTGTACTAAATCAAGGCAAAGGATTAAGCAGAAGGTAGCTAATCCATGCCAGCACAGTCACACAGCTCTCGAAGTCAGTTTTCCCCTCCTAAACAACTCCAATACTCCGCCACTTTTCGCCCCTCCAACCAACATCCAAGTTCATTTAATCAAGAGATTGTCGGAATACCCCTTCCAACCCATCCACACACACACCCACACACCCACACACACCCTTTCTTGGGCACAAAACACAGCGAGCGAACCTCCCTCGAATGATTAAGTTTTATATTTACCTAATGTTGTGACGGGGTGCCAGTGAAATTCGCACAAAGCTTACGCCCGAGCATTAACCATTCGCGACACTCCGCAAGGCAGAGAATCGCCCTTCTCCCTCCTCACAACCACTCAAACCATCGCCACGCGGGAGAAGTTTAAATAACTCGACTAATAAATTATTGAAGGATTAATATTGACTCAGCAGAGCAATAAAGACAATTAAATATGCAAAGCGAAGAGGCAAAGTGAAGAAATGTCGACAGCCGAAAGCGCAGCCTGCCGTGCCGAACAACGGCTTAGGCGTGCTGCTCCAATTGCCAAGGGCGCCCCAAAAGGATGGCATCGCTTTCATCTGCCCACCGATTCGGTCTTTCCGGCCCGTTCCCGGCTCGCACCGCAAGAAGTTCGCTTGCGGGGCGCGAAAAGTTCTACGCAAATGTAGATAAATTCTCCGCGACCGCCTCTGCCGAACCCTCCACAAAAACACCCTTCGCTGGCCCGTCGATTTTAGCCGATTAGCGCAGCACCACCTCCACCTGCGAAGGGCGCGTAGACGCCGGAGATGTTCTAGCAGTGGTGGTGGTCCAACATTTTGCTGACAAAACCATCCCTTCGACTACTTGCGGGGTGGTGGGGAGTGGTGCACCGAGACGAAGCGGAAAGCCAAAATCCAACATGAAACCCTTCCACGGTTGGGGTGCTGCGGGTTGGAACTCTTCATTTTGCCATTTCGCAAAACCAACACACCAACCAACACAACGAAAGGGTTGAGTGTGCTCCGCGTGTTCAGGACGGTTTCGGGCACGAGACGGCACACGGAACACGCAGGGGTATTTGGTGCGCTAAGACCATCAAATTGTTCACGCATTTTCGTATCCCGGGCGCCGGGGAGCCGAAATGAGCTCTGTCAGAACGGAATTAAGACATTTCAACTCCTGCGGCCCCGCGATGCCACAATCCTTTTACTGCGCAGGAGGACTTCAAGGGAAGTGCGTTACGTTACACCATTTGCTGGCGCGTAAAGCGCGCGCAATGAGTAAAGCCTGCTTCATCCCCCACCCCCCGCGCAGAAATGGGAGATGGGGTATTTTAAGAACTTTCACCTCGAGAAAGACGAGTGTCGGTGGGGCACCACGACGAGCCATCTTCAAAGCGTTGTGTTCGGTGGCTGTAAGACCACCGTCGGAGGCAGCAGCCCGAACAAACGCCTGAACCGTCGAGAGCCAGGGACGACATGGGGCTTTAAATTTCGGTGTTTATTCATGCTAATCAGTTCGCGGAAGGCACGCGACGTGGCGTTGCAAGGTAATAGGTGCCCTATTGGGTATATCGTAGCTTGCCCTCCTCCGCTCACTCGGTCTGTGACGCAGATGAGGTGATAATTTTGCGCTCCAATGGGTTGTTGCGATCCCGGCGAAGACTATTGGGGTTACATTTTTTCAACGGGAAGTGGAGAGGTTTGCTAAAGAGCCAGCACGAAATGGCAATTCCAAATGACAAGACAAATGTACCCGTCCGCTTTTATTGCTTTGTTGGTGGGGGATGCTGGCGTTTCGGGCGAAGTAATCGAAACCGATGAATTCGATGCGCAACAGTATCGTCACGTGCGAGAAGCGTTAACATTGCTGGAGAAGCTCAACTTTTCATAATTATCACTTCTAAAGGTAGCAAAAAAAAGGCACAAACCTGCACAACATCATTTATCTGCAAGAACTCATCTCGATGACAGTCATTTTCCGAGAACTACCCCCGGCTTTTCCGGTACACCTGGTACACATAATATCCGTCCACTTAGCCCGTTCCCTCGCGAAACTCTCTTCTTCAATCGATCACTCACCCCCCACCCACCCAACAACAACTCCCACTTAACGCCATTAGCGTCACCGATACACACCGGACGGCCGGGCGCACTGGTACGCCACTCTGTACCACAAAGGGCACCGGGAGACCGATCACACAAACTGTTCATGAATTGATCTCATCAAAATGGTCCACAACAAAAGAGTGGCCGTGAGGGGGAAGTGGGAAGCAGGGAAAATAAATGATAATTCCCAGGGCCCAAATGTCCGCCCTACCCATCCAGCATCCGCGCTTCCCAGCAAGTGCCCGGGAGTCAAGTCTTGTATATTAAACATCCGTTTAATTTCCTGCTGTTTCATTCAATTATATCCTGCTGGTTTCGGTAGGAGTGTGGTAGGACACCATCCTTTCACTGTATCCCTTCAATCCCTGCTCGTGCTCTCTCTCTCTCTCTCTCTCTCTCTCTCTCTGACCCCATCTCTCTCTCTCTCTCTTTCAGTTTGTGAGTGGGTTTTTGGGATTTATCATCATCCTCGCCGTCGTGGTTGTCCTGATCCTCGTCGCCACTGCACGCTATAAATATGACTAATAATTCACTTTCCCTTTCTGGTACACACCCACACACACACACACACACACACACACACGTCTAGTCCCTTCCTTTATCTGGGTGCTTATCACCCCTTTCACGGCACCCCGTAACCAGTGCGTCCCACTGCTGTGTGTATGCTAAGAGATTAGGAGGCGTTAGATTAGGTGGCCGCCGGCCTAAACTGTCTCCCACTGTCGGTGTCGGAGGGGAAGGGAGGCCACCGAAAATATAAAAAAAAGTTAAATGCTCTCAACTAGCCCTTGCTCACGCACCTCATAATCCTTTCCTTCGCGTGAACGGCCGGCACCGGGAAAATGGCATAGCCCCGAAGCCGTTGTTCGACAAAACATCAACATCCCGCTGGAACGCTCCCGCGCGCGTCATCACGTGGTGCGGCACGTGTCGCACACAGTGCCGCGCCGTGGCGGCTTGACTTCTCCCATCCTGAGGCTCATCCCGAGGAGTGTGTGTGTGTGTGTGTGCGTTACGGTACAGTTTTCTGGGGGCAGCTTTATGTTTTATTGGTAGATTAAAGGAAAATATTTTGCTGCGGCAAAATAGTGTGCACTGTTTGGCTCTCCCTCCAACACATCCAATCGGAGCCAAATAACATCGGAGAGAAGTGGGAAATTTAGCTAGTTTCCTTTAAATAGCTCACCAAAGGTAGAAAAAAAACGGCCTCTGGGAGAGAGAGAAGAAAAAACCCCTAAGCCGAAACGCTAACATCACTTCCGTGTAACCTTTATCGTGTGCAGCACAAAGGCACCCAAATGGGCCTGCAGAGAAGTGAACAATTGAAAGTTTTAAAAACGAAATAACCAAAACACACGTGCACTCAATAATACCGACACGTGGCAGCGTTGAGCAGGAGCACTGGGAGGCACGGGAGCAACATAGCAGCACGAAGTAGGCTGGGTATAGGATTTCAATTGGAATCGAAAGAGGAATCCAGTTGGTCTGTACGAGCAGCTCGAAGTAAGTGAAGTCTAATGAGAGATACATGGGAAGCCAATCAGTGAGTGAGTTGAGTGACTTGTCTTACTAATCGAATAATTCTAGAGCACTGTTTTGCACCGGGGACAAGGTGTTGTAATTTTACCACAAAAGGGGTAATCGAATGACAGCGAATGATTGTGGTCAGTTGTTGCCAGCAATCGGTGGATTCCACTGACAGCCTGCATTTAATCAACCAATTCCGAAGACCCTGCGCACACAGGTCACCTGTCCTGTCCGCCGGGCGGCCCGGAGCCTTTAATAAGTGTCAAGTGAACGCCTCTGCGCCGCGCTGTAATGACGTTCCATTTGTTTCGCTGCAATCGCATATCAATCGTGCCAGACTGCTAAACCCATCATCAGTGAAGGTCACTTTATTGAAGGGTTGACTTCAATTCGATCACTGTTTCATTCGGAGCCTCTTCTCACGATCCCGAACAGTTTGGAAACCTGTTTCGGAATCTGGGAGCGATCGGAGCGGACTGATAAGCCCGTCGGAGCCCATTCAGCCCATCCCGGGCCGAGGAGCGAAGGGGTGGAAAGCAATTAACCCAGCGACGGAGCAGAAGATTAGGATCGAAAATTCAGCTGTCGAAGTTTCGGGGGATGCGATCCGTGCGATTCGATTAACGAACGGTTCCCATTCCTGGGCTGAGCGCAACGTTTGGCCACCCCACAACGCTCCCGGGCGAAAGCCGCTTATCGGAAGGTCCGAAAAAATGTGCGAGTGGGCCGAAGGGCGAGAAGCCGCAACACAGACAGGAACAGACAACAACAGACAACAAAACCGTGGTAATAATCGATTTGATTGAATCACAGCTCCCGGACATCACTCCGCAAGCTCCGTTAGCAATTATTAATATCAGTTGTCGATTCGTTTTGTTTTGGGAACCCTGTTTGTGAGTGTATTTCAGCAATGCGAAAGATTGATTTGGGGCTCAAGCTTGGCAGTGCGGGTCATAATTTGCCTTTTACGCCGACCTTATTCCGGTAGCGGTTTAAGAGGCAAGCTGCTCCACCACATGATGACTTTCCTCTTTTAAGCGTACTAAATTCTCATTTCACTCTTTTGCAGATCGACGGATTTCTGTTCCTGCCAACCCAACAACCACCCTGGGTAGTGTTGTGTGTGTGTGTGTGTGAACTGCAAACAAATGTGCTGGGAGTGTGTGGGCTTTTTGCAACGCTTTCAAGTAGCAACATCATTAAACATTCCCATGAAAGATAATCGACTGACTGGAGATTATTAAAATTAATGACCAGGCAGTGACGGTAGCACGGTAGCCGAACCATTCATCAATTGAGGCCCGGGCCCAGGGCTGGAAGATTGAGACGTTTGCTCTAGATATTATTAATATTCGGTCCGTTTCGTTCCGTGAGCTCGATACACGGGATAAGCAAAAGCTAGAATATATTGAAGTACGCGTGACTGAGATTTCCGTACCATGGATAATAACTGGTTAAACACCTTAGAAGTGATTGAAAGCGGGTGCCTTACAGATCAGTAGTTCAGGGACAGCTCCTTCTTAAGAAACGCATGCTTTGATCTCCAAATGTCCTTGCTTTTGTAGTGTTCTTGGCACACTGAGTCACCTGTCGGATCTCTCCGGTCAACTGTCAAATTAGTGCGAAGCAAAGGCCCCATGCGGAAACAACAGCAGCCAAAAGCTGCAATCTCACCACAGAAACTCATCACCCAACCGAGTAGTTAGCACTTCAATCTGTCTTCTCCTGTGAGAGAGCACATTGCACCTTCCCTTAGATCAGTGGCCAGTATCAGCAGGGAGTCATCTTCAGTGTAGCAATGTGCATCCAGCAGCAGCAGCAGCAGCAGCAGGTTCAGGAAGGAAAATTTATCGTATCACAATCGCCACCCGAAGCGCAACGGCAAGTGTGATGGACGTCGAAATCCCTTCCCCCGCCCAGTGGGTCAGCTAATTTTTCCCCCTCCAAAAAAAAACCAACAAACCGTGTTAGGACTCCGACGATGGTGAAAAGACCTGCCTAGAAGTGTGCTCTCGAACAAAACACAACAGGGATGAGCGCGCTAGACACGCGCTTCTCGTATGCTGCGGGGTTTGTAAAGAGCACGACCCAGCAGCACGCATCAACAGGGCGCGTCAGTGCGCGTCAGAACGAGCCCTTCAACAAGAACCCACCGTTTCGGTGCACCGGGTTTGGGCGCAGTGGCACCTCAAGCAACAGAAGAAGAAGTAGTAGCAAAAACGCAAGTCACCGCGATGTTAAAAAGCAGGTAATTGATTGAAAACGCTTTCATTCCCATCGCCTTTGGTGGTTGAGGGAGTTCATTTACTTACCCACTTCCCCAATTCTACCGAATCACGATCACACATGGGCAGCTGGCATGGGTTGAACGCACAGTGGATGAAGCCCACTGTGACAACTTCTTCCATTAGCGGAAGGCTTAACGTCTGCGATGTAGCTCTCTCTCCGTGACAGGCCCACGCGTGAGCCTTCTGTGTGAGCCTTCTGCCTGTGGGCCTTTTTGTGGCGTTTTGGGCTTCAGTTCAGTTGGGCAACAAGAACCGACCCGCCACGCTGCCTGTGGGCTTCCACAGTTTGTTTACCGAAATCGATTCGTTCCTTGTGCGCGCGCTCTCTCTCTCTCTCTCTCTTTCGTCTGCATACTGGGGGCTGCTTCAGTTTTTGTGCCTCATCATTTCGATGACGTTTCCTTCGATATCACGAGTGGCTCGGTGAGTGGAGAGCTGCATGCCAGCGAGAAGCTGCCTGTCAATCGATGTGGCCTAACCTCACCAAATGCCACGCAGTGAGGGGGCATAGCATCGAAACTGGAGGTAGAGAGAAAAAAAAAACAGGACATGAGAAGGCTCTTACGGGGGTAGATGTTTAGAATGGTTGAAATGCTTACAAAGTAGTGACCCCATACAAAGTGTTTTGCCTTTTTTTCTGTTATTGTTTGTGGAGTGATACAATGGTGAACTGTGCAGCTTATACGAGATTCGAAGCGTTTAGCGAGATTTATACCTTTTGTAAAGGTGATTCGACGATTGGAGGGATCAAAGGACGTATCTCTTTCACTTAATCGCTCTGGTCGTACTTCACACAGGCAGATCCCAACATCCATTAGAGACACTCATCTCGTTACCTTTTGGGTCTTTCGTGCTTAACTAAGATCCTACGATGACCGTGGTAGGTGGTCTCTTGCTGCTCAGAAGAGTTTACTTGACTTTAACTCAACTTGCTGCCCAAACTAACAAATAGAATTTCAAATCCTTTCCAGTTAGGAACTCTGATTTTACTATTTTTGAACCGAGCATGCTACTCACAAATAAATCCAAGGCTCCCAAAAAGCGCTTCCGTTTTGGAGCGCGACGGCGAACATAACAAAGTATAAAACTGACTCCCGTTTTGCCCATCATCTTCGCTCTCCAACGGCGAACGGCGCACTCCACCGGCCTACGGTAGTGCGGCTGTACCCAAATTCAACGTCGATAACTTTGACTTTCCTTCAGTCCAAACCATCCCCATTTTCAGGTTGCCAAAAAGGCTCCCGCTGCCAGATGTCACCGAAAAACAAACCGTCGAGAACTACCGTTTTCTCCCTTCCCCAACAAAAATCGTGACTATCAGCTGCTTTGTGTCCAGTTCGCCCAAACTTCGCACAACGCTTCGTGTCGATTTATGAGCCGGTAGTCGAAAATTTATAATTTCGGCTGCCCTTTTGTTATCTATAAATAATCCGACCGTCCAGACCACAGGCAAGAACCCGAGCCAAATCCAAACTTCCGCTCGGGCCTCACAATGAAGGAGTCAAGAGCGTTGGGGCGCGCGCTCGCTTTCGAAGAAATCGTTGGCCGGTACATCCAACACCCCACAGGCACTACCAGGAATTTGGCCAATGCTCGATTTTGCGGAATTTCCTTGTATCGTTTCTCAATCGGTGCCGGGGACCCTCACGTACTGGAGGGCACAATTGCCGAACCAGTGGGGCCAAAGAAAGTCCACCGAAGGAGGCTTAAAGTTCCGATCTTTTGCGGAACGGTTTTTGCGATTTGTTGTGTTTTTATGAAGCTTTTTTTTGTCTTTTCTTTTCCGTTGATTTAGAGGCCAACAGTGGGACCTCTCTTTGCTGCAGTAGATATCGTGGTGAACCCACGCCAGAAGCAGTTTGTCTTGTCCAGTGTTTTATTATGTAGCGGATGCGGGGCTGTTTTTCTTACTTTGTTTCATTCACCGCTCGGGCTGGACCGTCCCAGAGGCTTGGAAAGGAGGGGGGGGGGGGGGGATTAAAACAATGCGCAATAGGCTTTGTCGCGGTGTCCTATATCACAAGTTTCTTGGTGGAGTTTGCTCCTGCCCCAGACGGCAAGCCGCAGTTTGATGCATTGTGAAGTGGGAGAGCACAGGCACAATATGACAATACGGTGCCCGCCAACAATTGTCCATTGAAGAGACGCCCAACTTTTATGTAGTCTTCGATGATACTGCTCTCTGGCCGAAGGGTTCTGGAAGCTCTCTGGAGTTAGGTTCTAACAATTTATCAAATCTCTGGCGCCCGGGAATTGACCCTTCCCCAGTAGAATGACTTCCGTGTTAGGTTTCCGCCAATTCCATCCCAAATGACACGAGCCATTTCCAGGCGTCTGTAACCTTTGCTTTAACCCCGCTCTGAACCCCTACAACATTTAAAACAATCCACCAACCCCGAAGGAAGGGAAGAGAAAATATTGGACATTCCAGTCCAACGGCTCTGGCCTCTGGTTTTGCAAAAGCTCCCAATCCTCGACGCCGCCCCGAAGGGACAAGTGGCCATGAATCAAAAATTATCAATTTGCTTGTCCACCTTTTCCGACCGCGTTGGCGCTTTCGAACCGAAGATCCGCTGGACACACTGGTCATCCCCGATGCCCTGAAGCGGACGAAACCAAGCAAAACGGAAACCACCAGCTCGCTCTCTCTCTCTCTCTCCTTAACCCCACACAAACACACATACCAATCCCACTTGGGTTGGTTCCTTTGAGGCCATAAAATTAAAGGATCGTTTATTGTTTTCCTCGCATTGCTTCGCGAGATCAACCCCCATCGGTGGGAGTGAGTGGGTGGGGGTAAGGATGATGATACGAAAGAACAAGAGCGTGTGTGTGTTTGTCCGTGCCAGCGGATCTCAAAACGGAGGTAGGAAATGAAATGAAATGAAATGTGTAATTTTAAATTACACCGTTTATGATTATTGTCTTGATAATGTTTCATGTTTTCTGCTCTGCGGTTCAAGTCACAACCACAGAACAGAAGACACCAACTCGTACCCATCTCGATTTTGGAGTTGTCTTTCTCAGCCTCTCTCTCTCTCGTGTGTGCAAAACCGGTGGCAGGCAGAAAAATGGCAAACTCATCGGCCCCGTTCTGGCTGTGCAAATAAGCTGTAGCGAGCGGTAGCTACAAAACCGAACGACATACGACATAAGCGAGCCTACGGGCGCACTGGACGAACAGAGGCAAGAGAGGCCTCCGTTCGATCCTTCATTCATGTTTCCGTTTTGGGCTCAGTTTCAAGGGTTGGTGGCCCTTGGAATGGTGGACCGTTAAAATCAAATCATGATTAAACTTTCAATTTAACAGCTACTGGCATATAATTTGGATGCTTTTCTGCACCATTCTCTTGAAGTTCACGGACAATGTCGACGGTAGCGTTAAGCTGGTAGGTAGTGTTTAAGGGAAAACGTGGATAATTAATATCTGCATTGACCTGAAATGTCAACTCCGTTGTTTCATGACTTTGAATTCAAAAGAAAAAGCGCAAAGGGAAGAGCATTGTTGATGTAGAGTTCGGTCGCCATCAGTTCAGCTATTTTGGATTTACGTTTCCAAAAAGTCAAACATTTCATATCGAACCAAAAAAACAGACACACACACACACACACACACACACACACAACACACACACACACACACACACACACACAACACACACACACACACACACACACACACACACCACACACACACACACACACACACACACACACACACACACACACACCCACACACACCACACACACACACCACCACAACACACACACACACACACACACACACACACACACACACACACACACACACACACACACACAAATGCTAGTGAAAGTGGCAATGTCCTCATCGAAATCTCATCCTGTCAAAGTTTTAATTGAATCTTCACACTTTGCCCGCCTGCGACTGGTGTGTATGGGCCCTGCCCCCCCTTACATGATCAACTTACAGGAGCTCTCCTTCCCCAATAAGGGTTCCTCCTGCTACCCCCTGCTATGCTGCTGGCGCTACAGAAATTCAATTTTTCAACAATTATTTCCCATTGAACCTGAGCCGGCCGGGGGAAGGAAAACTTTCAAATTCCGCTACAGCGCTCATTCATCCAACCCAAAGCCGCCAGGCGCGCTAGGGAAGGAGTAAGGGAAGCAGGGTCAAAGTGGCATTGGGTTGGCCGGTAGTATTCACCTGTTAAAAAGCAGGGCAAATTTAAATTGAATCCTATTCATACAGGGTTGCCGTTGGCCCTTGTTGCAAGCGACCGACGATAAGAGCGGCGGTTAGGACCAACCGAAAATTTCCATATGAATTCTATCCTTGCCGAACCATCTCTAACCGCGTAGAGTTAAGTGGAGCGGAGGCTAGAAAGAAACACACAGCTCAACCGTCGCAAAGCTGGGTGTGTACGTCCGAATAACAAATGGCCCAATGTTGTTTTGGAAGCGTGCAGGAGTACGCAACGCTAGCTTGAACCCCTTCTTCCTACGATTCACCACTCAAACCGAAGCAATTCAAAGTACACGCTTGGTTTGGTATGGAAAGATGAACGTGCCTTACTTCCCCAAAAGCGAGAAGGTTTCATCGGGTCGGGCTTTGAATGCCCGTGTTCGATGATGTGCTAATGGAATGTGACAGACGCAGGTGCGTTCGGTTGCCGAAATTAACCGAAAATCGGGGCTGAGAACGAGCGGCGTAACGCTTTCGGTGCCAAAGGACTCGCTGATCACTCGAACACACAGATAGGAACCCCGTCAGCTCAGAAGTGTCGAAACATTCCCAAAAACACTCCGCTATCGGCAGTCGTTTGCGTTGAGATTAAGCCGAACAAATCTCGCTCGTCGCATCGCAATTGCTAGTTTAAAGATTTACAGCACAGAAAACGATTGGAGCTTGTGTTGAACGCTACTACTATAGCCACTGCTACGCGAGCTGTCCGTTGGGTCCCATCCACCCTTAGCGCCAGCTCGCTTCGAATCGGCACGACGACCAGCGCGACGGTTTATCCCGTGTGCAATAATCGTAAAATTAAAAACAATTTTCATGTTCCAACTTTTATGAATTATTGCTCCGCCGCTCGGGCTCGTGTCGCGGCGGCCGCTCCACTTCCACTCCGGGCTCCTGGGTTCGCTCTTTCACTCAAAATCTTCCACGCAAGATTTACGGTGGGCAGAGAAAGAAATTGAACAACCGAGTTTGCAACTAAACGCATACACACACACACATAGCTGACTGGCCAATGGCATCTTTCTCTATCAAGATGGAGATGGAAAGCAGGGACTGGCCAGGGCGGACAACAAAAGTACACAACTTTGGCACAACTGGTTTGCTGGACAGAGGACGGGAGAGATTTCTTAACAACAAGCGAGGAGCAGAACGTTCGCTTTCCCCCTCGGGGGGAGGGTGAATAAAATGTGAAAAATTGCTTCACCAGCACGGCAAACACTCAGTGCTTAACCCGCTTCTCCCTAGGGGCAAATCGGTGGAGCTAAAGACAAAGCGCTGCATAAAGTAGAGGTTCGTCGTTTTGGCGTATTGATCAATGATGAGCTCGAGCAAAGTTCGGCGGAGAAGAAGATAGTTCGCGCTCCGCTCCATATTGCTTCTGGGACCAATTACGCTCGAAAGATAGTTAAGCGCGTTCTAAACACTCTTAACAATTAAACTAAAAACTATTCAACTTTTCTGTTTTGCATTTCAACTTTAATGTGAAGCAAATTTGTCAAGCGCGCGCGCGCACACTCTCTGTCAGGCCCCGAAAACCGAAAAGAAAACGCGCGTAGGTTGAACACACGCTGAAGTAATCGACAGCAACATCGCCCCAGCACCACCAGTGAATCGCACGGAAGCTGCGTAGCGTGGATGTAAGTTGTTTAATTTAAAATAACACCAACCACCAACCGCCCAACTCCCGGCATTGTCGGATGGTCTGCAACTAGGGATGATGACGCGCAAAAGGGAAAGCGAATTAGGCCGCCAAAACGGAACCACCGAAGATGGGTGATGATTGAGCCGATGAGCCCCAACGAGCTACCGGGTGCAGTGGGCAGTAGCGGGCAGCAGCAGCAAGCAAAAGCTGAATGGACGCAAAATGTGCAATGCAAAGCGCGACGCCGTGCAGCATCCAACGAAAGGGTGGAAAACGAAACGCAAAGGTGATCATCGGCGCGCACCGCATCGAGAACGCACCGACCGGCGAACGATCCATCTTGTCGAGCCAGCCAGCCAGCCAGCCGTCTGGAAGCTGCTTGAACAACGGGGCCCGGCAACGAACGAAAACGAAGAGAAAAAAAAAACGGAAGCCGTTTCACGATAACGTTTTTATTCATGTTTACCTCACATTGCATACATTAACCCGCTTCGATCGGATGCGAGTATATGGTGTGTAAGATCACGAACCGGTGAAGAACTCGAGGCAAACGAGCGGAGACGAACGAACGAAGCATATTTGTATCGATCAAGGCGCGAGGAGGGTTTTTGGGTCCCAATGGCCAATTGCAAGATGTTGTGATTTGCACCGCACAGGCACACTGCGCCTGTGAAGCTTCGTGGCCAAACTTTACCCCTGCAAGATCATACTCCTTTTTCCATTCTTTCTGAGGATCATTGAGGAAGGCGAACTTGCCCCGTTGTGCGATGCTACTGTGTTGATTCTGATCTGGTTGTTGGAAGCATTTTGTTGTTGCTGCCGATGCTGCGGCTGCTGCTGCTGCTGCTTCTCCGTAAACTTCATCACTCACGCGCCCATGATACTCTTACTCAAGGGGCCCATTCATATCCGCGGCGAGCATCTCGATCCACTCGAGAACACGGGAGCGTCGTAGCCAACAGTAGCGGAGGCAAAAACGGAAGCCCTTTTCGGAGGCGTGAGTGTTGTTTTTAATTCTGCAGCAAACGGTTCGCGGAACCGCTCGTGAATCGATCGATCAGTCAGTGGTGGAAGGTGGTGGGCGATCGAGCAGCGTAGCTCGAGTACGATCGGACAGTAACACACAGCCTGTTGGCTGCCCCTCGCTGCCCACTTAAGCGAGAGAAAATATGATCAATCAGAGCTCGGAAACAACGGGCACCAGCATCTGCCCCTCACTTAAACGTTTTACCAACCCTATTTAGTATGAATGAACGAAACTCCATTAAAAAGGCAGTATTTCCGAGGGATCTAGTTGAGCGTTGAACTTCACTAAACGTTCACTAGAGTGTGTGTTTGTGTGTGTGTGCGAGCATTTCAATCGCTAAATTCTCTTTCCCGTTCTTTAAATAAGCGCGCTAAAACTCCGTCCGCAAAACGATCGGAGCATTGATTTATTGGTTCGCGATTACAAAACCCCACAAGCCAGCTCGCCGCGAAACGACAGGTGATTTACGAACATTGGTGCCCGAGGGCTTGATGCTGGAACGCTCTCTTCCTCTCTGTCTCTCTCTCTCTCTCACACACACACACAAAACACCAAAGAGTGAATCTGATAACCGTGGCCGAATAACAAACCGTGCCCGAGATAAAACTATAAAATCAAAGTAAATGAATTTTACAGCAGTGCAAGAGGTGAACTCCAAAAAAAAAAAAAACAAGGCCATGTGAATGGCCACTGCAGTGCAAAAGTTTTATCAGTAAGGATGCGCTTCCCTCTTTCCCCGCTTTCGAAAAGAACTCAACCCCTCCAAAAAAGAACTCAAAACGAAGCTCGCTAGCATCAGGAGATCGAAAAAGAGATCCGAATGGAACGGGGTTGGAAGTGGCACCTCTTCGATGCATCAACGAACGTGAAGGGGCACACGAGAAAAGATGCTGTAGAATTTCAAGTGTGCCCAGTAGCATTCAAGCGCGTGTGTGTGTGTGTCGATATCCTCCAAGCCCGGCGGAGTGGCTATAAATTCTTCGTAAACGTCAGCTTTCCTTTACTTTGAAAGGTCTCCTCGCTCTCTCTCTCTCTCTCTCTCTTCGCTCTGCCTGCTTCGAAGAGTTCGAGTGGGTGAGCACAACCAAGAAGAACAAGCAAAAACGCTCTCAGACCACAGAACCACTTTAAAAAAAAAAAGCTCCACCGAAGGAAGCAGGTTGGAATTTCGATGGTAGAATAATTGCTAATTAAATACTTTATTAGCCGGTGCTTACTCTCGGGGAGGGTAGACTTCATATTTTATACCTTTCGAAGAAATGTACGCGTTTCTCGCGATGCTTTACGGTCACTGTAGAAAGTGTTAAAAATGTGTCCCCTTCCTAGCCCAATCGTTCCGATAAAAATCGATCAAATCCACTCCAATGCTTCGACTCAATAACCCCTTTTTTGCGCTCCACCTGCCAACTCACTCGGTCGTAGAGGTTGGAATTTAATTTACAACATTTTTTATACTCCTCCTTCCCCCATCTCCCTGGGCTGACAGCCATGCCAAACCTTCCAGAAACGGGCTTTTAGCAAGTGTTTTGAAATAGATTTGCACATTCTTTGGTACCCCTTTTCTTTTGGGTTTGGATCGAAATTCGGATGTTATTTACCGGCCACAACGTGCACATCCCTGGGGTAAGTGTGCGTGTGTGTGTGTGTGTGTGTGTCCACGGCACGGCAGAAAAAGAAAGGGACATTATGGAAATTTGCCGGAACAAAGTGTGCAGTCAATATTCCTTCCCGAGGACACACATGACCCGAGACGGCTGAAAAAAACGGCCTTTGCAAGACGAAGGAGTTTTTCTTTTCCGTATGGGGGGGTGGGGTTGGGATTGGTGTTCCGAATTCCTTACATCGTCAAGATGTTCGTCCCAAAACGTCCCAAGACACGCTTCGACATGTGAAGCAAAGTGAACAAGTTCGTCAGTTCGTTTGGATCTTTGGTGCTACTGCTGTTGTTGTTGTTGTTGTTGTTTGCCTGGACACGACAGCATTCCTTGCATCTTGAATGGTATGCGTATACCATACACTGGAGGACCAACACATTTTTCCACCATCCCCCCCACCCCGTGTCCTTTTGTGGGAGGGGGGGGGAGGAAGTGGGATGCACATCATCTACGCCTATCGCTGGAATTGGAACAACTTTGATTGAATGGAAATTGCTGTTTTGATGCCCGATGTCCGATGTCATTCGATGTCCACGTTGCATTAACAGACTCTCTCTCTCTCTCTCTGTAATTTCCGCCCCCCCCCCCCCGGACCATGGGGGTGGGTGGTCAACATGTCGCACCATTCGGCACAAACTGTCTTGGAGTGTTTCCCTTTGGGGGCCACAGTTCACATTGCGTGCGTCTTCATTCGCAATCCAAGTTGATCTGCACATCAACATTGTCGCTTGCCCATGTTACCCGGTTATGTTTATCGTACCCGCTGGAGACACTACGCAGGCAACCACACACACACACACACACACACACACACACACACACACACACACACACACACACACACACACACACACACACACACACACACACACACACACACACACGCGCGCGCAGAATGTCTCCTCATCGTGTATGTAAATGGAAAATGAAATTAAATTAATCATGCAACGTATTACAATTTAAATCCAACATCATTCCGGTACGCACACACACACACCCACACACAAGGACAATATTAGATGACGATTGTGCCTTATATAATGTTTATTATCGTGTCACTGGAAGGGGGAGCAGTATCCAGTCTCAAGGGATATCACAAACATATGTATCGCTCAATATTCGACCTCCTCCGACCTGCTTCCAGTTCCAGTTCCAACGTCTCAATTCCGACGAAATGAGCCTGGGTAAGACGACATGTCGTCGTTGTCGTGGTTGCCGTCTTGGGGACACACTTTCCTCGGGACGACACAGAGACCCAGGCCAGCGGTCCAACAGCACGCATTATACATATTCAAACAAAATAATTGCAAATATGTTTTGATTACAACTCGCAGTGGCGTGGTGCCGACCGTCCTGCTAATCCAGCCCTCCTCCCCCCATTTTCAAGCGTAATCTTTCCCTCCCGCTCTGCCCTCACAATTGTCTTGGAAAATGGACCTCCTTCAGCTGGACACAACGCACTCCGGACAACATATTTTAAACGCTTCACACAACGCACGGAGGCTGCCAGTGTCTTGAGGGGCTTCTCTGCTCCAGCACCACGATGCTAAGACGATAGCTAAAACTCCCAATTTTCCCAAGACAATCCACCCTGCCACCGATGAAGACGATTAGCTCGGAAGAAGCAGGCCGTCCTGACCGTTTTGGGCTCGGGGAGGGGAAGGAACTGGTGAAAAATGTCCTGTCGTAATAAAAGCTGGAGGCCGCCTCCAGCTAACCACAACAATAACGGGGCAATACACATTGCTACCAGATGGTACCGGGAGCTCGGTCCTTCCACCAACCAGCCAACCGACCGGGAAGCTCATTCTGTGGGGTTGCGCTTTTAATTAGTCCCCTTTTCAGGTCGAACCGTATATACCATCGGGCTAAAGATTGGAATTTGATTGTTGCGTTGCATGCCACTGCTGCTGTGGCGTCGTGTGCCAGAACCGGGCGGAATTACTGCTATTTATGATGCTAGACCAGCAATGGCGCGTGTGTGTGTGTGTGTTTGTGTGTTGTGACGATCCTTTAGACATAAGCAACCGTAGGACGACATTATCGGTACCATCTGTCGGCTTTTGTGGTGGTCGGCCGAGCCAATTGAAGTCGCACGAAGCGCGCTCTCTAAGGTGATGGGAAGGGGACGGGCGGGCTGTGTATGTGCGGGGTCTGGTATGGTAATTTGTGGGCCTACTTTTATCGGTTCTACTGCAGTTGTTAGGACATTCTTCAGGGCCCAAAACTTAAAGGTGTGAACTGGATCGTTACGAAGGCGCGAGTTGGGTTGGGTTGGGTTTGGTGGATGGCAATTTCGGTACAAAATGATTGCCTTTCATCGTCGAACGATTGATTCGGCCGTTAATTATTGACATTTAAACATACACACGTCAAACAACAAACGAAAGATTTGGAGCGACAAAAAAGAAAAAAAACTAAGAAAATGGCCCCATAAAAGAACGGAAAGTTGCGGGCTCTTCCCCAATTCCCTCCACATAAATAAGAAGGGTAATTGCAATGAGTTGAAATAATAATCAAACCCCTTAATTAAACGAAAATCGATCCGCCACCAGATTGTCGAAAGTCGGGCGGCGTCCATCGGTCTGCCCTGGCTGGGTTTCGTTTTGTTTTAGTTTTGCTTCCTTTTTTTTTTTTTTTGGTTTCCCGGGGAGGATACTCAACCATCTCGTGCGGTACAACGCAATCGACCGACGCGATGCGATGATGACGCAGGGCTGAGATGGGCGTCTCCATGCCGGAATGGGTTTGCCCGCAATTCGTGCAACCGTGGTGGTATCGGTTGCCTTTATTATTTGCGTACGCACTATCGCACAATCTGGCTTTCGGTTGGGTGCGTATTTTTTTTTTTTTTGGAAACTGGGGGGGAAAGAAATCAAATTGTTGACCCCCAAAACACCAGAAATGCGAAGAAAGGGCTTGATATTACGCAGAATGAAAGGGTGTGCAAAGCAGAGAGAATACTTATTGGGTTGGTTGTTTCGTAGACCTTCTTGAGTTTGTGAGGAAAGTTATCCTGTTTTCAGATTTCATTTTAAGCACAGATTAAAGGTAGCAATTTTCCATTGTTTGAAATCATCAAAATGACAATAATTGATGTTGATCACTCTTATCTATTTGAGAATGGAGTTACCTTGTTCATGCGATTTTCAAAATGTTAAAGTTAAAGCCGTGCCGGTCTGGTGGTACAGTCGTCAACCCGTATGACGTAACAACATGCCCGTCATGGGTTCAAGTCCCGAATAAACCGTGCCCCCGTACGTAGGACTGCCAATCCTGCTATGGTAACAATAAGTCACTGAAAGCCAAGCTCACTTTCACTAGTAAGTACAGACAGGCCTTGACCGACAGCGCTTGTTGTTCAAGCTGTGGGTTCAAGCCCCGAATGGACCGTGCCGCCATACGTAGGACTTACTATCCTGCTACGGAGGGGAAATGAATAAGTCACTGAAAGCCAATCCAAGCCAAGCCACTTGTGGTACAGGCAGGTCTTGACCGACAACGGTTGTTCAGCCAAAGAAGAAGAAGAAGAAGAAGAAGAAGAAGAAGAAGAAGAAGAAGAAGAAGAAGAAGAAAAAGAAGAAGAAGAAGAAGAAGAAGAAGGAGAAGGAGGAGAAGAATAAGAAGAAGAAGAAGAATAGGAAAAAGAAAATTTAAAGGGTTTGATGTCATTTTTTATACAAACTAAGCAAAAATAATGCATGTTTAATGAAGGCAACGGAATGCTATAATCTCTTCCAAAGAAGCGCATAGTTTAAAATTTTACTATTTTTATAAATTATTCCTCAATTCTTTAGGTCCAATGGCATAAAACTTGCGAGAATCATACGCGATTATTCAGATCATTCGATTTAATGTTAATTAGTTATTATACTTTGTGGTAATTCACTATGATTCGAATGAAAAGTAACCAAAAACTGGAGGAATAACAATTTTTAATGTTGTTGATTTATCTTTTTTGCACTAATATTGGCTTGTATTTGACTTCTTTCAGGTCACAGCCCTGTAGTGAGATAAAGGGATTTCGATCTTCTACCAAACTTTCCCAGTTTTGTTAGAAAATGATATGATTTGTGAATTTGTGTCCACAAATGTGTGTATATTAAAAAAAACAATTCCCATGCTTTTTCTTTGCCCTATTCCTTTTCACTCGAAAGGGGTTTTCCACAGTTTGGTTTTCCTATTAGTTTACCAACTGGAGCACACCACACAATGGTTTGTTTGATTTTCAGAGCCTAAGAAAATTCAATTACCAACCCGCCAGCTTCTCTAATCAGTTTGAAAAATAATAAAAAAAAACCCATATTCAATCGTTGGTACAAGGGATAAAGCGCTGCTGGGTTTACAAACCACAGCGCCATATTTTTTTTTTAAAACGACACACCACACTCTGTCGTGTTGGTGTGCCGTGCGAAGAAAAAGAGTAAAATGGTTTTACCCAAAACAGGGTGTTTAACGAAAGTTTTACAGCAAATAGTCACGGTTCGGGGTTTCGGCCAGCGCTGATGAACGTGTGCGTCAGAGGGGGGGAAAGATGTTTGTTTCTAACCTAATAACGTACAACTGGAGGAACACACAGACACACACACACAGGACTATCCGCCATCCTCATCATAGCAAAGCTAGTTCCAGTACGAACCTAAAAAAAAACACAAGCAAATCCAGGGGACGAAAAATCCTTTTTACAAACGCCCGGGTGCAGTGTGAGATAGGGCTGACAATGTTGTGCTGTTTGCATTTTGTACATAATTTTATTTAGTTTGAGGTTTTGCTAGTTACCCACCAACGCTTCCTCCAACGCTTCCCACTACTTCCCGTCAGACGGCTCTTCGTAAAGGACGGGCAGCACACATCACCCTGCACGGAAAAAGGGAGAGTGGACAAAACCGTCCGGGACACCCTACGCTTACGCCGGCCGGGACAGGGCAAATTTTGAAAAATATAATTTTAACCAAACTCCACCTCCCCGTTCTGCAAAAGTCTCCTGTCCCCGTACGCAGCAGCAGCAGCAGCAGCAGCAGTACGTTACGCCAGCACTCAATCACTGCGCAAGGGAGTAGTAGCTGATTGGTGTGTGTGTGTCTGTGTACGGAGCTACCACGACGCTCCACCCTCCACAGGCGAGGACTTACTGTTTGGCAGTAAGATTATCATTAGCTACCGTGATGATGATGGTTTTGCGTTTTGAAACATTTGCAGCCAAACCGTCGTCGTCGTCGGCTGGGAGGCGAGCAAAGCGGACTCGAGCTCGAACCAAAGTAAATAACAATGGATAATTTGATTTGCTGCACCGCCACAAATCCTTCGTTTATTCGCATTTGTTTGCGTACTGTGGCCGCGCGATTGGGTCGGTGGGCCGAGGTGAGCCCTGGGGGTACACTGGGCGTGCCAGGTGCGTGGAGTACCGGACGTGAGCAAAGGCAGGAATTGCCATGAGGACCTGCCATGAGTCACCAGACGGGAAGAGGAGCTGTCGATACGTTGTGTTGTGTAAAATGTGTATTTTGCTTTCCAACCATTAGAACCAATGCGCAAAGCAACTCTTTATCCATGTATTGACCATTCATTACGCCAAGTGCGCCTGCTTGGCTGCTCGAACCGTCTCCGAAGGGCCTGACGAAGGGGTCACAAACACATGTTGTTTTAATAGCAACCCATTAGCTTTAATACGCTCATCAATTATGTTTACAGCTTTACCTCCCTAAAAACCCTCCACCCATCGAGCAATCAGTGGTCGATTTTTTTAATTAAGACACCAATAAAATTCATATGACGCCGTTTTATGACCCATCGAAAACGGGATTATCGTGCAGATTTGTCTGCGCCCTGTTCCCTCTTCAGCATCATCCAAGCAACAACCTTCTTATTAGAATTCTAAACTATAGCTGCGTTCGTAAAAGTATGAAACCCTTTTCTAATGGTGTTTCTTTTTTAATTTTAACTACCGGAATCGTCTTCTCGCGTCCTGCCTTTCCGGGCACGCACGCTCGCTGCTAACAGGATTTGGCACCCCGCAAAAAAAAATCCTTCGATTGGTAATTTTTTCCCGATCCACTCCCATTTCCCTTCCCGTAAAAGAGACAATGCGTCTTAGCTAACAAAAAGGCGATAGTACAGAGGGGGGAAAAAAACAGCCCGCCCTTCATCCTGATTCCAATTCGACATTCAGGCAACCCTTAGGTGCCGGCGTGCAATCTTCAATATCATCGGAATCGAGGTACGCACACAAGCACTCCTTTTTTCGGTTTGTCTGTTTTTTGGTAACGGAGAAATATTCAAGGGGGAAAACTCCGATGCCGTAATCCTTCCGGGGCAAACCACCGAACGTGATTCTTTTCGTCGCAATTGGAATCTGCGTCGGCAGCGGCGACGGCGGCGACGGCGGCTGTCCAACAGACGGCGGCTAACAAGCGTGTTGATGAAGAGTTTTGGTGGTGTGCTGTTGCGGAAATAGCTGGTCGGATTTTTCGTTAATGGACCTGAACTTATCGCTCTAAATGCTTCCAGGAGTTGAACGTTTGAACCGGTCTGGAATGCACGGTTAATGAATGGACGGGATGGGGAAATTAAGATGAATCCTTTCTTTTTTTAATTGCTCTTTGGAGGACCTTTCTGTGAAATGACTAGGAATCTAAGGGATGCCTTTGTTCAATCCGGAATGACTTACACTGTTGGTTTTCTTATTAGAATTCGGTGATTTTTTTTTACGATGTCAATAAATATTAAGCAATAATTTTAATAACCCAAGAGCCTTTAATTGGATCGACACTAATATTCACATTAGGAAAACCCTTTCTTATTGGAATAAATCACAGCTGATCTGCCTACAGCTGACCCGGACACTGTCTCTGTTATCGGATTTTTTGGCTGCATCTTTCCCCCTTTTAATGCAGTCCCCTTTTGCCTCCTTCTCATTGATCGCACAAAGATCACTGCACTTAAAGACACACACACACACACACACACAGCACAGCAGTACGAGCAAGCGGCAAAACGGTAGCCAAATCGCTTGGTGAAGATAAATGTATGGAAAATAAATCGTTTCCGTCCCTTAAACGCGATGCGCCATCGCTCAACGTCAACGTATAGCTCGGTTTTAGCGGAGTTGTTGGAATGGATTGAAATTGAAGCGAAGCGAAGACACAAATGCGCGAACCACACCACCACCACCATCACCACCACCAGCCCAAAACGTGCCAGTAACAACAGCAGCCACAAAAATCAAACCGTAACTTGTCCGTGTATGCAAAACACGAGCGCAAGCGAGCAACCGAAATGAGAAGAACGCTCCAAATCGTGGTCAAAGTCACACACAAATGGAAAAAAGTGCCACAAGAACGACAAACTGAAATTGATTGGAGAGGTGGATGGAGCGATAAAGAGCATGGAGGAAACAGAAGGCAAAAAAAGGGTGCAAAAAGGAACCACAAACGACCGAACCACCGCATGTTAACTACCGCAGTGGTCAAGAACTGGCTTCTGCTGCGCTACGAACCCAGGAGGTAGAACAGATCGAACAAATCTCTTACCCACCAACCTGCCCAATGTCCTCAATGCACACAAACACAGACACACACACAACACACACATCGGTCGCAGGATATATTGGCGCTACTGCTGTGGTACGCGCGGAAGGTGCGCAAAAGCCCGCAACGCCCGGATCGCGACGCGAAGTGCGACGCGAAAAGTCATAATATTTAATTTGTTTTCACCTTCTGGGTGTTTTGTGATATCGCATAAATTTTGCCTGCATTCTGACGTTAAAATTACTGCCGATATTATTACACGCCACCACCAGCACCACCGCCACCAGGACCATGGTAGTTTTAGGTTGAAAGACAGAGCGAGACAGAACGTGAGGAAGGACTAACAAAAAAGAGTTGACCGACGTCGTTTGCTTTAGGCGTTAGCTTTGGGAGTGTTTTTTTGTTGTGTCTGTGTGTGTGTGTGTGTGTGTGTGTGTGTGTGTGTGTGTGTGTGTGTGTGTGCTCAAAGGAAAGAAACTCTCTCAGCCAATCCGCCTCGTTTTTACCCCTTACAATGTTCGAACCAGCAAACGTCAATGCTCGTTTGGGGAGTGGATTTATTAAAAGCATACGCTCCCACCCCCCGCCAACTGGGGCTATTTTCTTTTCGTTTCCTCGCTTGCACGGATGGTCAAACGGATTTTTGCTTCCGGGCAGTGTTCGGGCAGGCGCGGACCGAACCAAAACCGAACCGCACCAGTCGTAATGTTCGTCTTACATGCAAACGGGACTTGCCGGGGTGCCGTTAGCGCTGGGGCTTTCCACATCCTTGAACCAACGACCACACTCGACCACATTGAAGATCATAAAACGGTGCTCCTTTCTGTGTGGTTTTGGAATTTATAGATTCCAAGCGCCAGGCCCAGTACAACGATCGTCTCGTCTCGAAGGGTCTCTGGAATGACCCAACAAGTTGGTGCCTCGCCCTCTCATGGAGGGAATTGTCTCCTTACGCTTTTCTTTTTTTTCAATTCAGGACACCAGCAAAGAGTGTGTCCATAAATCAATCAAAACGGTCCAAAGCAGTTGGATTTAATTGCTTAAAACTGTAAAGGATTTGTTTTTAATTCTTCCTTTAATTTCTTCCCCTCAGGGACACTTTCTCGGTGACACACAACTTACGCAAAAGCGTGCGTCGTTGTGCAATTTGTCTCATTTATGCAATGGTTGCCACGAGCGACACACTCACAAACCCTGAAGGAATTTGCTGGGTTTTTAACTGCCATTTTTAAGGAATGCCACCAGTAGCACCTACGTTACACTCGTGGCTCTTTCCCTGGAAGTGCTGAACGATCTGGACTGGAGTACACATTAACGGTGTTCAGATTAACAGCTCCGAGTGTTCGTGCACAAAACCACACCAGACCTAATTAAACTGTTGCTGCTAATGTTGTCCTTCAAGAATTGAGTTCATTCATGCGAAGGTCTACAGACGAGAGTTAAGGAAGATTTTTGTGTTTTTTTCTGGTAATAAAAGTGCGAGACGTCATTTTCTGGTAGTAAAAACGTACCTCGTCTGCAATGTATCCGGTTGTTTGTGTGTGGTGGTGCTTAACGGTGGTCTGGAATGCTCACTTAATTAGCGTCCTGTAGGTCATCCTGTTCATTTCCCATTTTGTTGGGTGTAACTTTTGCAATGCTGCTCACAGGGCTTGCCGTGTGTGTTTTGAAGAAGCCTAAGATCATATGGAGTTCCAAGGAGATGCATGGAGAAGCTTCACAAACAAACCTATCCCTTTGAAGGTCATCTACCGATGAAGAAACCAAGCTTTCGAATCTGTCTCCGAAGGTCCGAACGATTTGCACCCCCTTTTTGTTCTCAAAAAAAAAAAACAATCATCCACGTAACAGAACGTAACTCTTCAATTGATCAGTTTTTTTTTTTGGCTAGATAAAATCGCATCTCCCTTCACAACACAATCCGTGCCAAAAACTTAAAACCAGAAGCCGCAGCGCTCGCGAACTTGCGCGCAAAACGTTATCCGGCATCTGGTGCGCTCCCTCTCTCTCTCCAGATTCTTTAATGAATCATAAATCAGATCGCGCTCAAATTACCCGTGATGCAAAACCTCACGAATCATGATGCCGATTTGCTTCTCTTTTTTTTCTCCTTTTTTTTTTTTGGTTGCTGTGTACAGGATCATCATACCGGTGGCATTCGAGATACGACATTCGATTGGACCATAGTCAACAGTGCAGCGATATAGCTGGGTGTCTGGGTGGGGAGAAAGAAAAAAAAAAGCAGGGAGAAGCATACAGCAAAAAATCAGTTTATACATGGCAGGCTCATCCCATTACGCTTTGAAGGATTCAGCTGTGATATAAACAGAAAGAGAGAGACTGAGAGAAAGAGAGATAAAAAAATGTGTATCAAACAGGACCCGTCAACCGGCACCTTGTCACCCCGTTACAGCACAGACGCCCAGGCCACAAAACACTGAAAAGGTTTGGCTGCTACATGTGGCCCCAGAGCGCCAGAGACAGGAGAGCGGTATTGACGTTTTTGGGGTCCACCACGATCCGCCAAGAGCTCGCCCGAAACGTCGCCCGAAAGAGCGAAAGTGAATGCAACAAAACTTTGTACAACGAGAATATAAAAAAAAAAAAATGACTGCATGCTGTAAAGCAGAGCACAAAATGGTGGAGAGAGAGAGAGAGTAAGAGGTCCTCGACCAGAAAAAAAAACCGTCAAGACGCACGGGGTACGCCAAACTGAACCTTTTTTTCGTTCGTTCGTTCGTTCGTTCCCGGCGTCACAGTGGACGGGAGAGGCACCGCTCGAAAGGGGTTGCGCGACGGGTTGATTCCGGGGTGATGCCGAAGGATGTGTATCGAAATTTTTCACATTTAATAGCGAAAATATGCAAATGAGATTTATTTGATACCCCCGCCAGGATGTGGCCGGGTGCAGCGATGGGTTGCAACACCGGCGACACCGGGTGATGGGTAGCGACCTTCTTCCTGCAGCCCTTACTTCCACCGTGTACTCCGGCGCAGTGCGTACATGTGGTGGCACTGGGCATACATAAATAACACACACACACACACACAAACGTGGAGGACACAAAAAAATCTCCCGTCCCGTAGCTCGTAAAGGTAACAGCAGCACCGTGATCTGGAACTGCACTGGAGCGAGACGCGACACACGCTTTTGGCACTATAATCTTCAAATCAATATAAATTATTCGCTTACAGGTCGCCCATTCAAGCGGACGGTTTTCTCTCTCGCTGTGGAACCCGGCAGGAGGGGAAGGGAAGCTTTCCGTTTTTGTTTGTTTGTGCTGAGCAAAACAGCTGCCAGCATTAGATGACAACTCGGTTGACGAGGCTCCGTCCGTCGACTGCTTGGATGCGTTGGTTCGCAGCAGGCGTAGCACATCTTGCGTCTTGTGAAATAGAAACAAGTGAGCAAGGAGCACTGGAGTTCGGTTATCAATCCTTCACACAAAACATCAAACTTTACCTAAAAAAGTTCCATGTTGTTGTTTTGTTTCAACATCGCAACGGAAATTTGAGTCCCATTTTTATAGATTGTTCGTTTGAGGCAAACAACAAAAAATAACTCTCAGACATGCACACACACACACAGAGCATCGTCACAGTGAGCCACAGGCAGAGGATGGTGGAGGTTTCGGCAAGCCACACACTGGCTTGCTTTGATTGAAAACCCATCCCATCAAGCACATGGGAACAGCACATGGGAAGCTTGCCCTAGCTGCTGCTGCTGCTGCTGCTGTGCCTTTTGCGCAAAACTATTCTCCTTCCGGTTCAATTTACAATACACCTATTGCCACCTCACTGGTCCACACACACGCAGGCACCCGATTGGGTACACAATTTTTATGCAAATTTTGTGCAGTTTCATTTTCTATAAATGAAATTGAATAATTGAAAGGAAACCTCCGCTACCACCAGTCTCGTCAGGCTCTGTAGCAGCCCAAAAAAAAAAAAAACAGGGGGCATTTGTTGTGTTGGATCCGATATGGACCGAATCCTGGGCATGTGAAAGTTGGAGAGTTCGAACAAAAAAGCGTTGGTTTGCCGTTGTAATCGGACCTATCGGGAAACGAAAATTGGAACTTACCGGGGTTAGAAGAGAAAAAAAAAGAAGAAGGAAAACCCATCGTGTGGTGAGGTGATCGTCACTCTAGCCTGTTTTTGGACGATCGGATTGACAGGGGTGTGAAGGAATGCTATCGAAAATGTTGAGCCGAGCAGGGAGCCTGCCCACAGCCTTGACGAGAGCAACTGCAGGCGCGCCGGGCTTATGCGGCTGAATATGTCAGATGGCATACCCACGAGCATAAATCAAACCATTGGACAGGTCGTTCTTGTGCCTTGCTGCATAAATTATCGACCCTTTGAGGCGTCGGGTGACAAAATGCTGCGCACTAGTAGTGTAGCAATGGCAATGGCACACACGCAAAAATGGGTGTTGGCAATTTCAAATTACGATTTTGCGTAACGAATAAAGCGTAAAGAAAGTGTGCAGCTTTGCGCGAATTTGTGCGTGCTAAATGGAGGGTTTTTTGGTGTTATAGTCAAGTCAAAAGAGTCATTTGTGGACTAAAAGAGCACTTAGCACTGATGTCAATTTTTCGCCACAGTAACTGTTCTGTGCAAAATTCCATAAATCCTAAACTTACTACTATGCTCCTCCGAACATGCACGCGCGCGATTTGCACCACCTAATCTGGCAACATGAAGCAATTTGCGCGCACATACCACCACAACCCTTACTCACGGGATTATCTGAAACCGTTATCATCCGGCGGGCTCGTAAAAATCAGACCTCCTCTACGTCCACGTCGCTCATTATTACCGTTCACGTCGCCCGAAATGTCCTTTAAGGATGATTTACCGAACGCTTCTCGCTTCGAAACAATTAGTTCCATTCTAATAAGTATGTTTCACGAGAGCGTGCACACAGGCATACACACACACACATTTTTATGTTTCGCTAGAGCGGTCCTCTCTAATGATTACATTAAAAAATTATCTCCTCCTGCACACATACACACACTTCCAAAATGCTAACCCATAAAACGGGCGCCCATATAATGTCATAACCCGAGGTTGCGGAAAATCAAATCCCACCCCACTGAAGGACGTCGAATTAGCGAGTTGGTACAGCTCATCGTCCTCATCCTCGGTCGGTTGAAACACGCGCTAAAAATAATCCAATAAAATCTTGCACCATTACCACCCTCCCAACCAAGATCCGCTGCCTGAACGGAGCGAGCATAAAGAAAGGCTTCACTTTGGCAAAGCGTTTCGTGCACACACGGTTGGGCATTTACGGTGGGTGGGGAAAGCAAGAAGAAAAAACCCCTTCACACAACCGCGACGATCGATGGTTTCGGCAAACGGCAAAGCTACGGAACGAGGCCATCAATTTTTACCGCGCGTAAGAAGGTTAGGCAAGGAATTGTGGACTTGTGCCAAATTAGTTACGCGCTCGGAGCCCGCGCGTTAAATGCAAGAAGGAAACACAACACATGCGTGCGCGTTGTTTGCGCGTCACCCCCTGCTTGCTACGCTTTTGCGGTTTCGTTGTAAATGAAATGGCGACAGTCTTGCGCATACGAGCATGGTAAATTGTTCAAATCCCGGCCGGGGGTTAGTGTGGTGATGCACGGGAGCACGCGAGTGATAATGTTTGATAGCAATTCGCACATTAAGAGGAAGGATTTAATTAACAAACTAGGGAAGGGAAGGGATGAGAGCTGCCACAGAAGCGACATGTGCAGTGTCAGAGGATGTTTATTCGATGGGTAGAAAAGAGTTGAGTTTGTTCAATTTCGAATCGATGCCAACTACGATGTTTTATTTGAATGTTTGAGAGCACTTTGCGACTGCTGTGATTGCCAACGTCATGAATAATAAAAATAATAAAAATAAACTGTTTTATTTTGAAGAAATTCAGAAGAAACTCAGACTTTCTTTGATGAGTAAAAAAGAGTTTAGGTAGCCTTTTTAGCACTCGTAACCAGTGTTGCGAACGGTGATAGTCGTCGACATCAAATTTTACAAAATGATACTTTTTGAAGCATCGCATTCTAGATCCACGCATTCATTCGACAATCACGGAAAAAAATATCATTTGACACGATGATATTTTTCTGCTACAATCATTTGACTTTTTGATTTTACCGTACCTCAAGTGAATTAGATCTTCATCAAAAATGGGTACTTTTTCGTGTTTTCGCGTGAATTTATATACTTCTGTAAGATAAGACCATTTTCCTGGTTGACTGAGTGAAAATATCAAGTGGTCTAATGGCTAAGTATCGATAAATGCACGATAGAGCAGTTCTGGCGTCTCATGAAAAATGTCAAATGACATTCATTCTACAGTTTTTGCAATCATGTCATCGAAAAACCATTGATTGTTATTGCACAAATGATTGTCGCTTTTGGAAAGTCGTGTCATGGTAACCATGAATATCATGATCAAAAAATGATTTTGACACCCGCTTACTGCGAATATCATAAAAAAATGTCGACAATTAACAACACTGCTCGTAACAGTTTTAACATAATACAATATGTTTCATAAAATCAATTATCAGAATCGCACGACTAGTTTTTCTTTAATTCCGTGTCATTTTGTTGTGTTTAAATGTATTTTTTTAAATCAAAATATAAATCTATTTCATTTTTTGAACATTTGCAATTTCTTTCGATTTTTCTTATTTTTATGCACAATTTTCAAAAGTTCAAGTTGAGCTAACATGTGTTTTGTAGCTAATTAATAATGCATATGCTAATCAATTGAAGATTTTCTATTTTTAACATGCATAATTTGAATATTTCACCTATTTTAAGATGTATTTTTTGGTTTTATTGCATGTATTATTAGGGATTTTTGTTTAAAAAAAAACTGCCAAAAACTGTCCTACAACCAAACTACAATTTTAAAGGCCTCAATTCTTGCCCAATCATTGAAACAAATTAAAGAAAAAACTATCAAAAAGACTACAAGTCAGGTTCTGAAAATGAAAACGTACCTTGAAAACTCCCATTCGTCTTACCGCACTAATCATCCGAACCGAATACAACTAGCTTCCCTCAATTGAGTTCTCAAAGATCCTAATCCACCAGGGATCACTTCACTGTGATGTTGCTCCATCTCAGACCCCAAACAAGCTAAACCAAAACACACAAAAAAAAAACAAACACAACATCTACAACTTTATCCTAACTCTCCGTGTTCCGTATGCCATTCTCTTCTTCCGCCCAGCACGATCGTACCAGGTGCAGTCCACCAACACCACCATCACCACCACGATTCAATCAAACTTTGAGATAAAACCCACCATTCATTCCACTACAACAACAACAACAACAGCAGAAAAATCGTAAACATCGAAAACATGCAAATCGCACCGGATTACCTGCAAGTCAGCAACTTAATTTCGCTTTTCGCGCAACAGTTAGAACGCGGTGTGACCCTCCTTTTTTTCACCAACCCCAATCATCCGCGGAAGCGGAAGCTAGACGGAACCGACGAGGACACACACACACACACACACACACGCTTCGTAATGATCCGTCGCACAAATTCCCATCCCCGAGCAGAAAGCTCCCGGAGTCCAGCGCGTCGCGCCAAAAAGCAAAAGCTTCCCCACCGGGTGGATTGATGGCAACCAGACTGTTGTCGCTGTTGTCTTTTGCTAACATTCTTCTTGCACAGCCTACTGAGGTACCCAGCCAGTATGCTCCAGCCATTCGAAACGCTGCACTATTGACTTCTAAACTTTTGAATAATTCATGGCGTCTCAGGGAGGACGGCGGACGGCTCGTTCATCGACGACGACCAACCACAACGGCAACCTCCCAACGGCATCGGGTGAATCGATTTCAGTTGCAACCTGTTCTAACGATCGCACTGGAATGTGGCACACAGGGAAGGGAGAAAAAATCGCAACAAATCCCAGCAAAGACAGAGAGAGAGAGAGACAGGGAGTGCACTGTCCCCGAAAGTAAAGCGACAAACAAAAAAGAACCGGAACGTTAAAACACACACATCAGGGCGTAGTGTACTAACCCCCCCCCCCCCCCCCCCCCAAAAGTTGGAAAGTGAAGAACGCTATAAATACACACGCACCCTGCGCGCAACCTGCGAGAACCCGCGGAACAGAAGAACCAACACACATTCGCCTCGGGCAACAACACACCAGAAAGTTTATAAATATTCAAATCATATGCAATCGTTCGCCCGGAATCATTCCACCCCGTGGCATCTCCCCGAGAGCGGATTGTTCGGATTATGCTTTCCACCCGGGAGGGGTGGAGGCGCATTTTCGGTAGGTTAGTGTTTTTCTTCATTCCAACACCCAGCCGAAGCCGACCGCCAGCCTTCCGTTTTTCGCATTGGCCAGTTAGGTGTTTTCCATCTTCCTCCTCCATCCCCGTGCGAGGAGAAGTTTCACTTTCACACTTTTTCGGAAGATGAACTTGACACTTTCCCGGAATGTGCTTGCCCTTCCCTCTCCCACTGCCCGGGGCCGGGCAGGCAAAGTAAAGTGAAAAAGGGAACTCAAAATTCACCAACCAAAAAAAAGGCCTCCCTGCACCGAATTGGGTCAAGTTCATTGATTTAATTATTCCAAATTTTATTCCGGTTGGTGCTGTTGGTTGCTGGTTGGGCCGGAGGTGCCGGCGGAGGGTGGAGCGATCTCGGCTTTGTTTTGTTATTCCGTCTCGCTCTTCCCTTGGAGTGTGTGTGTGTGTGTGTGTGTCCGGTTCCAGCCTGTCCTAATGAGATGCACCTTTCCTTGCCCAATTCCTCCACTCCTTCCAGAGCCCATCGAAGTGATGATGACGATCAGCAGGCCGAATGATGACGATGATGAAGATGATGATGATGATAGTGTAGGGTGCGTATGGAAATGAGCGGGATCCGGTACCGGCACCGCGCCTGGTGTTTGGTTTTGCTTTATTTTGTTCTCTTTACCAGTACCGCTTTTCCACCTCGCCTCCATTCTCCCTTTCCAGGATAGCGGGCAGGATTTTTGGTCTTTCCGGCGCCCGGTCGCTTGCATTGATTTGCATTATTCTTGACCCGGTTTTTTTTTTGTCTTCGTTCGCTTGGTAAACTTTTGGCCAGTGTGCTTTATCGATACACGGGTGCGTTGTTTCCTTTTTTGAAAAATGTAGGTTAATCGGGTGTAAGCTGCTGAAGCGAAGATCGTAGAACAATTATGGAAATTTGGGCGATCAGATCATTAGCGCTGGTTTTTACGTTTGATGTTTTATAGTTATTTTTTCCTTTTCTGTTCATTTTCTTACTGGTGTGTCTATTAGATTTAATGTATTAATTAATTTAATTTAACATTTTTCCGTTTTCTTTAATATTTTCATGAATTCTCTTCTCTTGTATACTTTTTTTTATCTTCAAATCTTTTTCTTTTGTTGTGTTTGCAGGATACTAATGTTTACTTTTATTTAGGTCTGCATCAATCTTCTGTTTATTCTGGATCTGTTTGCGATATTGTTTCCTTTTTTACCTTCTTTTATTATTTAAGTTGATTGCTTACTATATTTTGTTTCAAACATTTCTTTTTTTAGTTTTTTTGCTGTAGTCATAATCTTTTGTTTTTATTCTTTTTTCTTTCTATTCTTTATTATTGATTGTAAAATTAGGAAAATTTAAACAATATATTCTTATTTTTAATTGAATTTTTACGAAATTAATCTTATTTAAGGGTATTTATATTCATACTTCACTACCTTCTGAAGCACATTTTCTTACTAAAAACTAATTTGCAACTTAAAAATTCAAGGCTTCATAATGTTTAACCTTTCTTCCTGAATGAAAAAAAAAACACACACACACACACACACATAAACACGCACAAACAAATCACACGCTTGAATTAATTTTAATTTCAGGCTCACCACAAACCAACCATGAATTGAGGTGTGAATAATTAACACTCTTCATATCGCAGGTTGATAGATAGTTTGTACACACAGTCTATAAAAATCGGTGCATATCAAACAAGTACCCGTTTTCGGCACGATCCTGTACCACAAAAAAAAACACGCAGAACGGAACAAAAACACCACCCAATATAGAGACATCATCCCAGATGCGGCACCTATTTAAATTAGAAAAACCTCACCTCAATCAACGCCACTTAGTCAAGCCTTTTTTTGTTATTACTCTTCGCTCGCTTGCTTGCTGTGGTCTTGCTTTTGGCACCGCCACTGGTGGTGGTGGGTTCACTGGATCAAGGACGGCTAGTAGACAACAACAACAACAACAGCAACGGCAAAGCGCCGAAAAAAGCCAACAACCCCTTTCCCCGCCCAAGCAGCTTTTGGGTCGGAAGCACGACGGCCAGCTAAAGCGGAGAGAGAGATACATCTTTATGCTAATTGACAGACGATCAAGTGCCAGTCAACTCCTTCCCTGACCGAGTGAGGTGAGAGAGAGAGAGAGAGCGAGCGAGAGAGAGGGAGAGCCACACACACACACACCCAGTACCGTGTCAGTGTACTGCATAAATTTGAATTAAATCTGTTTCATTTGAATAATTAGCGGGACACACAGCACCACAACAACAACAGCTCCGAGGGCCTTGGCCAGAGCACTTTGCGCCGGGCCAGGATCCCTCCGATCCCTGTGGTCCTGGTGGCCCCGGTGGCTGCGAAAGGATAACCATTCGGTGGGACAGGTTTTTCGACCGCACTTGACAGGCTTTGGCCGAAAAGGGATGCGCCCATGTCCAGCTATAATTAGAATACCGTTTAAAGAGACGACAGTAAAGCCACCGTTTGGCGCCCTTCGGGCCTCTTCTAACGGTCTCTTTAAAAATGGCGCAATTGCAGCACACCCAGGCAAGGTGGTGCAGTTTCGGTGGCCCGATCAGGCAGGGCCACGAAAAGTTCGTTACAAAAATAAATCAATTTAAAGAGCTTCCCAAGCAACGGCAACGGCAACGTTTAAATGCCACTTTCGCTTTCGTTTTTTAATGGCATTAAAAAAAACGGACGCGAAAGGATAAAAAAGGATTGCACCGCCGAGATGCATTATCAACACATGCCGAGAGATCAGCAGCACACTATCAACAATCGGAACGGATGCAAATCGATGGGAAAAACACGATGATCGCTATCCTATGCGAACCACTTCCCAAGCGATGAGGAGGGAATTTGCAACGGAAAAATGCTTGCGCATATTTCCGAGTTTGCCAAAAGCGCTGGGCCCGTTCAAAGGTAATCGATTTATTTGCATGCCCTGAGATGCCACAGATTCCTTGAGAGAATTGCGAGCGGGAGGGAAGATATGCACCATAAAGCGAAGGGGAGAGTGAGAGCGACTGCGGCCCATCGAAAGAAGATTCCTTACAGGAGGCTTCTTCTATGCAAAAAAGGTCCCATCCCAGGGCACATTAATCCTAAAACCTCATTCGCAACACACAAACACACACACACACGGTGACGGGATGGGACAGTGTCTGCCACTTCCCGATCCGTCCAAACACACCCAAGCCAAAGGGGTTAAAGTTTGTGCAAAAGATATTAAAATTTCCTCACTGTTGCGTCTTCGCTATCTTCGATCCGCGCGCACATCTGCATGTGATGTTCCTCGCATTGCTTCCCCTATGCTCACTAGCTCTGTGCTTTCTAGTCAGAGAGCGCTTCCCCCTTTGCCAAGGTAACGCCAGGTAGCTTTACCCTTTTTTCCCCCTTCACGAGACACAACCGGGCGAGAAAAATCGAGGAAGATCCTGGGAAAATCCTAACCCTTTTTACATATTTTAAATTAAATATATGCAAAAGATGACCCCGTATATGCATAATAAGGGGATGATACTGTCATTGAAGTGCGTTACTGCGCCTTACCTCCGGCGTGCGGTGGTTGCAGCAAACCCCTTTTTGTGTGTGTGTGTCTGTGTTGTTACCTGAGCTGAGGTTACCTTACCTGCTTCCTCCTTTGCGAACTTGCTTACGCTCACGGAGGCACGCATGCCCTTTCCCTTTTCTTTTATTTCGTTTTCTTTACCTTGCGCTAACCCCCACCCGGTAAGGGATGATGCGCCATCGGAAGAGCAGCACACGCGGTGAAAAAAAAAACACAAACTAGCAAAACCCTTTCGTCGAGGTAGGCGCCCCTGCCGTGTAATGATATATATATATTTTATCTCGCATCTTTGCGCGCTTGCATCCTTCCCGCTCCTGCGTTGTGCATTGCCTGCTTTGCTGCGGAACAAAAAGGTGTCTCTTCCGGCCTGGGAGATGATGACTTGAAGATCACATCACAGCGGCGGCGAGGATGCTCACCGTGACAATGCTCCTGGCTGGTGTTCCTGTTGGCAGGGGGACAATAAAGCAGGACAAGATTATTTTGGCAAAGGAACAGTATCATTCAAGGAAGGATTCATCCTTTGCCACCTCTCTCTCTCTCTCTCTCTCTCTCTCTCTCTCTCTCTCTCTCACACTTTTGCTCTTACTTTTCGTCTGTGTATGTATGAGCGATCGATTTTGGCGTAGATTAGTGAAATTCCGTCATCCTTCGCCCGTAGCACAGGCAAGCGAAAGAGAGAGGGTTCTGTGTGTGTGAGTTTGCCCTTTTATTTCGCAAAAGGGTAACGTATTTTGCATAATCATTTTTACAGCTTCGTAAAAATAGAAAATGCACACCCCTTTCCCATGCTCGGGGTATCCTTCTTTTCTACTTCTGATGCTGCTGTAGCTGCTGTTGTTGTCGATATTTGAGAGCTTAATTTTTGCAACCGTTGCTGCCGTGAAGCTGCAATGCAATCGTCTGCTCTAAAATGGATGCTAAATCGGAACGCATTCCGTGACAACGTGGGGTGGAAACGTAATTTTTTTTTTTCGGGCCAAAGGCCCTGGACTGCGTGTATCGGTTTGATTGATTGCAACTGTTGCTATTCCTATGCAAATGAGGCTCCGGGAGCAACCGAACCGGGGTACCAGGGCGGTCTGGAGCGTTGGTTCTGGGTTCTACTATGCAGTTCAACTTACAGCAAGAAGGGAAAATGAGTCCGTACGGGGAAATGTGTGATCAGTAACCGTTTTTTTGTTGTTGCTTTTTTTCTCCACATGGTTTGGTGTAAACTGTATTTCGGAGAACTTGCATATTAAATTGAGTGTTTTGGAATTATTTATTCATCCCAAGGAAGCTTATTTAAATTTTAAATCAATGTTGGAAGCATTGCACTTTATGAACTATTTTGAATAAGCACTTGTTGATTCGTAGCACTTGTTTGTTTTGGGAAATTGTTTCTTAATTTATTACGTTTACCACATTGCGGAGTTGCTTTTAGCCGTTTTATTCACTTTCATTATAAATTTAATTGCTTTTACATTTTCTCATTATGAATCGTTTGAAAGCAACTACGAAAATGTGTTTGTTATTCAACAAGACCTACGCAAACATGAAAACAGTTTTTTTTATCAAAATTGGTAAACATTCAAGTCACTGATTTTAACAATTTTTAATAATTTTTATTTTACGAGCTTCTTTATGATCTTGAACTGATTAATTAATAATCACTTCTAATCATCTATTTTATTTTACATATTTTACTTGTTTTTGTTAGATTATGCTTTAAATATCCATTTTCTTACTTAATTAAACGTTTTTTATATGTTATTTTAAGCTGTAGAAGATGCAACACTTAGGCTTTAAAAGTCATTTTTAATGTTACATCCTACGTTGAGGATTCATCTTGAGGAGGTGCTGTTTTTAAAATACACTTTATTATAAGAATTATTTAATTGGAAGAAATATTCCTGTCCTATGGTATTCATCCTATCTATACCTACTTTAAACCTCATTTATCCTACACCCAAAATTATGTCGGGGCACTTTCACATGTTGCCCTGTGCGCATTATAGTCTTAACAGCAGAAGTTATTCCTTCAAGTAGAAAGTTCAACAAAATATAGTTATACGCCTATGACCTTTATTTTTTATTTTTTCCTTTCGGGCCTAACATGTTGAGCTGTCGATGGTGAAATCTGTAAAATGAAAGGCATATACACTATGATTTTCCACGCTGTTTAACAGTGTAGTAGCGCTACAGTCATTTTTGAGTCACTTCTAACCAGTAGATATAAAAAATAGCATTATACAATAATTCTTTCATCTCCGTAAACACCAACAAACCCGGAGCAGGTATGCATTAAAATGTTGTCAAACACAAAAGGACACCACGAGCACCATTATGCAGGCAGCAAGGATGGCCCTGCTGCTATCAGCGCTACCTTCTCCCGCTTATCTTAACCCCTACATCAAGCAACCTTTATTTTTAGGCATTTAGTTTCTTTTCTCCGTGTTTCGTCACTCACATCCTGAGTCCCGATAATAATCATCATCCCCGCACACGACATCCCCTACGCAATAAAGATGATCTTGTGCGCATCACCAGCCGTCGAAGCTGCGCGCACCACCATCGCGCACCCAGGAACACGTTCTAGCAACATTCGGTATCTTGATCTTGCATCCTGCGCTCTTGGCACTTGCAACACTCTCTCTCTCTCCCGGTCTCCCTAACACAATCTAGTTTGCATGTTTTTACTATTTTAATTTCATCTTTGATCTTGACAACGTTTCATTCGCTGTGCTTTTGCGCTCTGGTAGTTTAATATTTCCTTGGCCGACCGTCTATGCGCAAGCAGAGCGGCAAGGGCACCATGTCTGGTATGTTTTTGGGGGCTAGGAAAATGTTTAATTTATGCGTACAATTTTTGGCACTCAGTGTGTGTGTGTGTGCAAAGGATGAAGAAGGGACAGAGAAATGTAAGGGGACCAACATGTTGATGAAAGCCGGGAAAGTCTTCAAAGACGTTAGGGCTGCTGCATGGCCTGGACTAGGCAAAAAAAGGGCGAACTGAGAACGGCTTGAGATTTTGGCGCTAATAATTGTGGTCGTGTTCGTGTTCAAACAGCCAAACAGCGAAGCTGCATTCTAGGGGCGCTGGAAGACCGATGGCTGATGATGAACTAGTTGATAAAATTAAGCCAGTTTGGTGGATTTTGTTGTCCCTACAAGCACGCGCATAAATTAATGTGTTTGATCTTTCCACTCCCTCGAACCTTCCGTTTTATAAATATGCACGCATCGGAGGCTTTTGGATTTTCCCGTAAAAACACACTCGAGCGTGGAAATTGATGTGAAAGTTCTAATGCGAGCATTTGCGGTCAGCTGGCAACACCTCCACACCTTCTGCTGCAGCTTCGGCCGTGCTCGCAACCATTTCCACCTACCTACTTAGTTCCGGACAGGTGAAAGCGGTCTACGGAAGAAAACCAAAAAAACAGCCCTCCTCCCCCCTAACGAAAACCCTCCCGGCACAATCGGGCCAGCCAAAAAGCAAAAATGCGTAATATTTTCGATAAGCGCTCACCCGCACGGAAGGCTGCACACGTTAATGCGTGCCTTCTCTAGTGGCACCTTCAAACGGGGCTTATCGCCGCCAGAGGACAGCGGGCCAGAAAATTCTCCCACTTCTTCGACACTGCTCGGGGAGGCGGCGGGGAAGAAAGGGAGGGAACGGTGGAAAGCACCCGAAATAAGCACCGAATCGTGGCGTCCTCTTGAGAGGTGATTATTTTTCTTAACTCAATTAAAAAATTTAATACAACGACACGACTCCGCGCGCGATGCCGTTGCGGAAAGTTCCCTCCCTTCCCTTTCCCCCACGACCGATGGCACCGAAGAGGCCAACGCTCTCCGCACTGCATCCACCCGATGCGGGGAGGAAATTAAAATGAAAAAAAAAAAATCCAACCACACAAACCATGGAACGGGTCACGTCGTTTGTTACAGTTGCGTGAAATCGAGCTGTCAGAAAAATTTACGAGTAAAGGTGGCACGTTTGTGTTTCAGTGCTTTTTGGGAAAAGGGGAAAACTGGTGGACGCTTCCACCTCAATTTTAATGCACGAACGCCGGAACAGGTGGTGGCGGTGGCATGATCATGAGCCGCTGACGGTTGTTGGGCTACAGATTTCATGTCCGTTCCATGGGTGAATTGGTGTCCCCGCCACCGTCACGCGGGGTCAAAAAGAAGCAGCTCAGTGACAGAGCAGCGAGCTAAGAGGCGAAGAAAGCACTACGCGAGACAGTTGCAACATTGAAGGTTAAAACGGTGGGCATACCACAAAAAAACAAAACAAAAATTGCACTAAATATACACTCCAAAAAGCCACACGTGCGTAGAGAATCGACGTGTTTTCGGGTGCTGTCCTTTGCACACTCTCGTTGGCACCATAAAATGCATGTTTCATGAGAACGTTTAGCGGACAATGTTTGTCGATCGTTATCTGCCCGGGTATTGCATCCATAACGGGTAATGTTTGATGCGAAACACATTTGTCAGCATTAAAGCAACATTAGTGTGCCTTTCAAATGGTGCCTAACTTGTTGGAATTTTCATTTCCAAGCGCCCGCCCCAAAATACCTTTACATGCTAATGTGTATCACCTGGAGGCTGTTTATACTCACTGGTTTGAGGTGTTAAGAGGAGAACGCTTCTCATCGGAATACTTCAAAATACAAAAAAAAAAACCACAAATAATTTGAAAAGGTCATTAAAATTGTACCTCTTTGTAAGATCTGTTTAATTCAGTGTGATCTGCGACCCGAGATGCGCTCAAATTAGCGTAAAGATGACACGGTCAAGATGTGTTCCGTGCGTACCCTGTTTCTAAACTACGCCATTGCACACAAACGCACTGCACCGCGACACGTTGGGATTCCTTCCCCCGCAAAACTAGAGCACCACTACACGCACAGATGGACGCCCGTTAAAAAAAAACGGAAATTATAAATCACAATTTTAGTGACAATTAAATGGTTGGCTTTGATTAATTTTTCTTGCTATGTTGTTTCTTTTTTATGACCCCCAATGCTCCCCCCCTGTGTCACTGTTTCAGGTGGAGGTTACGTGGATGCTTCCGGACCCCATACACTCCCCTCGTCATACCGGGTTGTCCCTAAAAGAAAGAGAAATTACACCGGGCACCGGGAATAACGAGGGTGAAGCGTCACATTCCGTCACAACAAACACGCACGCACGGGTGAAGCATTCTAATGCACCCTCCTCGTCACCAGCCCAAACCTGCATACCGGCCGAGATGATTTGGCTTGTTTGTTTAAGCCAGCCCGTTGTTTTATGGCTTAATTTATTGTCTAACTAGAGCGGCCCGCGGTCATGCTGCTGACCCCATGAGCTTTTTCACTTCTAAGCCTAAAAGTGTAACGGCACATGCAATTAAAGCACTGTGTGAAAGTGTGTGATTGCGGAAACACGCACCGTCCGTACTGTGTCATGTGATGTGATGTGTGCCAGCCTTTTTGGATGTGCCCACTGTGATCTATTTTTATCTCACTGTTCGTGAGGCAAGGGGGGTTGAGTGGTTCCATTCGGTTTTATAATTTGTTAATTACCACCATTCATTAGTGAAATGATGAGTTTTGCTTTTTTTTAATTTTCAACGCAACCCCTGGTTGCTGGTGGTTGATCTCTGATCGTCCAGATTGGGTGAGATTGGACAATGTACCGAAAGTAGCTCTTTTCAAACGGGTTGATTTGTTCTAGTTTGCTTTCTAGAAGCTTTTTGTTCTACCCTCCATGCACTCTTCTCCTTACCACTGGCGGAACATTTCCGGCGATGAAATAATTTCCCCCGTTTTGGGTTGAGTAGATGCTCATGATCAGACTGACGGAACGAGCTGGCACTCAAACGGCAACTGTCAAGTAGATCAAATTACGATCGAGAAAGGAAGATTAGATGGGGCTCTCCGCTCTCACATGTCAGAGGCGTATGATTTCCACGCCTGCTCATTGGGATCGGTTAGTGCCTTGGGAAAGGGAATGGTTAAGAGGGAAGTATGATGACGTCTCCAGGGCACAAATTCTTTACTTGTTGTCAGTATTGCTTATCTTAAAGTTCTTTTTTTTTGTTGTACTTCAAACCAATCTATTTGTTTCAAATCTATTTGACGCTCTACAACGTTCTTCAAGTCAAATCGTTTAATTATAAACAGTATTATTATTATTAAACATTTTACAGCAGTGTTGAACATATTGAAAAAAATAGACTCCAATGAAGTTTTTTACGTTAACTTCAATTTCCAGCTGTATAGAAATACGTTGTAGTTGTTATACTTAAACATATAGCTTAAAATGAACAGTTCAACTGTTAAGCTTCCTTAGTGCTTCTTATATGAAGTCCATAAAGTTCAACAAAAAAAAAAAAACAATAATTATTCCAATCTCCCTACCCAAGGTGAAACGGTACTCTGTTGTCCAAAAATTAAAAACCCAACGTCAAGCTGCACTGACCGTTTCCTGCTGCAAAACAAACAGCAACTGCAACAAGACACAGCAGCAAAACGGTACCGGCCGCCAATCTTGCCTTGTTCCATATTTATGAACGCACCTTCGCAGGCTTTTGTGTGCAGAAGTGCGACAATCCCTCAAACAGACCATAAAGTCTAGCCACGCGTCTACAAGCGCGCGCGCGTCAAGTCGCCAAAAGTTTAGGTTTCCACCATTGATGAAACAAATATATCACCCGACCCGGACACTGTGCACTTTAAAAAAAAAACACAATGGACATCTCGTTTCGGTACAAGAAAACCGCAACACTTACACAAAAGCAACGCTGCTTTGCCATAAATCGTGCTATGATTTATGGGTGGTAGGTTTTTGGTCCATTTTGGAAACATTTGAAGGCAAAGCGTGTAAGAGTGCGTTCGCTTCCTAAATTGTGCCAACGAGAGGATTATGATAAGTGGCAAGCACGATTGGGCAACAAGGTTCACAAGGACCGACACGTGTACCGAGCAGTTTATTATCATTTCCAAATGATGCAAAAGCTTGTATTTGTTACACTTGAGATGAGTTGAGACAAATCCCTTCCCTTCCCAGAAAAGGTGTAACTCAATCGCTCATCTGCTCGCAAGGCCCGCGTTCGCTTGCACCGTCATTAACATAACGCAATTGTCACCTGGCCGGGATTGGGATCCCGGGACACCTTGCACTATCTCTCACTCGCTCACCAACCCATTCCCACAAAACGCAACCAATCCCAGCTGCTCGACTTGTTGTCGCAATGTTGTAACGTATTGGCCCCGCTTTGTCTCTTGCATCTTTCCTCGAGCCAGGGACAGCTCAACTCAAACACCAAACCCAGGAAGCAAGGTGTAGATCTGTTTTACCACGCTCTCTAAACGGCTACCGGGAGCAAATTAAAGGACACACAGGGTGCACCATGTCACAGAGCACAAACAAACCTGAAAGAGAAGAAAAAAAAACAAACCCTCGGAACGGAAGCCCGTAGCTAATTTTCATATCGCACCTTACTTTCGTTCCCAAATTGGGTTCTAAGCCCACCAGGGTGGCTGCTGCTGCTGCTGCTGCTGCCGGTCGTACCCGTGCTCTGCATGTCATTTGCATTTGAAATCAAAACAAATTTATTCCCCCCTCTTCCCTCCCTCCCAAACCAGCAATCGTGTGGACAAGCGCAATGATCCAAAACTTCCAAATGGTGATGATCGTCGTGATGATGATGATGTTTGAGGTCTCTGTCAGGTTCGCTTTGCCTCACCAAAACGGTACCCGTGGGAGAAAGGTGATCAACGGGTGTTGCGTGGAGGACGATCTTCTTATCGGTGACGATCAAACCTTTCTTTCACATCACTCACGCTCCAGAGACACAGAACCCGATGAGCTTGTCTTCCGTGTATATGTTACAGCAGGCGAACATCATCTTGTTGACACATGCATGGTGGCCATTCTAATGCGCTGGTGGTGATCCTTTTTCTCCGTGCTTGTACCGTTGAGCCAAACACACAAATCACACGATCAGCAACACCACCCGGGGACTCGTGTTGTTTTAGATGAGTTTTGTGAATGGAACACACTCGTGGAGAGGTGAGATGCTTCCCAGAAGAACGTAGCTGCGGACAGGAACGATCGGTTGTAGATCGCACCATTTGCTCAGACCCACCCGACCCGAGTACTGCACGCCTTGGTGGAAACGAATCTTTTTTTCTTCGGGGTTCACCCCAAATCGATCTATCTGCTTGCTTGAGAAAACATCATAAATTTGACACACCTCCTGCCTTCTTTCGGGGTTTGTTGCATCATCGACCTCTGCACTCCACGTGCAGGTGAAGCAGGAAGTGGATAGGGCCTAGCATCCATCTGACCCTTCTATCGATGGGATAGCATCTCTCGCACACACACAAATCAATCCAGCGTGAATGATAAAAACAAACACTCACAGTGATGCTGTTGGTGGTGGGACCTGCAGTGCTGTTGCTGTTGGCCCTTGGTTAGTATCGTGTATTGTCATTGCTATTGTTGGATGAGCTTCAATCCCAGTGCGGTGGAAGAAGTGTTGTGGTATTTTTAATAATATTTTTTGTTCAACAAGCTTCCCCTCAAGACTGGTTGAACAGATTGCAATCGAACAAGTGGAGCGCATGCAAGGGAAAATTGTTTAGGATGTAATCGCATCTGATGCGATCGCGATCTTCAACAGATATTTTAATCATTTTTCATCCACTTTAAATCTATTTAACGTTAATTGTATTGCAAAATCGTGCATATTTTATCATTAGCAACATAAAATCGACAGCTTTACGAGCTGTACCGAACCTTAAACACTTGTTTGCCAACAATTATATATCTACTCTGCCCTCTCACCACCACTCTGTCAATCAATGAAGCCATTACGCTTTCGTTGGCCGCGGTGAAATACGATACACGCTATGGGCAAGAAACGAGCCAGTGTGTGGCCACACGGCGGCACCATTCAGCTGAGCATGAACCGCCCAAAGAAGGCAAACCGAAATGAGCATTAATAAAAGAGCTGCAATCTGAGCAAGGCTTCTGCGCAGATTCGCGGCTACGGCAGCAATTGTTCGCTGTTTTCGCCAGCGTTTACTGTCTCCATTAAAACCGTCCGGCGGCTTTTGCGCAAGCTTAATCCTTAATCTGGTGAGTTGTGGTTGAGAGGAAAAGACACGAGAGAAAGAGAGTGTGTGTTTGTGCGTGTGTGTGTGTGTGTGTGTGTGTGTGTGGGTATGAAACCGCTGCCGACCTGTAGAAAGGGAACGGAGGGAAGCGTAAATTACTCATAAAATGACACAATTTAACCTGTGCGCGCGCGGGATGCTGCTTCGAATCAAGCTCACGCGCACATAAATTCACCTCATGGCATGATGATGAGCTAAGAACCCGTGGGCTGTAAATTAAGCAACATAGTTGCCGACCGCCGGGACATCCTTTCAGCCCGGGCGAAGCCGTTCCGAGGCAGGCGAGTTTTATCGATACCGCCGGGGACTTTTCATTATAATATATCGCGTGCTATCAAATACAAGGGGTGTAACAGTGTTTGGAATTGATCCTCCTGCTGAGCCGCTGAGCACGCACACGCGCTCGCACACCGACACATAAATTCCCCAAAACAATTTTTGGACCCGCGGGGTTCGTCGTCTGCAGCCGGAAGCAGCACCAGCGTTAAGCTCTTTCGTACGCGACACAGCGCGGCAGTAAAATAATTGATCGACTGGAGAGGTTTCGTGAGGTGAGTGTGTGTGTGTGTACGTTTAGTAATAAATAATCCGACATTTACGGCAGTTGGCTCGGCTCGCAACGGGACAGGTGCATCCCTGATGACGGACACCCACCGAAAAAGGACGCGCACGCTCGTTAGCGGCGTTGCGGGGCCGCGACGTGGCAGTGGCACGCGCAACACACCCGAGCACGCACGTTCGAAAAGGGAACAGCTGATACGAGGGGGGTTTCGACCCGCTGGTTTTGCGCGCGCGGGCAAACGGAAGAGTTAGCAATCATTTTTTATCGCTCCGAAACCCCTTTTGCGCAAAGGGAACCCGCAGCAGATAATCCCCTGACAACCGGGCAATGCAGCTGTGTGTCGGTTGGGTCAGGAAATCGTAAAGTCAAGCGCTATCTGGAACAGTGCACAAACGTCGATATGCAACTGGTCGCGGTGACGGGCTAGCTTTTCTTTTCTGCTATTCTGAGGTGACATTAGGTGATAAATATGTTATCTTATTCCTGCCTCTGAGCGCACCCTCAGCGAAGGAACGCTCCTTCCGTATGTGGGCTGGCCTTTAAAAAAAAAGGACCGTACGATCAGACCGATCGCCCTCGAAATGCTACCATCCTTTAACGAGCAATAAATTGTGTTAAATAGCTTTATGGTTCATTTGAGGCAAGAGAGTTTGCTTAAGAACAGCCGGATTCGTCGCTTCCGTTTCGGCACATGATCGATCCAGCTAGCACATGGTGGGTAATGTTAGGGACAAAAAAAAAACAAACACATACACAAGATCACTCACAGAACAATAACGAGACTTTTAAAATAATGTCCCCTAAAGTGCTTAAGCAAAACCGAAGCACCGTGCCCACATGTGCGTGCTCCGTAGCGCCAAACCGAAACGGTTGCCAGGTTGTCATTCCAGCCGTGACACCAATACCCCTTCTCTCTCTCTCTCTCTCTCTCTCTCTCTTTTCGTGTGTGTATTTTTTAATTTTATTTCCGACCTGTCTCATTTCATCCGGTTTTGGACACGGTTTTCCTCTCTTTTTGCGTGCCTTGTTTTGTATCAATTTTATTGCAGCTCATTTTTTCGGTTTCAGTTACTGTGCCGCTGCCTTTAGGGGGGGTTCCCCTCCCAGCAAACTTTCCGATGGAGCTTGTGGGTTCGTGGTGCTGCAGTCGGAAGTAATATTTTTAAGCACCGCGCGGTGACAGACAGCGCCATGGTGCTGATGGTGAAGACGATCCAGAGCAGCATGGTGGGCCCGAAACAGTTTGTAATTCTTTTTTCGGCTGGGACGATCTTGCCTGCTGCCTCAAGGTCAGCATGCACAAACAGCTGCACATTGTTCGTTTTGGCGCACAACTTTTGCAGTTCAAGGTGCAGCAGAGGTACTTTAGTTGTTTGTACACTTGTTGGCAATGTTGCAGAAAGTGTAATTTCACAAAAGCGATCACGATGATCACGACGATCAATAAGCGTGTTCAATGAGCTTTTTGAAGACATTGTTTCACCACCGGTTGTTTCACCCGGCCTGATTCCACCCGCAAGAAACACAGGATCCACTAGCGTCCACACAAATCGCCGTAAAAATGTCCAGCTTAATGATTATGATTGCCCCTTGATTGCCATTATCATAATGGTTATTATAACCGCTGTTATTTATTGCACTAATTATAATAAAGCTTACCCCGCGCGCTGCCATGGACCATGGGTGGACGGAGAAGGGTGCTGACGACTGCCGCCAAATTGCACTTTTCCTTTCCGGCCCTTTTCTGTTGTCACCGTCGCCCGGATAGGAAGCGATGACCCACTCTCGGCATGCGTTATGCGCTCCTGCCCTGTCTTGTTCCGATGCTTTAATCCTTCCCCCTTGTGAGCTGATCCTCTCGTCTGCGTCGTCTGCGCTGATGCAATCTCGTTCGCTCACTCGAAGCTCCCGGTTCGCTAGACACTTGCTCTGCGTATCTGCGCTGCCACATCTCATCGTGGGGCAATCTTTCGCGCAGACGTTCACGTTCTTCAATTATTATTTTGTCATTCGCACCAAGCAAGCCCCGGCGCGGACCGACCTTGTACGTGTGCAGAAGACGACACCAGTCAACGACAGCGCAACAGCGACCCGGTAGACAATGATCGATGGGCGATCAAGGCGTAAGTGCTACCGGATGTTGGGACAAGTTTTGTGCGCGATCCCGCTGTACGAGATCGATCGACCCGCGACCACACTGGCCGGGCAGGCGGGCAGGTATCTGTGACACACATACACCGCCCCCCTCCCTGTTGCATCCCACAAACTGTACCGCCGGACGAACCGGCAGCAGGCGAGCCGCCTCGGGCGGTATCGCGAGCAGCGACGCAATTAGCAAAACGGCTCATCGTGGTTAGGCTTTATGATGGGAGTGTTTGTCGAGTTGCCTGTTGGGAACCCGTGGACCCACTATCTCAGACCACCTTCTCCCTCCCCTTCCTCCAACATACGGGCGAGCGGGCGTGAAAGGGTACGCAACTTCCGGGCCGCGCGGGCCGTCCGGAAAACAATGTGCGCGCTTTTGACGCGCCAGTGATTCATTTGCTGGGCGCGTTATTAATGTGAGAGTATTTTGAGCCCCACGGAGAAGCCGAATAATGCTCATTGTTCTAACCGAAAAACCTCCACCTCGTGTCTCTGTGTGTGTGTGTCAGTGTGTTTTCTGACTCGAAATTTTAACCCATTGTATTGGGGCTCGGGAGGCGGAGGGCCATCACCAAAAAATATGTTCTTCAACCCAGTACCTACGGGCAAACAGTGAGTGTGGCTGTTTCGAGGGGTGTTTATTGAAAAACTGCCCACTGGTGTACCCGTCTCCGATCGTATGGGCACGCGGTGCGGTGGCCAGGGTAGTAAAGGCGTAGTATTTCATGCAACAACAATAAACCATTTAGCGCACGAATTAGTAGTTGAAAGATGGTGTTTTAGTGCGTTGAGCTGGTTTCAAGGTTTCGTGCACGTAAAGATGCATTGCAAGCAATCACCTTAAACTGTCGGAATAAAGTACCACTGGGAGCGGGTAGCCGTGGCGTAGTGTTATGTGTTCGGTTTGACACTTACCACATTGCGAGTTCAAAACTCGTCTCATCAGTTCAATGTTGGTTTAATGTAATTCAAGAGCACGTCAACAATATTGAGTTTAACAAATCAAAAGTGAAAAGAAAAAAAAGATTCTAATATTAAGAAACTACTACTTAACTATATGTATTGCACATTTGTGACGTCTATTATGTTATTGTGTTGTTTATTGATGTACAATAGCCTAGTAATTTGATTCTAAAGTCAATCAAACAACAGTTTTTCGCAAATATCTAGATCTGTTCTTACGCTAAAGTTTAAATTTTCATGTCATTTAATAGACAATCTTTTAGATCCACGATGAAGTTTAAAAATGGTAGAAAATAGCGTAATTATTCAAATTTATTGAACAATGAGGGCTTCTCGTTCTATCAGACTACCATTATTGCCTTAGTCTGAGGTTGACCTTAATTTATTTACCATTATGATAAATGTCTGTTTCGGCTAGTAAAAGATGAACAACGCTTATAACATTAAGTATCAAAGGGAGGAAATTGTTGCATACGTTATTAAAACTCAAGATTTAGGAGCGGAATTTGAAGAATGAAAAATTTCAATTTATCCATTCTAAACTTTTATTTTCGTATAGGATGTAAACCAACTTCTGTCATATCAAAATAGAACGCTAAGGAAAAGCTAAAAGAGAATGAAATTTGACATTCAAATCACTAATAATTTACCATCATTCCATTTTGTTCGGAAGACATAAAACCATACATTTAAATGCCCGTATCATACGACACGCATCGAAATGTTAGATGTTATCAGTCTTAGTATGTAATCTGTTCACTTCCCCCAACGACACCACTTCACCGAATCGCTTGATAAATGAATTTATCTCCTAATTCACATTCGTTTTTTTTATTTTTGTCAGCCAAAGATACCAGCCTTTTGTCCAGATCAATCGAGAGTTGCATCCATAGCATCAGCATCGCATTTTGCAGATTTATCACACACCGATGCAACAACAACCGAAGCTCGAATGACTTGAAGTTGTGCCGGTGCGCTACAACAATCCAACCCAAAAAGAGCATCGGGTACATAGAAAGAGCGACACCAACACCAACCACCCGCCAAGTGATTCGCCAAGTTTTTCGTGAATCACACACGCGACCAACATCGATGGAAGGAGATGGAGCTTCCTGCAGGAGAGGAAGGCAGCGTTGTCGGATCGTTTTTTGCTGCTTCTTCTGCCCTCTCCCCCCCAATCCCATCGCGTCGTGCACTATGCACCGTGGTTGGCTTAGGACACTCCTCTTCGCCTGTCGCGAATGTCATCGTACACAGCTGGTCGTGTTGGGCGCGATGCTAATGACGAGCCTGTGTGCCGCTGCCCTGCCTGCCTGCCCGCCCTTCCCCGACTCCCCATTGCATCGATTGCAGCAGCCGCCCGTTGCAGCAGCGGAGCAGGCGGATGGGTCCGGGTGACACGCTCGAAACTCGATATTTATAGTGTCTAATGCTCGGTTGGCAGTGACACGAGCACCGGCTGCCCCGACATGGCAAACAACAACAGGTGGATGCTGATCCCTGCACCATACCACCCGCCGGGGTGGAGGTTGTGATGATAGGGAGGAGAGTGTTGTTATCGTGCTGTCCGCCTTTGAATGTTTCTGATCGAGACCCTAGCCTGGACAGCATGGTGTCGCTGGCGGGGAGAGAAGTGAGTTACGATTGTGTGTCGAGGTAGGTACAATCTTTCGCTTCGATTAATGTGCGCAAACAGCGGGTCTGATGGAACTGCACGCTTTTAACTATTTTAAGAATATAATATCTGTTTGCCTTTTAAAACCAACACACACCCTGTATCATCATCCTTGGTTAGTGTTTCTTTAATGGGATCGAAAAGAAACATTTCAATACCAAAACTGTTGCCTTCTCCCTCAACCAGGCTTACACGAGAGGAACCGATATCACCCCAAATCCGCTGCCTATAGGCTGTAAAGGATTGTGAAATTGTGAACAAAAATGTGGTTCGCCTAGAAAACGGTACGCCGTTTGGTTTTGAAGTCGTCCGCTTCGAACACACGATTGCTTTTAGATGACTCCCTCCCTCTAAAAGTGTGCTCAATCTTCGAAACACGTGCGATGCGAAAAATAGACGAACATTTTTTAGACGATTTTCCACAAAAAACCATCTCCCTGTCTGAAACTGACCCACCAATCCACCCTGCTTTTGCGCTTTGTTTGTTTTGATCATTTCAAAACAACTTTTTTTTTTCTCGTATCGAACGATGAGCTCTGCAAACCCTCAGGAGCACCGCCAGCATTGACGTCAGCGGTTCAACCATATTAGCCTAGGCACTACCGGTCGGTGTGGGAAGCCAGCCAGTCCATGGGGGACGCGATCGTGGAATGGTGCGCGCGCGCGCGCGCGCGATCTTACACAACAAAACCCCGCTCGCCACGACGATGCACCAGCCTGGGCACTAAATTGCAACCACCGCTCGGGGGTGGGGAACAACAGGGAAGCAGCAGGGTACCGTTCATTTGGTGCGACGCTTGTTTGGACTATATTTAGCTCATTTACACCTCTGCTGCGGTTTGGCCGGAGTGTCGGAGTCCGTGGGCCGACCGTTTTGCTGCAAAAGGGTCACCTGCAATGACCGTCAATACCTCCGGTCCGTTTTGAAGTTGCAAAGTCACTTTCAGCTGCCAATCCCCCCCCCCCTCTCTCTCTCTCTCTCTCTCTCTCTCTCTCTCTCTCTCTCTCTCTCTCTCTCTCTCTCTCTCTCTCTCTCTCTCTCTCTCTCTAAGCACACACACACACACGCACAGAGAGGGCGCGAGTAGGCGCAAACGTTTGGAATGCGCGATAAAAGGCACGACAGAAACGCGGCGGGGGGTTTCCGCTCGTGATCGAGCTGACGGAGGCTGTGATGATCGAGTAGCTCGGAAGATTCCGCTCCCGATACTGATCTGGCGGCCCGTGTTGCCCGCCGAGCTCAAGGATATCAACGTAGTAAATCCGCACAGTGTCACAGTAGAAGGGTAGTAGCTGTGGACGATTGAATTGCTAGAATTTAATGCTCCTCTCACAACGGGACGGTTGGCAGAGATCACACGCATTCCAGAGATGTGAATGCTGCTGGATGATTTACAACATTTATCGCTCGCTAAGAGGGCTACCCGTAACAGTACCAACAGTGAGAAAGAAAACGTACATGTCAGATGACTTTTGATTTACTTCGAAATCAAACCAAATCTCTCCAGCGCTCAAAGAGCCATGGACAATAGGGCCCCAAAACGGATGACAAACTACCATTCCGACTTCCAAAAATACTGCTACCTGTGCTGCCATCAACTAAGACCTTTCATCTTTTCATCCCAAAACCCTATCAGGTTCATCCCAAGTAAAAACTGCAGCACAACAACCGTTACCAACGCGCTGATCTTCCGTTCGCGATAAAGAAAGGTTCGGTAGAGAATAAACATACAGCTCCACACACCTACTGCACTGTTGTCTTCCCTCGAAGGTAATTCTTCACCTCTCAATGCTAATGAATTGTTGTACTTGAGCAGCGCTTCAAATGGAAGCCAATCTTACGGACCACTGTGCGGTGCCTGACAGGCTGGTGAGAATTCTACCGAAATTCGGCAACAAACGGGCACCAACATTTGTTCAACCAATTAGCACCTTGCCCAATAGGTTTCCGAGTAGGGGTCTGCGGGATCTTCCGTGTGTTCCCCAAAAATTGGATTGGGACATTGCACTCCCCAAAGTTGACCGAAGCAACGCTAGACAGCGTGTCACTTCTGAAATTCGAGGCGAACGGTGGCTTTACTTTTTTACACCGTCAAGCTAAATTTATTGCTCCAGTGGCAAGTACAAACAGAAGATGGAATTCCAGTGCCTGTAGTACTTGAAGTGCAGTCGGTCTTGTGTCCTTTGCGATTGAGCGCTTGCGAGCTTGTGTGGAAAGCTAATTCCAGCACGTACGTAGTTCAATTTTCACTCCTGCTCATCCGTCCACCAACACCAAACGCATACCGATCACCATTTATCTCGCACAAGTCAATTAAACACTTAGCTGCGGTTTCTGCAGCTCAAATACTCAAGGCTCATGTGTGAGCCCCCAAACCCCGATCCGTTTCGATCGTCTTCGGAACATCGGGAAAGCTCTAAGCAATGCGGGGACAATTTTTCGCTTCCCAACGGCCCATCAGCCCCTTGGAGAGGTAATGACAGCAATCAATCAATCAAGTGGCCTCCCCTTACTCACCCCTCCCCCTTGCTTATCAGTTGCTTCTGTGTACGTACGTACGTGCGTGTAGACGGCACGGCGTGCCCGCGACGTGCCCTGTCCCTAAGACCGGAGGCCATCTAAGGCGACGAGCTGCGGTGGTGGCCGCAAGCAGGATTGCCCAAGAAGCGCGTTCCGATGCAATCGTGCGCCGTGTGTTGGCGTCGTGCGAGATCGATCGGTTCGGCTCACTGTCATCAATAAATCTCGCGTGTGCCAAAACACACAAACGAACGAGAAGTTATGCAATGGTCCCTTCCACTGTCACACTCCCCCAGCTCATTCTCCCGCGTGCGCAACCTCCGCAAACAGCAACACAGATTGGATTAAGAATCACGGAATTGAGTGTCCCTTTAAATAGCGTGCGTGAGTGATCGTGCTGTGGGTTGTGCATTTAGCTATAAATAATTGCTATCCAACACCCACCTTCCGCTATTGTGTGCTGGTGCTGGATCGGTTTCGGTGGCAGAAGCGGCCGCCCGCTCGATCGATTTGTTGTGAAAGACGCAAGCACAATCGTTGATGCGCCATCGACGACGGCTGCCATCTCGCCTTCCGTCTGGGGCCCGGAAAGGCATGTTTTGGGGTGTGTACGATGCTCGAATTCTTGTGGAGCTGGAGCCATTTACTAAGGCGTGCGTTGGGGTTCGTTGCTTACATTAACAAGGGAAAGCAGTGTAGCAAGTAAGTCATTTAGAACGCATTATTTGCAGCCGTAAATTGAAAATAACAATTCCAAACTCATCAATTCAACCCACACACACACACACACACACACGAACAACAATAATTACCTTTATTTTAGAGCTATTTTTCCACGACACTTGCGCACACTAGCCGCAGGAAGGTGCGCGCTAAACGCTCTGGCGTAACAAAGGGACGTATTGCGCAACCAATTACCAAGACGGCGAGCAACAATTAGACAAATTGCTAACACGACAATTTTGTCACGTTGCGTCACTCTGCCTGCATTCTGGAAGGTTATGTGTGTGTGAGTCAGACAGAGAGAGAGAGAGAGAGAGAGAGAGAGAGAGAGAGAGAGAGAGAGAGAGAGAGAGAGAGGGAGGGACAAAGGGAGACAAGAGACCTGTTAACCCACTTCCATAGCTGGACGATGACGACGACGGACACCGGAACGCATCTTGGTGGTTTTGCACTTAGAGAGGAGCAGGCAAAAAAACAAACATTATTCCAACAATGCAGCAAACAAACAAACAAAAAAAAGGGAAAGGAAACGCTCGCAACACAGTGCACAGTTTCAAACATTCTGCATCTGCCAGCCATCTCGGTTGATAGCTCGTGCCCGATCAACCGTTTGATCGGTTTGATTCGATTATCAAACAGTGCGACACAGAGTTGGCACGCCGGATTGGAGTCTTGCCGGTGGAAACGCTGCGAGAAATATCTTTTCATCTAATTACAGGGCCAGCTAATCGATGATGGAGAAAACCGTTGGCTGTATCGAAGGTGAAACTGGCTTTTTTAAACACCGCAGGTCCCTCCACTTGCCACAGCACCCGTGATCGTGAGTGGGATAACAAGCGTTTTATAACATAACACGGATTGCCAACTGCAATCAGGTAAGATGCGTATGATTTTATTGCACTAAACTGCCCTTAACTTGCGCTGCTTAGTACCTCTTTTTCTCCTGATTTCGTATTGCCAACGCGGCGTGCACTTTATTTCAGCTCTTCAGCTTAATTTCTCTAAAGATCGCATCGAGCGAGATACCGAGCTGGCCGTGTTTGACACGGGAATAACCCCTATCGCAGACGGAGCCTGCCACAAGCAGGCTGGCTTGTTGCGTGCGCGATGATAAGAATTTTAATCAATCAAATTATAATTTCAAACTACACGCGTGATCGACTGATCGACGTCTTGCAGCCAGCCGGCTGCAGTCTGCTTCCTACCAGCACACCGTCCCTTTGCACACCAGCCTTCAACACAAAAGCATGTCCGTTTCCTTCGCAAAACAGTGCGCAATCTGTGTGATTCATTGATGTCACTTTTTCAATGATTTACGGCAGCCCGCTACAGTGGACCCAACGGGCACAACGCGACACGTGTCAAGCCGGTTTGGAAAGGGGAATTTTTAAATCGGTTCGGCAACGGTTTAGCCCACAGCAAGTAAGCACGTGGAGAGCTTTGATAAAAAAACATAGACAAGCGCGATCATACACTGGAATGGGGTTAGGGTTTGATTTTAGAATCAGCAACGCCAAGGCTTTTGCAATTGCAATGTTTCCGTTGCCTTGAGATGGTTTCACAATGGAATGATTGTCGTGTAGCGAATGTTTGATGATCGTTCTAGTAATCGTGGCGATGAAAGGCGATGGAGAGAGTGTCTGCCAACGTCTGCCACTTATATTGCTTTGGAGCTGTTTTAAGTCAACTAATAAACAGTAACTCAACCAGCACATCCATTCAAAACAAGTCCTGAAAGACCCTCAACTAGAAGAAAACGATTGCAGGCAAAGCAAGACGATCGCTACAAACAAGCGCCATCCGATCCTGCTCGATCGTTACAGCTTCCCATAGGCCGGTGACGATTTGTTGCACCCCGTTTTGCTGTTTACGAGCACATGATCACTCCTTCCCACGTACATGAGGGCAAGATGAGCAGCAGCAGCAGCAGCACAGTAGCAAACGGGTCCGCAAGGTGCGCGTAATTATCTCATGATATCTTGACGATCAATAAATACAATCACTTTCCATCGCCCGGCCAAGACGGCGTCCGTGTCCCTCTGTTGCTCTGTTTCGCAATAACAACTTCTTCCATCCCCAGCTAGAACTGGATGCTCGGAAGGGAAAAACACGGCAAAACGCACCCAAAGCATCGCCCCATCGGTCCCTTCTCCCACCGTTCTCTGTGATGGAGGATGGATAATTTGTGCAGCAATAAATTGATCGGTCCTCGGCTTCGGTCTTACGGGCAATTAACATGCGAGTGCAACCGTAGTCGTCGTCGTCGATGACGATCTTGGTTCGTCACTTGGCTGAATGATGAAGTCACACAGCAGCCGTTCTCCGCGCTCTAAAAGGAAGTGTGGCGGGAAATTGATTAGCCTCCATCCCGGTGGACATGTTTCGCATTTTAGGATGGGCGGGAGGAAGTAGATGGAGGTATTTTCATTCAATGGAACACACACCACATGGAAAACAGAAGAAAAAAAACGAGCTGTGGTTGCACCACATTGCGATCTCCTTTTCTGTTAGGAGGGAGTTATTTGTGCAATGAATTGTTTCTTTTTCTAATTTACCTCATTGCATCGTTCCTTGTGTGTGTGTGTGTTTTTTTTTACAAACAACGCATTGAATTGCTCAACAAATCAAGACAAAAAAACAACAACAGCACCAAACCAGAAATTAAAACACATCTAACGCACACACAAACCCCCCAACCCAGCCAACGACAATAGGAAGGTGTGACCTGGGGTGGCTCTTAGCAATTGTTTATTTGGCATAAATTTTCGCTACCCCCCCCCCCCCCCACACACACACACACACACACACAACAACCGGCCCGGGTACCGACAGGCAACATTTTGTGTTGCGAGTTTATGTTGGATCATAACTTTCCGCTTCTCTTCCGCTTACTTCACCAAAATGCTTGAGAATTCCCTTTTCAATCCTTCCACTGGCTTTGATTTGCAGCAGCCAGGTCAAACCAGACCAGTCGTGTTGAAAGAGAAGAGCGAGAGAGTGAGAGAGAGGGAAGGGAAGCGTTACTTTCATTCGGGCGGTTCTTAAGCGGTCCAGTGCAGCTTGGTTTATAATTTATGGTTTATGATGCGATTTCCATTTTTTATTTCATTTGCTTCGGTACACGAAAGACGCAACGATCCCCGAAAACAAAAGGAAGAAGAAAAAAAGACAGGAAAAAGCAACGACACATTTATATCGCGCACACTTGTGTTTTAAGATATCGCGGAACAAGCGTTAAGAAGCGAAGAAGAAGCAAAAAAAACACAAATGAAAATGCCGTGGAAAGGGTTGTAAATACTGACCCTGCTGCAGCCGCTGCAGCACGGCGTCACGCGGATAGGGCAGGCAATAATTTAATTACAAACCGTTTAGCGGACAATCCACCGCCCGGGGGAAACGGGGCAGAGCATGGTGACAAGCGTGCAACAGATGGTGGTGCAGGTCAATACAGCGTAGAAAGATTTTTCTTTTAATATTTAAGAAATAAATATTTCCCTCATACGATTTAGAAACAGCTTTAAGAGGTTACTGTTCTGACGAAGAAAAAAAAATCCCCCTTTTTCGTTCTACCAAAGCATTCCAAAACCCTGCTACAAATCCTCACACGGAAGCGTTCACACCTTTTCATCAGCCCGTGAGCACGTGACAGATTTAAATAATTGCATAACCAACTGAACCGGCGCAAAACGGCTCCAGCTACACACCGACCGCCTTCGTTAAATGGTTTGCTAATATAAGCCATTTATTAGGATCGCTTATGCACACCCCTGCGCGCTACCATGACAATCCCCCCTCTCTCCCCCCCCCCCCCTTCTCGTTTTCCTGCCCTGTTGCTGTGTTGTGTGTTTGTGTTTTGATTTCATTTTTTCCACCGCTTACTTGGATCCTTCTCAGCGCGTCGTTTGTAGCTCGGATCTATTGGGTGGGTTTGCACACCTATTATAATTATTCACCTTCTCAGGTGAGACCTACAGAGACACAGGGAGAGAGAGAGAGAGAGAGAGGGTTGTTGAGGGAAGCAGCCAGCTTAACACGATCGAACCGATCGAACCGAACCCTGTCATTTTAGGAGAGTGTGCATTAAACATTTCCCGCGCGTGCGTGCGTAAACAAATTGATCGCGCGCGCGCGCGCTCGCACTCGGAGCAAACGACATTAAAAATGACCGTTTTTTTTGCGTGCGTTTGTGTGTGTGTGTGTGTGTGTGTGTGTGTGTGGAAGCAAACAGTGCTGCTCGAAATTAGTACAGTGCAGACACCGATTCCAATATCGTAGCATCGATAAGCATTTGAATATTCAACATTGAGCCGCCGTGTCGGGCCAAGATTAATGACCCCATGCTGTCATCTCGTGCCAATCCGTGGCGGCCTACTGCCGCACATTTTCATCACCCGTGCGGCTGTCCTCAAATCAAGGTACACTCGCAACAAAAAAAATGCACAAAATACACACAAAGTGACAGGCCCCCCCCGATTGGCCTCACAAATCAGGCGCCAGCCATCCCCGCGCGCGCGCTCACAAGTGTCCCCGATGCCGGTGACGGAAGGAAAACGAGACGTTGGTGCCGTCTCTGTTTCGGGGGCTTGAATGCGGCAATGCGCATTTGCATTTCGAGTGACGATACATCTCTATCCATCCAGGTTGCCATGGAAATAGACACGTTTTTCATCTCCTCAAACAGTGCGCCCTCGACGCGCGCAAGTTGTAACTGAGTTGTGTACGCACGACTTGTTTGTTGTTTTTATTATAAAGTGAATAAATTACAGCACACACACACACATACACACACAATTAATAATCAATCAAAAGCACCTGTGGCCAAATTTTGTTTATTTGCACACACACACACAGACCCCGCACAGGGGAACAAATCGTCACAATCGCGGCATAAATGTGGCATTCATTTCAATCGGACCGGCATGACGAACCCCTGACGGGGAAACCGGGGGCCACTCACAATCGATCGCGTGCGAATGAAAACGCAAATGGGAATGGGAAGAAAAACGGAACAGCGAAAACAACACTCCAAAGCCGCAGCACAGACTCCAGCCAGTCTACAGCGTGCGGCGGCATCGAGGTGTTGTACCGACCAGGCCACCGCGTCCTGCGCCACCAAACAAACGTGCGCGCACACACACACACACACACACACCCCAGACTCCGCTTGGTGGCCCCCATGGTGGCCAACAGCAACCGCCCTTTCCCTACCCTTGTTGCCCATCCACCAGGGGCAGAAGAAGAAAACGATCTGTACGAACTTAATTATGGTAAATAGTATTTAATTTATTCACGCAGGCGCTGATTGCTTATTATACGGCGTGTAATCTTGAAATTTGTGTATAATTTAAATTTGAATAAAGAGATATACTTTTGCTGCTCTCTTTCGTTGTCCCTCTCTCTTCTCAGCGTGTTGTTAGCGTGCGCGCGAGCCAGCGCGACTTACCTTCATCATCCGGCCTGGGCCTGAGCCTGGGCCGCTGGTTTTGTGACACGCCACCCTTTTTCGGGGCATGTTTTATTCTTTCCTCCTGCTTCTCTTTTTGGACCCGGTGCGTTGCGCTGCGGTCCAGTTCCGTTGCAGACGCACTTCGGGAGATCTCGCAGCACGATCTCACACACACACAGTGCCGGAGGATGAACGGAGGGATAATCGGAGCGTTTGATTCCGAGGTGCGATGGCAGGGTGCGCTCTGGCGAGCGATATTTTCACTCTCGCTTTCCGGGCGGTTGAATTCCAGTTGATGACTCTTGACTGTTGAGTTCTTGGAAGCTGAGTGATTCTACACCTCCCCCCAAACTCAACCCAGGCGAAGTAAACGAAGTGAAATTGAAGCTATTCAGCTGTTACGGTCAATATTGGCGCACGTCAAATATTTGCACGCCGTCAACAAGTACGATCGCGCCAGTCACCAAATCGCAAACCTAATGACATCATGCTACACACACACATGGTCGGAGATCACTTCCTTCGATCGCATGGCGTTTTTTTTTTGGCGTTGTTGGTGTGGTTTGTTGTTGCCCCACCTTCCCTCCCGAACACTCTGTTTCTGGAACTATTCCACAAGAATTTCCGTTTCTGGTGGGTGGGTAGTAAACAACGCAAGTGTAATGCGTGTAACCGACCGCAGTCAGCGTGGAATGTGTGTGTGTGTGTGTGTGTGCGACGATGACCTACCGAAAACGTAACGCAAACCGAGCAAAGGGGAAGAGGGATACGCTTGGTAAACTGGTCAATATTGACCTCCATTTCGATACACTGGTACACCACCATGACCGTCAAACGGAACTGGTAGACCTCGGTGATTTACCAGCGTGTTTACAGTGGGAGGGTAGGGATGTGTGTTTAAAACAAAAAAAAACCTCCGGAGAACACGGCAGGAAAGCGTCTGCTGTGTAGATTGGAATTCAAGGAGGATTTTTGAATCAATGAAATGCCTTGGAGAAACTCAATTCTTGAAGAATTCATTCAGATTTTGATTTGCAAGAATCTTCGAATCTTGCAAAGTCTTACAGATGTGCCTACCGAATGCAGATTTACAATTCTTAGTCTCAGATTTGGTATAAGACTTCAACTTCTACCAGATCAGATGCACTGTTTTATCATCATTCGTACAGATGATCTTCGAACTAAGATGGTAAGATACGGGTCAGTTTTTAAAATGTAATATGGCTTTCATCTTTAGGCTTTATCCAATTCTTGATATGATGAAGCCTGAAATACGATGATCAATTGGAACTCTAGGATATGTGCCTCCCCAGAATATTACACTGTCTCATCACTTGATAAGAGCTCCTAAGAGATCATTGGTATTTCTTCTACAGAATGTAGGATCAATAGGAAGTATTGAAGAAATATCATCTACAACGATGTCTTGGTATGTGATAACTGACTGGGAGCTACAAGATACACTCAAATTGAGATAAGCAGGTACCTCAAATAAGAACGCTATAAGAGCGAAAGAACGCTTTTGACAAACAATGGATGCAAATGATGATTCCAAAGAATTCCCGTTGATCTGTTGATTAAGATCAAAGCTCTGTAGTGTCTTATAAGTAAGAAAAGAAAGCTGAAAACAACAACACACTGAACCATAGATTCGCACATTAGGGGTATCTCTTTGGAACTCTTTGAAGAATATGAACTGAAACTGGTTTGCTACTCAAAGCGAATCGCATTGAATATCGATCTTGCTAACAATTACAAACGTACCTTCTCTCCCACCCTCCATGCCGCACAATTAGCCGACCCATTTGCTACTGAAAGGTGTAAATGACCCGTCTGGGTTTAATTACAACGTTCTGTAAATTCCACCCCACCGTCAGCAAAGCATATAAAGCTATGTCGACCTTTGCCGGTATGACCTGTCGCAAATGGAAAAGAAATTTAGGTCGTTTTTTCCACGCTTCTCTCCATCCAAACCCATAAGTTCGCTCATACTTTTCACGCCATTCCGTACACACGCGCAGCACCCGGCGGGCACACAAATTCTCCGCTAATACCTGTACGATTACCAGTTTTAATTAGCCGCAAGCACACGGCGGGTAGGCGACAAAAAAAAAACAATCCCCCAGCCCCGCGCGCGCGAGCTTGTGCTGCACAAAGCTCCTGCAACGACATGGAGCCGTTGGACGTTCCTTCACGTAATCGGCAAGCGAATGCGGGGTTAGGTGGCTTGCTAGCTGGGCTCATAGAAGAATCTTAGCACAGGACGATAGTGTAGCGGTCGCGAGGACCGTGGGGGACGTGAATTAGGGGGGCGAGAGCGCGCGCGATTCAAGAGAGATTAATCGCACAAGGGACTTGTTTTACGACAAAATCAACTTTCAAAACATGTGACTCCGGTGGCGAGCCGTGTGTGTTTTGCGCAGCCGGCCACCCCACATTCTATCGGGTGTGTGTGTGTGTGTGTGTGTGTGAGAGGGGAGCAGCGAAGCGGTAAGAATGTCCACCAGCGTCGCGAATCGATGACGCGAACCGCGGTACCGAAAGGGTTTGGGAGACGGACACGGCGCCGAGGACGAAGATCGTACGCGAGCTTCTAATGCGCACACCGTGCGCAAAATGCAGCCAAGACAGGTGCATACCATGGCGGAGGGGAGCGGGGAGGAGAGGAGTGGGGAAAGTCATGAAATTTATCAAACGCAATTAAAAGTCGTAAATCAATACGCCGTAAAGCACTTGTTCAGCAGGAAATACACATACGGCCGCGGTTCGTAGCCGTGCGCGCACAGACTTTTTGCGCCGGGGACCGCTCGGGAGGTCTTTTGCGCAAGGTCTTCGCAAATCTTGTTACGAGCAGAACAGGAAAACGGGCAGAGGGAAGGCAGGGGGGATTCGATGTCTAGTTTTCTAGCCACTGTTTTGTGACCCAAGGACTCGGGCTGTAATCGTTAAAAATGACAGACAGAAGGATAAAGGCCGGACTGCTACGCTACTGCTTCCCTTGGGTGTCTTTTGCACAACCGTAAGGCACGCATCTTTCTGGCAGCTCTGACGCTCTTCTGTGCATACCTGAATACGCATCGGTCACTTAAAATCCCATAAAAGTTTGCTTATTTTCAGTGTATCGTTTAACAAACAGTTTCCCTTATCATTTGCATCGAAATGGAACGCTTAATCCGGTTTGTGTTAGCGTGCGATATCAAACACCGTGCAACGCAGGGGAGCTTATCTTTTATCTTCCACGGATCATCTTTCGAAGGGGAGGGGGGAGGGGAGGAGGTTTTGGCTACTCCAGCGCCTGTTTGACGTCAAGCAGTGGCCTCCCCTCGGTCCTGCTGACCTGCTGGTTAGCCACTAACGAGACAGGTGAGAGCCATCTTCGCACGCTACCAAACGTCCTTGAGAAAGTGGGATCAATTTCCACGGCTGGTGATGCAAATGTTTTTTTTTTTTTTGGTGAGAATAAACTCAAAACCCCAATACACCCCGCTTGCCAGTGTGTTAACACATTAAACATTCATCTTTAATTTATGCACCACGAGCCAGGACAGGACAAATCAATTCACAAGTCGAAGTCTGTGAAGAAAATGGTAAATGCTACGCGCGTTGAAACGAAACCACGCATGAGAAGGCTAAAATGTTGCGGGACACAATACGGGAGAGGATGCACGCTGGACACAATGTTAACCCCTTTCTTAAAGGCCGTAGAAATTTTCTACCCTTCCTTCACACACTCTGCTCCACTCGTCTTTCGTCACGAAGCATAACGAGGAACATAAATCGTGACGCGGAATATACTACATGGCATGTGTTGCAAGGGGCGGAGGGAGTTGGCATTTCGTCCCACAATGCGCTCTTCCTTCACGGATCACCCAACAACCATGTGCGCCAAAGCGTGATCACGCGCATTTGAACCATCATAAACTACAACCGCGCCAGCAGTGTCTCCCGGCATGTTTTTCGCTAAAGCAGGGCACAACACCACACACAAACACACGAGAAACATAAATATTTCGCACGTTTCGCCGCAAAACAGCAAAAAGCACTTGGACTGGAGCCGTGGTCTGTGCCGCTGTGGGACCAAGCCGTAGGTCCCCGTCGTTTCTAGGGCCAACCAAATCTGCCTATACGGTGGTGGAGGGGACCAAAGTGCACCTGTTGCATGGGTGAGGTGAGGAGTGAGTACAAAAACCGGTGGCACAGCCGTGAAAAATCTAATCAACCTTCAGGTCGGCAGACCTTCGAGTGACCAACCGTTGCGATATCGCGCGGATCCTGCGAAAATGCATTCGCTTGCGTGCGGGTGCCGCTGCATGAGACTCGGTAATGCACACACGCACACACACGCAAATGACGTCTAGCGGAGGTCTTAACAACCAACGCAACGGCCCGGGCGGTCGTCGGGCGGGTTGGTCGCTTATCGGGCCGCAAATCTAATAGAGCCATTTGGCGTCATAAAAATTATCATACACGCAGCGGCCGTCCTGACCTGTGGTGCTGGTGATCGATCGATTAGCCGGCGTAGGGTCGGTACTGTTTCTGGGCAGTAATGGGAAGGAAATTAAAGTAACGCCCACTTTGCATTGCGTCAAATGTTTGCGTGTTGATGTATTGTTTTAAATAGTGCAATGTGTATCATTCACCTTTTGTTGCCAGCTTGCCGGAGGGGATTAAAGCGCAAACTTTGGATTTTGCGCACATTGAAGCAGCGCTAAACGATGACGCACGTGCTACTAGATGACGGAAGTCAAAGTACGTCAACTAAATTTCGGTTTTGCAATAGGGAGTTACAACGCATGCTTGGATTTGAGATTTCCCTAAGATGAATATCTCGCTAAGTTGTAAATCCTTTAAAAAACTCATTTTATATAGACTTCCCAGTTTTCCCCCAAAACTTCAACAGTTGAATATCCCGAGAACGTCGAGAAGTTCTTTCTCTGCACCTTTCTTCCAACCAAAACTACAAGCACTTCTTGACTTCTGAAGCATCTCTTCTCGATACATTCACAACGATTTAACTCCTCAACGATACGCACCTCGACCTCGCACCAATGCAACAATGGCGCTGACCTGCTCGGCGCGGATCGTTCTATAAATCCTAAGAACATTAAAAAAAAAACCCCGCACCGTGACACAATGCCGCATACCAAGCAATGCCCGGGGCCCGGGTGTGGTTGGTGCCTTACCCGGATGTGTCGCTCTCTACCCTGTCCCTGTTTCCTTCTTTCCCTCACCATTTCAACCCGTAAAGCCTGTGTGTGTGTGTGCACCATAAAGTCCCACACGCTTATGTTCTATCACGTACACACCAAACGACGGCAGCCCAAGGCGCGCCGATTGTCACCGATCGTCAGGTTTTCACAAAAAGGTTTTTATTCCTTTCTCGTGCGCGACCGGCCCGAGTTCGCCGAGGCACGTTTGGATAGATTTCCGGTACCTCCGGGGCGGTTCGTTCTGGGAACGGGTCGCGCTTGCCAACTTGCCGTGGTCGCCCTTTTCGGCGATCGGAGGCGAGAAACACGAGCATAATGTACCGGGTGAGCGCGATCGTGAGTTTTGTCCCGTCCTACTACACGGTTTGAAAATGACAAAAATAATACAACTGACACACACAAACACACACACGCACATGCATGGTTTTATCTTTATCGATTCATTTTCCATTCACTTTCTACACGTCTGTGGCCGGCTTTTGGTCCACTGCACAAGCACACATTGTATGGCAGCGATGATCTCGATCTCGCGTACGGTTCTCGCGCACACAGTTGCCCGATCCGCCCGGTTCGTCACTTGCTGCCGGTTTAATTCTTTCCTTCGGGGGCCACTGCTGCTGCCGGTTTTTATTTTTTTGCCACAACAAATAAACGTTAGTGTCAAGATATACTAATCGTTTCCTTTTAAGGCGTTGGCGTTCCTGCAGTGGCGGTTCCACCGGGGCGCAACATATTTCATCCCTTTCAAGTGTCTTGTGGCGGGGTTGTAGCATCAAGATTAGAGAGAATGAGCGTAAGAGCACAAGAGTGTTTGAAGACGAACCGCTGTGGTTACGTTTTTTTTTTGTTTTTTTTTTTTTGTGGAACTGATCAGCTTGAGCCACGGGATCCTCAGTACCATTGAACCATTTGGGTTCTTGTTTTTTCGAGTAGGGTGAAACTGTTTTGGAAAAGAATGTTTATGCTCGATCAAAAAAGAATTCAAATGCCTTCCGCCAAACGTGCCTTCGTCTTAGAAACAATTCAGCAGCAAAAAAAAAGCAACACAGTGACCAAGAACGTTACCGACTCCGTTCAATCCTTGTTCGTCTTTTCCTTTGGTTTCTTCTTTCACTTTGCACACACACACACACATGTAAACGCACAAACAATGAATGAAAAATAGAGATATAAATCAACGATTGAACAATAATAATAAAAATAAAATTATATTATTATATCATTTCATTCATCGACGGACCTCGTTGGCCGCGCCCCGCATTTCGGTGGAATCTTTGGCTGTTCTGACTTTTTTGTTTTTTCAATTTTATTTCATTTGTTTGTTTTGCATTCTCTCTCCTTGCTGGGTGCGCATGTGCGCAACAACAACAAGCGATGAGGCGCACGCTTCGTGCGCTTACTCCGGTTGCCCAGTGCGGGAAGCTTTACCGTGCTGTGTTCCTTTATTTTCATTGCCAATCGTAAAATCACATCACACAGGCAGTGTTTGTGCGTGTGTCTGCTGTTTCGCTCTTTCTTTGTTCACGGATTTATTTATCATTTTTTACAGAGGCGCGCGAGACCTTTGCCGAAAAGCCGCATCCTCCGAACGCAAGCTTCCGATGGAGTTGTACCCATTATGGCAAATTTGTTGCAAGCGTCCGAAGCGTTATTGGTGCTTGCAAGCGTATCCTTCACAGTCGTGAAATTTAATTTACTCCAAAAGAGACATTAAAGTCTCTCTCACACACAGTCCTTTATAACGTTTATTTAGTGGGTAATTATTCAATCGAAACTAAATGATTGATTGCTTTCGCTCGCCCGTTCGATCGAGAGAGAGTCCAAAAATGCCAACCAATTCCGCATCTTCGTTTTCAAGCATTCGAGCATGATGTAATGGACCTTTTTTTTTTTTGTTTTTTCGTTGGAAATAAAATGTAGACCAACGTTTCAGGTCGATAAAACAATCGGTTGACAGGTTGAAGGAAGAAACCTCTTTGCCGGGAATGTCGGGCACGATGGTCCTCCCCCGAGCGCGACGTGACGTATAATTTATGTCCCATAATTTAATGAACATCTCTTTCTCACTCCTACTCCCAACATCTCTAGAGGAACTAGACCGCCAATTCCTCGCTCCTAGTCAAGCTAGAAGTCCACATTCAAAGCTACGGCCCAAAACAGCCATGGTCATGAGGCCGAAAAACCTGTCCGTTCATCCTCCACGGGCGATGATTTACAGCCCTATCTAGAGACCTGTAGGGGGGAGAGATCGTGGTACGCTATCGTTCCCGATTGTGCGAGAAGAGGGCAGCTTCGTCTAGCTGAGCGGTCCCCATGGCGACTACCACCAATAAACCAACCACCTTCTTAATTACAGTTATCGACGCCCTACACACTCGTGTTCTGCGGACCACATCTTTGCCTCCAAAAGAAAAAGAATGATTTTAGGCATTTTACGTGTGTGTACGATTGATTCCACCCCGCCGTGCAGTGCCGAACAGTGTTCATGAAAAAAGCGAGATCTTCACTAAACTTCACTTCACTCACCGCTTGGTATTGGGACACGAACTACTATAAATAACTCCTCCAAAGCTGCTCCTTCCTGCCCCCCCCCCCTCCCCCCACCCCCCTGGGGCCGAATATTTATGGACCCAATTTAGAGAAAAACGATAGTCCATTAAAAACGAATGCCGAAAATGTTTCCGAACCACCAGGCTCTAGGCTCAAAAGCACGCGCATAAATTAAGCATCGTCGATCGCGGGAGACAGTTTCGCCGCGGCCTAAGTGAGTTTGTGTGTATGTGTGTGTCCTGGCGTTGTCCATTACGCGTGCGCCCTCGCGCTCTAATCTTGCAAAAGCTGCGTATTTGCGTTTTGGAGGAACATAGCCTAGACAAGCAAAAGCACAGCGCAAACGGTCACGCTACGCGGTACACTTCCTCGTGCCGTGTAGTAGTAGGTCGTTTTCTAAAACTCATCATCCCCTCAAAAACAACAAACTTGCGCTTGTGTGGTGGGGGGGTTCGTCGCTAAAATTCCTAAGAGACATCGTTCGATACCCGCCGCGCAGAAGAACCGGGAGAAATCTAATCCCTGTCCGGGCTGTCCGGCTGGACATTACTTTATGGGAAAGATTGGACGCTGTTCGTGTTCGTGGGGTGGAATTTATGTAGGATAATCTAAATTATTTGCCAAAAAAACAAAATTCGACGCCGTTTCGGGGATGATCAGTTTTCCGGGTCAGCCTAGCAGGGCTGTCAAGCGATCCGCGAGTATACGCGCATATGCTCCTCTAGCAAACACGATCTAACACAAAGAGTGAAAACTCTTAATTGACTTTCCAAAACTGTTGCCAAAAATTTAAAAAAATAAAAGAATGGAAATCGCTATAAAGCTCCAAACCCCTTTCCGAGGTGCGACAGAACGTCCAGGCCGCACAGGTGACCTTGAAACGAAATCAAGTAACACTCGTAGCGGGTTCTTCCCCATTTTAGCAGCAAATTAATAAACCTGCAGCACTACCTGCAGCAGCAACAGCAGCAGCAGCAAACACAGCGCAAAAGTATTAATGAAATTGATCCACAATCCTTAAACCGCTTGCACCGGTTTATTTGTAAAGCGCCCTCTACACACAGTGCAACGGAGCGCTTTAGAAAAAAAAAGCATGCTAATGAAATGCAAACCATTTCCTGGCTGGCTGATGAATATTCATGCCACCGGAGTCTGTGTATGTTTTTGCGTACGTTTTTTCCCCCCCCTTCTGTCCTGCTGCTTGCTTTTTCCACAACATCTTGCAAGGCATTTGCGCACAACATTCCCTTTCGGCTCTGTGCTATTTTAAGCGGCGGGAGTTTGTTTACGCACATCTTGTACGCAAGATACATTTTTGGCACGTGCTGCAGCGAAATGGGCCCAATCATCCCATCACTACAGGTTGTTTGTGTATTTTTTTTTTGTGTCTCCTTCCCTACTGACCTAATTATTAAATGTTACTCTTTTTTGCCTGCGCACACAAGATTAGCGCTTTGGTTTTGCTTTAGGGGGTAAACAAAACTGCTGCGAATTTGAATCGTTCGAGCATACAAAAAACAGGTGTCGAACTTGCATTTTTATTAATATATTCAACAGGTTTGTTTTTGAAAGCTTAAAATAGACAACGCGTCGTCTTGTGGTGCTATTTTGGTCGCACATGTTTGGCAAAAATATGGCAAAATTATTTAAAACTGTCGCTGATCTTTCGTTTGTCCTTTGCAAACGGTGGTAGACAGTGCGTGTGACCAATTTAGCATCATACACACAAAAAAAAACCAGCAACCCAACCCAACAGCCCGATGACATTCCTGAGAAAACGAAAACAAAGTTTCTCTTTCAATGAAATGCAACCGACCGGCCGACCTCCACCATCATCTGGGATGGTTGTTCCATGCACCGAGCAGGTCCAACCAGGTTAGCTCCCAACTCCTCCACAGTGCGCGTTCTTGGGATCGCTGGAAACGGAAAGGAAAAACAACTTCACAGGCCCGAGTGACCGCCATCCACACACACATACGCACGCACCGTGGCAACTGCAGCCAAGAACTAATCACAACTCCACTGGTGCCTGCCCGGTGACCTTCAGAGCGGCTTTTTCGCGGTCCGTCTCCCCGGTTTAGTGTGTGGTGCTCATTTTTCATTCCCCTCCCCAGTGTCAAGTGCTCCGGTGACGGGTAGGTATCGTAGGAGTTTCAGCGACGGAAGCCTTCTCCCCCCGTCAACCCACCGAACCCCCCATTCTAAGCTCTCTCGCTTACCATCGCTAGCACAGCCGCACACGCGCAGAGACCTGTTCAAGCTGCAGCTGCACACGACGAGTGCAAGTGCCGACGGTTGGTGGGATGATGATTGCAAATAGTTTTCCTAGCGCGTGTTTAGCCGCTTTTAGAAGCTTGTCTCGGAGGGAATTAGACAGCTCCCCCGTCTCGCTCCCTCTCCCTGCCTATTTGATGGCGCGCAAAACAAACGCGCGCCTGTGGATGGTGAAACGCGTGAGGACGGGGGGCAGATCACGAAACAGGTTTGACTCGTATTTCTAAGCAATTAAAATATTACTTTACTACCTTCCGTTGCAGGGGGCATGCGGGCCAGTTCTACCACCCGCCGTCACGCTAGGACCCCTTTGCCACCACCCACCCTCCAGCATTCCCGCACCGCCCCCCAATTTGCTAACAGCGAACAGTGTCAAACTGAGTGCGCGCCAATGCGGACTTCCCATGGGAGCTGTCAGAACTTGTGTGTATGCCGCGCCGGTTCGGAACAGAAAACCGTGTCGTGGTGTGCTTGTCGTGGGCACTTAGTACTGCTCACTTACACCCTTCCCCGTACATTTCCCACACACACACAAACACATATGGGAGCGTCTTGTGTAATGAGGCAGAGAGAGAGAAAGAGAGATCGCTCAAGGATGACCCTTGCGCGTCCGAGACGACCGCAGCGGCGACTTGCGGGAATGCGACGCGTCTCGTTAGAATTGGCAAAATGACACACCGCGCGGCTCGAGAGTTTGTTTTCACGATGTGAGGCTATAATTTGTGTGCGATATGATCTTCCTGCACCCAGCTGAGGGAGGGATGAGAATGGGGACGGGAGAGGTGGGGGGGGGTTGTTTATAGGGTCGGGAGCGCCACCCCGGAAGCAGAGGCGCGGAGAAGGGTAGGTGAATAATATTATTCTGAAAGGCGAGGAGATTCCATCGATACAGGCATTTAATTTTCATCATTCATCAACATCATCAATTCTTTACTAATTACTGATCAGGTTGTGAAGCATTTAAGCATTAAAATAAAAATATTTAATTTGCAGAGCTTTACAGGGGATGATGGTTTGAACCTTCGACATTGAGAAGCTGTTGCTGTGTCCTATTTGGAAAGGAAGTGGTGAGTCATCCATAAATTACGTAATAAACGAACAATTGCTCAGAATCGTTCTAATAAAATCAGTGTTTAGACTTTACTCCAAAAACATCCAGGTATATGAATCTTCTGTGTTGAATTATCATGGAATCGTAAAAAAAAACATTTTTTTACTTCTTCTTACTTGATTCGGAACTCTTTACTTTTTCTTCTTATTAGGCTCAATAACCTTCTTAACTTGTCAAAGTGACCATTGCGATTTGTTAATTGGCTTATTATTGTTTAACCCTTACAGAATAGTCAGTCAGGCGTATGGAGAGCCCGGACAATAGAAGCTTGAACCCACGAGAGTCGTGCTAGTTGCCAACTGTATCACGAGGAAGGACAAATAATGTTGAATGTAGGTCAAAAATACACTTTTTACTAGAGCGATCATGATGATGGATATAAAAACACGTTTAATAATTCATAATTGTTGGTATTACGTATCTTATGGATGCTCCCCTCTTGTACCATCAGAAGACCTTACTAACCATTATTTTGCAAGGTTTTTTACAACCTTACATAGAAATTCTCCTCTAAACTTATCATGCCCTCCTCTTTTCAAATTACTTTTAGCAACAAAAAAAAAACCCCAAAGTATCTCCCAAGGATAAAAACCGAAAAATATAACGCTCTAACAAAAGTTACTCTGCCAAACTTTCCGATCATATATTGCTCTCGACCGTGACCATTAAATGCATTGTGTTGGCATGGGGTGTGTTTTGTTGTGTGTTTCGCTCTACACTTCCACTAAACCACACGTCCTTAAAATTATTTAAGCGTTATCAGAGAGCCGAATCTTTACCGTTGGATTATCGAGAATACGCACACACACACACATTCCCGTGCATCCCGCAGGGGTTTGAAAAGTTTTTTCAACGATCGAATTAGGCTACGATCGGCGCCAGGGCAAGGAAAGCGAACGATGATTATGCTGCCGCCAACACACTTCGGCTAATACGCTCATAATAACCTATGATTAGCATGACCACGAGAAAGAACATTACAGCCAGTGGATGGAGTAGAGATGGCAGTGAGGCATTAGAACGCGACAAGTGGCCGATTTCTTGGCAAACAGCGCAACAGCAAGACGCCCAAACGCTTAGGCCGAGGCTTGGCGAACGTTTTTATTGCTCGCTCGAGGGTCAAAACGGAAACTTTTTGTTCCTAGAAAACCAACATGTCCCGAAGCGATCCGAACGCCAAACTAAATGCTTGATTAGAATGCCATTTGAGTAAGGTGCAAGTAGCACACAATCCTGGAGCAAAAAGAAAAGAAAGATTTTACAAGCAGAAAAAGTTTTCAAAAACAGCCCCCCTAAACCCAGCGCTTAAAATACCATCATCGTTAACATGTTTAAACATCGGCTCATCGGCTCGGCATTACTATTATCGTGCCGCACTCTCGCGAAATCGTAAACAACGGGATAATGATGTCGTTTGCTCTGACTTCCCCTCTACGGCGATCGGTGCTAATTCCTACATCTTTTTCCTCGAGCGTGTTTCCGAAATTTGCACTCCCGGTAGCCAGAACGATGAAGTTAGTCCTCTCATTCTCTCTGTACACCGCGGGGAAAACCGCGAAACCGATCTTAAGATCACACCTTCCCTCACTCCACCGAGCAGAAACTCATTTTTCAATATGGTTTTTAGCTGGCGGTTGTGCGCCCTGTCCGGGCAACCTTAAACAACGAACGCGTGTCCTGGCGGCATTTAAATTTACATAAATATTCATGCTTACTTGCTGGGCGCATGCCTCTCTCTCTCTCCTGCTCTTTGAACACATCCCTGTTAGCTCCTGCAAACGATACAAATGTACAATTTTTCTTCGCTTTACTATCCTTTCCCTCATCCTAACCCGCAGGAACGCAAACCCAGGACACTCCAGTACCGAAGGACACTCTTGGCGTGTGAGCGCCACAACTGCTAAGTGAATGTATTTCGATTGTTTCGTGTGGTTTTTCTTTTGCGCCCGTTTGCCCGTTTTTGCTTCGATCCCCGAAGGGATCGATTTCGTATGCATAGATTTTGCCCTTCGTTGCCCACCGCACCAAACCGCAGCGAGCAGTTAGTTTTCCCTCGCTCCGGTTCGATTTCGTTTGCTCGTTCGCTGCATCCCAAGGAAGCATCATCATCATCATGCTCATCACCCATGGGTATCTCACATGAGGTGGGTATGCTGGTCCAAATTTGGCACCGAAGCAAAGTATCATCGGGAATCTACTGCCACACAAGCTGGGGAATAATTTATTCAGGAAGTTATTTGGACATTCAAACCAAGGGCGATACCGTTTGTGCCACCGTCAGGACAGTGGTCAATTTTTAAGGGGATTTTTTCGTGTGTGATGATGATTCTTACTTACTTCAGCTCGGAGCTGGTGGTTGCACGTCGATCGTTTCTGTGCCAGACAGGAAGGCATCTCCAAGGAAGTAATTTTCCCCATGTTTTAAATCGTACCATCGATTGATCGCTGATTTCAAAGTTTCAATATTTACCAACAGTTCAACAGTTGGCTACAGTTGGTGCAACAAGTGAAGCAAATCCCGGAAGAAAGGAATCACTGTACAAATTGACATTGCAGTGATTTAATAACTTTCCAATGTAAAACAAACGAAACACAAAGCTCGTAAAACCAAATCAACCCGGGCATCAAATTTCATACCTTTTCCAAGTGACCCTATTGACCCCAGGGGATGCGTTCGTTTTCCTACTTGCTCCGAAAGGTAAGCGCTCTCTACATGCACCCAAGTCAAAAAGGCACACACGGAGGCTGCAAAAGCGTCGCATCGCTCCGATGCCGATTACACCTTGTCCATTTGTCGCGCGGTACAAATCAGATCCTTTAGGTGCGCTCCCTTAGCTTTTGTTAGCCCTGTTTGTCGCCCGTTTTTCTAGGGGTCATTCCATTTCCTTTTCCCCCGTGCACCGCAATTCGTTGGACGAGGCGAGTGCAAAGAAAAGGTCGAAAACGGACGATCGATCAGCTTATCGGTGCACCCTTCATGCGTTCCACACAGAACGCTGATGCACTTTCGATGGGTAAACGTCGATAGAGAAATGGAGAAAAGCGGAACTAAAAAAAATGTTGTATTGCCACACGTTCCCGGTGGCCGCAGATCCAGCGCTGGTGCTAGAAGGGCGTACGGTTGAGCAAAAATATTTGACGCGTGTCTATTTTCCACGGATGTCAACGGTCGCAAACACACGTTCACACGTGTACGCATGGTCCCAAGCGGTGCGAACTCATGTCTCTGACCCTTCGGTCTTTGCATCTTGCATTGTTGTTGAAGGGTGCTGCCCAACGGCTGTACCGAAATTAAAGGTACAACATGAAAAGCGATTAAAGATCGATTAGTTTCGATCGTCAGCACGATTAAATTACATATTTTGAGGGGAAAGGTTTCGCCGAAAGCAGTGACCACGGGACGAATTTTATTAAAACGTCAAAATTATTTTGCACGCCAATACTGCTCTCTAACGTGGCTAAACATGTCTATCCCTCCTCTAGCTCTGTTCACCATAACAATAAATTTCCCCAATATCTTTCTACTGCCATTCTTCAGCACAGGACATTCCTCGCAGCACACGCGACCAGGACGCGGTGCTATTGCCGTGGTTTGAATTACCCCTTTCACGGGCTAACGAGCGCAGATGATTAAAGCGAGACAGATACGCCACGCCAAACTCAACTTTGCCATCTTCTTATCATTAACCAACCCTCCACCCCACGAATGACCCCGCAGCAGCAATAGCATCAGCAGCAGCACGACCGTACGCAGCGAGCATTTAAATTAATAATATATCATCGAGATAAACAATTATCACAATTTGTCAAATTTAAATTAATTACTTCTCACCTTATCGGGCCCCACTGGTTTTGGGTGGTGGTTGCCGGCGGCCGAGTTTTCCAACCGATAGGCCCCCGCTGAGAGTGTGCGTGCGTTAAAGCAGGAATGAAAATGATTCAACCCAGCGCACCGATAGAAGATCTTCCACCGGCAGCAAATAATTCGTTGCGCGTACCGTGGTAACATCGTTTCCCACACACGCCCAACACGACGACCTAAAAACATTAAAACAACCCGTTCCTCCTCTACATACCCGAATGGTGGCTTCGTTGGTGGGTTGCAAGAATAAAGTCGTTCAATCCTGGTGCGTTAGCCCCATCTTGCGTTCAGTCGGCCACGGTACGGCGGTTATGTGTGGCAAATGTGTGATTTCAAGGAGTTTTACTACCGCTCCCGGTGGCATGTTTTGTGGCTGTGGGGAGTGAAATTTAATGGGCAGCAGAGGCAGCACCCACCTTACCCACCGTACGGCCCCCACCTATACAGCGTGCACAGGGCTCGTTATCTGGTGGCAATGAAAAAAGGAAAATTATGCGTGCATGATTAGGATAACAAGGTCTAAACAACGGGTTACACGACGCACACGGAAAGCATGAAAACGCTCTCCACGTGTGTACAAGGGGTTAAGATTTTTATGACCTTTTCGGGCCCAACACACTAAGGCGTAAGGCGACAACTACTCCTGGAGAGCCGTTCCTGGTGAGAAGATGATGTACATGTGTTCTGTACCGGGGTGAACCATTCAAATTCTGTCCATCCTTTCCATGTGTACTGACAAACGCTCCCTTCACATGATGAATCCTTTTGATATGCAGGAAAATACACACACACACACGCGGGTATACAGTACGGTGCACTCGTAAAATCCTTATCAAACACCCAGCATCGTATGGGGAGTGCGTGCGTGTCCTAACTCTCGCACCACCGACTCGATGGGCCTTGCTCTCTACATTACCGTTCCTGATAATGGATGAGTAATGATATGCTTAATTTGTAATAATTTATCTCTTATCGGACGACCGAAACTCTGCCGTACCGTTGTTGGTAACGGGTGGCGGAAATGGGGAAAAACACCCGTAACCACCCAAAAGAGGTTCCATTTCGGCTGGCAGGTCAGCGCGGTTCCCCTTTTTAGATTAACGGTGGTGAGAAGTTTCTCGCACTGGAAGCTGATAAACGTAGCCGACATGGTTGCGAGGTTAGGTCCCGCTTGAAAACAAAAAAAAACACACACACACACCCGGAAGATAACCTCATTTTTCGGAGTTGGAGTTTTGTTTTGTCTACACGGCCCTGCCCCATTGGTAGAATAATTAATTTGTGCTCATTTTTGCGATTTGCGCCCATAGTTTCGGGGTGCTTCTTTTCCCGGTTTTTCCTTGGAATTCCAGTTCGAAGCATTTATCATTTTTTTCACCCTATCTCTTTCTCTCCTTCGCGATGCTTTCCGAAGCTTGATATGATAACACTGACTGACACTGGCTGGATGGGTGAGCGCGGTGTCGAAGGAGGATGCAACGGTACCAATCATCAGCTTTTTCGGGGAAAAGGGCGAACAACGATAAGGAATTGGAAGAAATCCTTCGAGGTTAAGCAAACTGCCACACTATTAACCCCATTTTTTTTTTTGTTGGGGCAGATTGATGAAGTCGAAGATTAATTATGCAGCACTGATAGGTGGTGTTGGTTGGGAGTTAGCAGTATCCAGTACCAGTATGGAGAGTACACACACCTTTGCTAACACATTTACTGAAGAAGAATGTTTTGGAGATGAAATAGCAGTATCCAGTACCAATATGGAGAGTACACACACCTTTGCTAACACATTTACTGTAGAAGAATGTTTTGGGGATGAAATAGAATGTAATAGACTGAAACCCTACAGTAACTTAGTGTTAATTGCCAAGAATTCACTTGTCCAAAAACCTCTTATCAAGGTTTACTCTAAAGCTTAAATTCCAAACCTCTCTTCTACAATGCATCCTCTTTAGCGTCGCTCTAGGTCACTGCTTTCCGAAACCTCAATCGCCCAAACACTTCAAACAAACGACTCATTAGTAAAACCAATCCCCACATCCACACCCAACCCAAACGGTGTTCTACCAACCCCTGGTGTGTCACACCATGTCCCTCCTAACACACACACACACACACACCTTCAAACAACCGGGCTACCAATCCATCATTGCCGTGCTCACATTTTCCCAATACACGGGGAAACACACTTGCTCCGCCTTCCGTCTTCCTCCCAGTGAGTCCTGTAGTGGCATCACTCGCGGGCGGCCCGGAACGCCAATAGATCAACGCGACACTGGCCCCTCCAGTTTACCGTTCAATGACACCCCAAAGTCCCCGAGCGCCGTTTTCTAATTAATTAAGCTGTCACCGCGACGCCATCCGAACCCCGAACGTGGGTCAACAACAGTGCGGCGCAGCTCTACACCGGGTTGTGGCGTTGGGGTTGGATGGGATGGTGGGGTGATTTTCCGACTAAAGGAGACTCTTCAATTTGGAGGCAGTACAAGATCAAGACCTACGGGGTGGAGCTTTGGAATGGAAGGCCAAATAGAGAGAGAGAGAGGAATTAACAAAATCAATATGTCTGATATTGAGAAGAAAATAGACGAAAATGGACTCGAATAGGGACAGATCTTGAATTGATGAATTTAGAGTACTAGAGGCGAACAGTTCGGAAGTTCAATTGTTAGGGACATTTAAGCAATTTAAAAAAAAAAACAGGAACTTATTGAGAATAGAACTTCTACTCATTTTGCGTAAAACCATTCAACTAAAGTTGCCCAAAACACACCTCGCCCGAGGCATTATTGGAACGCCTTTTCTAACACATCCCCAAGGGGAAACCGAATGTCTCCGGGGGGCACCGGGCTACAGGTTACAGCACACTGACAGTAACACACCATACAAGGAAACCGATAGAAAATCGTGTTAGTTTTGTTTTCCCTCCGTCACTATATGTTGCGCTCACCGAGTTTTCCGCCTGCTCCATACTTTCAATCGTTATCTAACGAGCTTAATTTTAAAACCACCCTCAGGAGGATTATCACACACACACACACACACACACACACACACACACACACACACACACACACACACACACACACACACACACACACACACCACACACACACACACACACACACACACACACACACACACACACACACACACACATACACACATACTGCACCAGGGGTATGGGCCTTCGGCAATGGCGTGGCACACACGTCGTCGCTCTAAAGCCCGCATCGGAGCGGGATGGGACGAGGGTGCCCAAATGCCCACCGGGGGAATTGTGCGCCACTTTGTGCCGTGTAAAATTAAATGAAACGTTATCTATTGTGCATAGTGGCGTAGTGTGTGAAGGAGGCAAGAGCCCTCAAACAAATACCAATTCAATCGGTGGTTCTTTTCAAATAGAAAAAAAAAAACACCCAGGCACATTTTGTGATAAAAGAAACGGTTGGCTCGGAAAATAGAAAATGCAACCGTTTCGTATTTTGGGAGCGGGCTTTTCGTATCAAGATGTTAAATTTACATTTTTCCCGCTATTTTTTAAGTTTTGTTTTGTGATAACTTTGGAGTAAAATAGGCAACAGCGAGTAGAACATTGCCAATTGTGCATTGCGAGGCGTTTTTTAGCCAAGTTCAAGATTAGAAACTCCAACAAAACACACACGATTTTTCCATTTTTCTCTCGCTAATCCATCTCCTTCAAACGGCCATCACCTCAGTCACATCTTGATCGTGAGCAAAACAGTGCTGTTTGTTTGCCCAGCCGCTTTTCACTCATTACCCACCTATTAAGCTCGGCAGGCAGCGACGCGGAGCACATGGTTTTCCCAAACAACCACCACCGGATCGCGTGTGCACAAGAACCTGCCGACAAAAGCACCTGCCGACCGCACCGAAACGCCGCCGTTTATGGACGCCGCCTGCAACTCCACCGATGAAGTCATCTCGCACACGCTCTCCGGGCGGTAAATGTGAGCGTGTGTGTGCGTGTGTACATCACTATTACTTTTCACACCACCCAGACGACCGCCAATCCATCACAAAAATCACTGTTGTGCTGCCAGGGTAAAGTAGAACCTTTCCTTCGCTTTGTGTGTGCGGCAATTTTTACGTCACATTTTTTTTATTTCCCTTCCCAGCGCTCGGGTGCAATATGGAACTTGGATGGATTATAAAATTTCGACCCCGCTGCCGCTGCATTTCAGCGGCGAAAACGGCGAAACAGTGAAACAGCCAAGCTCTATCCATCATTTCGCGCTGAAAGCGTTCTCGCTGTTGCGCGAGCATTACCGCGCAAAGGACAAGTCGCGGGAAGCCAGCAGCAGAAGAAGCAGCAGCAGCAGTAACGCCGGCAGTATGTGTTTATAGTTTGCGGAATTGAATATAATAAATATTAATAAGATGCAACAAGTAGCTAACAAATTATGTAGATATTTTGTAAACATCCCCTGCTGACACGGAACGACCTGTGCGGGGACGGGTTTCGGTTGACTTGCGTACGATTGATGCTGTGTGCATAAGCGTTTAAGCGTTTAAGGGCAATGAAACATTAAATCCTGGCAGGGTGGCGTAATTTCTTCCCAGCTTTCAATGGCTCAACATCGGGCTACAGGATCGATGACTTTCCCTTACTGTTCGCGCTAATGTGGCCTTAAAAGTGCTCTAAACAGCAGTACTCTGCAGCTTCTTATTGCATTTATTTAACACGAGAAGTTCAGCGGAAATTCAAATCTTCAAGTATTCTTACACTTTCCTTACTCCTTGCATCGATTATCCTTTCAACCACTCCTCCCAATGATTGTCATTGGCTCATCTAACTGTACACTGGACCGGTTCTTTTACGCCAGTGCTGCTCCTGCAATGCCCGGAACCAACTCGGATACTCTTAAACAAACTCCTTCTCTAACACGACCCGTAATTAATATCCCCAGCAAGGTTCACCGTTTGCAGCAGGGTGGTAAAAACGGTAGCTAAAAACCAGGAAACTCTTGTGCACATCGAACAAAGCACAAAAAAAACGGCGCAGAAATAAGCGCACACCTATAATTGCTCCATCAACCCTATAATTACCAGGAACGGGAAGGTGCGTCATCGGCACGGAATAACGTTACAGTTCTTCCCTCTTCCACTCGCGGATGAAAGATGTTACTGCCACTGTTGTGCTGCCCTTTTTTGCAGGTAAGTTTTCCCATTTTTTTTTTTAGATATTCTTGAAAGGAAATAAAATGAACAGTAAAGTGTAACCCTTTTCTTGGCAGAGTGTAGCAATATTGCACAACACGACGGACACACCTCCGTACGCAATTGCAGGAAGGAAGTGGCCCAAAAAGGATGTTCTTTTACAAGCACGAACACAACACTATCAAAAGGGGTTTTGTCTAAGCTCAAGAAATACGATACGTACCAGCTTTTCGGGCTGCAAAATAACTGTACAAAGTCGCGAAATCTTTACAGCGTTCTAGTGCCTTCGCACATTGCTACATTTTCATCGGAAATGAAAACATACCTAACAACGAAGCAAAGAAATGTTATACCCCTCTCTTAGGGCTCATCGACGCGTCAACACCGAGTGTTAGTGCCGCAGGGATATTGATTACTTCAAGACGCCCTAAACCTGACGATGGAGGCAAGTCTCTTACACCTCAAACATCCCCTCTGTTGGAGTTTGACACTGTGTGCTCACGCAACGTTCCACACGTTGTAAACACCTCCCGAAACTGACCACAATCCAAAACCAAATTCCAAACCCAACTCCCCAAACAGACCCGCGAGACTAGCAGGCGCATTTGAGCGCTGCGGCAAAGCGAAAGAAATACAAAACAGCGAACAGTATACCTGTTAATAACACCATTAATAAATATCCAATTATCTATAATTCCAATAACATAATATTTTTCGCCGGCGATCCATTTCGGAATCCACCGTCCCGTCCCCCCCCCCCCTTAACTATCGGGTGTGGTCGAGTTAATCACGAGGACCTCTGAGCGAGACCCGAAAGCTGATCCCCAAGTAGGTGGAACTCCTCAACAACAACAACAGCAAAAACTCTGAATACCTTTGAAACCTGCAACGACGGTTTGACTCTCTGGGAATGGAAAGGTTCCATGGAGGGATGGTGAGAGAAGGCACGCAGGGTACACTAACCACAGGGTATTCGGTCCGAAAATCTGATAAATGACCACAGTGATTTGTTTCGATCGGGAACACGAGAAATATCAATTATATAATAAAACAGAATAATATCACACCTTGGCTCGACGATCGCGCTCGTCGGTACAATGCGCGGTACAGGGCATTTTATGACCTCATCATCTCGTTCTCTCCCTTGTTGGTTCTCTTTTTCTCTCAAAGTGTCCGGCTTGGGAGTGTGTTCTTCTGTTCAGTTCCTTTCATCAACCGAGCAAATGAAGCCACAAAGCTAGCATTCAAAACTTATGAAACAACAAATGGCGGGAAAATTATAGCACTGAGGGTCGTTGGACAGAAGCCCCCTATCCGCTATAAAAACGAAAGAAAAAAAAAACAGTGCTAGTTTACGATCGATGGGAGAAAACATGCTGTTTTGGGGTGTTCCTTTACCTTATCCGCAGTGGAGAGCTTTCTACATAGAGACTAGTAAACATATCGCAACGACCACCAGCAATTGCTTCCGAAACGCGCTTTTATCCAAGTAAGCATTTGTCTGTCTAGCTCCATGCCAAAAGGGGTTACAAGCTGGTTGACTCTTCATTAAGCACCCAACAAGAATCACAACAATATTTGTGATGTTTGCCATTCGTTATGAGCCTTTCGCTTTGCCACAACACCCATCCGGATTAGCCGCAGCTCCTGTCATATCAATTATGATATTTCGCGCACAGAACACGCACCAACCACCCGTATCCCGAATCTCCCCGGTCAACCCCGTAGAAGCTTTATTTCACTCTACAAACACACACACACACCTTGTACTGCGTACTACCCCCGGGGAGCTACATCACGAGACCCCGAATGTGCAGAAGTTATGTTTATGTTCGCGACCGTATTTATCTGTCATCGGCGGGTATTCTTCGCCGTAAACGATGACATTGCCGCCTTCTATTACCACACGTCACGTCACTGTCGCTGGGTAGCAACAGGCAACAGCCATTCATTCGTCCATGCTCGAAGAAGGCTGTCCTGGCTACTGCGTTTTGATTTTCAGCTTTTGCTTGTTACCTTTTTCCCATCGCCCATCGTGCTCGTCGGGGTTGTGTGTTCGAATTTACCCCCCCCCCCCCTCCTGGCGGTGGGTGACGATGCTGATAGCCTTTCGATTAAGATGGATTACACGATCACACACGGGTCTCACCCCACCCTGCAAGTGAATCTGGCAACTGTCGGCTGTCATTCGAATGGTTGATTGATTTTGATCGATTCCATTCCAACGGAGAAAAAGCGGAGCGCCCTTCCCGTTAGCCTGTCCAGGGTACGGAACAGTAAAAGTTAGGAACGGGAAGCTGGACCATTCTACCGCCCCAACTGCGCTCTTGGTCAGCTTTGTGGTGTTAGATTTCAGTGCTCGAGAAGGAAATTCTTGAACCAAACAGGACCGAAAGAGATGACCGCCGGGCGGGATGACTCAACAGAGTTCGAGGCTTTTTGTTACAGACAAGCAACAGAACTTCAGTGTCCTAATGAGAGCGGGAAGCGCCTCGACACGCGGAAGTCACGCGGTCATGCCACTCCGGCGCGCTGAGCAAAACAATAAGAAACAATGCAGACGGAGAAGCTCTGCAGCAACAACGTCAGCCCGACAAAAAAAAAATGCGCTTCTTCACCACTCTAAAAGCCCTCAGCTCCCCGCCTTTAGGTTGTTGCGGGCGTCAAGTGGACTACGCGCGTGAATCCAGCAGCGTAAAAATACAAACGGCAGCCAACTACTACCAACCAACACCGAGGGCTCTGTAATCAAAATAAATAGCTAACAATCCATCACATGTCATTTTTCTCCCGCGCTGTTTCTTGTTCGTTTTGTGGCTAAAACACACTTCTCCGTTTCCGTGCGGGATCGAGCCGTTCTTTTCGCGCTTTCAAGCCGACTTCCGAAGAGCGCGGGAGCGCGGGAGCAGCCCCCCTTTCAAGCTACGATTTTTGACGAATGGTTTGGGCTTTCATTCACTCACGGTGGCTTCGGGTGGGGGGGGGGGGTACGGCCACCATATGGACACCCTGCGCCGCCACACAAGCTATCGATCTCTTGCCATGGAGCACAACCCCCTTCAAAGCGGGGCACAAAGCGACGCACCAACCAATCCTTCGTACAAAACCGACTCGCACTCCGGTGCGTGACGGAATGATGGCGTTGATGATGGCACCCGCTGGCTGCTCCAACTGGTTGCTCCACCGGCAGAACGGTAGCCAAAATAAACACTTTCAACTTATTATTGGAGAACCATCGGGTGCGCTCCTGCCGGTCGGGATGCTGTTTGCTGCTGTGCTCGGTTGCAGCCACCGGCTCGAGTGGTTTGCTTCGAATGCAAAGTGCTGCGGCCGCGGGAGTGAATCACTGTAAATGTCTGGGTCTGGGTCCAAGATTTAGCAACCACCGACACACACACACTTGTCCATCTGCTTCACTCCCTCACTCTGGCCCTTTACCACACGCACTCGAGTGCCTTCCCAAGTTTGCTTCTTTGTCGAGCGACTCGAGACTCGGGTCCAACTACATCTCGACTCCCTCAAAGTGGCGGTAGCTGATGATGATCATTGAAACTGAGGCGTTGGGAAGGTTTCGCCCGATCAATGGAACACTACCTTTCTTCAATGGCAGGAAGTGTGCTTCTGGAAGTGGCTGGATGCAGCCCGTTATTACTGAAAACGGGTAACTAACGAGTAACGCTTCCCTATCAACATTGTGTCTAACATGTAAATGTTTTACAGGAATAACAGTTGTTTGAACTTTTTTCTGGCTGTATTTTCCAAGAATTATTTTACCAATCGTGTTTGAAATGCATCACAACATTCAGTATGCAAATCTGTCCAACTCCGTGTATTATGACTAATTTTGGAAATCGCAGAGAAAATGATACAAAGTTCCATTTCTCCACATCTTTTCGATTACTTTTCGGCCCGCTTGATGGATGCCCCTTTTCCAACACGTTCGCATATGTAATGCAGCTTATCAAATCTTGCTCCGGACGTTGGAGTAAGTTGCGAAACCGATTGCTGACCATTTTTCTTTTGATCTTTGGCAGCGCTCTTCCCGAGGGATGTTCATGAGACGGAATGAGTGGGTTTTTTTGCATGGGCTCTCCCAAAATCCAATTTGCATAGACACTCCAGGGGTTTGGCACCGTCGAAGAAGGAGGGAGATTATGTTTTGAAAGCACCGAAGGCACGAACTGCCCAACAAACGCACAAAAAGATTCAAAATTTCTTCCAAGAAACTAAGCAAACGTTATTTGCTGCTCGCAAAAATGACATTCTAATGTTACGAAAAGTATCTTGAGCGTGTTTCATCCATCATCTGGTTCTTATTTATCATTTTAAATGAAATGCCTAATTCTATATGATCACGAAATGGTTCTTTCAACGAATTAAGCTGTATTTAGACAATTAAATTCTAATTTGTGATAATAATATATCAACGAAATTCTCTCAGCATAAATCGTCAATCAAAATATATAACGAAACATCATATCGAACCAGACGTAAAGCGCTAATCAGCTTTCGCTATCGTCAGCATCAATTCCCACACATCTCTTGCATTATCACATCAAGAATAGCTACAACAAATGACAACCTAACGGGTTTACTATCTCCTGTGCAAAATATCGTATTGCCAATACCGTTAAACCTAACAACACAAGCTATGATAAATCCTTTCGCACATCCTTTCCTAGGATGCACCTTGCTTCCGTTAACCCTCGAGCGCAGGCGCAACGAAACGCGGAGCATCGCCTATCGCACCTAACCCACCACCGAGGCGTGGGAAGACGATCTCGCACCCATTGCGTGGTGCACCTTTTCTTCTTCTCCATCGGGTCCTTTCCCTTGATCGAGAGGATTACCCAATCGAACGAGAGAAAGCAAAAAAAACGAAGAATACATTCCCGTTGTGATAAATGTGATCCCCGTAAAGAATTGATATCAAACAAGATAAACACGCGGCATCCCGAACCGAACCGCGTTGCCCAAATGGTGTGTTCGTTTCTTTCCTTCTTTTTAAGGGACACACCGAGGAGACACCGTGAGGCGGAAACAAATGCCCGCTGCGCCCGGGGGATAGAGAGAGGTCGACACAGCGGATCAAATGACCGTTGCGCCGAGGTGCAAACGCATCGAATCCTTTCACCCGGGTCGAATGGGATTGTGTTGTAATGGACCCTTTTTTCTCGTTTTTCGGGCATTCTAAGCGCATTTCTTTTCCAGTTTTCTTCTATTATTTTCACCTCACCATTCCAGTGGACGACGAGTACTTTCTTTCTTCTCAACACCTACGAAGGGAAAAGGTTACAACGAGCGAGCCTCTTTACGAGGATGAGGCTAATAGAGTGATCATAGATCGAGCACGCTCAGTGGGCAATGAACTCTGCTGAAAGAAGATCGGAGATCATAAATGTTACACTGTCTATTCTTCTTTCGCGCCGTTCCAAAGGAGTCTTTCTCACTTTTCTACGATCACTGGACAGAGAAATAAATAATCTCATGTCACACGGAAACACGGATGGCCGTTACAAAGGACCATGGGAAAATTTGGACCGAACAAAAAAAAACTCCAAACCATAAGGAAAGGATTGGACTGGCGGCAACATCCTCTCAAGCGAACGGATCATCTCCACAGGACATTGCCAATCGACAAGCATTCCTTTTTCAATGGCCACCATTAAACCAAACAGATTCACCAATTAGCCAATCTTAAGCGCAAACTTTCTTCAAAATCTTCCAACAAAAACACACACTCACACAACAACTTATCTTCCCTCCTAACGATCCGTAACATGTCCTGATCCGTCACACGCCGGACTGCCCCGGCTTATCCCGGCACCACGGAGGATTATTAGCAAACCGCACCACAGAAGCGCACCACACATGGTTTGTGGTTTTGCACTTTTGCGGTGCCTGCTAAACTGCTATTTTAGCACCCATCATAATTGTCCCGGGGCGTTGTTCCGTTCGCACATCCGTTTGACATCCGTCCGCCCTTTGCTAGAAGGGGAGGAGATCGGTGTTCGCACAGACATCCTGGCCATCTGTGACAATCCGAGCGTTCTCCGGCAACGGGACAGTGTCGACCCATGACGGAAGGCGGGATGGAACGAGCACCACACACACACACACACACACACATAAATTTGTCCAATTTCTGGGTGAAAGTGTTGCAAACGGAGAGAGGTAGAGAGTGAGAGACAGTGAAAGCGAGCGAAGGACTAATGAAGCAAACCGAGAACCGTAATGATGATAGTTTTGCGGTACCGTTTCTTTATCGCCACCGTTGTACTCGTTTTGCAAGAAGGGAAAAAAACAATCACAGCATTGACAGCCCCTCACGGTAAAGATGCTAGTGCTTAACAACAGTAACAAAAACGAACCTAAAACAAGCAACATTGTCCCCCTTGTGTTTGTGGTAAAGAGATTGCGTTTCGCCTTCTGCTTAATCCAACTGCCAATATACACAGCAGAGCAATAGCAGTAGCAGCAGTAGTACAGCCTGCTGACCAAACCTCAACCTTTTTCCCAAATCCATTCTCGGTGCGTACTAACGACATCAACGCTCCTTTTTCCTGCTTGTTCTTGTTTTGTTGGTTTTTTTTTACGCAATACGTTCGAGTTTTTTGTGTGCTGAAACCATTGTCACATTTCGTCAGCGAGTTGTAGTGTGGTACGAAAAATATTAAATCAATCAAAGAAAACAGACAAACGGTCGTTGCTTGCGGTTAGAGAGGGTGATTGAACGCCCTCATACACACATCTATACTGAGGTTTTTAACACGCCTCATACTTAGAGACCATTAGAGAAATTAACAGACAAGCGATATAGGTTATTTAGACGACTATTATGTGATAAAATCTTTTAAAATTATTAAAGTTTTTTCAAACTTATTAATTTATAACAACTTTATTTAGTCGTCCTTTTCAAATTTTCAACAATAACGCTCATGAATTTCATAAATCTTATATGAGTGATATGAGCTCCACTTTCAAAAGTAGCTTCGCAGCGGTAAGGATAAGTTCGTGGAATAAGACATCATACATCACTGGTTCAATACTCATATAGAAATTCACTTTTCCCAATATATTCTTGAATCTTTACAAGCTAAATACAACAAGGTGGATGACTCTTACTAATTAGGACAAATATTCGAAATGATGTAACTAAACGGATCTCTCCTTTATTCAACTAATGATTTCCAGGATAAGACAATTGAGCTCTCGTACCTCTTCTTGCACCATCATACACAACTGGTGATGGATCATTTTTTTGTAAATATAACAGAAAACACTGATCCCATGCTGGATACTATCTATCCAATACTACGATAATATCAAACGAACTATAGTGTGCTCCAATAACAAGTAAAAAACACACAGCTCAAGGGCAACAAACCTCAAGAAGTCAAACCAGTACAACGCACCAGCGGAAATGAAAAGAATTTAAATCGACAGAAAACGGGTCAAAAGTACCATCGGTGACCCTTCATCGGGACCCAATCGAGACCCAAGCATTCAAGAGAGCGAGGGAGAGCTATTAGAAGTAACAACTCTCTAACAAGATTACCGTTTAACATCATCCTACCACCACCACCACCGCCAACTGGAGAACAGGGAGAAATGAAGTGCAATGGGACAAGGCGTCGCCTACTGCCTTTCGGCTTCCGAAAGCACAACCCTACAAGCGGCGTTAGACATTAGCCGATCACTCTCGGTGTTTGGTCCCCCCTTTGGTCGTTCCTAATGAATCGATCGCATAGAGCAACGGATCCAACTGAAGACAAAAAAAAAACAAAATAATACAACCACCAAAAAGAAGACCCACACACCGGTTAGTCTAACCCCCCTCCCGAAAAGAGGGACGACGAGAAAAAAACGACTAATAATAATAAGACGCTCTTCGGGGCTCTTTTTTTTTTTTCTTTCGCTCTGCTTTTTTTCCGGTACGCCAAACAATCGACATAAAAATCTCCGCCCGATGCGGTAGCTGTCAGAACTGGGGTTCGGGATTATAAACATGACAAATTTATTAGCTTTTGTGTAATTTTCGAATGTGAGCCTAGGGCCGCGAAAGAGCCGGACAGCCATGCCGGTGCGGCAGAATTTCGTTTGGTCAGCGGAAGGACACAAAGACACACACACAGAAACACACCGAATGGAATCGAATTTGAAGGGCGTCCGAATGAAATTTGGGGGATATTTGTGTCTTCTGAATAACACACCTGATCGAACTGTAGCCTGCCTAGCAAGCGCGCAGGGTTCAGTGTCTAATGCGAAAAAGGAATTTTCTGTCAAGAACCATCTTGTCTCTTCCTCGGGTAATTAAAGCACGAAAATATCACCATCGCGAGTGTTAGACATTTTCAACGGGGAAACTTTACACTCTTTGCCCTCGGCTTTTGTCTATCACGGGGGTTTGGGAGTTCAAAGTCTGCCACCGCGTTCGGACGTGTCCCATTCATTATTCCCGATCGTAGACCACAAAGTGTCAACGTATCGAATGACACACTCAGACACAAACTGATAGGAAAGATAGATTTAGTGGGGGGAAAAAGGCTCGCCACGAAACTAGTGTGCCAAAACGTAGCCCCCCACCATTTCACTGTGACCATCATTTCCATACTGCCAGTGCCATGACGCCAAAGGCGAGTGACACGAACCAAGCCATCGACCACATTCGGCAAACACCGGAGTTGCATCTCCAAGTGACACGAACCAAGCCATCGACCACATTCGGCAAACACCGGAGTTGCATCTTCAAATAGTGCATCGGTGTCAGTGCATCGGCATACGCTTGACTTCTTGCCCATCGCGATACCGTTCTGTCGGTATGGCCATTTGCCCCGCCAATGCTCGATCTCTGTATCTCTTGTTGTTGGCTGCCGCTTTGAAGCATTGTTGTTTCTTAGCAGCACATACCGTTCTACTGTGTTCTAGTTTTTTTTTCTTGTTTACACTGCGTAATTCGTCCGCCGGTTCTTGTGCTTTGTCGCTCCAGTATAGCCGGCATCAGTGCCGGAAAGCTGATCGGCGGGATAGAATTCACACAGCGCACGGCGAACCAGAGGGAAGGAAAACGGCGTGCAGGTCAGAATGGGGCCGGCCGGCTTTCGTTTGATGTCACCTGAACGTGTCATACGGGGATCTTCGCCCCTTATCTTAATCGGCGCGTCGTCCAAACCATCCCGAGCCCGTCCACGGCCCGAGGCTCGCGGGGAGGTGGAACACCGGACGGCAGATAAGTAGCACGTGATGTGACATTGTCCTCCAAGGGGCACAGGAAGGCACACACGGAACGACAATAGCCTCTCGAGCACCGTTTGTGCTCCTCTAAGGAACACACAGTTGCGACTACAAAGGAAGCACGGAATGGGGGGGAGGAAAAATGGAACACGGATAAAGCACAGGAACGACACACACAAAAAAACGTCTCCTCCAAACGGGTCCCCAAGACACTTCCCGGCGTGGGTTTTGTTCTGATTCTGACGCAGAAGGGTAGAGAGAGAGAGAGAGTGGGTAGGGTATTTCACCCTTTTTTCCCTTCAGAACGTGCGATGGTGACAATTGAAAGAGATTTCTTTCCCCGAACCTCCAATCCACAATCTCGCCATGTCTCGCAGGTCTCGCTCAAAATGCATTATGACTGCACGCGGTGCATACAGCAAGAAGTACGACACATATGACGAACCCCCAAAAGGGGATGGAGAATAACTGCCGTCACGGGATGAATGAACCGTCCGCGGCTCCAGGGCCTGTACCGATTCTGTTTTCAAAAGAATGAATCTCGATCCTTTGCTCAATGAATGGAACTTGTAAGACTTACTGTGCATCATGCGAGTGTGTCTGTTGGATGACCCTTCCTGAGCTGGGGCAACACGAGGTCACACCCGTGAAAGTAACTCCTTGACACCGTGAGGATCATCCCTATCGGGAGCGACGACCGATCGGGACATCACTCTCTCTCTCTCTCTCATCTCTTCATCAATCCCGATTGGAATACACGTACAGTTCTTGTAATGCTAATATTCCACCTCGCAGCTAATCGCACGGAAGAAAGGTGACCATTGTTGAGGTTGTCGCGCCTTCGCCACAACACACACACACACACACACACTACACACGAAGAGTGGTTTGTTGGCGTTCCCCGTTTGATTTATGCTCATTGTCGTCTGACACGCAGCGCGTTTCTGTGCCCGGTACGGCCGCGTGTCGAAAGATCAATCGATCGTACAAAGACGATAATCAACGGGACAAAAGGGCGTTTTAAGTAGCGCGTCGCTTCAAACCTTGTCCCATCGCGAGTGAGTTGTTCGGTAAGTAATATGCGATCATTTAACGAGTACCGCCGAGAAGATGACCAACCAATGGTGAGGATATTTGGTGAAATCTTGTATATACGAACATTTCTTTGCTTTTAATTGTAAAGCTTTCCCAACTATTCTTTTGCTTTGATAGTCATCGTTTTTTTGTGTGTCCCTTTTTGCTTCTCTTTTCCTTTAAATATCATCCCCAGACAGACGAAAGGGCTATAATTCATCATGCTTCAATATTATTTTTGTGTTTCTCTCTTTAAGTAAGTTGTAGTTGGAAGAATTGTATCCGCTCCTCTCCGACAGCACCCCTCACAACACCTCCAACACCAACTGCATCGAACAAACACATTCGAGCCCAACCCAAACTGCAACTTCCCCGACGTTGTTGGTGTACAATTTGTGAAACAATCATGTTGAAAAATTTTATTGTTACATTTATGAAAGATTGTGTTAACACCGTCCGCTGTTTGCCACGGGTAGACACACCCCTAGTGCCTGAAGCCTGTGCCGTGAGTTTTGGTACCGCGCAAAAACCGCGACCGAACGCGGACAAGCGTGAGGGAACGATCGTCGTGGCAAGAAATGAGTTGGCGTATTGAGGCAATTTTAATACTTCGCCTCGGCTCCGCGGGCGTGTGTTGTCGGGCACGGGTTTTGGCAAATGTGCAACAAACGCGTGTGGGATGATCACATCGGCATACACAGCCATCATCACCAAAGGGAAGGGAACTGTGGAGGAGCAACGAACATCCAACCATCGAGTACATTGGCCAGAATTTGGTTCGTTTGTTAAAAATTAACAGTTTTTGCTTTATTTTGCTTTTTGAACATTTTGAAACTAACATTCAATTCAAAGGGATTTCAATTCTCGTACCTCAAACCAATTGAGGCTTTAAACTGGACAAACAAACTCTCACAAAATCATCATTTAGTGATGCCAAAGTCCCACTCAAGCAGAGCAGAGATACAGCAAACTATTTACCGCTAAACTAAAGCAACCTTATCGGCAAAGACCCTATACCAACTTTCCCCGAAAACAGCTCATCCTTTTTCCAGTGGCGCGCGAACTTTATCGCTTCAGTTTGGCAGAATAAATAAAACCGCCTCAGTCAGCCGAGCGTACCGGTGCTGTTTTGCCGACCCCAAAGCGCTTTTATCTTATCTCCGTGTGGCACCCCGACTCGCTTACAGTCGGCATCGTTCTCCTTGCAAACCCCCGTAACAACCGCAGGCCTAAAGACATTTACATTTACCCCTGGAACGTCAAGATGTTCAGATGGTTGTTGGTGGCGCTCCAGTGGCGAACATTACCACTACGCCAGAACACATCTCTTGTACGGCATCCGGGGTAAGGGCTCGCGCTGTGACGCGCGGTGTATGTCGCGTTCCTTCTTCTCGCCACGGGCGAAAGACACACACACACAGACACACACGAAATGTGCTACCTTATGGCGACTTCTGACACTTGCCTGATCTCTCATTTGCCTGTTCATGTGCAAAACGGGAATGGTGAGAAGCGAAAAGAATGGCCCACCAACGGAGCAATACGGTCCATCGAAAGACCTAGCAGTGTTCTGTGCTGTGCTGTTTTGCCATCAGAATCGATAACCTGGATCACCAGACATCTCGAACCACTCTACGCCCAACCCCATTGTGTTATTGTACTTCCTCGTCCCTCGCTCTTTGTCCATTCAAACGACCACTAATTAACGACAGGATTCCCTTCCCAGCCGTTCCACACGCTCGAGCCCGATGGGGAGGATCTCCAAACGGGCGGCAACAATCTTTGACGATTGCAGCCCGCAACCTGGCTTAAGAGGGCCTTTTTGCCAAACTTTGCCGCCATCAGCATCGCAATGATACGCTTCACGATTGCGCGACACACACACACACACACACGATCTCCCCTGACAGGGCAACCATTTTTATGGAATTATTTTCCGGTACCTCCGGTCTCTTCATGTTTTTCCAACCAATTAATTGGACATCCACATCCTATCCTCTTCTTTTATTTGCATTATTCCTCCCCAAAACACCACCAAAAAAGCTTCAGCGACTCGAACAACTTTCCCAAAAACCATAGTGCGACGCCAAAGGCAGGATCTGGATGGCACACAGCGTACGGGGCTGGCGGAACCATGGTGGGTGAATCCGCAGGTGAATCCTCGCGATTCGTCTTCAAAAACCCTACTTTCTCGCGAACCGGTAAAGCCAAACCGGCCAGCAACAGCAGCAAAAAAGTGGTCTAAAATTTATTGTCATCGCTTTGGGCATCTATCTTACCCGGGGTGACTTCGTTAGCCACACAGCCACACACACACAGACACACATTCCGAAAATCTCACCCAGCACGGCAACAGCATATCCTGTTCGATATCGGGTTAAGGTGGCCCCGTCATTACGAGGAGAAATTTTTATCTTAAAACTAGAAACCGAAACTAGTAAAGGCCCCATCTTCTTCCATTCCCATGTGTGTTATGGGAGATTATTTCGCGCAGTCCGGATCGTAAAACATGCCTTCGCCTTCGCCCCTTCATCCGCAGCCAAAATTGGTCAATCGGGGATTGCGGATTTTATCTCTTGCGCGTGTGGCGCGGTACCGAGCCGATCCGAGGTGACACCTTTTGCGGTGACCCGGTCCGGATTCTCGGCGGGGCATGTTTCGTTTCGCGTGTTTTGGCCAGAGCTCAACAGAAGGGGAGTAACAACAAAAAAACGGGTGGCCATCTTAAATTATTAACTCCGCCAGGACAGGAAGCTTAACGATTAATGGAGCAGAAATAGAGGACACCCCGTTTTGTGCCCGGGTGTTACACAAATCAAACCCCATAAGCACCAACAGCCAGCAGCAAAAGATGGAGACGGGGGGAGAACTAGTGAAGAATCATAAATTATAATTAGTAACAGATGCAGCCGGATCAAGCACCGCTGGGTTTTATATTGTTTTGTATCGGGAGGAGGGGGAAAGAGACCAAAAATGCCTTTTCCATAGTTCGCTTGTCGCTTGTCTATGATCATAAATTTTGCAAACATTTCAAACAAACACACCAAGCTTTGGAAATAATTCTTCTTCACGCCTAGATCGCATGCATTTCATTTGGTGCCGACGATTCGGCCCAGCTCAAACACACGGTACAAGAGACGCGAACCAACGGAAAGAGCGGAACAACTTCCCCGTGTTGCTTGGACGTTCAAACAAAGAATAATCAATTTGTACAGTTGCAACGACCGCAAACAAAGTGCAGCGATGCAATACCTCCCTGTGGAAGTGGCTGGATCGCATCTGCACTACACCTCAAAAGTTCCGCTACATACCAAACCCGTCCGGACGCCAGCACCGTTCCCCCACTTCAGGTAAACATCAGCAAAAAATCCACTTGAACATGCACCGCCCATCCATGCTGCCTGACCAAATGTGTGCGTGTGTATGTGTGTCCTCCTCCCTGCGGGGAAAGGGATGTACAAACGTCCGGGATGAACACATTGCCGCATTCCCAGTGCCCAGCATGGTTTTGTGCCCAGTCCGGCCAATTGCTTTCGTTATCTGATGGCTCCGGTATTGCACTTTGCATGCGCGCGGTTTCTTTTCCCTTTCGGCGGGACACACACACACCCAAACGCGAAGACACGAAGGCACAAGGTGCCGCAAGGATGCAACTGCGCGCGATCTTCAGCACGGCGTTACCGGATGGAGCCATGTTTGCCGATCGGTAGCGGCTACTTTAGCGCTTCGGTAGCAACTGATCCATCGCGTGCGAGGAAGCGTAAGAGTCTTTCCTTTCCTTTCGGTAACATCCATCGCAACAAGGCAGACGACGAGCACGTCGGGCCCCGACCAGAATGCAACGATGATCGCGCTTTATGGATATTGGGTACAGTGTTTGCGTTTATTTAGCGCCAACAGCCAACCAAACCAAACGGGCTGAAGATATATATATGCCGCTGACAGTGGAAACGGACGAAATACCATCACCGATCACCGGGATCGGGCGGCAGAGAGATCGAGCAAGATCGTCGACAATTGGACACGTCGAAGCAATACAGCCCGAATCCATTAGCACGCGCTGGTGTTGCCGCTGAGCTTAAAAGCAAAGAAGTGTTTTGCATCCTGTGCGCGCACTGTTTGCTTAATTAAATTGCTGATACTGCAAGCAGCGCCGCCGCGGCGTGTTCTTGGGCTGCGGGAATGTTCTGTGTGATAAGTGTGTTTTGCGGGGGGTGTTATGGAAGCCTCAGATAGTTCCAAAGGTACAGCGATCAATTCTGTTTGTCTATGTCTAGGATCCTCAGAAGATCTGATTACCTATAGAATTTGTAAAACTTTGATCGTACGAAAATACAGTCTCTTTGCCACATTTGTATTATTATTTCATAGTTTCTTCAGTTCTTGTGTATAAAGAACATCTGAAGTACAAATCTGACTCTAAACAAAAAAAAAATATATACAAATAAAAGATCAGCTATTTCCGCGAAATTTTTAAGCATTTTGTAGATCCATCTCCATTTCATGAAGTCTTCAATTTATGGTCGAATGTCTACCCAGCAATTAAATTGGACCATCAACACTACTTTTGAGAGTTTCTGTGCATCTTTGTAAGTATATTAACGATTCAATTTAAAGATATTATACCTCCCATTCTCACTAAACAATCAATTGAGGTTTAAAGTTTAAACTGTTCATAAAATACCTAGTTTAAGCTCCAGATTGAGTGATGCCTCGTTGGAACCACTTTGGAAATAAACAATCAATGGCAACAGATTTCTAATCATTTCCTGCTATCAATCCAACACACTAGACCTATGTTGCCTGATGCTCGATGTGATAAGCCTGTTAAAGCATCTTCGCAAACGCAGCGACGAAACCTCCCGTGCTATCGGCAAGCAGCACCCCGCCGGCCAATTTGACAAGGAATGCCAATTCCGCATGCTCGCCAAATATTTTATTACACGCCGTGACTGTATTTTATGGGACATGTTTTGCATTTCTGCACCAAACAACGCCGTGCCTTGACTTCGCCGTGGCCCAAAACAACGACAAAAAACCGCTCAACCCGAACTGTTCCCCCTGCGATGAGATCTAGAAGTATTTCAATAATTTAACACTGTTTGTATAATGAGCCGTACCCACAGACACGGGATGGGGATGATGTCGATACGGTTTCGTACGGCCGGCGGGATTGCGGGATGAAAAGCAGCCGCGATGATCGCGCATTTGGAGCAACAGGTGGACGCACGATTCGGCAAAGGGAAGATCCCCTCACGTCGCTTCTCCTTCAAGTTTAGAGTGTGTGTGTGTGTGTGTGTGTGTGTGTGTGTGTGTGTGTGTGTGTGTGTGTGTGTGTGTGTGTGTGTGTGTGTGTGTGTGTGTGTGTGTGTGTGTGTGTGTGTGTGTGTGTGTGTGTGTGTGTGTGTGTGTGTGTGTGTGTGTGTGTGTGTGTGTGTGTGTGTGTGTGTGTGTGTGTGTGTGGTGTGTGTGTGTGTGTGTGTGTGGTGTGTTGTGTGTGTGTGTGTGTTGTGTGTGGTGTGTGTGTGTGTGTGTGTGTGTGTGTGTGTGTGTGTGTGTGTGTGTGTGTGTTCGTTTCCTTATCCAATTTCTAAGCACCGGTCTAATGCTCTAATGCTTGCTCGTGTAGAAAGTCGTGGAAGATGCTTTGTTTTGGGATTAATATACGATCGGTCCGATCTTGCGGAGTAGCAAAAACAACAGCAAAAAAGGATCAGATGTGCAGAAAAGCTGCACCAAAGCACCGAACCCGACAGCACCACACGTTTCTAAACAACACGGTGCGCGGAAACGATTCCCCGTGGCCTAAATATTAAAACAACAAATCCGGCTGCTAGCAGGAGAGGCAAGGGTGCTTTGGAGATGATAGCCGCCGAGAACAGAAATGAAAACTGATATCGTGCCGCGGCGGAGGTCGTAAAATAAAGTGAATTTACATAAATTTTAACCCAAATTTTAGTCACTATCGGTTAGAGCGCGCAGCCACGAAACCGCACCTAGCCCCACCGACCTAGCCACCGGCTCTTAGTTATTGAGGATTTTGGGATAATATGGGGGAAGAAGGGGTCAGAGCGATCGTTTCTCGATCTTTGGCTCTTTGTTTGTTTCGTTTGATGTTTACCTCCGGCGGAACGGAAAACTTTACTTCTACTATTACTACTACTACGTCCATCACCAGGACCAGTAGGCCGGATAAGGCTTCGTTGATCCTCAGCAACCGTCCGTCCTATTGATGCTCTTAATACACCACGCAGGCTCGTTTCTTTTTTTTCTCCCTCTCTAACAAGAGTTAAGGCTACAAAAAACGGCGACGATTTAATTTTTGTTTGTTTTATTCAAATCAAACTGCCCATTTCGCTAGCTCGCGAACCGGGACCGGGTGATAAAGCAAACCAAAAAAAAAAACATCACTTCCCTCCAATAAAGAATCCTTTTTCAAAAACCCAAAGCTGGTGAATTGGTAGCAGCCGGACCGGATCATTAAATGGTGGCAGTGAAATAAAAACAAGTAGTCTTTGATGCCTTCACACCAGAATCACCGAGCAACAAAAAACAAGCAGCTTTCTCTTCCGTTCCCGTTCCCTTTCGCACAGGACTTTATGACTTTTGCGCAGATTAAACCATCACCCGATTAGAGGAAAGTTGAAAAATAGATAAAAATCTATTAAAAACCGCAACAAGTGCTTCACGGTGAGGATGAAGTTTTTTTTTACATTTTCCATCCCTCTATGCACGATAAAGCGTATAAAATCTGTGATAATAATTGGCATAATTGGCGTAATGGCGCAAAAGGTAAGCGCTTGAATCTTTTCGCCCGGGATGTGTAAAGTATCCTAATTGAATAATGCTGAAAGCTTTTTTTGTGCGAACTTTTACCACCACACCGAGAACGTGCTTTCATTCTTGTGCACCACAAAAAAGATGTTTCAATTCAATTATGAAGCAAATCTTTTACACTTCTTAAATTGTGGTTAATAATAGTGGTTAATAATAATAGGTTAATAACAATAAAATAGTATGCACACTATTCAGCTCTAATTTTTATCTAATTCTTGCTTCAACGCCACGCCTTCAGCTCGCTTTCTGACCTTCTCCATCGGTTACAACACTGAAAAAAGCCACCATAAACCTACATTTCACATCACAAAAAGGGACAAATTGTACTATAAAAGCGGTACGGGGGAAGTGTGCCATAAAAGTGCTCTTATTAAATTAAACTATCATTTGCGAAAGCTATCCACGGCGGTTAGCAGTGGTTTAGAAAAACCACCTTTACCGCCCTTGAGCCTCACTAGTTATGCTTTATCACCACCACTACCACTGCCCATTCATTGCATTGCAGGGATAAATGGTTCATCTTTTAACCATGCCCGCTCTCGACACATCTTTCCTCTTCATCTTTCAACACCCACCGAGAGTGTGTCTGAGGTGCCCCAAGCCGGTTGTGTGCGGGCTTTTCCGACGTCATAAATCCACATTTATCCGGCTGTATATCTTGGAAAAATTTTGCCCAAAAACAATATCACCTCCTCCACGGGGGAGCGTTGTCGTTTTGTGTTGATTTTTCCTCCACAGCTTCTCTTACACTCTCCCCACTCTCCGTCCGTTATTGTCGCTGCTTGATAAAGAGCCATAACTGGCCAGCCGAATTTTATAGACCCTTGAAGCTGAACTAGCCTTTTATTTCACTGCCTGATATGGTTGGCTCCACCGCCGCAAAAAACTAAGCCCCGTAAATTTGTGCCCCAATGACACAATAGAAACACAATACACACAGAGTGGCAGAGCCCCAACCTCAGTGTGTAAATAATTTCTTTCAAAACCTCCTCTTCCTCTCCTCCTCAGCACTGGTTGATCCGGGGGTCCGCAGGTCGGTCGCCCTTGTGCCATCTTCCCGCGATTCGGGCCCGATTCAAGTCAATGTTGTTGCCAGTTACGATGAATTGTAAGCAATGAAGTGGTGATCCTCGATCCCGAAAAACCCGAACAAACGCACAGTGTAGGAATTGCCGCCTTTGCCAGCATGCTTGCTTTGCTAATTCCTCAGTGGACGTGGTCATCGTTTAGCTGTTAACCTGGTTTCAAGACGCACACGAAGAAGCACCTTAGTGCCTATTTTGGACAAATCTTTCCCCCCTTTCGCGGTGTGCTCTGTGTGTCTGTTGTTAACCATTTGGAGCGAAATTTGGAGCACGCGGGACGTTGGATTCCCGCGGGTGCTTAGCGAAACATGAATAAAACAAACAATTTATCGCGTAATTGAGTAATTGTGCGTGGAATCTTGGGTGGTGCGGCGGTGTGATAAGGAAGAGTGAGTGTGTGTGTGTGTGTGTGTGTGTGTGTGTGTGTGTGTGTGTGTGTTGTGTGTGTGTGTGTGTGTGTAACGGGGAAGTCTCTTTGAATGGGAAATGAATTAAAACCTTTATGTTTCGTTGCACCTTGGAGAGTGGACGAGCTCATACAACTGTTGTTAGAGCAAAATTACTTTTCTTAGTTCAATGGGGAGGATCTCTAGAAACAAGATCAGCTTTTTTGAAAGGCACAACTAATAGATATCCTCAATGTGCTTAGGTTCTTTTATAGTCTTCCATATGATCCATTTATAGCACTGTAAAGTCCCTCATTTGCAGATCAGTAATGTTTAATTCTGCGGTCAAAGGAGGCCATACTTTTCTTATTTGGATACTTCATAACACACGCTTGAAACTAACACAGCGTGATGATCATCTGATGCGATCTAATCAATGATTTGATGAGAATCTCCAAAATCCTAAGACCGCATCACAACTTCGACAGACTCCAAAGAATCATTCAAAATCCAATAGACTTGATGAAGAAATTATTTTGGAAAATTGTGACAATATGTTTCTACAATATCTTGGTTCAGAAAACATTATTAAACGTAAAGTGGTGTCAGAATATTTCCTAAAAGAATTAACAACAGATCTCCCATAGAACACTCCCTCCCCAACCAAGACCGATCTTCAAATGTCGGAGAAGACAGTCTAGCGTTGCCACAGGAACGCGTAGTGTGTAGGCGCTGTACACTCTACAGCACGTCTGTTTATATGTTTGCTGATCGCAAAAAAAAACAGAACCAGAGACAAAACGTGAAACATAAACATGTCAGACAATGAATGTTCCGCTGCTTCAAAGCGTTCCCTTTTGGCGTTTCAGTGCGACCCACAGTTGTCACACACACACACGCACACACTTGCTGTCCACCTCTCTTCCCACCCAAAAAAAACCAATTCAACGAGAGGCGCAGTATCTCGCGCACCCGATCAAATCTCGATCGATCTTTTCGGCTTTCGGCTATAAGGGTATAGTTCATGCGCGGATGCGCACCGAAATCCCGAGACCCCTCAGCACGGCACGGTGTGTTGACAGTGTCTCGTACCATCGCTTTCGGCGGCGATCCCGGGGAAAACGATCGCAAGAGTTGGTTCAGTTTCATCGTTACCCTTCTTCCCCCCCGCAAGTTCACCAGGGCTGGGGCCCGGTTGTCGATTAGCTTTTTATTCCCCCCCCCCCCTCCGTCGCCCCAGGGGCTGCTTCTGTGGCTGGTGTCACGTCTCCAAAGCCCACAGCACACCAGTGCGCCGAGTGCGCTGAGTTTGATGGGAAACTTTTTTATTTGTTTGATGTCATTTTCGCTTTACGAGTTTATTTCTAATCTAAAATATGGTTTTCATTAGAGGCGAGATTACCTCCTGCGCCCTTGTGCTGCTGCTGGTGCTGGTGCTTCGGTTCCACCCTGCCCGGCAGCCACTGCCTATATCACACATCCCTGGTGGAGGTTTCAAAACTCGACCACGCTCCTTGTGCCGCGGCTCGCCTAATCAATGCCGTCCATCGGTCAACGATATGGACGGTGAACTATTCCTCCGCCTCGGTATCGTCTGCCGCGGTCGTCACAGAAATGTGGTTTCCCTCCAAAACTAAAAGGCACACACAAACACACAGGCTAGAAAAGCGCGAAAGAGAGGAGCTGAAGGAAACAAATCGAATCCAACCGCGGGATATTCGTTATTTTTATTATTAGCTTTTCTGTTCCGCAGTTTTTGTTGTTGTTGTTGTTGTTGTAAAGCTCTTCTAGTCTTTTGCTTGGAAGATGTAGATACCAGCCACACCATATCACCTATCAGCTACAAACACACACACACACACAATTATGATCCATCTCAGCTGGTGGTGTCGTATCGAAAAATGCCCCGTCTTCGTAGAAAGAAATTAATACCTAACAATTAAGCTACGCGAGGAAAAATAAACACTCCGGGCATCATCATCATCAGCCGGCCGGGACGCTCAAGAGCTGACCACCGAACCCAGAGATCCAGCCCCCCCATTGGCGCTAGCTTAACGGCTCGCTGCGGAAACCTGATTCAACCTCAACCAATGAAGATGGTTGGTTGGAAACCAAAAATTTGAAGCCAATTACTGCCTAAGATGGAAGCTTTTTTCCTCTAATTTAATTGACGCTCCACTTTACTGTGTGCGATGGAGACAGCCGAGAATGACTATTAGGGATGAGTGTTTTTGTGGTCTTTGATGTTAAAATTATGTTGTGTTTGTAGGGCAATATTTTAGCCAAAGTTCTAAATCTTAAAAGTACAATGTTTTTTAAATCTCAATCACATCATATCTCGTACGTTTCTTCACGAAGATAGACCCAGTTTTTCCCCAACTGTCAGTTCCTTCGTCCTTCCTCTAAATACAAAGACGACATACAAACACACAGACAACTCCCAGCCCTCCATCCCCCCCCCCCCTCGGCAATAACGTCTCAACCCTCAATATGCAAATCGGCCAAAGATTTCCTTACCCCGATAATCACGATTATCGTTGGCATAACCGTAATAATTACAGCGGCATTAACAACCTTCGCATGCATGATTACGATTATTGTTATTTCGTTGGGCGTCGGGCGCGCGCCCTGTGCCTGTGCATGCATGCACACCAAGAACGCAAGAACGAACGAACGAACGAATGACATGAGCCAAAAAGGATTATTCTATCTGCCCACACTCCTGGAGGATGCTTCCTTCTTTTCCATTTTTGCCGCTTCGCGTGTCATCCAAACGATCATGATGATGATGGAGCGCATACAAAAATTGTGCAACGGAATGTGCAAAAATGGCATCACATTTTCCTTCCCGCCCTGCTGCTCTTTAGCGACTCCCCTAAAAAAAAAGACACATTTTTTATGTGTTTTAAACCTTCGCTCCACTTTTCCTCCCTGAAGCTAAATATTGAATGACACTTTAACGCGCGCAAACGTGTCACTTATTCTCTTTGACACATTCCTTACGAAGCGGGCACGATTTTAGCCCCCTCCCAGCTAGCAGCCGTAAGATGTGGAGCAAATGGTAACGAAATCATTTCGTGCTTCATACTTTCTTCCTTCTACCTCGCTGTGCTGTGCTGTGGTGTGTGAATTATCATGTAAAATTTAACCTTTTTCCCCTGTTTGCAGTGAAATGCTTTCCCTGCTTCCTTAGCCAAAGACGCTCACGCCTCACGTCGATATCCGCGTCTTCCCGCCGGGAGCAATACGGGAGCGTGCTGTAGGAGGGCGATGGCTTTTTGGCCTTAATTTATGGTCCCCTTGATGTGCGCTTGGTTTATGTCCTCTTTTCTTATGCTTCACTTTTGCAACACTTGCTCAAAATTTTGCCCCATCGATCCCCTCCCCGCCCGTTCTGGCCTGGCCAAAAATACAGCAAAATAAAGATAACTTCCCACCTCTTCAACGTCAACCGACATTGCTTGCTTGTGTATGTTTTTTTTTATGATACGTGTGTAAAGCTGATGTTGTGTGTTTGTATGAAATATTTGGCTCCATTCAACGATTCTACCTCTCAAAACGCCCCCCCCCCCCTCAAAAGAGGAAATATACACACAACAAAGAGCGTATGTGTGCACTCACACTAACGCGCAAATATATCACACCAGAAAAACGCACCAACGAATGAAACGTGAATGACCGCGAAATCCGCAAACGAGACCGGCAAATACACCCACACACACACGCACACACTTAAACACACTGAAGGGAAGGGGAAAACCTCTTCCCCGTCAGGAAAAACGGTCGAGGAAATGGCTTCCTTTTGATATGCAAATTGAGCACAAATTTATAAAACAAACATTCCAACACAACGAAAGTGAAACTGGGCGCGTCGTGTACGTACAAAGCACGCACACATGTGCACACGGTGCGGGGGGAGGGAAAGGATACTTCAAAACACACACACACACACACACACACACACACACACACACCAACGTAAAGGAGGATGTTTTAAAATGTCTCCACCAAACTTTCCGTGCGTAGTAGTGGTGTGATGTTGAAATTTTCCTTCCTTTTCACTCATTCTCATACCTCCATCCCTCTCTTTCTCTCTCACACGCTGAATAGAATACTCGAGTGCGTAGTTGTAGTGGTGCTTAAAGGAGCATCCCTTTCCCGCACAGCACGGATGTGGAATGAAAAATGGCGCGCACTGTCGGCACACACGTGCACTACAGTGGGGAGAGGTTGGAAAACGCCGTCGGAAAACGCGTCGTTTGTGCGCGTGTACCGTACCGTGCCGAATGCGAAGCCAGCCACAGACGTGCAAGGAAAAACGGAGGACGTCCACCAACACCGATACGCATGTACGCTACACCACACACACTCGAAGGCTCGAACATTTGTGGACAGACAGCAAGCGAGCAGGATGTGTAGCACACATGCGCATCGCATCGTACCCGATTGGGGGTTGGTGGTGAGTTCCTCTGTAGCAGGAGGGGACAAAAGGTTGACAAGAAAGTGGCAGCAATGTCCCTATTGTACGGCCAACTCACAGCCCACTAGTATTGGTGTGCAAACGCGCACACAAGGTGTGCGTTTGAAGGCGGGGATGCAAGAAAGGATACCGCATACTTGGATCGTTTTTTCGTTTGCTCCACTACCTGTCAAAACCATACTTGTTCACAGTGCAAAACACACACACACACACTCGCACGCGCGCCGTGTTGGCAAACAATGCACACACAGCGTCGAGTGGAGCGAAACGTGTGGCCCCAACAACAGCAGCAGCAGCAGCAGCAGCAGCAACAACAATACATAAAAATTCGCTGACTGGCAGCTGCTCAGAAACAGATGACAGTGAAAATTTATGCGCTCCATTTACGAGTCTGGCTGCGTAGCCGAGCCGCACCAGACACTCGTCCTCGTCGTCCCTGTTGGCCGCGGTGGAGTTTTTCCGCCCCAAATTTGTATCCACCCCACCCATCCACTCCAATCCCACCCCTTCCTAAAAGCGATGGGGGTTTTCGCACTCTCTAACTCATCCTGGGCGGGCTTTTCTTGCCCCTCGCCGGAGAGATACAGCCCACCGCTGCTGTAGCACAGTAACCCACCCATCACGGTCTTCGAAGGCTTTCTTTAGTAGGCGAGCGCCGTTTTTTGGGAAAGTGTCATCAACGTCGGCGTCGTTGTCGTTGTCGTCGTCTTGTACCAGCTGGATGTCGTTTGCGATGCTGTTCAGGTTTGCCGCAACCCGCTACTACTGCGTCTGCCAGAACCTTCCTCACGCAAACACGAGGACGAGGAGCCAAGCGCATTTTATATCCCCTGGTAAGTGTGTTTGTGCTTTTTTGCCGTTGCTGCCAAGCCGGGCGCTCTAGGTACTGACTTTATTTCCGTCATCTGGTAATGATCTGCAAAGTACTGTCGCTTTATGAAACTTTCCATGTTTGGAGCTTTAAAATCGACTACAAACGATTTGTGCGCTTTGTTTTTGGTCGGTTTTTTTTTGCAGCATCTTTGACTTTACTTCTACAAATTTGCATGCCGAAATTGCTTCAAATGATCGCTTGTAACTTATTTTATCGGAAAAAGATGACGCTGTCCCATCCAGGGATAACCTACAACGCCAATCAGTCAACGCCGCGATGAGCGGCGAGTAATCCCGCGAGGGGTTGTGTACCGCGCATCATTTACTTCATCCTCTTAGCGGCGTATAATGGCCTGACACTTTGAACCCAACACACCTCCCCCAATCTCAGACATCCCTTGTTCCAGGGCCAGTCAATCGGATCTTAATTCTGCATGAGTCATCCGGGGTCGGGTTTGACGAAACCAGTGATTACTGGGAGCTCCCCAACAACGCACCCCAGCAAAACATTATCGCACCCAAGACAGACGCCTCGCCGGTCCGCAAAATGGATGCCCATTTCTCATTCTGCATTAAACGCTCACCCCCCCCTAGGGCCCTTCCCGCAAGGGAACTAATCCTTTCGCTGTCGTCAACATCGCATCACGTCTCGTTCTCTGCGTCCTGCGCTGGTTGTCCGAAAAAGGTGGATCAGCGTTCCTCCACCACCATAAAACCGCCATCCAATTTCGTGTCTCGCGTCAGTCCTTTCTTTTCATTTCGTCAGTCCCCACTTCGTCTCATCGCCATCATCATCATCGTCTGTCACTGGAGGTGCTATTGCCCTGCGGCTCCGCTAGACAGCTTCCTTACGGCTTCCAGACGCAGCAACAGCAACAGCGGAAGAAGAAAAAAGCAACAACCACACAATCAAACGTCACCTGCCAAACATTACCCGGCAGCACCACCGGCTCTGAAACGGGTGGAGTTGACCACCCGCCAGACCACCCTGTACCCCCGCCGCCCTGCAGCCGGGCTGCGTTGTTTGTTTTGGTAATTTTCCATAATTTATTCCGCCTCTCGCGCCGTCCGGCCGGGTCAAAGCCGAGGGCTGCGAGGACCATTGCGATGATTAATGCGCTCGACAAACCAATCAGAGATGTTTGCGAACCGCACCGGAATTAAGCTGCCCTACCCGAAGCCGGTGGATGTATCGAGTTCGTGGCACTCCGGGAGGATGATCCGATGATGATCACGCGCAAACTTCCTCCTTCACACGCGGCCAAATTGCGCACCGTCCAATCGATCTAAGTACTTTCTAACGGGCCTGAACGGGCTTCTCGGTACGGCACGGGTGAACGTGGTTGCTGCTTGTGTTGTGCTGCTGTGAAGGGGTAGCGACGACTCACGACTTCCAAGATCACACACAGACAGACTCTTCTAAACAGACATTGTCGGACGTCTGGGGCTTGGAGCGATCTCACGGTAGCGAGCCGTTACGACGATGGTTACTAACTCGCTGGACCTTACCAATTGACCTTCTCCGGTACGTCTCGAGATAAACGGTAAGAGGTAAAAGGAGAGGCATCAGCACAAGTATAGAACAACCACTGGTAGGCGATGGGGTGGTGGGTCGGGCGCACACCACCGTCCAGGAGCAGGCGGTTGACCTTTTTGTGTGCGATCAAACGGTTGAAACGCATAGTAACGGAGATCGCAGATGCCTGAGGCTTCGACTCAGTCGCAGGGTGACGGTGTAGATTATGTCAACAAACAACACGGAATCGGAATCGGTGTGGGGTAGGGTATGATCTCTTTCATAAAAATGGTGTTTTAGACCATCTTAAGTCTAGCGGATTTTTAATTTATGAGCAGATTCATATTATCAGGCTTATTCTATGTTCTAACTCGATTCTGTTTTGGATGGAAACGATCTGTCGTCATTGAAGTAGGCGTCAAATTCGCCAGTTCTTCTTTTGAAGAAGAGTATGAAATGTGCACAAAAGCTTACAACGTAAGCCTTAATTACAAGGAATTTCTAGGTGGGATAGAATCAACGATAAAAAATAGTATCGCTATTTCTTATATACAGTGAACCCTCTCTTATTTGAGAGGCGATGGGACTGTCGAATAAGAGGGGTTTTCAAATTACAGAGGTTGAAAGTGAATGAAAGGTCCATACAAGACAAGAAAGAGACAGAACATTTAGTATGCAGCCTTAACTGTTGCTATAGGAAACTGCGAACAGAATCGCTAATTTGAGCATACATCTTTCAATAACCATGGCAACACCATACTCAAATAAGAGGGACACAGATTTCAGAGGTTTTCCAAATTAGAGGAACAAAAATGTACTGGAAATCAAGGGACTGTGCAAAATGTTCAAATAAGAGAGGTTTTTCAATTTGGAGAGGTGTCAAATAAGAGAGGGTTCACTGTATTTGTATTTGAAATATTGATCAAATATTGTTCCATTTTTTAATGTAATAAATAACCATAACTATGATGAGAAAGAAATAAATACTTCAAGTAGTAGATTAGAACAAGGTTTTGACAAGATCTACTTCATTGCTTATCTACAGGATTGTTCTGTCCACATATTGCTTGAATGTTAGGCCAAAGCTCATTTTAGGCCCCTATTCTAATATATTAGGCCTATTTTAATTCTAATTTTCTAACCTTAAAAGACCAGTGGCCTTCATTGCTCATATTATTGGTCAAAATATGACATACCGAGTAAGGTAATGTTTCATTTATTAAATTAAAACGATGCTCAGAAAGATTATCTATCGAATGATATCAAAATTTTAATACTAACTTTAGAACCAACCAAATGTTCACAAAATACTGTGAAAGTACATTCTTTTAGTCACTGTACATTGAAACTTCAAACCGATTTGCGAAGGCAGAATATTGATTACAAAGTGAACTATTTTTGCTGAAAGAGTTTCCATTCTATGTTGATACATCTCCAATTTTTGGAAACAAGCCTAAACTTGAGACTATCTTTAGGTCATATTAGTCTATCTCATGTTGTGTAACATGATTGTTAGTCGTTCTCTAGTAATTCAAGAGCTCCAAAATGCTAAGACCTTTTTTCCCACAAGAACAACCTGTCTGACTGTGTAGAAGTAGCCACTTCTATATCCCATCTTCTATCCCGACTTCGTTATCAAGCGCTGCAGCAATTCAATGTTAATACATTATTCTCGCCTTAGCACGGTCTGCACAACCAAACAACAGATTGAAAGCCCTTGCTGCCCCCAAAAGGCGTATTAGTAACACTACACAGGTGCATTGTTGCCCCGCTGTCTGAGCCCGATGGTGCTGATGGTGTGTTGAAAGTTTGTGCATGGTATGAAAAAGCACCATCAACTAGTTTGACACTTTTACGGTTTATTGTACACCGCGTGCAGAAGCCACCACAACCGCTCCTTTCAAGATGGCATCACTCTCCTCCACCGTTTTTGTGGAACAACTCCATTTCATCAGTCGACGATTGCGACTCCGACGATAACCGCGGCTGGAGAGGGACGGCCCAACGCGACTCCAGACGCACCTTTTGACTTTGCCTTTCCTCTGGTTGTTTCATTATTTTTGAACATGAGAAAGTCAAATATTGACTTGCCGAATTCACGGTGATGACGGAGGACGGACCCCAACTGGACACCCTGGTGCTTGGTGAATAGCGGGCTTTCGTGAGAGAAACAGAAGAGGTTGAACAAAACCAAAAAAAAACCTCGAACACGAAGCTTCAAACCACAAGTGACATACACACTCAGCAGCAAGCTGAAGACTCCCACCATCCCCGGTTCTTCACTGTCAAGTGCATGTGAGCAAAGGGTTAATTTGCTGGGAGGAGGGTGGTGCCCTGGGTCCTATTTGGACGGAATGTGCTGTTTACTTTTAGCACCTGCCGATGCCGTGTGAGCGGGAAATTGCGGACACGAAGACACGATGGCACGATCACAACACAGATGACACCCGGTGATCCTCTTTCTCCTCTTCCTGGGTCATACCGCTGTGTGGTAAAGAATGGATCATAATGGAATGAGCGGGGGGCCAGAGATAGCCACAGCTCAATTCCATTCTCACGGCTAATTGATTGAATCGTTTAGTGAGAGAGTGCAAATAGTATAATAGATAATGGTTCGCGCAACTGTCATACGATCCACCGAAAGGCCTTAATGCTTGTTTGTTGCAATCAATTTAGCATTGGCAGTGAAGAGCTTTTTCCTATTTAGAGATATACATATTTCCTCCTAAGCCTTCCAAGTGGTTGATCAAAGCCACACAACCCGTTAGATCGTTCTCGCTCTCTCTCTAATCCTCCTAGCAAGGTAGTCGAACATCCTGCACCGATTGGTATAAATGGCACAGCCCGTCCAACCAACCAAACAACCACCGGTTTGGATAGCGGTGCGCGCTCGTGCGTGATTTCTGTGAGCCCGCGATATCGCATAAAACTGTTTAAGGTCCTAATTGACGGCAGATGAAACGGACCGAAGAAGCAAAGAAAAACGGACCCACCCCATTCTCCCGGACAAACCGAGATAGATCGGCACTCATTAGGCCACCGGCCATCGCTTATAAACCCTTATGAACACACACACACACACACATGACCACCACGTGACGCCTTCTGCGGTCACCCTGTTCCGCGGCTGTTTCTTTTTTTTCGGGGCCAAAACATTTTGGAAGTAAGCCGAACCGATAAAACGTGTGATATACGGTCGATTTCCAAAAGCAAAAGAAGACCAGTGTGACGGCGCTCCGACGAAACAAGTCACCGTTTCATAGCCGTGTCCCTTCCACGCTTTTAATCGCCAAGCACGCACAGAAACCGCTCACCAGCGTCAATGCGAAAAATAATTGGAAAATCATTTGTGTGTTCATGGGTTTCATGGGGCACTGTACTGTTGTTGTTGGATCATCTTCAGTTAAAAGTGCCATTTTTCATTTGACAGATAGAAAAGCTCCACCGTTCACCATGCGTCGTGGTACATTAAGCAGCCGATGTACGATCACGCGCGCCCCGTGCCTCGAAAGCGTAACCATTTCCCGGGGCCAAAAAACCCGCACCCTGGCCCACCGATTTCCGATCATACACGGGCGCGTGCGCCCCCGTATCGGGGGTCACATCGGGGAAAGAGAAAGTTTGCAAAAAAAAAAACAAAAGCGGAGCAAACCCGCACACAACCCACAGCCCCCAGAGAGTGAAATTCGGTTGTGCACGACCATCTTCCCTTTTTTTTAAAAAAAAAAAAGGTGTATTTCGGTGTATGAGGTAGCAGGTGCTGCGGGCTCTTCCGCACGATGATGGCACAGCATACGATCGTGTACCAGTTTGATGGAGTCTTCCCATGCGAAAGAGTACAAAAAAACCGGAGCAAAAATCGTTTCATTAGTGATATCTCACAAATGGTCCAAAAAGACAGCCGCGACAGCTTCGGTCGAGGAAGACACAACCGTGTGTCGCACATGAATAAAACAAATTTGCAAATTTTGTCGACAATGGATGGCATCCACACTGTTGGAGCGCGGATGAACGATTTTGCTCATACGTCACACGGAAGGGGAGGGAAGATGGTTGGGGGTTTATTACCCGTTCTCCGAGAGTGATCGTCTTAATTGGAAGCTGTGCGGGTATCTTATCCCGAACGCGGCGAAAGTATTTACTGTGACATCCTTTTGCTAAACAGCCACCAACACGCTTTCGTATGCTAATCAGCCAATAGAAGAATTCGCAAAAAAAGAGGGGATCCAAAGGATGATTAACTTAAAAATATAGCAAATTAATGGCTGCAAACTGCAGTTAAAATGATATATTAAACTAAAACCATTTAAAAAAAAATCTAAATTGAAGCAAAAAAAGTTTTTAAATAATATCGAAAAAACCACAAGAGAAGACAACATTAAAGGTGATTAACAACGATCTGCCCAAAAGCAAACCAACCGACCATGGCTCCTTCCCAAACCAGAACAAGTTTCCAAGTGTTGCCAGCGAATTGCCCAAATCGAATTGATGTCCCCACGTTGACCCACATATTCACGTGTCGTCTTCTCACGTCGGCAGGGGCTCGATTTATGACCACTGCCGCCACCGCCACCACTACCACCAACAGCCAGCGTCGACACGTTTCCTCGGCCTAACGGCGCTGCACCGCGTGCACCATCGCCCCGATGGGCTGTCAAACACGGAAACAGATCAAACGCTGCCACACGAAAATACTTCATTACGTATGTAAATGCGGCTGGTTTGGTGCCAACCTTACTGGGGACGCTACTGGGGTTTTCGGTGTGCTTTTCTGTATAACCCGTGCAGCCCTAAACGCTGCGCACGCGGAATGTCCAGCAATCATCCGCCAACAATCCAGCATTGATCAGCTGTTTTGCACATGACCCTTCAGGTACCCTTCTTGGAGGGTGTGGATGACGCGCTTCCCTTTGGCACCTTCAGCTTCAGCAGCATCGGCCACAGACAACACAAGGCACAAGTGGAGCGCATCAGCGCATATCTCTCTTTCTCTTACCAACTACGATCATCACAACGACAGCGGGGTGTGATCGTACCCGCAATCCAGTTACTTATTTATGAATGAATAAATTTTAATAAACCCGGGGCCCAACCTTTATGCTCCCCCCGGTGCGTGTGTGTGTGTGTGTGTGTGTGTTTGTTGCGCGAGTTGGGGCGTACGCTCGCGCAACACACAGCACATAAAGCGCATCAGCGCAACAGCGCCCCTACTTCTCGATCTTCTTCCATCCCACCCCACCAGACCTGAGGGTAATTTACTCTGATCGTACCAACGCTTCTTCCCCTTTCGGTAAGACACATACATAAGATCTGCTGACTACTACTATTACTACAACTACTACTGATGCTTCTACTACACACATTTACATACTCTCCATCTCCCTTTCGTGGCGTGAAATGAGAAAAAATCCGGTCCAGCGTGCATGGCTTTTGGAGGAGTTTGGGCGAGACGAGCCGAGGAAGGCAAACAATGAAAGTGGACAGCAAACTTCCAAACACCTCCGCCCGTCTTTACTGGTGTCTTACGGTTTGCTCACTCATATTGACACACTGCCCCGCGTACCGTCCCCGCCCCGGCAGTGTTGCTTAATATACATACGTGCATACATATTTTTATCAAATAAAATGACCTTGACCATAAATTGTGACCTTTGCCTGGTTTCTTGCCTGGCAAGCACACACACACCCACGAAGATGATGTTGGTTTATATAAATATATGCACACAGCTGCCCACCACACAGATCGGCGGCATCTCGCGCAACGGTCTGACTTACATTTTATTATAATTTAACTTTCCGCGCTGACCTAACAGACCCAGGCGCGAGCACCGGCGCTGATGCCCCGAGGAGAGGTGGAGGAGGGAATTGTGGTAATCATATGATTTTTTGCAAACAGCTCTCTTTCTCTCTGGTGCTGCTGCTGCTACTTCATCTCGCTGTAAGAGGTTTGTGCCGCGGAGCGATATAAGTCGTATTTACTTCGATTGAAGCACCACACCTACGTGAGGAATTAAGCCCGGAACCGGCCCGAAGGGTAAGCAACTTGTTTCCGGACCTGTACCAATGCTGTATAGCCCCAGATGCTTTTGGAAGTATGCTCTTGGAAGGTGCGTTGGGTATGTTTTGTTTGTTCTGTGTGCTTAACTTTGTTGCAGTTTTGAATCGGGTGCAAAATGCATCAATTTTAGAGCGATGTGTTTGTTTTTTTTTCGTCTCATGATACAGTCGTCAACTAGTACGACTTAACAACATGGGTCATGGGTTGAAGCCCCGAAACAAGTGGTACAGGCAGGCCTTGATCGACAACGGTTGCTGAGCCAAAAGAAGAGGAAATTTTCTTTTTTATACCTAAACCGTATTTTTAAATTAAAATTGAATTGATATGACGCTATATCTAGTGTTGTTGGTAAGTTGTCCAACAGGTGTATTGTATTCTTGCAATCAAGTAATCTCAGTGTCGATTTGATGATTGTTTTGGGGATTTATTTGTAATGAAAAAATCATTTTGGAGTTCATTTTCTCGAATAGAAAGCGATATTGGAATAAAAAAAGGCCTGCAAGACATCGCCATACGCTATGAAACAATTTATATTCACTATTTTTTATAATAACCATGGTTTTATAATAACCATTGCGATGCATCTGGAGAATTGCATCGCCTGCTTGGTTAACTGCCATCTGAAAAAGCTGTCAATACGTTAAGCCAACCCACAAGGTCTTTGATTTCCAATGTGAAGCGTTCTAACGACTTAAAAGCAAGTTACAGCAAAGCTAGTAGTAAAACTACCTCCAACTAGTTATTTATGTACACTATCTTTAACTACTCAGTTCATCACCTTTACCACCCCCCCCCCCCTCAACATCCCAACTACGCTGAGCATCTACAAACAAAACTGTCATTTCGTTGTGATTAATACTTTATATCATCTTCATCGGCCATATATTTCCCTGTAACTGCGGGCAAGGTTGCCACTTTCCCATTTACCCCTTCCGACAACTTCGGAGTGGTGATCACACAATGGGTGTAAAAAAAAATTAAAAGATCCCCCCCAAAACCACAACCAAAAAAACCGGAACACTACTGATAAAACTAGAAGCACCGGGGCGAGTCTTACAGCAAGAAACAATAGCACCGAGTTTTGGCGATAAAGGCCCCAAATATACGAGCAACCCTCGTTTTCCGCCAACTCTTGTGTGTAATATATGTCTGTGTGTGTGTGTGTGACTGTGTCTGTATCTTCCTGCAGTGTTTCGGCATTTTCGGTGGGGTTCTCAGTTGACCGAAACCTGCCAACCAGCAGCATTAGCAGTAGATCCCGCATAGCATAACCTCAAAATAAAACGATATCCCGCCCCGGGTCGTCCCAAACACTGGAATGGAACGCGGTCCAGAAAATTCACCTGCGTTTCGATGATTTTATAGTGAAATTTTATTGCCGTAGAGAGAGAGAGAGAAAGAGAGAAAGAGAAACCCCGAACTGAAACATGACTGTGCCATTGCTATCAGACAGCAATGGGGGGGTATTTGGGGAAGAGTCATCCATTCCATCCCATCCCCATCCAGTGCTCACGAACAGAATTCTCGTCTTCTTTCAATTGGTGCTTATCTTCATCGCACCCCAAACGCTGAAACCCACGGAAGGGGGAAAGCACGAGAGACGAACTAAAAAAAAGCGGACCAAAATAAAACTAACGACCTAAAGGATAGTTTATTCCTCGCTAGACCTCACCAGCACCAATCCCCCTGTCGCCATCGTCGACCGAGCGTAGCGCAGAGACAAGTTTGTCTCCCGAATAAATGGCTCATCTTTTGCGCTGCTTGCGACGGGGTGCCACCATCCCCCGGGTCGCGCTATCTTCGCTGTCCTAGAAAAAGCCAAGCAGCACACCTCAAGCTGCAAGAGACGCACTCGGGCTTGGCCCCTCCAATAGGTGTGGAAAATTTGTGTGTGTGTGTGTGTGTCTGTATTTTATACATTTTTCTATTCATCTCCTTCCCCGGGCTGGCTGAACACTAGAAGTGGTACGTTTTTTTTTCAAGTCAACTAACAAAAAAACAAGACAAAACCCATAGAGAGAAGAATACCCCCCTGGTCAGTCGTGCTGATCGTCACCGTTGTCGTCCCTCGGGGGCCAAGGGTGCGATCGTCTATCCCCCCCACCCTCTGGGCCCAAGCAAGAACGAAGAACGGCTCGCTTGTTACAACGGGTTTTTGGCTAGGTTTGCGGTGCTGCGGTCCATAGAAAAATGACCACCAGCCAGCCAGCAGCAGCAGCAGTCGACGGCAGTCACTCGGACCCATGCGGGTAGGAAAGAAAGCACAGAGATAAAACATAAAATATTAAGCAGTGATTTATGAAATCATGAAGATATACTATTGCTTACAAATCGTAAATTTCCAAACTTTATAATAGTGATGATGAAATGGTAAACCCTCACACGGTCCGGAGACGGCCGGAGAACGGAGCGCTCGCTTTTTTTTTTGAGAAGAGGGTCACGATAGGGAAAGAAATATTATGGTCCCCTGTAGCCCGCTTTTTCCTCCTCCCAGTGCACGATCGAGATATGGGGGGGGGGACAGTCACAAGCGAACAGTAACTCAAAACAAGTTGGATTTTCCACGGTACGTTTGAGATGAGCGGCATCGAAACGAGGCGGAGATTTTTTTTTTGTTTGGTGTTTGGTGTATTCCTGTGTAAGGGAAAAGCTCACAGCGCACGGCAGGAGTTTGCCAAAATAGTTACCTCCGGTCGGTAAGAAGAGAAGAGGGGACACTGAGGTGGATTATTTGTAGTACGATTTGACCAGCGAACCGTATCCACTATGGTTCCACCACACAGGCGCGCAGCACTGTTTGGTTGTCTAGCCCATCCACTACTAGGCTCATAGGAGCTTCTTCTTTTTTTCCTGCTTTTGGTGGACACAAATTGTTTTTTGCTAGCAAAGAGCTATAAACCATATCATAGAGAGAGAGAGAGGGTGCTCGTGGTTCTGACAACCGTTTGCAATGTCCGCTTCCTGCTCACCATATATCAGTCAACTGCTGGCAGTTGTCCGGCAGCTCGGCGCTTCGGGCGCTTTATGTCACATTTAACCGACCGAGAGAGGGTGATTATGAACGAATCATTGAACCCACCGTCGGGTACAACCAATAAAACTGGCTGAATATGAGGAAAAAACGTACATTTGTCATCCATTTCTATGCCAGCGCCATGCCGCCATGCGCCTCCCATGCGCAATGTTTGGAACAACTTAGTGTGAATGAAAAATCACGCTACTGATCACGTCGACTTCCTTGAAGCATTTCAAAAACAGCTTCAATTGCTCCAAAGCCACGTCTGAAGATCGGTTGTCCGTACCAAAAAAAAACCGTTCTACCTGTTCGCACTTTTGAAGATAAGTTTTTTTTGCTCCTTTTTGGCTCTAACCGTAGCATTGCTGGTCCATAAAAATGAAAAATATCTTCCTCTCGGTGGCGATGGCTCACCGGAACAGACATGTCGAAGCATTTTCAACACCTCCTCCCTACCTTATCACCCCTTTTTAAGCTCATTCATCATACACAAGATGCGGGTGTACGCTGCTCGTCGCTTTAAACCAGCGCACCATCGACGCCGTGCTACCGATGTCCTTGAGCGGTTCAAATGGGCGGAAAGGAATTCCTTCAAACTTATCGTACAATAACTGGCTATCGCCCCAAAACAAAACAAAAAAAACACACACACACACAGAACCATTTCCAACCAGTCAGGCGTTAGATGAACGCGCGAGCGTCGTACGTTCAAGGTGAGGCCACACGACCGGCCTCTCATACCCCCCGAACTCCAGCTGAACCGATTCACCTTGCCGCGGCTGAAAAGCTCGCACCAACCGCACAAACGAACCGAAAAACGCTCCGCCAAACACGTTGCAGCGGGGCGGACGGAAATTAAAGTCAATTAAAAACCCGCTGAAACACACACAAACACTAAAAGAAGAAGCACACACAAAAAAGAACCCCACCCAACGCCTAAAGACGCCACAAGTCGCGGTACGAAGCTTCAAGCTCGCGGACAGAGAAGCCAAACACAAAAAAAGGCATCGAAGTCACCCATTCGGACGATGGGCGATTGGGGGGGAATTCGCACTCACGCACGCACGCACGCAAACAACAAAGGAGGCATAGACCGTGTGCAGCTTAACGCCAAAAGTCACCAGCGCCAAAACCCTTAACCGGCATGCCGTCTTCTTCTTCTTCTGCTGCTGCCACTGCTACGTTTACGTTCACCACATCCGCCCGGGCCATATCGGCGGCGGTCGGGACGGGTCCGAATTCGAAAACCCGCGACGCACTGCTAGGACAAATACAGCCGCGCGCACAGACAGCTCGTCACGTCACCTTGCCTCCCCGTGCCCCTGCAATGCCAAAAGGTTTTCCAACAACCGAACCGTCACGATGATACTGCCGCGCAATCGCAACCGGTGGGTGCACGTGCTCGACACTTTTTGGTCATCGCGTTGCGTCTCCACAAGTCCCAGACAGCAAGACACGGCACCCAAAATGTATCGGAATGGAAGAGCAGTAGCAGCAGTAAAATGCGGGTCTGCGGGTTTGAGGTATTGAAAGCAAAGAGAGGTACTGTTACTAAAACTACGACACATTGATATCTTTGTCCTAAGAGATTATAAGTTACCAGATCCTAGGGCATTATTCAAATATTCAAATACAGGATATAAGCCAACTGAACACCAACTCATCGTACACAGCCCATCAATTTGTATGGTAACTTGAATCACCTATCATTAGTTGCTTGGACCTAAACTAGCCACCTTAAGAAGAATAACTCAAATTTTCAAATAATTTCTCACGTTTTTCGTGAACAGTATTTTAGACCTCATTTCGAAAAGCTTTCCTGAGACGTCGTTAAAAACACTCTTTAAATATGCTCCTAATGAGATGAGATTGAGGGAGTAACACTGAAAGAAGAACAGTCCCCATTCCTTAGTAAAATGGCCTAGTTGCCTTCGTCTTCGTCTTTGTTGGTGATACATTTTCAAAACCTTCGAAACTATTTAAATTATCTTCTTTGGTAGTTGTCCTGTAATATCTGTCAATGAAAACTTCATCAGAAGAGGTGATAATTAGCAGAATTTTGGGAATTATTGACATCTTCAACTAAAGTTACTTCTTAGCTTCCTCTAAAGTGTAAAAGCTTTCTTATACATGTCTGAAGTTATTTTATTTCCTTCCCCAAACTCATTCGTCCTAGTTCAAGCCTCCTCAGCACCGCAAAACAACACGAAGAGTGAAGAAGAAAAGCACGAAAACTTGTAAATTAATTCGATGCCCGACTCATCGCCTGAACTGTCACCGCTGACCAACCGCCCCGATAAAGTGTCACTCTCGCTCCCTTTTTACGATAACAGCTGACTTCTGGCGAGCTGAACCAAATAAAACAAACCAAACAATCGTCCAACCATCCCCCCAGGAAGGGAAGCGCTCGCACATGCCCGGTTGACATTGAACTGGCTGAAGCGACGGAGCCGTTTTATCGACGCCTCACCGGAAGGAGACCCCTTCTGTTCACGCGAAAGGGTCAGAAGGTGTCCGCGCGCTGCGACAGCACAACAACAGCAAAAAACCCGTGCGCCCAAAGAATCTTACCCATGAACCGATGCAACAACTTACCGCCGGTAAGCGCGAACGACCGCGTGTGAGGTGAACTGTTGCGATGCGGAGGTCACTTCCGTCCCGCCATGACGGAACCCTTGACTCCAAACTCCGAGTGTGCACAGTCGCAGGCAGCAGCAGCAGCAGCAGCAGCGTTCTAATGCCATGCAAGTACGCAAGACGCAAGATCGATTGCAACTGGCCGGGGGAGAATTGACACCGTGTGGGAAAGGTAGCACCACGTTAGCATGACACTAGACCCAGAGCTGTCAAGGGCACGGCAAAGCACCTACACTAAGCGGATGACGTTTGCTTAATGGCTTGCAATTAACTGCCACTCTTATTAAGCTTTAAATTATTACGATCTTTTTAGCAAATGTTATTAGAGCAGAGATGCTTCTTGAGTTACAGTCTCTATGTAATGCAGTACCTGCTAAGATATGCAAAACTTGGTGTGTTTAGGCGCAACGAGTACATCCCCACAGCACACATTAAAGCCGCCTTCGCGTTTACAAACCCGTTCTCACCTAACAACCTGTTCCGACGTACCCACTCCTCCTAGCATGCCACGAGAAGACGGCTACACCCGGTCGTGCCCGATCGAGCGTTACCGAACGGCTTCTACCGGCGCTTTTGCTATCTTCCCTCTGTCAAGCCGCCAGCAAGTGGTGGTGAAGCTACTGCTGCTGCTGCTGCTGCTACCGGAAAATGAAGCCATTAGCTAATTTTACGTACGATTTAAGATCGCTCACGGTTTGCGCGCAAAACTACCCCGCCAACATAAAACGCAACATACCGACACACCGCCACACATTCTCCGAGCAGCGGCCGCGTTTTATGTGCGCGAGGCTAAAAACAATGAAACGTACCCCGGGCAAGGCAGAGGTGATCTGTGCAGTGAGCCGCGGCAAGGATGATGGCAATGATGATGGCAATGATGATGATGGTAGGAATTATTCAATTATAACCTTCGAAACCGTCGAGCAAACACGTGCCGGCGTGTGACGTCGGCTGTACCGAGAGATGAGCGAGCGACATGGGTCGAAATTACCTTCAATCGCCACCAACGCACCAACCAGCCAGTGGGTAGAGACGGTGGCTGCTGAACATTCCCCCGCCGGGCGTTACAAAAGACCGGTTTATTATTTTTTTTTTTTTTCGGCCATACCCAACAGTGCGGGTGTGGCCTGCCCGCCAGTCAACATCGGCATCGGCACCGCGTACACACGACGGAGGTGGATCATCTTTATTCGCTTTTTACGACCCAAATTCCCCGCGGTATGACGAGAGACACGGCAATCTTGGAGGAAGCGGAACCGGAACCCCCCCCCCCCCCCCCCCTGTGCGGAAGCACAATCAACAGCAGTGCAAGGGGTACCGATGGTTTATGCGTTGCCAGGGCAACATCACACGCACTTTAATTCCTCTGCAAAGCGTATTCCGTTTCCGCGCGTCTTCGCGAGCTCGATGCACTTTTTACAGACAATAAGAGAAAAATAAAACATTCTTCAACACAGAACATTGTCTTACAGTCTTCGGCATTCTGTTGGAAATACACAACAACATCCAACAACAGAGAAAGAGCCGTTGGCGTACAGCATACGCTTCTAGAACGGCGCGCGCGTATCCATTAGGATGAGCAAATATTTACGTCTCTCTCAATGATATTTCAACATGCGCCCGTCCTCAACCATCTCTCCTCCGTTTTCGTTATCGACTATCGAGAGTCGTTTTGGCGTACAATTGCCGCATGCCGAAACGATCCTCTTCCCTACCTCAGTTACACCTGCTCGAGACCTGCGCAGGCCCACGGCGTACAGCACACAGTTTGCGCTCTTCTGTTTCTCTGCCAAGGCTCTTGGGCATGGATGAGTTAATGTCTAATAACCGCGGACACCATACCCAGAGCCCTGCAAATAAGAATGTGCGTATGACAGACGCACGAAACACACGCATTGAGGGAGTACGTGTAGCCCTGGCGCAGTGTCTCCCGCGTGCCGGCAGGTCCCGAAGGGGACATTTTGATTATTTCTATTATTTATTATTGGAATTTATTGCCATCGATTGCTGCGAGGGGAAGATGCAGAACGTTCCTTTGCCAGGAGAAAGTGTTCCTTTGTTTCTTTTTGTGCAGATTCTAGGAAATTTGGAGGAAGGAGGAAGGAACCATTCCAAGACATATTTCTAATGTATCAAAAACATAGCTCATTCCTCCTCCTCCTCGGGCAACAATTTGGTCTCCCGAATTTGCATAATCAATCGGCATGAATTTGTAGCGAAGATATCGAACAAAAAACGTCTGCCTTCAACGTAGTTCGGTTCTACATTGTCTTAGTCCGCTCTTCCTTCCTCAATCGTCACCGAATGTATTGCAAAAAATAGGCCCAATCCGTCCACGATCGCTCTATAATTTTAATCCACATCGTTTGTCCGCTTCTCATCAATCAGGCCTCGATGGTTTCGTATAATTGCCATCGTCCGAGAGTTCCCAGACAACTTTCTTCTGATTGCTGCTGCTGCTGCTGCTGCTGCTGCTGCTTACGGTCACCATTTAGCAGCGTTGCAGCAGCAGCCGCATCATAGCCGGGGCGTTGGGATCATCACGGATTATTACCTTGAATTTCGTCTACCAACCCCGAGGGGTTACAACCGAGCATTCGCTGCAGCAAAGGGGAGAAAGGCCCCAACGAAGACTTCCGAAGGGTTGGACGCGAGCGCATTTTGGATGCTTTTTTTTTTTTTTTTTGGTGTGTGCAAATAAACGCCCAACATTCTAGACACACAGACATCACCGGGACCGTACCGAAATCGAACGATGATGACGGCGACGGCGAGATGATGATGATGATGATGATGCAGGGATTTTTGGATCGTGAAATCGATCCACCTGCGGGGCATCGATCCGTTAAGTCGTTCTTGTAGTACTGCCCCCAATCGCTCCGCAAAATGGATCCGCCCTTTGGTTGTACCTTCAGGATTGTGTTTTCTTCGTTTGCAGAAGTGCCAGTCGGCGAAGAGAAATGCCCAAAACACACTGATGAATACATTTTGTTACAGTTTATGCTACAAAAGTGTGATATTATTGTATCGTTTTCAATGTCTTATCTAATAAACTCCTAGTACATTGCAATATTTGCATTCAGACTTCAAACTTTTACGCCAATTTCTTTTTTTTAATTTTTGCACCTTAAGCACTCAAATCTTGACCTCACTGTAGTTGAAACAGTTTTGCATATACCACGTACAGCACAGCTCTTCTCGAGAAACCCATAAACTCCTTCCTCTTCCCGGATGGCGTGCTGGCATCTCGACAGTTTTCGCTTTGCTTGCCTTGCCCTTAGAACGCTTCGCTCTCCAAAAACGCTCCACACAGCACATGCCATCTTTCGCCATTTCTCCCGGCACACGGCACACAGGGTCCGGGGAAAACGGAGAACGCCATCGTCACACAGCAGACAGCGAACCCCTCCTCCCCACAGCATGCAGCAGGCAGCACGAAACTGCATCCACACTCCGGGCCAGACGCTGCGCTATCGTGATTCCTTCAAGTTTCTTGCACTTGGATAGCAAACAACAACCAAAAAAAAAACGATGAAATTTTCCCCCAACGAAAAACGCTTTTCGTATCATTTCACCATTGCACTGCATTTCTGCCTCGGAGCTTCTCATGCAGACAGACCAGCAAAACCCCAGTGTGCACAACACACGCGCGCGCGCCCGCCACGCTATCTATTTGTCTCGGAAACGATTCGTCCTCCGACCGTGTGCCCCTCGGGGGCCATAGAATGACGTGACTGCTTCATCCATCCAACTGCTAGGAAAGCAACAAAAAAAGGGGGCAAACACGAACTTCGTAACCGTCGAATCGAATTGACTTGGAGACTAGGAATGCTGGAGCTGGCACGAACCAGCGTGCTCCAAAAGATTTCAACCTCACCTGACCACACACAGACACACACAACCACGTGCTGTATGGATCGAAGTGATGTGGTCTAAAATTATTAGATTTGATTTTGATTGGAAAGCACGAAAACGGGCGCATGCCGAAATGCAGACCCCTCCCCTTCCGCTCCATCATAATGATGCCCAGTGCCTGCGAAAGAACTGATGCAGAAATGCATTTCAAATGCATCGATACCGACACCAAAAAAAACAAACAGTTCGCCATAGAACACACAGTGAAGTGGATCGAAAAGTACGCAAGTCTATCGCTCTACGCAAGCGGTTTGATCGCATTAAGTCGGCGATCGGTTAAGTTTGATCGCTTTCAAACTGCTGCGCCAAGTGGCACTCTAAATGTGACTAAATCATTCGCAGATAATCAGCGGCCCCTCGCGTTGACTAATCCCATAATCGAAGCACGCCAGTGCGCGCGTGTGTGTGTGTGTGTGTGTGGGGAGAGCAAGCGCCTTTTAATCATATGCAAATCAGCCCGACCCGATAATGAGCCCGGACCGGCGCGGTGTTTGTGTGTGCTCGATCGTTTAAATTACTAACTGCAAAATTAAGAACTCTATCATTATTGCACCTGTTTAGCGTTGCTATAGGTGTGTACGTGTGTGTGTGTGTGTGAAGCTTGTGGAATGTTGTGATCGTTTGTACTGATCGCAAGATTAAGCAAACTTTTCGATCAACCCACTCTAACGGCCTAGAAATGGGGGAATTGTTTCATTGTTGCAGCAAAAACCAACACAGAAGGCCGGAGTGGGCTTTGGGTGAAACAATTTAACAATTTCTGCATATCCCCCCCGTGCTTTTCCGATCGGGATCGGAATCGCGCCATCGATTTGCCCCCGTGATCGTGACCGATCGAGCCGGTCCCGCGCTCGGAAGCTTGATTGCGGGGTTTGGTGCTCTCTCGCCGCACAAACGGCGCGGTAGCCACGGCAGTGGTTGGAAATTAATCACTAATTTGTAAATCATGCACCTCGCACACCCAGCGACGGGAAGCCCAAATGGTTCTGTTTTTGTGCTGCACACGGGGACAGACATTGCCCGTTCCGATTTTCCCGTTCCTCATTCCCTGCTTGATAGCTCTTCCACGACGACCCAGGTCGATCGCAAGGCGTTCATTAAATTTAACGGGAAAGAAAAACGTATCCCCTCATCCGTCCCTGGTACCGCGGGCTGAGGCTGAGAAAAAGTTGCCCATTTTGGGGCTGACAGGCCTGTGCAGCAGCAGTAGCGGACGGCGGAGCAAGCGGCAAAGAAAACATAACGTTCAATCGATCGAGATAGCGAGCGATCTGTCTGCGCCTTCCCCCATTTAGCCGTAACCGATTGACAAACGATACGAAAAAAAAAACGAGGCCCGATCACATAAATGCGTCACTTAATACCACGGTGTGTGCGTGTTGTGTTTGTGTCTGCAAAACTGCAACTGCAGCGTCTGTCCTCCCTCTGGACGGCCCGGCGAACGACACGTAAGCGTCTTATTAATAACCGTTTTAAAAACTATTTATTTAATAACACCCCGTGCGTGCGGTCAATAATTAGAACAAATAAAAATAAAAATCTGCCCCGAAGGCGAACGGTTGCTGGGCAGGGCAGACAGACCAGAGCACCAGACCGCTGGATGCCCACGGGGTGGCTTTGATGGGAGCGCTTTCGCGCTTGTTGTCAACGAACGAAATTCAAGCTGCGCCGCTGATGCGCACACACGGGGGCAGTGTTGCAGGTTATAATCTCTGCATTTGCACATCAAGACCAGGGCCCGAGATCGAGAGGGGCGATAAGCGTGCAGTTGCAGCACGGGTGCAGGTGAGATAGTATTTTTGTTATCTTAATAATTTATTTATTTATTTTTAACATACCAATAGCCGGACAGTTTTGAGGCGCTTTCTGCATCGCCCTTTACTTGCACAGCCTCTGCAGCAGGTGAATAGCAGGTGCGAAATGGGTTATGGGATCGTTTGCAGGCCGTTGGGTGATCGGCAGTGCAATCAAGGAACGACTCTTATCTCAACAAGGCAACCGAAGCGCATCATCGGAAGGGCAAAACCAATCAAATCGATCAGGCAACTGATCGCTGCCAATAGAGACAATCTGTGCACACTTTAAACTTCCCGTTTTGATGAAGCATCCTCGCTATTCCTTGCTTTTTTGTGGTGTTATTACCCTCAACCCTAAGCCATTGGTGATCAATTTGCGCTGGAAAACCGATCACAACACACTGCAGAGCGCTGGAAACATTACACGCGTAACGCCCCCTTATGGTGTTCCAGTTCCATCCGAACGTGCCAGTGACCAAGACGCGCTCCAAACCGACGATGATTATGCCCTCCCTAGACCCCCGACCGGACGGAACGGATGACTCGAGTGACACACGCCGCACGGTTGGCCGGAGCACAAAAAGGAAACATAAATCATTAAGATTGAGGAGTGCATAGATGAGCTGTTAGCGGGCAAGCGATCTTGGCCGTCGTGGCAAGTCGTTACTTGTTTTGTGCACGCGCCAGACCACTGGGGACACTTGGCCCGGTTGCACCAGTACTAGCGGCTCAAGCAGCGGCTCGATTAAGGGGTACGGTCTCCGCTCCCCGTCTGGTCTGGTCTGGCCTTTCGGGTCGGGGGTACTTACCGACCGCATGATGGAATAGTCACAGAGGAGCACAACTTATTGGCCGAGAGGCAGTAAAATTTTTAAGTTTCTATGTTTGATATACAATACTTAAAAATGATTGACTAAAAAGTGTTCTTCAATTCCGAAGGAAAAATGCCAAGATTTTTGAATAATTGGTACAATCTTTGTGTGACACACACTGTCAGCAAAATACTTGTGCCACACTGTACACACACACGGGGACATTAACGCGGTAGACAACCGTGTGACAAGGCTAAACACAGTCGACCAGCAACGGGCGAAGGTTGATAAGGATATTAAAAAGAAGAACAACAAAACAGAAGCCAACAACACTGATCAACTGCAGCTGCATCCCGATTCTCCCGCCCGTACCCTCCCGTGATTAACGCATGTAAACGTGTGATTAATCTTATAATTTTTCAATTAATCATTCATTTCCAGAAAAAAATATTGAATTATCCCTCATCAATCCACGCACAGGACAGCAAAAAGGGGGATGCTCCATTTGGACCCTTAACGATCCCGGCACCAAGCTTCTGGAAGCCATCCGACACCCCACCCCACAGGCTTGAGTAGCTTGTTAAAAGCGGTGTGCAAAACGTAGGAGCTCCCCCAACCTTTTTTGCTCCATTCATTTGCCTGAGATCCTTTACCTGCTTTCGTGGTGGGACCATCGGCCGGCTCGGTGTCGGTCATGAATGGATGTGTTAAAATGGCAGTAGCTACGGTCGAGTGCTTCGATGCTCGTGCCAATCATGCCCGATTCGATCCACCTGTCACCTGCGTGCGTCTGTCTTGTCTTGGGCCTCCCCAATTGCTAAATGAACTCAGCCTCCTGCACGATCGGTATCGACCGATCTGATCGAGCGGCGATGTGTAGATCATATTTCAACTGGCAGGCAGGCAGGCAGGCAGGTAGGCAGGCGGGCACTCCCCCCATTCTCTCAATCTGAAATGCTTCGAGTGCCGTCGGTTTAAACCCCAACATGCACTGCCCTGCCTTCCCGCTCCGCCCGGCAACAGTGTTGGGAAGACATGTATAATAGAGAAGCATAAAACGCAGCGGGCCGCGGCAGACAATCACATCACGTGAATAGGAACGCGCGGGCTGAACGCGACTAGAACGGAAACTAGTTGCAATTTTCATAAATTTCCTTTTTAACTGCCCACTATCACCGGGGGCCCCGTTCGTTCGCCACTCTCTGACGCGGCTGGCTTGCTTTGGACCGTTTGCAAAATGCGAAGACAATTGGCGCATGGGTCAGTCCCGCACGGTTGGCGGTGGTCGCGAAAGCGCACCGCCAATCACCATAACGACGATACCGGCGACGACCGCTTGATCAGCAGAAGAAGATGGGTCACAAACACACACACACACACGCACGTACACAAAAGGAGGCCACAGCAACAATTCATGCTTACTATCGACGCGAAACAAGCGCGGTGCTGTGCGTGCTGGGCGGGCTGCTGCTGTGTTATGTTATCACAACAAAGGGGTATAGAGAAAGAGAAGAAAGGAAAGCCATCCGCCGAACAAAGGCAGAATTTGCAAAAGAAAGCAATAAATGGGTGTATTAATTTTCAGGACATTAAAAGAGAAAACCCCTGTATCATTATGTTTTGCCCATAAACTGATGTCCAACCCCTAATGAAGATGAACTTAATGTCTATGAAGATGGTGTTTCTAGTTTTGTGTGTAGTGTTGTGGAGATTATGGCAAACATTCACTCGGGAAAATGATTGATCAAAACGGTTTTATTAGTGCTTGACCCGTAAAAGGTAAATTGAAACGAAAACTGGGGTTTAAATTTTCAATTTAATGAGTAGCATAATGTAAGGGGTCATCCATTAACAGAGTAACGCTCACTGCGATGTTGTGAAGGAGGTAATTAATGCTTCAACGTCAGCTTGAAATATAACATAAATTTATAAAGATTTCTTTCCATTTTTAAAGTACACAATACAAAATTTAATATATGGCGTCATCCATAAATTACGTAACGCTCACAAAAGGCACAGAGTAGTGATGGGTTTATTTGGCAAACATACGGAGACGACTCCGACAATTTTAAAACCGACTTCGGCTGGTAGATCCACTCAGCATTATTCCGGAGTCGTCAGGAGTCGTCCAAAGACAAAGACATAAGAAAAAAAACACAACGAATGAAATCCCCGATAACAAGCAGATTGCACCGGACGATGCCCAGATGCCACCGGAGGAATCCGACTCCGGACGACTCCGACTACGGGTGGAACTTGAGGATCCCATTTTGCGAAATCGAAATCGAAATCGGATTAACAATAGTCGGAGTCGGATTGGAGTGATGGTACATCTCCAGAGAGCACATCACTCCTACAGAGATGTCTTCCAGCGTTACAGTTTCTTACAAAAGGGCCAGAGAGACTAAAATCTTGCTGTAAATCTCATTTTGAATGTCACGGAATTTATAGATAATCACCTAAATCGTTACCAATCAACAAGCTTAATAGCTTTCCTCTTTGCGCCAAACAGCTTCGACGAAACATATTTATCCTGGATGTGTCTTGCTACTGCCTACACTAAACTACCCCATTAGTATTCTCTGGATCGCGTTTGCCGCTTACTATTGCCACTGTTGCACGCCTCTGACACGCACGCACGCAAAGGAATATCATAGCTTCTTACATACAACAACAAAACTATCCCTCTCAGGACCCGTTTCTTTGTAACCCTTTCTTCCCAGGCATTTGCACGCAAATTTCCCTATCCATACGGTACACGAAAACACACGTCAACCAGTCAACTAGTCGTTTCACCAACTTCGCCCCAAACTCTTGCTACTCTTCCTGCAAGGCGGCAACGAATCACCACGAATGGTATGAAAAATCAATCAAAATCAATTTCGCTCCAAACGGGCATAAAACTCAACAACGAGCACACCAGCACCGAGAGCCCGCGTGCCGGTACACCGGTGTGGCGATGGCGGCCCGGGAACACAGCCCGTACGTGCCTTGCCGGAATTCATTTCGTATTCAAACAATATATATATATGCCACAGTAGTCGGGTGGCACGGCGTACCGTATCAATTCCTCCGGACCAGCCCATACGATCTCGGTGTAGAGGCTGATGTGTCCTAGAAGCGTGCGCAGGTGCACCATTTTCGTCGTTCCAGGCCACAATGGCAGGGCAAGAAAGTCATATACGGTATCACGAAAAGTAGTCCACAAGTAACTCGAGCCTCAAACCTTCCCTTCCCCACCACCCACATTACATCGAACGATCGGTTCCGTGCACCGAGCACCAATACATTTCAATGAAAATATACATGTATGTGCGGGGGTACAAAAACATTTGTACGTACAAATAATAAAATAAACCAAATCAGCCAGTTCCAGCTCGCTTTTTTCTCCTTTCCACAGGGATGGGAACGAATTTGGAAGCGTCCTTGCCGCTTATCGCGCACCTTATTGTCTGGGATATTGGCTCCAGAGAACGGGCGCCCGACGACAATTGCTCCGGCAGGAAACCATCATCTTCACTCAACGTCGATAATAACACGCGAGCGCGTGCGTTACTGTAACGCTTATTTGCATTATAAAAAAAAATGCTTACCCCCATCCCGCCAATGCTCGGGTGCGATGGATTTTCAATGTTACACGCCCCTCGACATATTATGCAGATTTTGATGCGATGCATAAATATACACCATACACTTGTACCGTGACCATTGCCCCTCCCGGAGACGCTGCGTGTTCCGTGGGCCGGAAGATTTCGGAAGTTTCGCTCACCCGGAGGACGACGGCATGCTGAGGGTTTGCTGAGGGCCCACGAGGAAAAAGAAAAGTCAAATCGAACCCATTGCCACGTACCGTCGTCGAAGGTGTAGGCTCGAGAAACGGTGCTGTGTGAGCCTTCGAGCAGGTTTCCTTCGCTTGTCTTCTACTCTTCACTCACGGGTGCAACCGTATCGAATGCGACACATCCGCTTGCAAGTGTGTTAGAAGACGGCTGCTGCTCGAAGTGTCCCGCATCAGCGAACGGATCGCATTGTTTTCCATCAAACCTCCAGCCAGTAGTGAGTGTGTGTGTGTGTGTGTTGAAGTAACTTACCCAAATGGTTTGCGAGTGTCTTCGGGGTGCGGGTGGGGCAGTCTGCACGCGGAAGGTCGCGGTCGAACAGGATCAACGACAGACGGATTACGTGTCCGCGAGCCCCGCGATGATGGTTGATGCGAACGGGTTCGTCGGGGACGGCCGCCGGTACGGTCGAACGGGGGCCGGCCTGGAACGGAATTCATTGTCGATTCGATAGGCGTACGCCGAGCGCTTTGCTACTGCCGGCGGCGGAGACGAGCACGTTGAGAAACGTCATCGTTTTGGCGTATCGCGCGCACACACACACACACAGTGGTCCCGGGTGGTGGAATAGTTTGGTTAAAAAACAGCCACTGTACAACCTAGAATGGTAAGTGATTCGATTCAATTAAACCAAGAATTTATTACGCAATTGGAATATTGACCTACTTATTGAGAAAAAAAGTCATTTATTTATGATAAATGAGGTTTTCACTAGTTCTAAATCAACCTTCATTTTTTGTTAATTTAAAAGGTTCCACCTTTTGACATTTTTTTGTAGTAGTAATCGTTAAATCAGATAAAATCATAAAATTTTAAAATATATATAAATAAGGTTTGAAACAAAATAATTTCGCTCAAATTAATTTTACCAAAAACTACGACGTTGGCCATTTGTCGTATACTTTAAAACTTGCCTTCCGTACAGGCTTGGGTAATTCGGTTCATTTCTATTAACGTGAACGTACTAAGTCTTGCATTTAGATGAACTGAACGTGAATCGCGATTCTTTCGTTCATTTCAGATCTTAATTTCGACGGGTAGGACGCTTTTTGAAGGATCTAGTCATACGGTTCACGTTCATATTTGTAATGGAGGAGATGAACGAGCCGGCATACTGGGAGGTCCTCTATTTATAAGTGTAGGACGTTATTTTTATGAAAAACTCTGTACATTATGATTGATAAAATGCAGACGAGCGTTAATTTGATGGAATAAGGCTGTCCGTTCTTTAGACTGAACTGAACAAATTCTATATGGATATTTATATCTAGATAGAAATAGATATTTTATTAATTATTATTATGTTTAGCAGTTCGTCTACCAAAGCATTGATATTTCACGCTTTTTTTCATTTTAATCCAAAAAAAAAGGAAGTTTTCGACCTATGCTTTGTTCTAGCCTTGTACATAACTTTCAACTCGGTAATAAAATGTAACAACACCTCAAAACAGTCACTCCTTACTTTTGCTCGAATAAACCAAGCGACACACTTGCTCTGAACCATTGCAAATGTGGAACAAAACTAACCCTCACCGTTAACCAATACATCCCTTGCCCGAAAAGCACCTTGATGCACCATCACCTTTTTGCAACTGCAAGAGTAACGTTTGCATACTATCCTCCCTAGACGCCCGCCATCGCCACCTCACGGACGGACGGTCGGGCGGACGATTCGTGCAAAACCGGGAAGAAAACTGCCCCAAAACAAAGCACGCAAAAAAAAAGCAACAAAACACCAGTACGAAAACCACAAAAAGCTAACCCTTACCCATTTATACACTTTTGCACCTCGACAATGGGAGGAGGGGAAAAGAACGCGGCACGCGCGTATGTGTGTGGCTGTGTGTCTGCTCAATTGAAATCATGCGCGCTGCATGCGCGGAATGCAAAATTTGCAAACGAACGGTACGCCAGACCCGCCAGGGAGCGGGGGAAGGCGGTAGGGGAAGGTGAGAGACGACTTTGCGACGATACACGATGCACGCGAAATCCGTCTGTCACTTTCCACCTTCTCCCGCTCGCTCCATAGAGCCCAATCCAACCTTAGCAGCCCCAGCCAACCACCCGCAAAAGGAAACGCAACAGTTTGCACACATCAGCGTGCGCAAAAAGTATTATCCTCCCCCCCCCCCCCCAAATACCGCTCCTCCCATCCACTGGCAGCACCATACGGTGAGTGAGTTCGTGCAATGTGCAATAAAATTTATCCCACCTCTCCCCCCATACTCCATCCCCTCGTCCGCCACCTAGCGACGAAAACGCTCACAAACACACGCACGAGCCACCCCGAAATGCAGTTGTGTTGCACCCGCATCGTGGACGAGCGCATCGGTGAGCTTTGCTTTTCTGGCGGTGGGGGGGGGGGAGGGAATTCATTTGATTCGACGTGTCAATAGCGCGCGCGTGGTTTTCCTTCGTGACGTGACGCTGTCGGCTGGCGGAATTTGGCCACAAAACTGGCCGCAAAACAGACACACACACACACACACATGGGATGTCCTTCGATTTCTGTCGGTTTCTACTCCAACGGTGGCCTTCTGTCCTTTGCGATGGGTGTGTGTGTGTGTTGATGTCTAGATTTTTTGGGACATTGATGCGAATGCAGTTTGCCCCATCATTGCGCCGTCTATTGCGTGGCGCAAACCAAAAAAACTCCTCTGCTTCAGTTGAAATCGAACTCACTGCGAATGGATGGTGGTCGTTGGAGTTCTTATATGGTTGTTTTTTTTTGCGTAGAGCTTTGATTGAACAGTGCCACAACCACACCATGAAGACAAAACTTTCCAGAACGTACTGTGTGCCGTCAGTCGCGACCGATCGCGTTTGCTCGCCTTTAATGAAATTGGCACCTGAAAACCGCTTCGAAAGGCCGGCTAAACGCAAAACCCATTCGCCCGTGCGCATCCGCCGTACCAGTAACGCTACAGTGGCGCGCGTGCGCGCACGACCGCTTCCTGCTTGGTTTGCGCATCGCGGGTTTGCGGGTCGCGACGAAAGTCACTCGACCTGCCGGACCGCGGTGGTGTTCACAGTTCACTAGCAGCCAGTTTGCGCATTGACCTTTTTGCGCTGCCGCGTCCCATCAATCACGACGGCGGCCCGATAGTGGCTGCGAATGCGCTTGCGCGGTGACACGCCGTTTGCCGATCGGTCAACCGATCGGCGTACCCCAATCGATAGGAGCGTGAAGATCGCCCGCCTGCACTTCATCGTGCGTGTGCATGATGGTGTGTTGCAGGGTTGCAAACAAAAAAAACAGTAACATAAACAAGACCAGCTACGCGCGCTTACGATCTGTAGGTACGCGCGTAGGCGTCCTGTCGAGCAAGATCAGCGCACGTCGAGAGCAGCGCACGATCTCTAACGCAGCGCATACCACTTCAAACACTCCAACACTAGCGAAGCAGACACTCGACCGTGCTCACATATGACCTTGTTCAATTTCACCCTTTAGCCACCACTCGCTCCGCACTCGCTTCCCGCGGAACGGAAACAACTTGCGTCGTCGTCGTCCCTCAGAACTGCGAACCACAACTCCTACACGCACCGTGCCGGGGCTGCTCTCGGGGTTCGTTAAGTTCCTACTACTACTACTACACACACACACACTGCACTTGCACAATTCCACTGCCAGGTTGGCGGTGCGCTAGCTGGCAGTAGTGGCTTGCCTCGTTAGATCGTGCCCCGTACGATCAAGCCGTGCCGAGTCGCTGAGTGCGAACGCTCAATTACCGTCACCGTCGTCGTTACTTTGTGCCGAACCTTTGTCCCCCCTCTCGCCAGCTTAAAGATGGAGATTACCATGACGGTTGTTCGCACGCACCGAAAGTGACACTCTCCAGCGATGGGTTTTACAACCACTGGGTCCATTAGAGAGTGATCACACTCACCCACAGTCTGTGTCCCGAGGTCCTTTCTGTGGTTGCCTGATCCCTTCCGATTCGTTTGATGCGATTTGCGGCCCGCCCGCGACAGCAATCGGATCATCCGGATTTAGCACGTGTGTGTGTGTGTGGAGTACGTGCTGCTCGATACGGGAATTCGGCTTCGGCCGAATCGGTTTGGTTGTTTTGTTTCCGGCACGATCCGAATCTTACAATCTGCTAGCTGCCCCGGAAACTGGGACAAGACCCTAAGACCTGATCGCCTGACGGGTGACGTGAGCCGTACAGGGAGTGGCCGTATCAGCACACCGATCATAACCAAGATATTTTCAGACCTCCAATGACTCACCCAAAGCCACACTCACACACACCGGGGACCGGGGACAATGATTTGATATTTCTCTAGTGTCAGCGAGCCGTGCTGATTGCTTCGGCTGGTAAGCATCAGCACCAGCATCGTCGCTTGGGGTTTGAAACATTGTAAATAATCAATAAATTTCCCTCGGAGTTGACATCCTTCGCTATTATCGGCGATAAAGTTTTTTATTGCCTAAAAACAGCCAACTATTTTTATGTCGCATCGGGCGCAGCACGATCGCGCACACCCAGACACCCCAAGACACACAGTGTGTACCATACCATTAGCGCGCGTCCCTACAGGAATGTCGTCATGTTGGAGCCGCGAGCCACGACGACTCGTCATCCGCTTTTGGTGAAGATGATGATGATGATGGTGATGGTCCGGGTTCGTGGTTCGTAAAATCCTTACGACGACGTGTGCAGCGGTTTTTTTTGGGATGGTGATCAGGGGTGGGTGATTGATTCGTTAGCCAGCGGACCAGCTGGCCAGCGCTACAGCTTTTGACCACTTTGGTATTTTTGTTTGTGAGTGTGTGACGGGACAGCGATACGATTTTGAGTAATTTATGACACCCAACCGCACGGACACTGCGCACACGGACGTGTGAAAGTATGCCAAACGTGTGACAAAGAGGCGAATGATGCAATGGGCTTTCGCTTCGGTGAGTTGAAGAATAGCTCTCCAACGCAAAAGAATCCAATCAACTTCTTCTTTCAAGCCGATAGAAATACAAATCTTTTTTCCCGGGCTTAGGAGAACTTAAACGACCATAGGATTTTCGTCTTTCTCGTAAAGATATGGCAATAACGTAGTAAGGTTCAACAAAATCTTCAAAAGATTCCCAGAGAGCTCAGATTTTGGCCACATCCAGCCAATTTCCATGACAGTAAGGCATCGGTAGAACCCAGATAAATCCCCGAGATCATCCAAAGAGATCCCTTCAATTGTTTCAAAGATGTCTCATATTTTTTACATATCTGAACCTCACCAAGACTTACCATCCTCTAGAGCTGTCTTCACCAAAAACAAAGTACCATCACATAGTTTACGATCGGATCATAACTATCCCGTCTCACATCCATCACCGTTCCAATCGCTCTAACCACACAAGACCTACGATGCGCGATCTAGCTAATGATTTTTATCATAATCCACTGATTAGTTGCCACCTCTTCTATCTACTTTAGGCCCTCGCCCGCCTTACATCCACGCCAACCATCGGGCCACAGTGAACGCGCCTTCACCGAACGGATCGTTGGAAAACAGGTTCAATGGCGGTGAATTCCAGCGTCTAGACGTCCCTCGAGGAAGCTGACATCAACCCGTACTGCCACCGCGTTTCCGTCCTACCTGGAAAGATGCTGGGGGGGGGGAGGGGTGAGGCCCTGGTAGGGAGTAAACTGGTCCGCCACTATCAACAACAACTGGCCACTTATCGAAATGGTGATTACTGTTGACAACTGGATCATTCGCACCGTTCGCAGTTGTCTAAATAGCGGGACAAACGAATCAGAACTAACTAGTCCTACCCATTTGTTTACATACGCCAACGCCTTATACGTTTCAAGAAGAAGAAAATTCCTTAGCGTCAAGAATGTGTCATATTCAAACTAAAAGCCGTTTACGATGAACCAAATGAATCTTGCTTGATAAACTGATCGTGCTGTCAGCCTCCACTGCGATTTCAATTACAATCAGTAAGATCGTACAATAAAACATCATCATGAACTACCTCACTTTGGTTGTCTCCGAGCTGCAATTCCGACCGACACTATACCACTGTGTTTGAAATTGAAATTCATAAACCATTTGCAAGCAGCAAACTGTGCTCTGCTGCAGATCTCTAATGCAAATCGGGAAAAAAGCACTCCCCAAGCATAACCTGAGACCTATACTGCCGCTACTGAGGGTCGAGGGGATACCTGTAACTAGAATTCCAGCCCCCCCCCCCCATAGTCGATCCGTTCCGGGGCAGTCCACCAGGCGCCTCCGGACATGCCATGGTACAGGTTACGGGAGAAAATATTGTGAATGAATTGAGATTATTTATTAGAGCTTTCGAGATTAAAAAGTTGTTTTGCGCGAAAAACCCGTTTGCCTGCGACTTCATACCTCGGCTGCGACTGGATTGTTTGCGGTATGCCCGGTTCCCTCAGCGCACTTGAACAGTCCCCGGCAGAAACACTGACCTTGGACCAGATGGGTGTCCCTATGTGTTTGTGTGCATGTGTGTTGGTAAACCCACCACACACAAAAAAAAACCCGAGCAGCAGCGGATTACGTACCCACCATTCATTATATTGCTCCGAAACGGCCACGGCAGGAACCAGTCGACTCCCAGATGGACGCTACAACCCTTTTGGCCGTGCCGCAAGATACCGCGATCTTGCGAATCGGTCATAAATACCGCGAGACCATCTTCGAATCGGTCATAAATTAGCCAAATAGTGCTCCCCACCCGTAAAAAAACCGGCCATCCAGCGCTTGAGCTAACCGTGGAAAAGCGCTACGCGCCAAGATTTGTGGCCATTTGGGGAGTAGGACGAAGAGGTAGAAGAAATACCCAATTGATCGATACAGTGTTGTGGGGCTGAACATTTTTGAGATCACCTGGGGTGGACCTACGACACCACACCGATACGGCAGCAGCAGCAGCAGCAGCAGCAGCAGCAGCAGCACCGGCAGTGCCTCAACCTCAATTCCCGTACTCGGTCAACCGGCACGCCACGGCAGCACACGGTGTTCTTGAGGCGAGTGAGGCGATACCCGGGGGCCCCCAGACAACCGCGTTGTCGATGCGCGCGCGCGCGCAATGTGCTCTTCTGGACAAACACGGTGTGGGGACAGGTTATCTAATTAATTTGTGTGAGCCCACTCCGCTCCATGTGTGCCGCCCCTGAGCTCTCTCTCTCTCTCTCTGTCTTGTGTGTGTGTGTGTCACAAGGGTGTGGGTCGCCCATAACCCCGTCCGCGACAACTCGTCCTTCCCTCACCGTGGCCCGGCAAGAATCGAGAGCTTAAATCGAACCCCTCGATGGATGATACGGACCCGCACCCTTATTCCCATGTTGCCAGCAAGCCTCATCGCCAAAGCCTCCTCTCGGCGAAGCGTCTTGAAGGGGGGAACGTATGGGTGGGTGGGATGGAAGCTCAAATAAAAATAATAAAAAAAAATACGCTACACCGTCACCACCGACTAGGCGAAGCTCCAAACGAGTCGATTTCTTCGCGCACACACACGGACGGACGGACGGCTTGAATTCGGGTGAACCCCTACGCGCTTGTGTCTTCTGTCCCCGCGCGTCCGTTCCTCCGCCTTTACACAGTGTGTTATAAAAATATATAATCTGCTAGATTACTCCTCTATCTAAATCTAACAATGTAATAACTTATATTCAATGTCATTTGTTAGGTTAGGTTTCGCTCCGCTCCGACCCGTTAGTCAACGTCGGGCACGGTGGTATCGAGCACAACCCGTGTACCGTGTACGCTTACGGGTTAGAGCGCTGGGTACGATAGACGATACTGTGAGTAGAGCTAAGAAATTGAAGCTTGAAAAGGGGGCGACCGGTGGTACGGTGGTTTGGTTTTGGAGCCTCCTCCTCATCTCCTCGTCTTCTGATGCTTCTCCAGCACGAAAAACAAACGCGCGCCGGTTCGATCGGAAAAGGTGTGATCGTGAACAAAAGTGCGACAACAGCCGCGAACATATGGGGGAGACCAGAGGACGATCACAATTTTTAATCTTACAGCCCTAAAGTTTTGTTAGATATGCCTCTTCTCTTTTTTATGTCTGCTCCCCCTCCGACAAGACTATTCCATTCCACTACTTCCAGCCAACAAATGTTTTGGGCGCTTTCCGCGTTTTTGGTTCTTGACTTGGTGCAAGACACAGCGGAGCGAGCCGGGGCTCCTCACCGAAAGATGTGTGCGCGAGAGGTGCAATAATTTTTTATTGTTTGTTACTGTACGCGGTCCTTCTAGACTTCCCCCTTCTGCTCTATGATGTAGCGCAGCGAAGAATGGACAGCTTTGTCAAAAAAAAATGCCGTAAGGTTGTAAAAGGTTGTCTCTATATTGAACGGATTGGCGCAGTCAAGTCTACGCTCTGCGCGTGATAGATGTCATACCGAATTCTTTCTTTCTCTATCGTGCCTAGACATAATTCTTGATTAAGCTTGAAAAACATTTTCACTTCTTATGATGGCACTCCAATCATTGCGATGGTATCAAAAATGACACCCTCCAGCACCCTCTTTCTCACTCCTTTCTTAATCCACTCTTCTAGGACCCAGTTTGCTCATCATCATCATCATCCTTCCCAGCATCATTAAATTAATCCTAGACAAATGCACCTCCACAAAAGCCACCTCGACGACGCCGGGAGACAATTTAAAATTTGTGCAACCCATCAACAGCTAGCGATAACAAGCGTCAACGCTACAACGGCACAAGATAGAGCCGCGCAAGGAACGTGCCAGGGGACATCCGGACGGTGAAGAGAAAACATTTCATCAAGCACGCCATCATTGTCGTTGACCAACGCGGCTACGGAAACGACTACGGCAAGACCCCTGTGCTAGCAACCAAAAAAAACACAACAACTTCAAGCTGACAAATGAAATCAGTGCCGCGGACTGTTTCCAGAACCAGAGCCAAGAACTAAGGGCGTTGCATGCAACGATAAGAAACACACCGAGACACAAGATACACACACACACTGACACTGGAGAAGCGAACAGGAAAAAAGGCATTGCTATAATTTGTCTTTGTTGTCAGCAATTACGCACCCGGTTTAGGAGTGTTTCCTTCTCTATTAGATTGAGGGAAATTGAAATAAGACTCTACGCTGCTTGGAGAGGGGAGGGAGACAATCTTTACCAACTGCTCCTTACAGTAGCTTACTGGTTTGCTGCCTTTTTTGTGGACACACTTTAAGGACGTTTCCAAGGTTGTGTTCTGGAACGAGACGCTCACAAACAGGTCCAGTCCGGCCAGTTTTCTTCAAACGTTCAAAAGTAAGCACAAAAAAACAAGGTTTTTCCTTTTTCCTGCACCCTTTCGCTATTGAATCCTTGGACTTCTTGTACGTACAGTGTGCTGCCTGGAAGTCAGCTGCAAGAATCGGCCGGAGCGCCGTACGACACACAGCATGTCACAAAGTGGACAAGTTGACCAGGACAACTTGCTGCAAACTGCGGAAGCTACTGCGCAAGATGGGAGGGAAAACAGGAACCGGACATCGGTAAAAGAGGGCAACTTGTACCGGTGTCCGTGAGGGGAAAATAGACAGCTTGAGCGAAACCATTTGTAACTTTCCCCCGTTCGATTGTGAAATACTTCTGCCCTGCAGCGTATTTTGTTGTGGGTTTTAGGCACTTTGTTTGAGGTTCTCCTCGGGGTACGGGGTAAACCTGATATTGAATCCATTTTTGGGAGCAGTTTTGCTGGATTGTCCGTCCATGGCATCTTCTTTTGTGCAAGTCCAGCTGAAGGTAAATAAATCAATGCCTGCATAATATCGTTCCTTCTTTTGTGCAAGTTCAGATGAAGGTAAATCAATCAATTCCTGCAGTATATCGTTCAAAAATCTTTACGACATCGCTTATCACGAGTCGATTCGAGCATATCCACAGGGCAAGATTATCTCACCAATCACCACCAATAGGCCCCTCTAGCTCAATCAACCGTTACAATGCACACGAAAAAGCCCGTCCCGATCGATGCCAAAAAGGCACCCCCGGATGGCAGCCAGACAACCTTCAAATGCCCAAAAAATTCTACCGCTCACTACCAGACACTGGAATGTGCAGCATTCCTTCATTTCGTTGTCAAGTGTCAGTCAGCTCAACACCTCTAGTGATTGGTTTTTTTTTTGTGTGCTCCTGTCTTCTTCCCCTTTCGATGCTGGGAAGCTCCGATAATGGAGCCCAGCGAACGGGGCCCAACAATTTGCAGCACGTGCAGCCACGCTGGCATCCTGACGTTGGTGAGGAGCCGCGGGAGACGCAACCAAGAAGTTAATTTCACTCCGGCACGCCATACCTGATCATGATCATCATCATCATCGTCGTCGTCGTCGTCGTCGTGGTCGTGGTTCGAGAGGATCGCTTGCTACAAACATCCTTTGTTCCTTTGCAACTTAACGCACACATCCATTTCATGCCGTCCCGAATTACTCAAAATCCAAACAAATCCTCCAACAACCCGACATTGTTTTCCCTGCCGATCTCTGCTCACCATTCCCCATTTTTCCGGCGGTTTAATTCCCCTATATCCCCGTGCAACACGTACTCACCATTACGTGCGCAGCCATTAAACGGTAGCGGCAAACCAGACGGCGTATTGGTGCGTGATTTGGGAACGTTTTTTTCTCTCTCCTTCGAGTGCCTTCATTTACATCTCCGCTCGCGCCACGACATAATGAAACACAAAGAAAGAAAAAAAAACTGCTCCGAAAGGAAGTAACGCGGCGCAACATTACTTACACTGCAAACGCGGTGGCGAGTGAATTAAGATAACTCGCGCAAACATGCATGCATCCGCAAAGGGGTCGAATTTCGGGGGTTTGCGCACGGCGGTATTATCGCTCGTTTTGCTGCGCATCAAGCTGTCGACACCTTTAGACTGCGCCTTTGGTCCTCGGGAAGAGGAAGAATGCGCTTGTGCATTCTTTTTATCTCGTTCACTTTCTCACCTGCGTTGCGTTTTTTTTTTTTTTTTTGGGGTGATGATTGTGGTGGGCGATCAATGCTTCATTCCGTCACCGTGTAATGGTGTTACCCTTTTTCTGGCGAGTGTTTTTTTTCGGTTTCTTTAGTCCCACAAGGCGTGACATTTCATTTGGAGCAGCGTGCTTTTCGATAAGACTGGTAATGTTGTTACTCCAAATTTGCATCAATCGCTCGTCTCGTCTTGGGATACTGCCACATTGGAGCACATTGTACGATCGACATCCATGGCAGTTGCGCTTCGCGCAATCGACTCTCCACTCCAGTGCCATCTTCAAGTTATTTCCCGAATGACAACAAAACTGCGTCGCAGCAACCATTTAGAAGACACCCATTGTTGTCGCTCTTTGTTCTTGGCCCCAGCAGACACAATACGCTAAAGAGAATATCTGTTGAGCCAGGGCTGGGAGGGTTGAGGCTGGTGTATTCCTTCGACATCCTGCCCGTTTGGACTTCCAGGGACACACAGCACATCCCCCACAACCATGAAGAGTCTATCACCTCCGTACAGAAACGTATCTCGTACCCCATATTAGGCAATGCTCGCCGCACAGCACTGTACAACAATGCACACGCGCATTACAATTGCAAAACTGTGTGTTCCCGCTCCACCCGAGCTCGTGCACCAAACATTTGCCCACTCACGCGCGTGTGTGTGTGTGTGTTCGCAAAATCCAGCCCAACCGTTAAGCTTTTCCCCCGCACCCTGCTCAGCAGCGTCTAAGCGGGTTCGATGTCCTCCGACGCGGCTTTGCGCCTGCAAGACTGCGAAACCGCGCCGGAAAAGTAGGTGGGCCAAGGGTAGGAGTCAGTACAAAACACACCCCAAAAATCTCGGCCGCGCTTTTATGCTGCTGCGCTTGAAACGAAGAAAACGTTAATCGAGCGCACACGGTGGTTGCAACTGACGCGCATGCGTGCCGCGCTTCCCTTCCCTCCCGGCATTCCCCAGCAGGGGTTGTCATCGGGTTCGCTGGGTCTGTCGCTTCCTCCATCTGCGTATCGTTCCGACACCGCCACTGCAATTATTATGACAACCCTGCTGCCTCTCTCTTGCTGGAGCGACGCGACGCTGACGACGCACTGCCCTCCGGGTTAGACGCTAGTCATATTTTCCCTTCCGCACAAGCCCTTCGGGGGAGGGCCGAACCCCATTTTGACCATAAAAATTTATCGGCCGTTTTTTGTTTTTGGTTTTTTGCCCAAAAATGCCATCCCGGCTTGCAAGTGCTTCTTGCTCGGTGCCGCTTTTCCCTTTGGACCACAAAACACGATCCATCAATCCCGTTCACCCGATGGACAAGGCGAACGTGAAACACAAATTTTGCACAGCCCGTAACATCAGCCCGACCCGTCCCGGGGGGCATTCTTCAAACATCGATACTGGTGTGCTTTGTTTCTGGGTTTTGCTGTTTTTTTTTTATTCTCGCCCCAATCGATGATACGCTTTACTGCAAGGGAGCATTTTGCGCTCCAGGACATACGCGTCTGCACCGGCCGGCTCTAACGTTTTCGCAAACGAAAGACTGCCGGTGGCGGGGCTGCAAGAAGACACGAACCCCCCGTTTTGTGGCTGCTGCCACTAAACGTTGCTCATTTGTGCTGCAGTTTAGGTGCATCGATAAAAGAAGAGGAAAATCGGGGCAGGCCCCAAAGAAAAGCTGGACCCTATAGAATTTTGCCTCCGGGGTTTGGAATTTTTGAGGCGAGCAATTCTAACTGTTCTTCGGCGCGCTGGGCGATAGGGCAAGGGCGGCAAACACAGTTCCCCTCGGTGCCTCTCGTCAAGGGCAAAACGGACAACGCACAGTGTGTCTGCGTGTGTGTGTGTTTACGTGTGCGTGCAGGAATGGAATTGGCAAATGATACGATGCACACCTGAAGAAGAACGAAACAAAAGCTTCAGCTTCACTTTCGCTTTTTGAAGAGTTGAAGAACATTTGAAGAAATAGTTGACCAAGAAAAGTTGCCCAACTGTCAAATCAAAACTTTCCTTTTCCCTTGATTGACAATGCAGCAGTTAATCTGTCAAATTCGCTTGATCTTTTCTGATCGTTCTTACTAGGTGCGTTTATAAACTCCCCTTCCACTACTTCAATCATGGGAAGGAAGCAATTACCTCACTTCTCGGAAATTAATTCAAAATCAACGAAAATAATAAATCACACAACAGCTCCCTTTGTTTGCATACACGGTGGTCCCACCCAAGAGGCGTAGGTCCGATCGGACCCACTCCCACACACGTACACGTGCAATGTAGCCCCCGCCACTCTGGTATGTGTGGGGGGGGGGGGGCTTTTTAAAGCTTATCGTGCACACGCAACAGATAGTGCGCTCGTAATCTCGTAGACCCAGCTGCACAGATTCGTGGGCTCCATTTAGCTGTCCATCAGGCATGCAAATGGGGCACAACCTTGCACTTGCAGGGCAAGCGGAACTCGTTCCAGTGTTTTGTGTGGCCCGGACCAGGCCCCGTCCAAAACCGGCCCGGGGAAAAACGGGGGAACGATCGGATCAGTTTGTGTATTTTTTTTTCTCCATTTTGTTCTATTTGCGCAAATGTTAATTATTCTTTGCGTCGTTGTCTTGCTGCCACTGATTGATCAATAAAAACAACAAATACAGCTTGCGCACTTCCTCCGCACGCCTCCCAGCACGATTTTGCACGGTATGCGGGGTTTTGCGTACAACTATATCCAACCGAATTGGATTCAAGCGTGCTGTATCTAGGGCTAGACGTTTTGCACAATAAAATCTCTCTTCACCTTGAGACTTTTAACGAGCATCGCGATAAGCCAGAACACCCGGAAAGATGATCGTCGAACCACGGTGTGCGTTTACGAATAACGACTTGATTAAGCTCCATGCTCCCAACCCCAAACGTCTTCGGCATCAAATCGATCCAGTTCCAGATCGATGAGAGGATTTTGTGGCCCCATAGGGGCCATAAATTATATAATTACCAATAAAATTCGGTTTTATTTCGCTGCGTACCTTTCAACGAACTGCTTCTTTGGGTGAATTTATAAGGAAAACATGTTTGTGGGTATGTCTGTGTTTTAAAGAAGGAAGATCTTCCTACATTAGACCCCGTTTCTATGATTTAAATCAGCATTTAATTTGCTATCTATTAAAGCCCATCGCGGTTTCTTGGGTTCTCGGGCGAGCGAAGGGGTACAAATTCACTTACGATCAAATTTCCGGCAAATGCAAATGCAGACCCCACGGGGATCGATCGATCGATCGAAAATTCATCACCAAAACGGCGCTTTCAACAGCATCTGGCGTTCATGGCATCATTAAAAGACGGGCCCACAAAGATGGTTCCGCTTGCCGGTGATGAAAACCGAGTGATTAAGATTTTATACTACATTTCCGCCGTACAAACCACAAAGGCGCGCGCGGGCGCACGTTAAGCGACGAACCCCTAAAACACGGCTGTGCAAATTGCATACACAAACATATACACACAGGGGAGATAAATAAAAGGCTTCATTTTTGGTTTATTTTCTGTGTGTATGTGAAAAACAACAAGTTTACAATCAATCAAAGAATGAAGAGATGAAGACAACAGCAACAACAACAACAACAATAGCAAAAGGCTTTAACTTTATGGTCATATTCAACACCTAATTTACATGTACGTGCAGATTTGAGGTTTCCTCTTTTTATCGACTTTTTTTTTGGTAGCAATCAGCACTGGCTGAAGTGCTGATTAGCACTTTGTGTTTTTTTTTTCATTCTGCATGCTATTTGGATAATTCACACGCGAAACTTCGTGCTGTGCTCTCGCTGGCAGCTATTAATTTCTAATCAATCGCTCATATTCTAGCCTCGCTGGCGCTGACGGTTTATACACGGCGCTAAAGTGCTTCATTAGAGAGCTACGGAAAGATGTATTACGGAAGATTTGGAAGCGATAAAAGAACCCTCCCGTGTGTTGTAGACGACGTTACAGCAGGTGTGTGTATCTCATCGGTTACCTACCAAGAATTGCTCCATTGGTATCAATCGTTATGAACTGGTCCCTAAGCCTTGATGTTTAAGCTCCAGCTAGCATCGATATTCGTCCTCCGCCGTCACAACCATTGCACAAGCGCGATGCGCTGTTACGAAACGTTACACACGAGCCACCCATTTAACCACTACCGACGTCATTCGTCGTGATTCGTCCTCGTGCGCATCGTCCCCGCAAAGACCACCGAAATCCGAAAGAAAAACCGGACCAAACAAAACACCAAGCACAAACCCTCACACAAAACCATTTCCCACGTCCGCGCCGGGCCCGAACCAATCAACCAGATGGACGCAAAAGCTTTATCAGCATCTTATGACCCCATTAGCCTTTTTTTTTTTGTGCGTCTCTCCTCAGTTTGCACCGGCCACAGTGGAACATTAACGCGTTGTTAATATCGCCATATATCGTTCAGACGCACTGTCACAGCGGACAGGGGACGGGTTAAGCGACCCTCGCAGGCTACGCCAGGCAGGTGTCTTTGGTGCGCGCACGACGATGATGGCGCAAGGAGATGCCCCTTTACGAAGAAAGTCCCCCAGAGGGGGGTGGTGGTAGTGGTGGTCGGTAGGCTAGAGAAAAAAAAGATGGCACTAGGAGTCAACCGAAACTAAAAAAAAAACGCTTTTAGTTAATATAAATCGAACTTGAAACGAACGGGGGCCCCACCGGGATGGTAAAGAGGCGGCAAGACGTGAAATGAAACCTGTTCCACGCGTTCCAAACGAAAGCGTCTTCTCGAACAACAGCAACAGCACACAGTGCCTACACTCTAGAGCCCAGTTTGTCTTGCGCAAACGTTGCCCGCGCGTCCGATCGAGTAGTGATGATCGGTTTCGAAATTTTCGGGATAGCCCGCTATCAATTTTCAACATTCCTTTTAGAAACAAACCCCTTTCTGTGCCGCCCCATTACCCCGGTTTGGGCCGTACAGTTCTTCGGTCCCATTTCGTCGCGCTACGGTTCCTCCAGGTGCTGCTGCTTCTACACCATCACCATCACGAAGCAGCGAAGGGAGCGCGAAGTAGAAGCAGACACATTTTAATTGACACACTGTGTCCACTTAGGGCTCGCAGCAGCGCGATGCCATCATTTCTTGGAGGATGGAGTAATAGGGAATAGGAGACTCGCAGAAATATTCTGAATATTTCACCTCTAGGACACAATGATGTGCTCTAGGACTTTGTAAGTGCTCCACTGGGAGATCTCTTACAATTTTAGGACGCAATTTGTATGACTTCAGGATTTTTACCCAAAAGATACAGCATCGAGCTGTACGCAGTTCACCGTACTCCCCTCTCTCTCTCTCTCTCCGATGATCGTGGAGCAATTCTTCCCATTCCATGTTGATAAATGCCACTCGGAGAGATGCTTTTGTTCCCTGGTTGACCCCTTCTAGCGTGTCCCGGGTGCTCTCCAGACCAGCTGGACGTTCGTGCCTTTGTTACCGGCTACCAACAGAAGAAGAAAAAAAACTGTCAACCCATAACCGGAACCGTTTGTCGTCCGAAAGCATCGCTGTGTCGCTAGCACAGCAAGGGAATGAGGTCTCTCGCTAAAGCTGAAGATAGATAAGAAAGAATAAGAAAACAAAAGCAGCAGAAATGCATACCACAGTGGATCGAGCGAGCGAGCGAGGAACCTCCAAAGCACAACGCGCAGCACACAAAAGGCAGCTATAATATACAAAAATACAACCTGATCAACTGGTTAGACACACACACACACACACACACACACACACACACCCCAAAAAAGCCTATCCGAAAATTTATGACCATATTTCGGTTTTGCTTCGTTTGTTACGCCCGTTTGCTGGACAGCCGAGACACGGGGCTTGAAGATGGGAATACCATCAGCTAGGGGTCACGCTATATAGGAGAAAGAGCGCAGGGATGAGAGCGGGACTGGGTCTAAGCTGTAGAAGCAGAGGGCTTCTTACGATCCTAGCCGAAAGGGTGTCCGACGGACGGACAGGTGGCTAGGAACTTTGCTTCTAAAAGGCCAAGCATCTTCAAGCGAAGAAGTATATATTCCTGGAGTTTGGAGTGTTGATACCAAATTAGATGCCAAAAATCGAAGCAAATTCGTCTTTTATTAGACCACAAATTGAGCACAATGCACCAATCTTCAACCAACAATTTCATCTTTGGGTCATAAAAACCCCACCCCCTTCAAAACCTCGATTTGTATATCTCCAGTCACCTGTGGAATGTTCCCCCTGGTGTCCCTTTCCACCCAGCCCCATCTTCAAAATGCAAAAGATGCTTCCAAGGGAGACTCTTTGGGAGGCTCTTTCGTGCTTAGAATGGCGCTGCCGTCTCTCGTTTGTTTTTCTCTCTAAGCTTTTCCCCTCTCCCCACCTCCCCGCCGTTGTATTCCCATTGTTTCATCGAGCTAGATTGGGAAGGTTTATTTTTTATGGACACATTTCTGTGTGTTTGTGGCGTTTGATAGTCGTAAAATTATTGTGACAAAATATTTGTTACCAGTCCCGTGCTTCCTCCAGAGCCGTGAGGAAACAACCGGTAAACCCGATACGCTCTCCTACAACGAACCGTTGGCACGGGTTGCCAGTCTGGCACACACACACACACACAGAGCAACACGTACGTCACCTCTATACTGTCCGGGGGTTGGGAGTACGCAATTAATACCGCCAGTTTATTGCTCATTAACGGGACGATATCAAGCTTGGGTCTTAGGTTTTTTTTTACGTTTGCTTTGTTTTATGAACCTGTGAACCTGCGTGTGAGTGTGTGTGTGTGTGTGTGTGTGTGTGTACCAAATTCACCCCAAGCTCAAACGATAGGTTGGCTGTTTCTTGCCTTTACTTCGCTTGGGCCTAGCTCGCCGCTACCACGCTATCTGTGCCGAGAGTGTGCTTGGCCGACGGGAACGGTTGCCTACTTTTGACTTCGCTCTTCGGACGTTTGAATGTGCTTTTTTTTACTTTTTATTTTATTTTTTTTTTTTTAGTTGGTGTGTGGAAAATAGCGATCAAAAACAGTGTATCGTAAACGGGGAAATGCCGTGCCGGTGTGCAATTCCTCCAACTCCACCAAAGCCAATCTCATCCTGCGCGCGTAATCTAAACTATTTCCGCCCCACTATTTCAGGCGGAGGTTGCGGTACGACAAATGGCGCCACTTTTTCGCCACGATCGAACTCAAACACAAAGAAAGAAAGTAAGACCTATAAAAAGTTCTAAAATATTAAAAAAAGACTTTCTTATTCTTTGGAAACAAAAGTGTACATTAAATACTTTATAAAAGAAACATCCTTTTTACTGTGGATAAAATAGTCTTCCCTGCTTAAAGTTCTGAACCTTTGCGTTTATTTGCATCATTAATTTTTCCCCCAAACCCTCTGTGAACTACTACTCTTTTAGCGCCGCGCATAATTGTCATGCTCGAATGGCTTCGTGACATTGGGCGATTTTTCGCCCGCCTTTTGGCACATCCCATACAACACATCGGGCGCCAATCGCAGTGACCCAAACAAAAGGGGGACACCCCAGCCATCGATCTCACAGTCACCGGTGATTCCAGCGAATTGATTAAGACATAAGGTTTGTCCCTCCTACCCCGGCCGGGAATATGGGAGCGTCCCAAAATTTTCCAATGTCACTCACAGTGGACACAGTGGAGGAGTGTGGCATTTTGGCGCTTCCGTGTCCACATCGCCGTGTCGCAAAAACTACAACAAAACAAAAAAGCGTGCTCGCCGTGCATTAACTACTCGTGCGCACGATTCTCGCGGACCCGGTCCTTCCAAACCCCAAGGGGCGAGAAGAAGATAAGGTCACCACACCGTCCACCCAGGCAAGAATCGGTTGCTTGCTTTCGTAGTGTAAATTGGAGCTTCTCGCCCGGTAGGAGCGTGCTGTGCACTCACGGCCACCGCTTGTAGCATGATCAGGCCACGGCACGATGCCCCGAGATTCTTCTCTTAACTGAAGCCCCATACTTTACGGCAAGGTCACGATTTTAAGCTGTGTCCCAAAAATGCTGCTCCCAAAAAGAAAAAAACAGCTTCCCATAAATATTGAAACGATTTGCGGGGTTTTACTGTCCCCAGTCGCACAAAACAAAATAGATATCCCACTGATTAAACATAATAACCTCCAGAATCTCAACGCAAGCTAAGCTTCCGCTCATCGCCTACACAGATCGACGGGCGCATTCCGGCGAAGCGATCAACACCGTACAATCAACAGCAATCTGCCAACCAACACAAATCCCCCAACGTCCTAATCCCGCCTTTCTTCACACTTTAAAGAGTTTGCGCCACCAAAAAAAAAGGAAAAAGAAAAACACTCTGAAAACTGGATTAAAACAAGCTCACTGCAACCGTCACCGGGATCCGTTGCAAGAAATCCCGCGGCCCCTCACCACTCAACATTTCTTCCTTCGGGTGCGAAGATGCTGCAACGATTCAATTTCCGGCGACCGTTCTCGGTTGGATTTCAGTCTGTGTTTTAATTTGGCAAAGCCTTAGCGAAATCGGCACTCCACAAAAAAAATAACACAGCAACAGACACACACACACACACACACACACACACACACACACACAGAGACACAAGGACACACTTAATGGCCCTTTTCTTAACATTCCTGGCGAGCGCTTTCTGTGTTTTTAACGCCCACATCATCCCGCACTGGACCGTCTTCTTGCGTGCGAATTACTGTCCACTCCGGGGAGAGAGAAGCAGGAGGGAGAAGGAGGCGCTGAGAGTGAGAACGCCAACGCAACGAAAGAACGAACGATCCGACGTGCTTCCGGTTGTGTGTGTGTGTGTGAGGGGACGGAGCGCGGGCTCATAACGTAAAATGGAATAAAGATTTTAAAGCCTCGATTAAGACATTTTCAGATGCGACCACGAAGAGTCGTCGGCAGATTGGTAAGAGCCTGCTGGAGACGGTGCAGGCACGAGTGAGGGTGTCGTTCGTGCAATGAAAATAATTCGAATTTTATTTCCCTCCCCCGCAATGAAAATCAAGCTCGAGCTCCATCCAACTGCCGTGAATGTGGCTGTGTTTTACGTTTCAGGCATTTTTTTAAGGCACCGCAGGTTAAGCTTTTTGCCTTATGTCATCGTTCGAAGCATAAGCATCAGAGTCATTACGCTTTAAAGTCTCACGTTGGGAGATTATTCGAGCGCTTTAAGATTCGCCCGAGAACGCTTTAGATAGGCGCGGCATATATGAAGGAATTTGAAGTCAGTTTGATGTAGCGTTTCCCAATAAAAAAAAAGAAGATTTCGCCCAATATTAGAAAGATTTTGAGCTTCCAAGGTCTCTCTATATCTCTGTCTCATCATCAAAGCATCAGTTATAAACAAAAACAGATGACAGTAGCCTACTACGACGAAATGCTACTACCTGTCAAGTTAAATCATATCAACGAAGGTGTTCAAAAATCAGAACTCACTTACCCTCTACCGGCGAACCGTTGTTTATCAGCTCCGACACAGAAGGACTCAAACCGAGTTAAAGTCAGCCATTTCAGCATTTCAGCTGCTCGATTCCCGTACACTCCACTCTTCCCGTTCCGGTGCGTTCCTGAGCTCCCGTGTGGAATGTCATTGAAACGATGTGTGCGTGTGTGTGTGTTGATAGCACCGAAGAGCCGTCCCAGGATGAAGGCCACCGATCTCCGCTCCTGAATGTGTCATCCTAGCACAATGTTGGCCGTTGTCGGCGATGGTGTCACGCCGCTGTTGGAAATTGCTGGCTGTACGCGAACGCCGTGGTGCGTGTTTAATCGCACACGGACATCTTGCCATCTCTAGCAGCACACGGGTACGCACTTCGCTGGTCCGCTTCTTCTTCAGCAACGTCCCTCAGAAGCTCTCCCTCTCGCTCTCGCTCTGTTCTAACAGCATAGCCGTCTAGGATCCCTCCAGTCTCTCTGCTTTCTGCACCACGACAGTTCACGGGTCTACGCCAAAAAGATGGCTGCTGCTGCTGCTGATTCTGCTGCTCGATACACAAAGGTACAAGAAAAAATAAGAAACACAACCCACTACCGCCGCCACTGCTCCCGCCAGTCCCCCTTGCAGAAACAGTCGCTGACTTTGTGCAAAAACCTCGACAACAATGACGAGCATTAGTGTTGTGTGCCCCGCACGACGGCACGGACGGACGAACAGCGGCAAAACCACCAGCGACACCAGTCCGCCCTTCCACCTTTCGCCAGTGTGGTTCGTGAAAACAGACAAATTCTGGTACGGTGCCCCGGGAAGGGGGGGGGGCAGGCTAAGCAGCAAAAAGCCGGGCGAAAATTGAAATGCGAAACACAGGAATCTCCGATGGCACGTCGTCGTCGTCCGCGTCGTCGTCGTGGCACACTTGGATCGTTTCATTGCCTCGCGAACTTTTGCGAATGATGAACTTCTCGCTTCAACCAAACCCACGCACAGGAGCAGGAAGAAGACGTGGCATCGGAAGGGAGGATACGGGGGACACAAAAATGTGGTGTGTCTAGCATTGGAATGGCGCGCGCGCGCGCGGAAAGCCGAGGGGATACACGATGACACACCACACCAGATATGATATCGGGAAGACTTTTCCAAAGGGAGCGGCAGGAGCAGTGAAATACGATTACGAAGACATCAAAACCGGAAGAAGTCAGCGTTCTTTCCCGGCAACTTTCTGCTAGATTGGCAAACCAAACCGATGCTTCTCCGTTCTGTCACACGCTGTGCCATTCGCCTTCGCCTGTGGTCTACGCCATAACTTCTTCCGAGCTTCTTCCGCCTGCTGGGTGGAAAACCATTTTCTTATTGCTCCGTGACCCTCTTTATGTGTCTGCGGGCTAGCCACGGTGCAAACTTTGACGTTGACTCGTAATCAATACAACAAAAACAAGCTACAAAAAAAAAACGGCAAAACAATTCCTAATGGCGGCCGGAAGAGCGCGCCAAAAGATTTCACCGAAAACACCCGGAAAACGGACCGAAATTGTACCGTAATATCACTTACCCGGAAAAATGCGATGGCTTTCTCTCTCTTTCATTCTTTCAGTCTTCACTTTGGACGCAGCTCCCGTGAGGGGGATGATGGGGTGGGTGCCATGGCAAATGGCGTCCTGGATTGTTACAGTCACCGGGGCAAAACATCCTGCTCCGCGCTCCACGGTACGATTTCTCCAAACACGCGCGCACACACAAACACACACATACAGGGACGAACTTTTCACTGTTTACTACAGCTGGAAAACGCACACAAAAACGTCACGAATGTGCGCGCGCGATTCGCGAAACGCTCATCACCATGGCAACCACCAAAACCAACGCATTCCCCCCTGCAACAACAACGACGACGGCGGCAGTGATGAAGAATGGCCAAAAACCTACCCCCCCCCCTCTCTTCGGTGGCATTTTCCGGTGATTTTCCTTGCGTTCCCTGCTCTCGATGGAGAAAAGGAATAAAAAACACAAATACCTTTTTATTCGTCCCTTTGGTTTTGGAAATTTTTAGAGCGCCGGGAAAGTGTACTGTACACACACTACCACCAATGGAGGTTCGTCGTCACAGGACACTCTCTCTCTCTCTCTCTCTCTCTCTCTCTCTCTCTCTCTCTCTCTCTCTATCTCTCTCTCTCTCTCATTCACATTTCGTTGGAATCGTTTCGCGACAGCACGGTGTGGCCCAAAGGAACGGTGCGTGTATCCTGATGCTGCTGCTGCTGCTGCTGCTACTGCTACACCTGTTCACGGGAGGCCTACTTGGTTTACTAGTCTGCGTGACTTTGTCCACGTGAGAAGGGCTTTTTGCGTGAAACAAGGATAGCGTTACGCTTTTCGCCTCTATGTGTGTCTGTGTGTTTATGCCTAAAAGTTTCCGGCATGCAAAACAACAAGGTGCTGAGGGAAAACGGAAAAACATGAACCACCCCGCTAGATGGAAAGGTTTCACAAATACAAACGTCCGCAAAATGGGTTCCGATACCCATGCCCCCCCCCCCCTCTAACCGGCACAATGATTTTGGAGCGTTGAATTTTTTCCCCTTCTTTCCTTTTCCTTCCTGCACCGTCTCCACTCGCCCGTTTGTCGAGGAGGGCAGCAACGTCAAAACCGGACGATACAAATCCTAGTAAAACCATCGCAAAACTGATGCTGCAAAAAAAAAAACCGATGACAGGCGCAGGACAATAAAAGCACAAAACACCATGCCGCCGCTGTGTGGCAATTTGGGATGGTGAGAAAGGTGAAACAGGGAGCCCGTCCCCATCCTTCTGCGCTTCCCCAATCATCCCACAATCGCCAAACACGTCCAGCGACAAACTGCAAAGCGCGGACAGACCCATGCTGGTGAGTTTTTGCTTCTGTTTTCATCATAAATATTTTAATAACAATTCTTTTGCTTTGCTTTTTGCTTACCTTTCCGTTTGGCAGTGTTGTGTATATATTTAATGTATTTTAATTACAATAGAAGAGCTCTTCACTCAATACGTGTTGTTTCCTTATCGTCTTGAAGGGTTTTCATGTTTGGTTTTTCACTATTCACATCTATACTGTTGTTCCAAGTGTTTGTTTGTGTTTTTTAGTAAACGCTTGCATTACTTTTCACCACACTTTTTGCTGTTTTACCTTTTTCATTATCACTTTCACTTGCACTGTTCGTTTTGTGCACTACGTTCTTCCATTAACTTGTCTACTACAGGCTTTTAGCTCAGTTGTACGACTTTCCAGTGGAATGAAACCAATGGGAAAAACGGTTTTATCACTTTAACCGTTTATCAGATGTTCTAGCACTCATGTTACTAATCACTTTGCAATTGATTCTAATTTTACACTCAAAAATTATACAACCAAGTGTCACACAATCACGTTTTAAAGTTCTTATGTCGTATTGATTTGCGTGCCATTTATCTCAAATTCTGTTTACTTCCCCCCAAAACCTCGTTTCTTTCCATTTATTATTTTATTGAATGAACAAATCACAGCGAAAACCGAAACGAAAAAACGATGAAAGAAAGGGAAAAAACCCTATACAAAATCTAATAAAAGGAAAAGACACTCACGGAACGACGGCACAGGCCAACCAAGAAGCAAACAACGAGCACGAGAGTGCGATCGATCGAGGAAGAAAACACAAACCAAACAAATCAATAAAGAACGGCAGACAACAACAGACCAAAACGGGTGTTTTCTGATTTTTTTATATTTTCTGCAATAGATTATTTGTATTATTTCTTATACTTTGCGCGTCCTTATCCCCCCTCCCCTCCACTTTCCCATTACGCGGTGGTGGTTGGGCGGGAGTTTTCCACCTCTTCTCCTCCTCCTCCTCCTTCTCCTTCCTTCCCTTTCACTCCCCCTCACCAACACTCAAAATTCATTTTTTCTACACTTATTTACACTGTTTTTTTTTTCTCTTCGATTAACTCAAATTCGCACGCAAAACCGGGAAGGAGTGGGTGTGGGGTGTGTGCAATTTTACTTTACGCTTTCTGTGTGTTTTTGTTTTACTCTTGCTTTACGCTTTCATACACACACACATCCACACACTCACTAGTCCTTCTCCGCTAACGTACACGCGGGACACGCACACACTACTGTTAAAGGTATAAGATTTGCTTAGCTTTATCATTTTCATCATCATTATTTCATCATTCTACACTTAACGCTTAACGGTATATTCATGTATTTTGTTGTTTTTCGTTTTATTTCGTTTCTTGTTTTTTTTTTTGCTTTACTTCTTTTCTTCTTTTTCTTCCTTCATTTCCACTCTCTTTGCAGTATTTTAATGTACTTTTATACCCTTGTTTTTCCTTTTGTGTTGGGTGTGTGTGTGTGTGTTTCTTTTCTTTTTTGTTTGTTATAAGTTTGGTTTTTCTGTGTGTTTATGTGTGATTTAATTTTTACCCCCGATTTTTGCTATTTCCCTTTCTCACACACGCACACGCACACACACACACCGAGCTAACCAATACTACGACTGCTACTACCGTGTCCTTATTACACTAATATCCTTGTATTCATTCATTTGTAAACCACACCATGGAATGCATGAGAGGGAGCAGAGCTTGTATGACTCACTGTGTGTGTTTGTGTTTGTGTGTGTGTGTGTGTGTGTGTGTGTGTGTGTGTGTGTGTGTGTGTGTGTGTGTGTGTGTGTGTTTTCTCATTTTTGTTTTACACTTTTGCAAATGCATCTCAAACGCTTTGTTTGTTTAGTGTTTTCTTTTTGTTTTTGTATTCAATCACGATCACTTCTCTCTTTCTCGCACTTTTATCTTTTCCATTCTAATTTGCATTTGTTTTTTTTTGTTGCGTTTTGTGTCCTTTTTCCTCCTTTTTTTACCATTTCGTTTCCCACTTCAGCTACATCCACCCAAAACGGGATGCCTGTTTTCGATCTTTTTCAGGGATTTTTCGTTGAAGAATGGTTCCGTTTCGATTGCTGTGGTGCAACAAATCTTTGTTTATGTGTGTGTGTGCATAGAGCTCTCGAAATCGATTTTTCTCCTTTTTGCAACGGAGGACTGTATGATGTCGGTGTGCCGTTATCGTATCGCTAGTTTTTTTCTGTTTATCGTATCGCGGCCCACTACTACAAATTACATAACAAGAAGAAGTAAAAGCCGAAGAAGAGATTAGTCAAAGAAGAAGACGAGGGGCTGTCTCACTGCACAAGTCTCCTGGTTTGTACACTGTTTACGTCCATCGCATCGTGTTTTTTCCCCCCTTTGTCTACTAATTTTCTTATTGCACTAAACGCATTTACCCTGTCTTGATTTGCGCGCGCGAGTGTGTGTGTGTGAGAGTGTTTAAGTTCGAATTTAATTCAGCAGTCCTCGTTTTTTGTCGCTTTTTTCCAATACGAAACAGAAAAAAAGAGCCAAAGACCGAAATAAAAGAGGAGCGAGACACCGGTAGCGGGGATCTCTCAATAAATCAACATCAACATTCGGTTCGATTGGCAGTGGCTATCCTTTGTGCTTTAATGGTTTGCTTTAATGGCCGCACAAACTTTCAGCTCCTTTTCGTGTGTTAAACCGTTCGATTAGCGCATCCTTTCCACAAACGAGCTTCTGTGCTACGGCGTCAGTGTGTGTGTGTGTTTCGCTGTGTGTGTGTGTGTGTGTGTGGATGATATTGGTATACGAAATTGAGCCTCTGGTTTATATGTTTAACTTTACATTTTCACACACACAGGCACAGCGACAAAAGCACACGACGACGAAACACACTTCAAACTGCACAGCAAATCTTCTACCTTTCTGTGCTGTGAGTCAGAGTTAGTAATTTTTCTTCTTTTCTCCCCCTCCCGGTAGGCAAATCCTATCACGGATCTTAATCGCATTCCAAAAACCGCCCGCGCCATTTGTCTCTGTCGGGCCTACCGCCAGCCCAGACCAAAAGCCAAGCCGGTCGGAAGCTGCAAGGCCGAACAGGGCCGAACAAACAAATACGGCTTCAAATACAAGCGGGGCGCGTAAGGATCACGGGTCCGTCCTCGTCCAAAGGGGCAGAGCAAAGCAAAAACGGGCTGGGAAAGTCCCGCCATCCAGTGGCAATGTTCCAGTGGCACCGCGGGTAGATATGGGAATTTCCTCCTTCCCGATCTGTTCTAATGCAGCACACAGATCAGAAGATCGAAGCCGAGATCCCGCGTTCCAACCACCCAAGCGCACAAGCACAAGCACAAGGTCACGGAAAATCCACAGGAAATTCCCCCGCAAACGGCACAGCAAAAGGTGACAAAATTTTTCATAAAACAATTAGCCGGACGAGCCGGAATCGGTTTCGGCTTTCCAGTGTGTTTGTTTGCCGTTTGCAGATTGTACCCGTGTGGGGTGGTTCCCCTTGCAATGAACGTACCAAGCTGAGCCGAAGGTCCCTTTTGGTTTTAAACAACAGCAAAAAAAAAACTGTAAAAACATACACATATTTTACAGATGCACACCACGGACACACAAAAAAGGGAACAAATTAGTGTGCTTCACTGTCGTTACATGTACCTCACTGGTAAGGAACCGTACAGCGCCTTCCCGGGCCCAATTGCCGACGGCAGTACAAAAACCCGACGGGGTGGTGTGCTTGTCGTCAGGCGTGATGCGCCGTCGGTACTTTACATCACAATGCACCAAGGAAAAAAAAGCACAATTTCCTTTGTCTATTGGGAGCTTTTTAACGCACTTTACTTACTTGTCGAGCTAACCCCGAAGTCTAGCCGATCACTGCTGGTGGGCCTTGAGGAAGAGATTCGAACACAGACACACACACACACACACACAATCGCTTCACCTTTAAACAGTCATCATCGATGTGATGTGTACTTTCGGACACTACGGAACACAGCAGAAGAAGAGCAGGAGTTTAGTAAACCGTTCCTGATAAGGATATCACCACACTCAAACTAACACCACGAACCAAACCAAAAGGAGGAAATCACACCGAACGAACCAACTTCAAAAACAAACTGAATGAGAGAGAGAGAGAGAGTGAAAAAAAAACAATTCAAAAACAACGAATTTCATACTTTGGGGATTGGTTTTTTTTTTAATATATCCACAGTTCTTGCTACACTTGCCAGGCTCGCACGCAATTTGGGAGCTTGTAAGCTAAGGTTTTAATTCCTTCTTTTTTCTCTTTTCCTGTTCGCACAAAACAAACAATTAAACAAACAAACAAAAAAACATTACTACACGCACTACCTAAAAACGAAGTAGGCCCCCTTCTTCCGAACTGCTCCTGAATTTCACCTAAATCTCAGTAAGCTTTGTGCCTTTACTGTAACCCATTCTGCGCACACAAACAACCCGCGAGAGACAGAGAGAGAACGTGTTGAATGTGTCCTCCGTATCATTTTGTTTGCTTTTCTTACACAAACTCCGCATTTTTCCCTATGTACAACGAGTGTCTCGATCTCGAGAACGCACACACACACACATGTACCAAAACTTATACACACACACACAGACACAAGCACTTGTCAATCTGTCACTGTCATGAGAGGCTGGAATTTGGTTGGAGCTAACCACACTAACCCACGATTAATTAAGCCAACTTCGATCGCACTCTGACCGAACTTCACGTACATCTTCACTATCGTGTTTGTATCAGGTGGCTGTGTGTATGTGTGACTGTGTTTGTGTTAGAGGTGTGATCTGCTTCTGAAGACACACACACACACACACGCACAAGATCGCTCTTAGCTACTTAAACATACCCTAAATCGTGTGTTGTGTTGTTTTAATATATTTATATATATATATAGACGTACTACCCTAAAACGTAAGCTCCCGCCGAGAGCGAAAGAAGGGAGTGTTTGCGGCCTCCCTTTCTTGTTTCACTCCGGCGGCATTCGTATCCTGTTTTGTGTTTGGGTTCGCTTTCTCCCTCTTTCACTCGGTTTTGTTTTAAACTGCCCTACTACTGCTACTACTGCTACTACTCCCCTACGGTTTCGATGTGACTTCCATGCCGTCATCATCGCGCTTAAATGTAACGTGCACCAGTTGCTGTTCCGGTTGGTCCGAACTGCAGAGTCCATTCCTGCAGGAGTCGTCTCGTATGCAGCTGCTGCTGATGGTGAGCATGTTGCTGTTGCTGCTGCTGCTGCTGCTGTTGCTGCTGCTGCTGCTGCTGGAGGTGTTGTTGCTGCTGCTGCTGCTGGCTGCGCTGATGGTCTATGTACATTTGCGCGGCCAGTGCTGACGACGACGAGGTGGCGACAGCAGACGACGAACTCGCGGGCGCAGGCGATGCTGCGGGCGGTGGCGCCGCCTGCGATTGCTGCTGCTGCTCCGTTGCCGGTGCGCCCGAGCCGCCGGACGAGGCCGGCGGCGATGCCGACGCGAGCGACACCTGCGTGCTGCCTCCCTGCTCCGCTGCTACTCCACCCGCCCCTCCTACTCCTCCTCCTCCACCCGCTGCCGACGAAGAGGACGAAGAGGACGACCCGTACACGCCGGCGTGGCCACCGCCACCGACCATGGCGGCGGCGGCCGCTGCCGCTGCTGCTGCCGCCGCCGCAGCCGCCGCAGCCGCCCCGTGATGGTGGGGATGGTGCGCGTGCGGATGGTGGTAGGCGTGCGGGTGATGGTGGTGATGGTGGAGCTGGGCGTGCGGGTGGTGGATCGGCGTGAAGAAGGCGGCCTGGGCCGCCGCCTGGGCGGCCTGGGCCGCCGCCTGGGCTGCCTGGGCCGCCTGGGCCGACGCCGTGGACTCCTGGTGCTCTGATTGCTAGTGGGCCGCCAGCTGATGGTGCCCGCCGACCGTCGCGCCCATACCCTG